>NC_069499.1:718045301-718667801 GCF_027579735.1 Bombina bombina | reverse complement strand
TTCTTCAATCAAAAGTTTGTTTTTAAATGGTACCGGAGTTGTACTATTTTATCTCAGGCAGCATTTAGAAGAAGAACCTGCCTGCGTTTTTCTATGATCTTAGCAGAAGTAACTAAGATCCACTGCTGTTCTCACATATGTCTGAGGAGTGAGGGAACTTCAGAGGGAGAATGGCGTGCAGGGTATCCTGCAATAAGGTATGTGCAGTTAAGTTTTTCTAGGGATGGAATTTGCTAGAAAATGCTGCTGATACCGGATTAATGTAAGTTAAAGCCTAAATACAGTGATTTAATATCGACTAGTATCAGGCTTGCTATCAGAGGTATATACTCTGATTAATGTGCAATATAAAACGTTTGCTGGCATGTTTAATCGTTTTTATATATGCTTTGGTGATAAAACTTATTGGGGCCTAGTTTTTTCCACATGGCTGGCTTTATTTTTGCCTAGAAACAGTTTCCTGAGGCTTTCCACTGTTATAGTATAAAAGTTACAGTTGGTGCAGTTAAAATTACAAACTGTGACATTCAGCTTCCCTCAGCAGTCCCCTGCATGCTATAGGACATCTCTGAAGGGCTCAAAAGGCTTCAAAAGTAGGAGCTGTGACAGTTGTTATGACTGTTTAAAAAACATATTTTTCGTTTTGTTAATCTGTTTTTTGTATTAAGGGGTTAATCATCCATTTGCAAGTGGGTACAATGCTCTGCTAACTTGTTACATACACTGTAAAAATTTCGTTAGTTTAACTGCCTTTTTTCACTGTTATTTCAGTAACGTTTTTTTATATTGCTTGTTAACTTGATTTAAAGTGTTTTCCAAGCTTGCTAGTCTCATTGCTAGTCTGTGTAAACATGTCTGACATAGAGGAAACTCCTTGTTCATTATGTTTAAAAGCCATGGTGGAACCCCATAGGAGAATGTGTACTAAATGTATTGATTTCACTTTAAACAATAAAGATCAGCTGTTATCTTTAAAAGATTTATCACCAGAGGATTCTGACGAGGGGGAAGTTATGCCGACTAACTCTCCCCACGTGTCGGACCCTTTGACTCCCGCTCAAGGGACTCACGCTAAAATGGCGCCAAGTACATCAAAGACGCCCATAGCGATTACTTTGCAGGACATGGCGGCAATCATGGATAATACCCTGTCAGCGGTATTAGCCAGACTGCCTGAATTCAGAGGAAAGCGCTATAGCTCTGGGGTTAGACGTAATACAGAGCGTGCAGATGTTTTAAGGCCCATGTCTGATACTGCGTCACAATATGCAGAAGCTGAGGAAGAGCTTCAGTCTGTGGGTGACGTCTCTGACTCGGGGAAACCTGATTCAGATATGTCTACTTTTAAATTTAAGCTTGAGAACCTCCGGGTGTTGCTTGGAGAGGTTTTAGCTGCTCTGAATGACTGTGACACAATTGCAGTGCCAGAGAAATTGTGTAGACTGGATAAATACTACGCGGTGCCGGTGTGTACTGACGTTTTTCCAATACCTAAAAGGTTTACAGAAATTATTACTAAGGAGTGGGACAGACCCGGTGTGCCGTTTTCCCCCCCCCCCTCCTATTTTTAGAAATTTTTTTCCAATAGACGCCACCACACGGGACTTATGGCAGACGGTCCCTAAGGTGGAGGGAGCAGTTTCTACTTTAGCAAAGCGTACCACTATCCCTGTCGAGGACAGTTGTGCTTTTTCAGATCCAATGGATAAAAAAATTAGGTTACCTTAAGAAAATGTTTATTCAACAAGGTTTTATCCTGCAGCCCCTTGCATGCATTGCTCCTGTCACTGCTGCTGCGGCGTTCTGGTTTGAGTCTCTGGAAGAGGCCTTTCAGACAGCTACTCCATTGACTGAAATACTTGACAAGCTTAGAACACTTAAGCTAGCTAATTATTTTGTTTCTGATGCCATTGTTCATTTGACTAAACTAACGGCTAAGAATTCTGGATTCGCCATCCAGGCGCATAGGGCGCTATGGCTTAAATCTTGGTCAGCTGACGTGACTTCAAAGTCTAAATTACTTAACATTCCCTTCAAGGGGCAGACCCTATTCGGGCCTGGTTTGAAGGAAATTATTGCTGACATTACTGGAGGTAAGGGTCATACCCTTCCTCAGGACAGGGCCAAATCAAGGGCCAAACAGTCTAATTTTCGTGCCTTTCGAAACTTCAAGGCAAGTGCAGCATCATCTTCCTCTGCTACAAAACAAGAGGGAACTTTTGCACAATCCAAGCCGGCCTGGAAATCTAACCAGGCCTGGAGCAAAGGCAAGCAGGCCAGAAAGCCTGCTGCTGCCTCTAAGACAGCATGAAGGAACGGCCCCCTATCCGGCAACGGATCTAGTAGGGGGCAGACTTTCTCTCTTCGCCCAGGCGTGGGCAAGAAATGTTCAGGATCCCTGGGCGTTGGAGATCATATCTCAGGGATATCTTCTGGACTTCAAAGCTTCCCCCCCACAAGGGAGATTTCACCTTTGAGTTTATCTGTAAACCAGATAAAGAAAGAGGCATTCTTACGCTGTGTGCAAGACCTCCTAATAATGGGAGTGATCCATCCAGTTCCACAGATGGAACAAGGACAGGGATTTTATTCAAATCTGTTTGTGGTTCCCAAAAAAGAGGGAACCTTCAGACCAATTTTGGATCTAAAGATCTTAAACAAATTCCTCAGAGTTCCATCGTTCAAAATGGAAACTATTCGGACAATCCTACCTATGATCCAGGAGGGTCAGTACATGACCACAGTGGATTTGAAGGATGCTTACCTTCACATACCGATTCACTAAGATCATCATCGGTTCCTAAGGTTTGCCTTTCTAGACAGGCATTACCAGTTTTTGGCTCTTCCCTTTGGGTAAGCTACAGCCCCAAGAATTTTTACAAAGGTTCTGGGGTCTCTTCTGGCGGTCCTAAGACCACGGGGCATAGCAGTGGCCCCTTATCTAGACGACATCCTGATACAGGCGTCAAACTTCCAAATTGCCAAATCTCATACGGACATAGTGTTGGCATTTCTGAGGTCGCATGGGTGGAAAGTGAACGAGGGAGAGAGTTCTCTATCACCCCTCACAAGGGTTTCCTTCCTAGGAACTCTGATAGATTCTGTAGAAATTAAAATTTACCTGACGGAGTCCAGGTTATCAAAGCTTCTAAATTCCTTCCGTGTTCTTCACTACATTCCTCGCCCTTCGGTGGCTCAGTGCATGGAAGTGATCGGCTTAATGGTAGCGGCGATGGACATAGTGCCATTTGCGCGCCTACATCTCAGACCGCTGCAATTATGCATGCTCAGTCAGTGGAATGGGGATTACACAGATTTGTCCCCTCTGCTAAATCTGGATCAAGAGACCAGAGATTCTCTTCTCTGGTGGCTATCTCGGGTCCATCTGTCCAAAGGTATGACTTTTTGCAGGCCAGATTGGACAATTGTAACAACAGATGCCAGCCTTCTAGGTTGGGGTGCAGTCAGGAATTCCCTGAAGGCTCAGGGATTGTGGACTCAGGAGGAGAAACTCCTCCCAATAAATATTCTGGAGTTAAGAGCAATATTCAATGCATTTCATCAGATTTCAGTCGGACAACATCACGACTGTGGCTTACATCAACCATCAAGGGGGAACCAGGAGTTCCCTAGCGATGTTAGAAGTCTCAAAGATAATTCGCTGGGCAGAGTCTCACTCTTGCCATCTATCAGCGATCCATATCCCAGGTGTAGAGAACTGGGAGGCGGATTTTCTAAGTCGTCAAACTTTTCATCCGGGGGAGTGGGAACTCCATCCGGAGGTGTTTGCTCAATTGGTTCATCGTTGGGGCACACCAGAATTGGATCTCATGGCGTCTCGCCAGAACGCCAAGCTTCCTTGTTACAGATCCAGGTCCAGGGACCCAGAAGCAACGCTGATAGATGCTCTAGCAGCACCATGGTTCTTCAACCTGGCTTATGTGTTTCCACCGTTTCCTCTGCTCCCTCGACTGATTGCCAAAATCAAACAGGAGAGAGCATTGGTGATCTTGATCGCCCCTGCGTGGCCACGCAGGACCTGGTATGCAGACCTGGTGGACATGTCATCCTTTCCACCTTGGCCTCTGCCTCTGAGACAAGACCTTCTACTACAAGGTCCTTTCAATCATCCAAATCTAATTTCTCTGAGACTGACTGCCTGGAGATTGAACGCTTGATTTTATCAAGGCGTGGCTTCTCCGAGTCAGTCATTGATACCTTAATACAGGCACGAAAGCCTGTAACCAGGAAAATCTACCATAAGATATGGCGCAAATATCTTCATTGGTGTGAATCCAAGAATTACTCATGGAGTAAAGTTAGGATTCCTAGGATATTGTCCTTTCTCCAAGAGGGTTTGGATAAAGGATTATCAGCTAGTTCTTTAAAGGGACAGATTTCTGCTCTGTCTATCCTTTTGCACAAGCGTCTGGCAGAGGTTCCAGACGTCCAGGCATTTTGTCAGGCTTTGGTTAGAATTAAGCCTGTGTTTAAACCTGTTGCTCCTCCATGGAGCTTAAACTTGGTTCTTAAGGTTCTTCAAGAAGTTCCGTTTGAACCCCTTCATTCCATTGATATCAAACTTTTATCTTGGAAAGTTCTGTTTTTGATGGCTATTTCCTCGGCTCATAGAGTCTCTGAGTTATCAGCTTTACAATGTGATTCTCCTTATCTGATTTTCCATACATATAAAGTAGTTCTGCGTACAAAACCTGGGTTTTTACCTAAGGTAGTTTCCAACAAGAATATCAATCAAGAGATTGTTGTTCCATCATTGTGTCCTAATCCTTCTTCAAAGAAGGAACGTCTTTTACAATTTGGACGTAGTCCGTGCTTTAAAGCTTTACTTACAAGCGACTAAAGATTTTCGTCAAACATCTTCCCTGTTTGTTGTTTACTCTGGACAGAGGAGAGGTCAAAAGGCTTCGGCAACCTCTCTTTCTTTTTGGCTTCGGAGCGTAATACGCTTAGACTATGAGACTGCTGGACAGCAGCCCCCTGAAAGGATTACAGCTCATTCTACTAGAGCTGTGGCTTCCACCTGGGCCTTTAAAAATGAGGCTTCTGTTGAACAGATTTGCAAAGCGGCAACTTGGTCTTCGCTTCATACCTTTTCAAAATTTTACAAATTTGATACTTTTGCTTCTTCGGAGGCTATTTTTGGGAGAAAGGTTCTACAGGCAGTGGTCCCTTCCGTTTAAGTACCTGCCTTGTCCCTCCCTTCATCCGTGTACTTTAGCTTTGGTATTGGTATCCCACAAGTAATGGATGATCCGTGGACTGGATACACCTAACAAGAGAAAACATAATTTATGCTTACCTGATAAATTTATTTTTCTCCAACATAGGTGTGTCCGGTCCACGGCGTCATCCTTACTTGTGGGATATTCTCTTCCCCAACAGGAAATGGCAAAGAGCCCAGCAAAGCTGGTCACATGATCCCTCCTAGGCTCCGCCTACCCCAGTCATTCTCTTTGCCGTTGTACAGGCAACATCTCCACGGAGATGGCTTAGAGTTTTTTAGTGTTTAACTGTAGTTTTTATTATTCAATCAAGAGTTTGTTATTTTAAAATAGTGCTGGTATGTACTATTTACTCTGAAACAGAAAAGAGATGAAGATTTCTGTTTGTATGAGGAAAATGATTTTAGCAACCGTTACTAAAATCCATGGCTGTTCCACACAGGACTGTTGAGAGGAATTAACTTCAGTTGGGGGAACAGTGAGCAGTCTTTTGCTGCTTGAGGTATGACACATTCTAACAAGACGATGTAATGCTGGAAGCTGTCATTTTCCCTATGGGATCCGGTAAGCCATTTTTATTCAGACAGTAAATAAGGGCTTCACAAGGGATTATTAAGACTGTAGACATTTTCTGGGCTAAATCGATCATATTTACACATATTTAGCCTTGAGGAATCATTTAATCTGGGTATTTTTTGTAAAATAATATCGGCAGGCACTGTTTTTGACACCTTATTCTATAGGGGCTTTCCCTAATCTTAGTCAGAGCCTCATTTTCGCGCCGGTATGGCGCACTTGTTTTTGAGAAAAGCATGACATGCAGCTGCATGTGTGTGGAGCTCTGATACATAGAAAAGTCTTTCTGAAGGCATCATTTGGTATCGTATTCCCCTTTGGGCTTGGTTGGGTCTCAGCAAAGCAGATTCCAGGGACTGTAAAGGGGTTAAATACAAAAACGGCTCCGGTTCCGTTATTTTAAGGGTTAAAGGTGTGCAATACTTTTAAGGCTTTAAGACACTGTGGTGAAATTTTGGTGAATTTTGAACAATTCCTTCATACTTTTTCGCAATTGCAGTAATAAAGTGTGTTCAGTTTAAAATTTAAAGTGACAGTAACGTTTTTATTTTAAAATGTTTTTTGTGCTTTGTTATCAAGTTTATGCCTGTTTAACATGTCTGAACTACCAGATAGATTGTGTTCTGACTGTGGGGAAGCCAAGGTTCCTTCTCATTTAAATAGATGTGATTTATGTCATAAAAAATCTAGTAAAAATGATGCCCAAGATGATTCCTCAAGTGAGGGGAGTAAGCATGGTACTGCATCATCCCCTCCTTCGTCTACACCAGTCTTGCCCATACAGGAGGCCCCTAGTATATCTAGCGCGCCAATACTCCTTACTATGCAACAATTAACGGCTGTAATGGATAATTCTATCAAAAACATTTTAGCCAATATGCCCACTTGTCAGCGAAAGCGCGACTGCTCTGTTTTAGAAAATACTGAAGAGCATGAGGACGCTGATGATATTGTTTCTGAAGGGCCCCTACACCAGTCTGAGGGGGCCAGTGTGGTTTTGTCTGAGGGAGAAATTTCAGATTCAGGAAAAATCTCTCAACAAGCTGAACCTGATGTGATTACTTTTAAATTTAAGTTGGAACATCTCGGCGCTCTGCTTAAGGAGGTGTTATCCAATTTGGATGATTGTGATTATCTGTTCATTCCAGAAACACTATGTAAAATGGACAAGTTCCTAGAGGCCCCGGGGCCCCCCGAAGCTTTTCCTATACCCAAGCGGGTGGCGTACATTGTTAATAAAGAATGGGACAGGCCCGGTATACCTTTCGTACCTCCCCCCATATTTAAAAAATTGTTTCCTATAGTCGACCCCAGAAAGGACTTATGGCAGACAGTCCCCAAGGTCGAGGGGGCGGTTTCTACTCTAAACAAGCGCACCACTATACCCATAGAAGATAGTTGTGCTTTCCAAGATCCTATGGATAAAAAATTAGAAGGTTTGCTAAAAAAGATGTTTGTTCAGCAAGGTTACCTTCTACAACCAATTGCATGCATTGTCCCTGTCACTACAGCCGCGTGTTTCTGGTTCGATGAGCTAGAAAAGGCGATTATTAGTAATTCTTCTTCTTATGAGGAGATTATGGACAGAATTCGTGCTCTTAAATTGGCTAATTCTTTCACCCTAGACGCCACCTTGCAATTGGCTAGGTTAGCGGCGAAAAATTCTGGGTTTGCTATTGTGGCGCGCAGAGCGCTTTGGTTAAAATCTTGGTCAGCGGATGCGTCTTCCAAGAACAAATTGCTTGACATTCCTTTCAAGGGGAAAACACTGTTTGGCCCTGACTTGAAAGAGATTATCTCTGTTATCACTGGGGGCAAGGGCCACGCCCTTCCTCAGGATAGGTCTTTCAAGGCCAAAAATAAACCTAATTTTCGTCCCTTTCGCTGAAACGGACCAGCCCCAAGTGCTACGTCCTCTAAGCAGGAGGGTAATACTTCTCAAGCCACTCCAGCCTGGAGACCAATGCAAGGCTGGAACAAAGGAAAGCAGGCCAAGAAACCTGCCACTGCTCCCAAGACAGCATGAGATGCGGGCCCCCGATTCCGGGACCGGATTTGGTGGGGGGCAGACTCTCTCTCTTCACTCAGGCTTGGGCAAGAGATGTTCTGGATCCTTGGGCGCTAGAAATAGTCTCCCAAGGTTATCTTCTGGAAGTGATTCATCCTGTTCCATTAAAAGAACGAGGGATGGGGTTCTACTCCAATCTGTTCGTGGTTCCCAAAAAAAGAGGGAACGTTCAGACCAATCTTAGATCTCAAGATCCTAAACAAGTTTCTCAAGGTTCCATCGTCCAAAATGGAAACCATTCGAACAATCCTTCCATCCAGGAAGGTCAATTCTTGACCACGGTGGATTTAAAGGATGCGTATTTACATATTCCTGTCCACAAGGAACATCATCGGTTCCTAAGGTTCGCATTCCTGGACAAGCATTACCAGTTCGTGGCGCTTCCTTTCGGATTAACCACTGCTCCAAGGATTTTCACAAAGGTACTAGGGTCCCTTCTGGCGGTGCTAAGACCAAGGGGCATTGCTGTAGTACCTTACTTGGACGACATTCTGATTCAAGCGTCGTCCCTTCCTCAAGCAAAGGCTCACACGGACATAGTCCTGGCCTTTCTCAGATCTCACGGATGGAAAGTGAACGTGGAAAAGAGTTCTCTATCTCCGTCGACAAGAGTTCCCTTCTTGGGAACAATAATAGACTCCTTAGAAATGAGGATTTTTCTGACAGAGACCAGAAAAACAAAACTTCTAAACTCTTGTCGGATACTTCATTCCGTTCCTCTTCCTTCCATAGCGCAGTGCATGGAAGTGATAGGTTTGATGGTAGCGGCAATGGACATAGTTCCTTTTGCGCGCATTCATCTAAGACCATTACAACTGTGTATGCTCAGTCAGTGGAATGGGGACTATACAGTCTTGTCTCCGAAGATACAAGTAAATCAGAGGACCAGAGACTCACTCCGTTGGTGGCTGTCCCTGGACAACCTGTCACAAGGGGTGACCTCCCGCAGACCAGAGTGGTCATTGTCACGACCGACGCCAGTCTAATGGGCTGGGGCGCGGTCTGGGGATCCCTGAAAGCTCAGGGTCTTTGGTCTCGGGAAGAATCTCTTCTACCGATAAATATTCTGGAACTGAGAGCGATATTCAATGCTCTCAAGGCTTGGCCTCAGCTAGCGAGGGCCAAGTTCATACGGTTTCAATCAGACAACATGACGACTGTTGCGTACATCAACCATCAGGGGGGAACAAGGAGTTCCCTGGCGATGGAAGAAGTGACCAAAATCATTCTATGGGCGGAGACTCGCTCCTGCCACCTGTCTGCAATCCACATCCCAGGAGTGGAAAATTGGGAAGCGGATTTTCTGAGTCGTCAGACATTGCATCCGGGGGAGTGGGAACTCCATCCGGAACTCTTTGCCCAAATCACTCAACTGTGGGGCATTCCAGACATGGATCTGATGGCCTCTCGTCAGAACTTCAAGGTTCCTTGCTACGGGTCCAGATCCAGGGATCCCAAGGCGACTCTAGTAGATGCACTAGTAGCACCTTGGACCTTCAAACTAGCTTATGTATTCCCGCCGTTTCCTCTCATCCCCAGGCTGGTAGCCAGGATCAATCAGGAGAGGGCGTCGGTGATCTTGATAGCTCCTGCGTGGCCACGCAGGACTTGGTATGCGGATCTGGTGAATATGTCATCGGCTCCACCATGGAAGCTACCTTTGAGACGAGACCTTCTTGTTCAAGGTCCGTTCGAACATCCGAATCTGGTCCCACTCCAGCTGACTGCTTGGAGATTGAACGCTTGATCTTATCAAAGCGAGGGTTCTCAGATTCTGTTATTGATACTCTTGTTCAGGCCAGAAAGCCTGTAACTAGAAAAATTTACCACAAAATTTGGAAGACATATATCTGTTGGTGTGAATCTAAAGGATTCCCTTGGGACAAGGTTAAGATTCCTAAGATTCTATCCTTCCTTCGAGAAGGATTGGAAAAAGGATTATCTGCTAGTTCCTTGATGGGACAGATTTCTGCCTTGTCTGTGTTACTTCACAAAAAGCTGGCAGCTGTGCCAGATGTTTATGCCTTTGTTCAGGCTCTGGTTAGAATCAAGCCTGTTTACAAACCTTTGACTCCTCCTTGGAGTCTCAACTTAGTTCTTTCAGTTCTTCAGGGGGTTCCGTTTGAACCCTTACATTCCGTTGATATTAAGTTATTATCTTGGAAAGTTTTGTTTTTGGTTGCAATTTCTTCTGCTAGAAGAGTTTCAGAATTATCTGCTCTGCAGTGTTCTCCTCCTTATCTGGTGTTCCATGCAGATAAGGTGGTTTTACGTACCAAAAGTTGTTTCTAACAAAAACATTAACCAGGAGATAGTCGTGCCTTCTCTGTGTCCGAAACCAGTTTCGAAGAAGGAACGTTTGTTGCACAATTTGGATGTTGTTCGCGCTCTAAAATTCTATTTAGATGCTTCAAAGGATTTTAGACAAACATCTTCCTTGTTTGTTGTTTATTCTGGAAAAAGGAGAGGTCAAAAAGCAACTTCTACCTCTCTCTCCTTTTGGTTTAAAAGCATCATCAGATTGGCTTACGAGACTGCCGGACGGCAGCCTCCTGAAAGGATCACAGCTCCTTCCACTAGGGCTGTGGCTTCCACATGGGCCTTCAAGAACGAGGCTTCTGTTGATCAGATATGTAGGGCAGCGACTTGGTCTTCACTGCACACTTTTACCAAATTTTACAAGTTTGATACTTTTGCTTCTTCTGAGGCTATTTTTGGGAGAAAGGTTTTGCAAGCCGTGGTGCCTTCCATTTAGGTGACCTGATTTGCTCCCTCCCTTCATCCGTGTCCTAAAGCTTTGGTATTGGTTCCCACAAGTAAGGATGACGCCGTGGACCGGACACACCTATGTTGGAGAAAACAGAATTTATGTTTACCTGATAAATTACTTTCTCCAACGGTGTGTCCGGTCCACGGCCCGCCCTGGTTTTTTAATCAGGTCTGATAATTTATTTTCTTTAACTACAGTCACCACGGTATCATATGGTTTCTCCTATGCAAATATTCCTCCTTAACGTCGGTCGAATGACTGGGGTAGGCGGAGCCTAGGAGGGATCATGTGACCAGCTTTGCTGGGCTCTTTGCCATTTCCTGTTGGGGAAGAGAATATCCCACAAGTAAGGATGACGCCGTGGACCGGACACACCGTTGGAGAAAGTAATTTATCAGGTAAACATAAATTCTGTTTTCTTGTGGTGTATCCAGTCCACGGCCCGCCCTGTCCTTTTAAGGCAGGTCTAAATTTTAAACTACAGTCACCACTGCACCCTATGGTTTCTCCTTTCTCGGCTAGTTTCGGTGGAATGACTGGATATGGCAGTTAGGGGAGGAGCTATATAGCAGCTCTGCTGTGGGTGATCCTCTTGCAACTTCCTGTTGGGAAGGAGAATATCCCACAAGTAATGGATGATCCGTGGACTGGATACACCACAAGAGAAATAAATTTATCAGGTAAGCATAAATTATGTTTTTATCTCCGTTTCCAGACAGACAATGTCATAGCAGTAGTGTCAACCATCAGGGGGGAACTCGCAGTTCCTTGGCTATGATGGTGTCTCTGATTCTCTATTGGGTAAAGGTGGCGTTTAGCGTCCCAAATTCCATCGCACGGTTGTTGTTTTTTTACTTTATACGAAATATAATTCTAATTTAGTATGAAATATAATTCTATGGTACAACCACTAAACCAATACAAGTAAGTTGTGAAATAAACACTTTAAAAAGAGTCTCCATTATTTCCAAAGAATTTATTAGGAATCAATATATGTTAATAATAAGAGAAAGATTTACAGGTATATATACACATCTATTTTACAGCAAAACAGTCCAAATAATTAATACAGGGCAACTCTACCACAACCCCATTCTGCTACACAGAATATTATCCCAGAAATAATTAGCCAGATTCTCTGTGTCCAACATCATCCATCTTTTCTGCAGGAGCAGGATAAGAGAAAAAAGAGGTTTTGGTGTTACAGTTTTTTATACCCCAATTCAATAGGGAGTGGTTTATCAAATGCCATTCAAAGGCTATTGGGAATGTCCTTCTTAGACAGAGACTAGGCCAAAGAATTAATAATATGAATTAACTACTTGAATAAAACCAGCTTATGTGAATTGCCAGGGATAAAATCTGTGAGCTATATTTTAATAACAGCTAGATTAAAATTCCAGTGAAAAAATGTCACCACAGGTAGCACATCAGGCAATGGGGGACCATGGATAGGTTCCCAATGGCAGTTGCGGTGGCCTGGAACGATATTGGAACAGAGCAGTGCAGCGCTCCACATTTACCTAACCATGTTATATTTTCCCTGTGGGAATTACTTCAGAAACGTACACTTTACCATGGGAATTACTTCAGAAAGTAGAAATGTACACTTTACCATGGGAATTACTTCAGAAAGGTAACGTGAGGAAGGACCATGGATAGTTTCCCAGCGGCAATTGCGGCGCCCAAGGCAGGTATTGGAACAGATCACTCTTTTCCAATATCGTTCCCGGGTGCCGCAATGCTCTGTTCCAATATCGTTCCCAGGCCCCGCAGCCGCCGCTGGGAACCTATCCATGATCCCCCCACGGCGGGATGTGGTACCGCTGGAATTTGGGATGCTAAACTCCACCTTTACCCTCTCTTGGGCAGAAGCCAATTCTTGTCTAGTCTCTGCAATTTAATCCCAGGAGTGAACAATTGAGAGGCAGACTTGCTCAGTCATCAGTCTCTACATCCAGGGGAGTGGTCTCTTCACCAGGATGTGTTCAATCAGATTGTGGATCTTTGGGGTCTCCCAGAAATAGATCTGATGGCCTCTCGTTTGAACAACTAACTTTTTTTTTTTTTGCGAGGTCCAGGGATCCTCAGGCAGAGGTAGTTTATGCTCTATTAGTTCCTTCGTAATTTCTGCCTGCTTATCTGTCGCCCCCCCCCCCCCCCTCTTGTTCTTCTTCCCAGAGTGATTTACAAGGCTTGAGAAGTTGTTTGTACTCCTCATTGCCCCAGTGTGGCCTCGATGGATTTGGTTCAAATATCCAATTGCCCTCCTTGGTCTCTCCCTCTGCGGTCAGATCTTCTACCCGAAGATCCTTTTTTCCATCCACATCTGAATTGTCTAAACTTGATGGCATGGAAATTGAATGCTTAGTTTTGAGTCATAGGTGTTTCTCAGATTCTGTGATTGAAACTCTGATTCAGGCTTGTAAACCTGTTACTAGGTAGATTTATCACAAGGTTTGGAGAGTCTTCATTTCCTGTGTATAAATTATGTTTTTTCCTGGTATTCTTTTAGAAGGATTCTTCAGTTTTTTTCAGGATGGCCTAAGTAAGGGTCTGTCTACCAGTTCTCTGAAAGGGCAGATTACAGCTCTTTCAGTTTTGTTTCACAGGAAGATTGTAATCTTTCTGATGTTCATTGTATTGTTCAGGCTTTGGTTCGCATTAAACCTGTTATTAGGCATTTTGCTCCATGGAATCTTAACCTAGTGTTAAAAGTTTTGCAGGCTCCTTCTTTTGAACCTATGTATAAATTGGACATTAAACTGCTTTCTTGGAAAGTGTTATTTCTTTTGTCTATTTCTTCTGCTAAGAGTTTACGAATTGTCAGCTATTTCTTGTGAGCATCCTTATTTGATTTTTCATCAGGGTAAGGCTGTTTTAGATCTTTGCATTCTCTAAATTTTTTTTAGGGCATTGAAATATTATGTAAAAGCAGAAAGAGCCTCCTGTCCAGTTGGGGTTTTAAACCCTCTTCTTCAAGGCAACTCACCATTTGGGAGGCTAGATGGCAACAGGGGCTCAAGCTGGGCAAACCACTATCCCTACACTATACCCTCATAGAGGGTGCTATCCCAACTGATAAAGCCCAACATATCTTAAAATGGGAACGGAGGTTAGATTTCACGAAGTCCCCCGAGGAGTGGCAACACACGCTCCTATTGACAAAGAAGACCCTTCATTGCATTACCATCCTAGAAACCTACATAAAAGTGCTCACACATTGGTACTATGTCCCAGCCCGACTTGCGAAAATTTTTCCTGGGGCCTCCCCCTCCTGCTGGAAAGACTGCTCACACATAGGTGACATGATCCACATTTGGTGGAGTTGCCCCAGACTCAAGCCCATTTGGCATAAATGCTTTTCTACCCTAGTCAGTCTAGGTATCCATCTTCCCAGAACACCCGAGACGGCCCTTTTCCACCTAGGCACATGTAAACTCCCCAAACATCAGGGCTCCCTTAGCGTTTACCTCTTATCTGCAGTTTAACTCAACATAGCGCGGGCCTGGAAACGTACCCTTCCCCCGGCCTGGTCAGACATCATAGCTACCATGGCCTACATGTACTCCATGGAAAAGGGTATTTATTATGCCTCTGGTAGGTCTGACTTCTTCGAACTGACTTGGTCTGACTGGAAGGGCAGGTTTGACACTCTCTGGCTCCCTAGCTTTGACACCTAGACTATAGTACAACTGTACTTTTACTGGCTGCGGCCCCGGCCACATTCCTGTAAATCCGTACTAGCTCCTTACATGACCCTCTCCCTTCCCTTACAGGCCATTAGTTCACCCCTCTCTCCTTCCTCTCCTTCTCTTCCTCTCCCCATCCCCCCCCCCCTCCCTTATTGACACTACCTTATGCCCTAGTGGACTTTCGTTACTCCCCTTCAAATTGGTAGGAACGTCATTTTTGTATTGCCTATTTTTTATGTTTTGATGTACTTGCACTTGACGTACGCTTGATTCGTACAACTGTTATATTTCTTATCCTTTTTGTTATAAAAACTCAATAAAAAACTACCTGAAAAAAAAAAAGCAGAAAGAGAGCGCCTCATGGTGTGAATAACTCTAGACAGATGGTGTCCGGTGAAATGGTACTCACAAGGAAGGTGGCACTTTTAATCAAAAAAGTGCAGACAGGCAGGCTGACATTTAAACAGCAGTCAGTACGCTGGAGATCAGTGCGGTATAGGTGAATGGTGAATCCGGCTGTCAGGAACCCACAAACGAGATCCCAGTTATCGTAAAGCCGTAGTCCACAAGGAACAGCTGTCAGGTCCTAACAGGGGAACTCCGGTTTTGCTCCGTGGCTGACAGGTACAGTTGCGGCAGAAAGCCGAATGTGGAGACCCTCTGACAGAATGCCAAACAGTAAAAAGTCTCTCTGTGAACTTCGGGGAGCCGAATTAGAGGCAAAACATCTCGGAGTGTTAAAATTATCATATGCTCATGAGACTGGTAATTTGAGCAAATGAAAAGAGTATAAAAACAATCCAAATAGGATATAAAAGGGATTTATTTGAGCTAATAACGATCTGATGAAACGGCCAGGAGCTTGCGGCCGAGAAACTCGTTATTAGCTCAAATAAATCCCTTTTATATCCTATTTGGATTGTTTTTATACTCTTTGGCATTCTTTTACTTTGGCATTCTGTCAGAGGGTCTCCACATTCGGCATTCTGCCGCAACTGTACTTGTCAGCCACGGAGCAAAACCGGAGTTCCGCTGTGAGGACCTGACAGCTGTTCCTTGTGGACTACGGCTTTACGATAACTGGGTTCTCGTTTGTGGGTTCCTGACAGCCGGATTCACCTTTACCGCACTAATCTCCAGCGTATTGACTGCTGTTTAAATGTCAGCCTGCCTGTCTGCACTTTTTTGATTAAAAGTGCCACCTTCCTTGTGAGTACCATTTCACCGGACACCATCTGTCTAGAGTTATTCACATCATGAGGCGCTCTCTTTCTGCTTTTACTTTTTAGATCCACTGATTCACCGTCAGCCTCAAGAGAAGCAGCCTCACCACTTTGTTAAAATCTTTATGCTTTAAAATATCACAAACTGTTTTGGTTCTACTTAGTGCACAATAACAATCGTTTAGTGTTACTTATATTGTTTTGATTAATATTGCTTGGGTTATCACTTTTTGCACATTATCAGCAATATCATTATATTTACACCAATCTCACTTTTGTTGGGGATTAACCCTATATCATTACTGTGCATTACAAGACACATTTTTCTTTCAAATTCATTTTTTTACACTGGATTTATTTATTTTTATACACTAACATCTCTTCTCTTTGTCCCAACACATAATTTTAGAGACACGATCTACAACGTATTTTATATCTCACAGAACTTTTTATTTTTGATACCCTTCTTTTTCACCCGTACCACTTCAGGCGCACCTTATACTTTTTGTATAATTTATTCATTGAAATATTATGTTGACACCACTAAGGATTTTAGACAAACTTATAGTTGTTCTTTTTTTCTGGGCATAAGAGAGGTCAGAAGGCCCCCTGCTACTTATTTAGCCTTTTGGTTAAAACTTTTTATTCACATTACTACTCATTCTACTCTCAGTTTCTACTTCCTGGGCGTTTAGGAATGAAGCTTCAGGTGATCAAATTTGCAAGGCAGCTACTTGGTCTTCTTTGCATACTTTTGCTAAATGTTACCATTTTTATGTTTTCCCTTCCTCTGAAGCAGTCTTTGGTAGAAAGTTGATGGTTATATCTGTAATTAAGTTCCTTAATTTAAAAAAAAAAAGGAATATTTCTTTCATGTAATTGGCAAGAGTCTATGAGCTAGTGACATATGGGATATACAATCCTACCAGGAGGGGCAAAGTTTCCCAAACCTCAAAATGCCTATAAATACACCCCTCACCACACCCACAATTCAGTTTTACAAACTTTGCCTCCTATGGAGGTGGTGAAGTAAGTTTGTGCTAAGATTTCTACGTTGATATGCGCTTCTCAGCATTGTTGAAGCCCAATTCCTCTCAGAGTACAGCGAATATCAGAGGGACGTGAAGAGAGTATGACTTATTTGAATAAGATGATTTCTCTAACGGGGGTCTATTTCATAGGTTCTCTGTTATCGGTCGTAGAGATTCATCTCCTACCTCCCTTTTCAGATCGACGATATACTCTCAATTTACCATTACCTCTACTAATAACTGTTTTAGTACTGGTTTGGCTATCTGCTATATGTGGATGGGTGTCTTTTGGTAAGTATGTTTTTTATTACTTAAGACACCTCAGCTATGGTTTGGCACTTTATGCATTTATATAAAGTTCTAAATATATGTATTGTACTTATATTTGCCATGAGTCAGGTTCATGTATTTCCTTCAGCAGACTGTCAGTTTCATATTTGGGGAATTTAAACATTTTAAGAAATGTATTTCTTACCTGGGGTTTAGTCTTTTTTTCAATGGACTACTTCTTGCTATTGCGGGTATTAGGCCTGCGGGTGCGTCAAATGCTAAACTTTATTGCGTCATTCTTGGCGCGAAATTTTTTTGGCGAGGAAAAAGACGTTTATGACGCAACTTCGTCATTTCCGGCGTCATACATGACGCCGAGACCTTTCACGCGGCAACGTCATTAGTGACGCAAGTGTGTCATTTCCGGTTATTTTTGGCATTATTTCAATACCCCATTGATGTTTGCCTCTTGCTTTTTTCTCTATCAGAGGCCAATGCTTTTGCATTTTTTCCCATTCCTGAAACTGTCATATAAGGAAATAGATAATTTTGCTTTATATGTTGTTTTTTCTCTTACATTGCGTAAAATGTCCCAATCCGATCCTGTCTCAGAAGTTTCTGCTGGAACATTGCTGCCTGACATTGGTTCTACCAAAGCTAAGTGCATTTGTTGTAAAAGTGTAGAAATTATTCCACCAAATGTCATTTGTAATAGTTGTCATGATAAACTTTTACATGCAGATAGTGTTTCCATCAGTAATAGTACATTGCCAGTTGCAGTTCCTTCAACTTCTAATGTACATGATATACCTGTAAATTTTAAAGAATTTGTATCTGATTCTATTCTGAAGGCTTTGTCTGCATTTAAAACTTCTCATTGCCTCAGACATTGACACTGACAAATCTACTTATTTATTTAAAATAGAGTATATGCGTTCTTTATTAAAAGAAGTGTTAATTACTTTGGATATTGAGGTAACCAGTCCTATTGACGTTCAGTCTAATAAATGTTTAAATGCTGTTTTTAAACCTCCTGTGGTTTCCCCAGGGGTTTTTCCTATTCCTGAGGCTATTTCTGATATGATTTCTAGGGAATGGAATAAGCCAGGTACTTCTTTTATTCCTTCTTCAAGGTTTAAATAATTGTATCCCTTAACAGCAAAATCTATAGAGTTTTGGGAAAAAATCCCCAAAGTTGATGGGGCTATTTCTACTCTTGCTAAACGTACCACTATTCCTATGGAAGATAGTACTTCCTTTAAGGATCCTTTAGATAGGAAGCTTGAATCTTATCTAAGGAAGCCTATTTATATTCAGGTCATCTTCTCAGACCTGCTATTTCTTTGGCTGATGTTGCGGCTGCCTCAACTTTTTGGTTGGAGAATTTAGCGCAACGAGAATTGGATCCTGACATATCTAGTATTACTCGCATACTGCAACATGCTAATCATTTTATTTGTGATGCCATTTTTGATATTATCAAAATTGATGTTAGATCCATGTCTTTAGCTGTATTAGCTAGAAGAGCTTTGTGGCTTAAATCTTGGAATGCTGATATGACATCTAAATCTAGATTACTATCTCTTTCTTTCCAAGGTAATAATTTATTTGGTTCTCACTTGGATTCTATTATTTCAACTATCACTGGAGGAAAAAGAGTTTCTCTTGTAAGGTGTATCCAGTCCACGGATTCATCCATTACTTGTGGGATATTCTCCTTTCCAACAGGAAGCTGCAAGAGGACACCCACAGCAGAGCTGTCTATATATCTCCTCCCCTAACTGCCACTCCCAGTCATTCTCTTGCAGCTCTCAACAAGAAAGGAAGTATCAAGAGATATGTAGTGATTTAGTGTAGTTTATCTTCAATCAAAAGTTTGTTATTTTTAAATGGTACCGCGTTGTACTGTTTTTACCTCAGGCAGAAATTAGAAGAAGAGTTCTGCCTGAGGTTTTTGATGATCTTAGCAGGTTGTAACTAAGGTCCACTGCTGTTCTCACACATAACTGAAGAGTATGGGAAAACTTCAGCTGGGGGAATGGCCTGCAGAATTAACTGCTCTGAGGTATGTTCAGTATATTTTTTTCTAGAGAGATAAGGTCTAGAAAATGCTGACAGTGCCTGATATATTTAAGGTAAGCCTGATTATAGTGATTTAACAAACGACTGGGATCATGCTTGCAGTAAAGGGTAATATTCATGTTACTTGCTCTTATTACTTAGTATATAAAACGTTTGCATGATATATAAAAAACGTTTTTTACTGAGGGTGATAAATCTTTATTTGGGGCCTAGTTTTCCACATGGCTGACTAGATTTCTCCTAGGAGTACTTATTTATGGCCCTTTCACTTTGAGTGCATGATGGGAGGGGCTTATTTTCGCGCTCTAATTGCGCAGTAGTTTTTACAGTCTGAGACATCCAGCTTCCCTGAAGGAGTCCCCTGACATATAGGACCTCTGTAAAGGGTTTTTGTGCCTACAAAAGTCGTTTTATGGGCAGGTAGGAGCCACAGTAGAGCTGTGGCAGTTTGCTTGTGACTGTTTATAACGGTTTTACCGTTTTTTTTTTTATTTGTTTTTGAGCCTGAGGGGTTAATCATCCATTTGCAAGTGGGTGCAATGCTATTTTAGTCTTATACACAATCTTGATGTGGTTCGTGCTTTAAAATTTTATTTACAAGCTACGAAGGTTTTTCGTCAAACATCTGCTTTGTTTGTGGTCTACTCTGGACAGAGGAGAGGCCAAAAGACTTCGGCAACTTCTCTTTCTCCAACATAGGTGTGTCCGGTCCACGGCGTCATCCTTACTTGTGGGATATTCTCTTCCCCAACAGGAAATGGCAAAGAGCCCAGCAAAGCTGGTCACATGATCCCTCCTAGGCTCCGCCTACCCCAGTCATTCTCTTTGCCGTTGTACAGGCAACATCTCCACGGAGATGGCTTAGAGTTTTTTAGTGTTTAACTGTAGTTTTTATTATTCAATCAAGAGTTTGTTATTTTAAAATAGTGCTGGTATGTACTATTTACTCAGAAGCAGAAAAGAGATGAAGATTTCTGTTTGTATGAGGAAAATGATTTTAGCAACCGTTACTAAAATCCATGGCTGTTCCACACAGGACTGTTGAGAGGAATTAACTTCAGTTGGGGGAACAGTGAGCAGTCTCTTGCTGCTTGAGGTATGACACATTCTAACAAGACGATGTAATGCTGGAAGCTGTCATTTTCCCTATGGGATCCGGTAAGCCATGTTTATTAAGATAGTAAATAAGGGCTTCACAAGGGCTTATTAAGACTGTAGACTTTTTCTGGGCTAAATCGATTCATTATTAACACATATTTAGCCTTGAGGAATCATTTAATCTGGGTATTTTGATAAGATTATATCGGCAGG
This sequence comes from Bombina bombina, assembly GCF_027579735.1. Classification (NCBI taxonomy): domain Eukaryota; kingdom Metazoa; phylum Chordata; class Amphibia; order Anura; family Bombinatoridae; genus Bombina; species Bombina bombina. The sequence continues at coordinate 718,647,532 of NC_069499.1, read as the reverse complement.
CACTTTTTTAGACACCTTATTCTTTAGGGGCTTTCCCAAATCATAGGCAGAGCCTCATTTTCGCGCCGGTGTTGCACACTTGTTTTTGAGAGGCATGACATGCAGTCGCATGTGTGAGGAGCTCTGATACATAGAAAAGACTTTCTGAAGGCGTCATTTGGTATCGTATTCCCCTTTGGGCTTGGTTGGGTCTCAGCAAAGCAGATACCAGGGACTGTAAAGGGGTTAAAGTTAAAAACGGCTCCGGTTCCGTTATTTTAAGGGTTAAAGCTTCCAAATTTGGTGTGCAATACTTTTAAGGCTTTAAGACACTGTGGTGAAATTTTGGTGAATTTTGAACAATTCCTTCATATTTTTTCGCAATTGCAGTAATAAAGTGTGTTCAGTTTAAAATTTAAAGTGACAGTAACGGTTTTATTTTAAAACGTTTTTTGTACTTTGTTATCAAGTTTATGCCTGTTTAACATGTCTGAACTACCAGATAGACTGTGTTCTGAATGTGGGGAAGCCAGAGTTCCTTCTCATTTAAATAAATGTGATTTATGTGACAATGACAATGATGCCCAAGATGATTCCTCAAGTGAGGGGAGTAAGCATGGTACTGCATCATTCCCTCCTTCGTCTACACGAGTCTTGCCCACTCAGGAGGCCCCTAGTACATCTAGCGCGCCAATACTCCTTACTATGCAACAATTAACGGCTGTAATGGATAATTCTGTCAAAAACATTTTAGCCAAAATGCACACTTATCAGCGTAAGCGCGACTGCTCTGTTTTAGATACTGAAGAGCATGACGACGCTGATAATAATGGTTCTGAAGGGCCCCTAAACCAGTCTGATGGGGCCAGGGAGGTTTTGTCTGAGGGAGAAATTACAGATTCAGGGAACATTTCTCAACAAGCTGAACCTGATGTGATTACGTTTAAATTTAAGTTGGAACATCTCCGCGCTCTGCTTAAGGAGGTATTATCCACTCTGGATGATTGTGACAATTTGGTCATCCCAGAGAAGCTATGTAAAATGGACAAGTTCCTAGAGGTCCCGGGGCTCCCAGAAGCTTTTCCTATACCCAAGCGGGTGGCGGACATTGTAAATAAAGAATGGGAAAGGCCCGGTATTCCTTTCGTCCCTCCCCCCATATTTAAAAAATTGTTTCCTATGGTCGACCCCAGAAAGGACTTATGGCAGACAGTCCCCAAGGTCGAGGGAGCGGTTTCCACTTTAAACAAACGCACCACTATACCCATAGAAGATAGTTGTGCTTTCAAAGATCCTATGGATAAAAAATTAGAAGGTTTACTTAAAAAGATGTTTGTTCAGCAGGGTTACCTTCTACAACCAATTTCATGCATTGTCCCTGTCGCTACAGCCGCATGTTTCTGGTTCGATGAGCTGGTAAAGGCGGTCGATAGTGATTCTCCTCCTTATGAGGAGATTATGGACAGAATCAATGCTCTCAAATTGGCTAATTCTTTCACCCTAGACGCCACTTTGCAATTGGCTAGGTTAGCGGCTAAGAATTCTGGGTTTGCTATTGTGGCGCGCAGAGCGCTTTGGTTGAAATCTTGGTCAGCTGATGCGTCTTCCAAGAACAAGCTACTTAACATTCCTTTCAAGGGGAAAACGCTGTTTGGCCCTGACTTGAAAGAGATTATCTCTGATATCACTGGGGGTAAGGGCCATGCCCTTCCTCAGGATCGGCCTTTCAAGGCCAAAAATAAACCTAATTTTCGTCCCTTTCGTAGAAACGGACCAGCCCAAAGTGCTACGTCCTCTAAGCAAGAGGGTAATACTTCTCAAGCCAAGCAAGCTTGGAGACCAATGCAAGGCTGGAACAAGGGAAAGCAGGCCAAGAAACCTGCCACTGCTACCAAGACAGCATGAAATGTTGGCCCCCGATCCGGGACCGGATCTGGTGGGGGGCAGACTCTCTCTCTTCGCTCAGGCTTGGGCAAGAGATGTTCTGGATCCTTGGACACTAGAAATAGTCTCCCAAGGTTATCTTCTGGAATTCAAGGGGCTTCCCCCAAGGGGGAGGTTCCACAGGTCTCAGTTGTCTTCAGACCACATAAAAAGACAGGCATTCTTACATTGTGTAGAAGACCTGTTAACAATGGGAGTGATTCATCCTGTTCCATTAGGAGAACAAGGGATGGGGTTCTACTCCAATCTGTTCATAGTTCCCAAAAAAGAGGGAACGTTCAGACCAATCTTAGATCTCAAGATCTTAAACAAGTTTCTCAAGGTTCCATCGTTCAAGATGGAAACCATTCGAACAATTCTTCCTTCCATCCAGGAAGGTCAATTCATGACCACGGTGGATTTAAAGGATGCGTATCTACATATTCCTATCCACAAGGAACATCATCGGTTCCTAAGGTTCGCATTCCTGGACAAGCATTACCAGTTCGTGGCGCTTCCTTTCGGATTAGCCACTGCTCCAAGGATTTTCACAAAGGTACTAGGGTCCCTTCTAGCTGTGCTAAGACCAAGGGGCATTGCTGTAGTACCTTACTTGGACGACATTCTGATTCAAGCGTCGTCCCTTCCTCAAGCAAAGGCTCACACGGACATCGTCCTGGCCTTTCTCAGATCTCACGGATGGAAAGTGAACGTGGAAAAGAGTTCTCTATCTCCGTCGACAAGGGTTCCCTTCTTGGGAACAATAATAGACTCCTTAGAAATGAGGATTTTTCTGACAGAGGCCAGAAAAACAAGACTTCTAGACTCTTGTCGGATACTTCATTCCGTTCCTCTTCCTTCCATAGCGCAGTGCATGGAAGTGATAGGTTTGATGGTAGCGGCAATGGACATAGTTCCTTTTGCGCGCATTCATCTAAGACCATTACAACTGTGCATGCTCAGTCAGTGGAATGGGGACTATACAGACTTGTCTCCGAGGATACAAGTAAATCAGAGGACCAGAGACTCACTCCGTTGGTGGCTGTTCCTGGACAACCTGTCACAAGGGATGACCTTCCGCAGACCAGAGTGGGTCATTGTCACGACCGACGCCAGTCTGATGGGCTGGGGCGCGGTCTGGGGATCCCTGAAAGCTCAGGGTCTTTGGTCTCGGGAAGAATCTCTTCTACCGATAAATATTCTGGAACTGAGAGCGATATTCAATGCTCTCAAGGCTTGGCCTCAGCTAGCGAGGGCCAAGTTCATACGGTTTCAATCAGACAACATGACAACTGTTGCGTACATCAACCATCAGGGGGGAACAAGGAGTTCCCTGGCGATGGAAGAAGTGACCAAAATCATTCAATGGGCGGAGTCTCACTCCTGCCACCTGTCTGCAATCCACATCCCAGGAGTGGAAAATTGGGAAGCGGATTTTCTGAGTCGTCAGACATTGCATCCGGGGGAGTGGGAACTCCATCCGGAAATCTTTGTCCAAATCACTCAACTGTGGGGCATTCCAGACATGGATCTGATGGCCTCTCGTCAGAACTTCAAAGTTCCTTGCTACGGGTCCAGATCCAGGGATCACAAGGCGGCTCTAGTGGATGCACTAGTAGCACCTTGGACCTTCAAACTAGCTTATGTATTCCCGCCGTTTCCTCTCATCCCCAGGCTGGTAGCCAGGATCAATCAGGAGAGGGCGTCGGTGATCTTGATAGCTCCTGCGTGGCCACGCAGGACTTGGTATGCAGATCTGGTGAATATGTCATCGGCTCCACCATGGAAGCTACCTTTGAGACGAGACCTTCTTGTTCAAGGTCCGTTCGAACATCCGAATCTGGTCTCACTCCAGCTGACTGCTTGGAGATTGAACGCTTGATCTTATCGAAGCGAGGGTTCTCAGATTCTGTTATCGATACTCTTGTTCAGGCCAGAAAGCCTGTAACTAGAAAGATTTACCACAAAATTTGGAAAAAATATATCTGTTGGTGTGAATCTAAAGGATTCCCTTGGGACAAGGTTAAGATTCCTAAGATTCTATCCTTCCTTCAAGAAGGATTGGAAAAAGGATTATCTGATTCCCTGAAGGGACAGATTTCTGCCTTGTCTGTGTTACTTCACAAAAAGCTGGCAGCTGTGCCAGATGTTCAAGCCTTTGTTCAGGCTCTGGTTAGAATCAAGCCTGTTTACAAACCTTTGACTCCTCCTTGGAGTCTCAACTTAGTTCTTTCAGTTCTTCAGGGGGTTCCGTTTGAACCCTTACATTCCATTGATATTAAGTTATTATCTTGGAAAGTTTTGTTTTTGGTTGCAATTTCTTCTGCTAGAAGAGTTTCAGAATTATCTGCTCTGCAGTGTTCTCCTCCTTATCTGGTGTTCCATGCAGATAAGGTGGTTTTACGTACTAAACCTGGTTTTCTTCCAAAAGTTGTTTCTAACAAAAACATTAACCAGGAGATTATCGTACCTTCTCTGTGCCCGAAACCAGTTTCAAAGAAGGAACGTTTGTTGCACAATTTGGATGTTGTTCGCGCTCTAAAATTCTATTTAGACGCTACAAAGGATTTTAGACAAACATCTTCCTTGTTTGTTGTTTATTCCGGTAAAAGGAGAGGTCAAAAAGCAACTTCTACCTCTCTCTCTTTTTGGATTAAAAGCATCATCAGATTGGCTTACGAGACTGCCGGACGGCAGCCTCCCGAAAGAATCACAGCTCATTCCACTAGGGCTGTGGCTTCCACATGGGCCTTCAAGAACGAGGCTTCTGTTGATCGGATATGTAGGGCAGCGACTTGGTCTTCACTGCACACTTTTACCAAATTTTACAAGTTTGATACTTTTGCTTCTTCTGAGGCTATTTTTGGGAGAAAGGTTTTGCAAGCCGTGGTGCCTTCCATCTAAGTGACCTGATTTGCTCCCTCCCATCATCCGTGTCCTAAAGCTTTGGTATTGGTTCCCACAAGTAAGGATGACGCCGTGGACCGGACACACCTATGTTGGAGGAAACAGAATTTATGTTTACCTGATAAATTACTTTCTCCAACGGTGTGTCCGGTCCACGGCCCGCCCTGGTTTTTTAATCAGGTCTGATAATTTATTTTCTTTAACTACAGTCACCACGGTATCATATGGTTTCTCCTATGCAAATATTCCTCCTTAACGTCGGTCGAATGACTGGGGTAGGCGGAGCCTAGGAGGGATCATGTGACCAGCTTTGCTGGGCTCTTTGCCATTTCCTGTTGGGGAAGAGAATATCCCACAAGTAAGGATGACGCCGTTGACCGGACACACCGTTGGAGAAAGTAATTTATCAGGTAAACATAAATTCTGTTTTCTTTTTGGCTAAGAAGTATAATCTGCTTAATTTATGAGACTGCTGGCCAGCAGCCTCCTGAAAGAATTACAGCTCATTCCACTAGAGCGGTAGCTTCCACAGGGGCTTTTAAGAATGAGGCTTCTGTTGAACAGATTTGTAAGGCGGCGACTTGGTCTTCGCTTCATACTTTTTCTAAATTCTACAAATTTGATACTTTTGCTTCTTCGGAGGCTATTTTTGGGAGAAAGGTCTTACAGGCAGTGGTGCCTTACGTTTAAGCACCTGCCTTGTCCCTCCCTTCATCCGTGTCCTATAGCTTTGGTATTGGTATCCCACAAGTAATGGATGAATCCGTGGACTGGATACACCTTACAAGAGAAAACAAAATTTATGCTTACCTGATAAATTTATTTCTCTTGTGGTGTATCCAGTCCACGGCCCGCCCTGTCATTTTAAGGCAGGTGTTTTTTATTTTTAAACTACAGTCACCACTGCACCCTATAGTTTCTCCTTTCTCTTGCTTGTCTTCGGTTGAATGACTGGGAGTGGCAGTTAGGGGAGGAGCTATATAGACAGCTCTGCTGTGGGTGTCCTTTTGCAGCTTCCTGTTGGGAAGGAGAATATCCCACAAGTAATGGATGAATCCGTGGACTGGATACACCACAAGAGAAATAAATTTATCAGGAAAGCATAAATTTTGTTTTTTCTGCCTCAGGGTGAATCTAAGGCTTCTAACCGTTTTCGTTCCTTTCGTCAGAATACGGAACAAAAACTCAATCCTCCTCCCAAGGAATCTGCTTCCAATTGGAAGCTTTCCTCAAATTGGAGTAAATCCAAGCCATTTAGGAAACCAAAGTCTTGCCCCTAAGTCCGCATGAAGGTGCGGCCCTCATTCCAGCTCAGCTGGTAGGGGGCAGATTAAGGTTTTTCAAGGATTTTTGGATCAAATCTGTCCAAAATCATTGGATTCAGAGCATTGTCTCTCAGGGGTATCGAATAGGATTCAAAGTAAGACCTCCTGTGAGAAGATTTTTTCTCTCACGCATCCCTGTAAATCCAGTAAAAGCTCAGGCTTTTCTTAAGTGTGTTTCAGACCTGGAGTCTTCAGGGGTAATCATGCCAGTTCCTTCTCAGGAACAAGGTTTGGGGTTTTATTCAAACCTATTCATTGTACCAAAGAAAGAAAATGTATTCAGACCAGTTCTGGATCTGAAAATTTTGAATCGTTATGTAAGAGTACCAACTTTCAAGAAGGTGACTATAAGGACTATTCTGCCTTTTGTTCAGCAAGGACATTATATGTCCACAATAGACTTGCAGGATGCATACCTTCATATTCCGATTCATCCAGAACACTTTCAGTTTCTGAGATTCTCTTTTCTAGACAAGCATTACCAATTTGTTGCTCTTCCATTTGGCCTAGCAACAGCTCCAAGAATCTTTTCAAAGGTTCTGGGTGCCCTACTATCTGTAATCAGAGAGCAGGGTATTGCGGTGTTTCCTTATTTGGACGATATCTTGGTACTAGCTCAGTCTTTACATACTGCAGAATCTCACACAAATCAACTAGTGTTGTTTCTTCGGAAACATGGTTGGAGGATCAATTTACCAAAAAGTTTCTTGATTCCTCAGACAAGGGTCACCTTTTTAGGCTTCTAGATAGATTCAGTGTCCATGACTCTGTCTCTAACAGACAAGAGACGTTTAAAATTGGTCGCAGCATGCCGGCACCTTCAGTCTCAGTCAATCCCTTCAGTGACTATGTGCATGGAAGTTTTAGGTCTCATTACTGCAGCATCGGACGCAATCCCCTTTGCTCGTTTTCACATGAGACCTCTACAGCTTTGTATGCTGAATCAATGGTGCAGGGATTATACAAAGATATCACAATTAATATCCTTGAATCCCAATGTACGACACTCTCTGACATGGTGGATAGATCACCATCGTTTGGTTCAAGGGGCTTCTTTTGTTCGGCCAACCTGGACTGTGATCTCAACAGATGCAAGTCTTTCAGGTTGGGGAGCTGTTTGGGGATCTCTGACAGCACAAGGGGTTTGGAAATCTCAAGAGGCGAGATTACCAATAAATATTTTAGAACTCCGTGCAATTCTCAGGGCTCTTCAGTTCTGGCCCCTGCTAAAGAGAGAACCGTTCATTTGTTTTCAGACAGACAATATCACAACTGTGGCTTATGTCAATCATCAGGGTGGGACTCACAGTCCCCAAGCTATGAAAGAAGTATCTTTGATACTTCCTTGGGCGGAATCCAGCTCCTGTCTAATCTCTGCGGTGCATATCCCAGGTGTAGACAATTGGGAGGCGGATTATCTCAGCCGCCAGACTTTACATCCAGGGGAGTGGTCTCTCCATCCAGATGTGTTTTCTCAGATTGTTCAGATGTGGGGGTCTTCCAGAGATAGATCTCATGGCCTCTCATCTAAACAAGAAACTTCCCAGATACCTGTCCAGGTCCAGGGATGTTCGGGCGGAAGCAGTGGATGCCCTGACACTTCCTTGGTGTTATCAACCTGCTTACATCTTCCCGCCTCTAGTTCTCCTTCCAAGAGTGATCTCCAAAATCATCATGGAACAGTCTTTTGTGTTGCTGGTGGCTCCAGCATGGCCACACAGGTTTTGGTATGCGGATCTGGTTCGGATGTCCAGTTGCCCGCCTTGGCCACTTCCGTTACGGCCGGACCTACTATCTCAAGGTCCGTTTTTCCATCAGGATCTCAAATCATTAAATTTAAAGGTATGGAAATTGAACGCTTAGTTCTAAGTCATAGAGGTTTCTCTGACTTAGTGATTAATTCTATGTTACAAGCTCGTAAATCTGTCTCTAGAAAGATTTATTATAGAGTTTGGAAGACTTACATTTCATGGTGTTCTTCTCATAAATTCTCCTGGCATTCTTTTAGAATTCCTAGAATTTTACAGTTCCTTCAGGATGGTTTGGATAAGGGTTTGTCTGCAAGTTCCTTGAAAGGACAAATCTCTGCTCTTTCTGTTTTATTTCACAGAAAGATTGCTATACTTCCTGATATTCACTGTTTTGTACAGGCTTTCGTTCGTATTAAGCCTGTCATTAAATCAATTTCTCCTCCTTGGAGTCTTAATTTGGTTCTGAAGGCTTTACAGGCTTCTCCATTTGAGCCTATGCATTCTTTGGACATTAAACTACTTTCTTGGAAAGTGTTGTTCCTTTTGGCTATCTCTTCTGCTAGAAGAGTTTCTGAGCTATCTGCTATTTCTTGTGAGTCTCCTTTTCTGATTTTTCATCAGGATAAGGCAGTTTTCCGGACTTCTTTTCAATTTTTTTACCTAAGGTTGTGAATTCCCAATCCTAAGAATTATTTGGAGAGATCCTTACATTCTTTGGATGTGGTAAGAGCTTTGAAATTTTATGTGGAAGCTACTAAAGATTTCAGGAAGACTTCCAGTCCGTTTTATTTTCTGGTCCTAGGAAAGGTGCTTCTGCTATTTCCTTGGCTTCTTGGTTGAAACTTTTGATTCATCTAGCTTATTTGGAGTCGGGTCAGGCCCCGCCTCAGAGAATTACAGCTCATTCTACTAGATCGGTCTCCACTTCATGGGCTTTTAAGAATGAAGCTTCAGTTGATCAGATTTGCAAAGCGGCGACTTGGTCCTCTTTGCATACATTTACTAAATTCTACCGTTTTGATGTATTTGCTTCTTCGGAAGCAGTTTTTGGTAGAAAAGTTCTTCAGGCAGCTGTTTCAGTTTGATTCTTCTGCTTTTGATTTAAGTTTTTTCTTTCAAAAATGAAAATAAACGTATTTTTTTGGGTTGTGGATTATTTTTTTCAGCGAAATATGGCTGTTTTTATTTTTATTCCCTCCCTCTCTAGTGACTCTTGAGTGGAAGACTCCACATCTTGAGTATTGATATCCCATATGTCACTAGCTCATGGACTCTTGCCAATTACATGAAAGAAAACATAATTTATGTAAGAACTTACCTGATAAATTCATTTCTTTCATATTGGCAAGAGTCCATGAGGCCCACCCTTTTTATGGTGGTTATGATTTTTTGTATAAAGCACAATTATTTCCAAATTTCCTTTGTTGATGCTTTCTACTCCTTTCTTTATCACCCCACTGCTTGGCTATTCGTTAAACTGAATTGTGGGTGTGGTGAGGGGTGTATTTATAGGCATTTTGAGGTTTGGGAAACTTTGCCCCTCCTGGTAGGATTGTATATCCCATATGTCACTAGCTCATGGACTCTTGCCAATATGAAAGAAATGAATTTATCAGGTAAGTTCTTACATAAATTATGTTTTTTTTGGGGGTTGTGGATTTATTTTTTCGGTAATATTTTTTTTTTTTTTTTTTAAAGCCCTCCCTTTATGTTCTTACTCGTGGACTCCACAGCTTGGGTGTTAGTTCCTATGTGCAATGGATCTTAGGCTCTCACCACCACCTGTATGAAAGAAATCATAATTTATGCTTACCTGATAAATTCATTTTGTTCATGGTGGTGAGAGTCCACGAGACCCCACCTTTTGTTGTTTTTGGGGTTAGATTTTTTTCAGCACATCTTTTTTCCCGGTTCCTTTTTTGGCTCTTATTCCTTTTTCTTACCTCACTTACTTGGCTATACGTTAGACTGAGGTATGTGTGAGGTGGGAGGGTTGTTTATAGGGCTCTTAAAGGGATACTAAACCCAATTTTTTTTTTCCTTTAATGATTCAGATAGAGCATGCAATTTTAAGCAACTTTCTAATTTACTCCTTTTATCAATTTTTCTTTTTTCTCTTGCTATCTTTATTTGAAAAATAAGGCATCTAAGCTAAGGAGCCAGACAGTTTTTGGTTCAGTACCCTGGACAGCACTTGTTTATTGGTGCGTTCATTTATCCACCAATCGGCATGAATAACCCAGGTTGTGAACAAAAAATGGGCCGGCTTCTAAACCTACATTCTTGCTTTTCAAATAAAGATAGCAAGAGAATAAAGAAAAATTGATAATAGGAGTAAATTAGAAAGTTGCTTAAAATTGCTGTATGGTAACTTTGAATCCCATTTTGCACTCAAGTTATTCACTTGGGTATATTGTAATTACTTTGATGGGATTTAAGCAACTGAAAAGTCTGAGTTATATTAATGCAATACAAAATAAATAGAAAACATCCAAAATTGTTTATGTAATCAACAATTTATTATTGTCTGCTACTTTTTATAACCAATTATTAACAGCCTTTTTCAGTTTTTTATGACACCATTCCATGGTTGAGAATTACTGTTAAATATTCTTTATAAAAGTAATCTTACTTAGTAGATGCTGTTTTTACTTATACCTGTCCTTTGTCTTGAACCAAAACAGAAACTCTTGGTGCTACATGACTCTGTTCCACAAGATTGTAAGATGCTGAAGCAAACGGAAGTCGGGTCCAAGGTAGAAAATCCAACTGCAATCATTCCAAGGGCTTGCAAAGAACCTGCGTCTCCTATCGCCAATGGCTCAGTTACTAACAGTGACCATATGCACTCTGAACAAAGCCAATACAAAAAGGATTTATTCAATAACCATTGCATTGGTGATAAAGAGGAGACAACATTGTGTGCTGAAAATGTGTATTCTCTAGATAGAGGAACTGGTGAAGATTCTACTGTTCAAGAAGTGGCACAAGGATAAAAAAAAAAACCGCTTCCAAATAGAGCTTGAACAAGAGATTCTGAATCAAAAAGGGAAGTTTTTGTACTGCACGATGAGGTGCTTCAGGACCTGCAGAACGAGTCTCTCTTCACAATGCTTGAGTTTGTTTCCAGGCTGAACTGCAAACCATTTAGAATTGTGTGGGTATTCTTAGTTTCGCAATAAGATTTTTGCTTTTACAATTGTTCCCCCTTTTACAGTATATAAGGTTCGCATTTACATATTGGCTTATCCTAGCTGTTTGTTTAAACTCTTATGGCTACATGATGTGAGAACCTATCATCACTGGGAGGGCAACAGGTGAAAGATATGGAACCACAAAATAACACATTTGGTCTAAACAAAAGGGAATCTGCGGTTTGCTCAACTAACTTTTTTTTTCCACTGTCTGTATTACTTTTGCAAAATAGTAAAAAGACAAAAGCGAATGACAAAAGATTATAATGCAGTGGTCTGTACATGTTTCACTTATGGGTTCACAGATCATTATGTTCTATTTAAATTACTGGTCAGGAATTTACTCACATTATCATGTGTGGTGCTGTTACATGGTTTACTGACTTTATATCAGAGCAATACATGTGATGCTGTTATCTCTAAAAGATTTTCCAAATGAAATATGTGTAATAGTAAATGGGGCCACGAAAACATTTTCAGTATTTCGGCACATCCTCAGTTTAAAGGGATAGGAAAAACAAGACACTTTTTTTTTATGTACTTCTATTTTCAAATGTACTTTGTACTCTTGGTATCCTTTATTGAAAAAAATAATATTTACATATCCTTCACTACTAGGAGCTAGCTGGTGATTGGTGGTTACGCACATTTGCCTCTTGGCATCACCAGATATATTCAGCTACCTTCCAGTAGTGCATTACTGTTCTGGATCTGTCTTTAACTATGTGTTTAATTCATTTGCAGCAGTTAAACACATGGTTTTATAAAAAAAAAACAATAGTGCAATAATAAAACTCTAACATATTAAAGCAATGTCATATCCCTTTAACTCTCCATCTTTCTGTATAGGGACTGCTAGCACTGATCAAAAATGTTTGCATGATTCCTTTTTGCATCTGAATTTGCAAGTATATTTTCTTAAAGGGACAGTAAAGTAAAATTAAACTTATGATTCAGATAGAGCATGCCATTTTAAACAACTTTCCTATTTACTTCTGTTATCAAATTTGCTTTGTTCTCTTTGTATCTTTTATTGAAGAGTAAACTTTGGTAGGCTCATAAGAGCTAAAGAGTGTGCACATGTCTTTAGTATGGCTGCAGTGTTTTGCAACATTGTATAACAAAGCTACAAATAATGTTTTAAGCATTTTGGTTTGTGCAAAAATAATGTTTTTAGGCTCTGTGCTGACTTGTAAGACGATTGTTCTAGCATCACATTGACAGTAGAACATTTCCTTCCTCCTAGAGCTGCAATAAAAGAGAATAATGCGCTAGAATGCCACTTTAAAAACACACTTGATCAAAAGTAATATTATTCACTGTCAGAATTTCTGCAAAACAGAATTGCTTTGATTAGAGATGTGTGGCAAAGAACACAAATGCTGATTTTTAGACTTTTTGTTATGAACCAGTTATATGTATCTTCTCATCTGCCACACTTTTTTGTTTTTAGTGCAATCAAAATAAAAATAGTTACAACTGTTTTGTAACAAAGCTCTGCCCCACAGAGTTCTCATATTTTAACTTTTTTTATATTGCGTAAATTATTTTATTAGCCATTTGCAAAATATTACATAGTTACTCTTCTGTTTATTAAAACATGCTGATTTCTTGTGTATTGTATGGGAAAGCTTCTCTACAAGAGTACTGACCTTAGAATAAACAATGGGGGGGGGGTGAACCTTTTAGAATGGTTTACTTCTGTTGGCACTTGTGTTGATTTCCTTGAATAACAGTTAAACACAGAATGTGATTTGGGTCATTCAGTTGTCACAGTAATGTACCTCATTCAGCTGTCAAAACATTCTAATTCTCTGTCCAGTACTTGTCACGTGGCACCATTTTAGATACACTGTACACCACTTTTTTTTTTCAGTGAACACAGTAACCTCAAACAAGCTTGTTTCTTTGTTAATAGCTATTTATTATACTAGTCATGGGTTTGTTTTTAATAAACACAATATTGGAATATTGATACTACCTATCATAGCCTTACAATTTGTAGCTGTAGTTATTACTATATGTGTTTGTGTGTGTAAACAAAATATATGGATGGTCAGCTTTTCACATATTTGAATGACTATTTACAGACATAGATACATATACAATATTTAAGTTTAGGGGGATAACCACTAGTACTATGAATAGTTTTAAATGCTCTTTAATCTTTCATCTTTGCCTGTGTTACTGTCAGCTTTGCAAAATGAATGTAAATATTACTTCAGTCTCTCATACCCTGCTTTTTCCTTTGTATAGTTAAGTCCCATAAAAAAAAATAAGATTGTATTTTCTCTACTGAATGTATAGGTAGCAAACTATAGTCATTAAAAGTAGTCGTATGGTGTTGGGAAGGCATTGTGGGATTTGTATGCAGCAGTGCTTTGAGTTTTACAATGAAGAGTAAGTTCACTTGGGACCGTTTAGGGTCCTGGGGCTCCTCCGTATTTTTAAATACCAAGCAAAGCAGTATAATGTTGTATCAGATGAAAAGATTATATCATGTAATGGGTGCACCATGTTGAAACCTAAGTTTTTCCCTTACCTGATATCTCTTGCTGAGAACAGTTAGGGCAGATAACGTGTACAAACAATGGTTGTATGGAATATATGAAATATACCAAGAAATATAACAATGTTAAAGTAATGTTATATTTTTCAGGTTTAAAGTCCCTTTAACATTGTTGTATTGTTTTCTTCAGAAGAGATTAAATAAACAAAACCTAGGTTTCAGCATGGTGGCACCCATAACTTTATAAAAACTCAGTAATTCAGTTATAGGGATAAATAAAGTATATTGCAATGGTTTCTTTACTACACATAATTAAACATTGTATGTTACAATCTTGATAATTAGGTAGTTGCAGGCAAGGAGATAAATCTTTGTGGAGGGTACATAATGGGTACATAATGTTGCAAGGATGAAATGTGCTTTGCTAAAATTATTTGAGGGACCTCTCAGTACTGAAAAGACTTCTTCCATAATCTCTCCAGAGAGGAGAGCTTTAGAGAATCAAGCCCTTAATCTTCTAAAGGGATCACTTGCAGAGACTGACCACTGAAATGTTGCTTCATTAAAATGACAGTAAACGTAAAAAACAACAACAACAAAACAAAATTGAAGCATTAGCTTCCTTGCCTACTTTTCAAGGCTAAATTACCGGGCAGGCTGCCAGTCCATTAACATAAAGCAAGGGGTACTGACAATAGGATGCCATACTACCCACCCCATAGACACACAGAAGCGCACAGTGTTGCTGATGATGGTGGTGCAGTCTTGGGAAGAATCCTGTACTGAATCAAAGATAAGCAAATGCAAATCCTCTGTCTTTCAATGAGGCAAATACAATGAAAATATTGTCCTGTTTACTGTCCATTATACTGTTCTAGAACACTATTGAATGGTCTGTCAGTGAGTTGGTATAATAAATAAGTGTTGATAGTGATACAAGTACAACTTCAGATGCTGCAGTACCTGGGTTCCCAGTTGTACTTGATTGAGAGAGAACTAGAAGATTATACTTTGAGAAAATGAATACGTTTAATATGGAGCTGATTTCAAGGACACAAAGTTGCTTAATATTTAAATAAAATGTTAACTTTGCCTCAAAATTGTTCAAAAGTGTTTTCAAGCAACATTAGCAATTTGCTTATCATACAGTAATATTCTGGGTCATTTAGGGTGAAAATAAGCTTGTCCTTCAGCCGCTGAGCAAAACGTGATACATCCATCTGTATAAAGTGATTTGCACAGTACATGGGCTTCTACCTATCTTTGCTACGCACCACCCAAGAGCAAGCAGAAATCAAAGAGCATATTCCTCAGCCCTATTATATCTTTATACTATATAGCCACAATCACTGCATTGCCTCATAAAAAATACATTTTCTAAAAAGCATGTAAAGCTGACATTTTGTTAACAAATGTGCATCATTCTGCAATCCAGGAACACAACCCTTGAAAAAACCTTGAGGTTCTGGATCCTACAGGATACATTCCAGCCTCTCCTGGGGCAGTGGGAAATAAACGCAAAAGAGGAAAAGTAAAATTAAGCTCATAGTTTTGTTTGTTTTTTTGTATTTTTAACTCTTTATAATTACAATATTTTATGGATGGCCAATTTCATTTTGAGTTTAAAGGGACAGTGTAATCAGGCAAGCAGCTGTAAAAATGCCAGTGTATTTATACCTGCTTCAGGAACACCCTTTCAAATAGGCTGGACACTCTCACTCACTAAGAGGTTGATGCCTGCTGCTGTTTCTTGTTTACATAGCTTTTCTATAGCTGATACTGCAGTATTATATTTGGACGAAAGTGGTTTACACAGGTAAATGTTGCTATTTTTAAATTTAATGCACTCCAGCAAGTAGAATGGGAACACTTTAAAGAGGAGAACATTTTGCAGTACACTGTACTTGTTAAAACTGATAATATTTAACCCTTTTAAAATAGTGAATACAAGTTCTTTTTTCTTTAATAAAATGTTAGTGATTAAATATTTATGACCACTTTAATGTTTACAATATTCAGAATGTTCTCAAAAAATATCCTAATCGGGGTTATTGATACTGATCAAGTAGTATAGTCTACGTATAGAATCTACAATTCCAGAGTTGCACCACCTAAACAGCATGGGTGTCCATAGAATGTTTTCCAGAAGGCTGGTTTAAAAACAAAAAATATTCTCTGCAACATGTAGTTGGAGAGTTTTTTTTGCTGCACTTCACTTAAACAGCAAAATAAAGACTCAAGTGGTTGCTAGTACTTAGTTATGAAAGGAAAATTCAAGGGAAGACATTTTCACCACAATGACCCACATGCTCAATAATTACCTCCATTATAGTACCCTATTACACATCACACTGTGACACACACTCCGTAATTGAGTATCCATTCTCTACATGTTGTTAATAGCCTATGTGCTTCCAATGAGCAGTTCTTTGTCCATAGATTTTTCCTAAAATCCTCAGAAATAAGTGGGATGCTAGATGCTGCTTCTGTGTACTTATGAAGGGATTCTGTATTTTTTTATGATTTGCAATCTCTGTACATATGCTTTTGTTGCACAGCTGTATGTCTGTTATTATTGTATTTTTATTTTTATTCAAGAGATTAATAAATACTTTTTGGGCACTTTTTCTAAAGCTTCCTGGTCATTTTTTTTGTGTAAATTCTACATTTTATAATGGCACACACATCTATTTATTGCACATATAAGATGTCTACTTTCTTTTTATATACTCCAGAACCACTTAAAGGGACATTAAACTACTGGGTACAACTCACCATCAACACCCCGCCATATGTACCTAATCACAATAACCCTCATAGCATCATAATATACATTAACAGCTATGCAGAGGAAATGGATCAGATAGCAACCTCATTCCCCCAATTCTCAACTGCACCCTGTGTTGCCTCTTGTTCCCATAAGATATTCCCTTGGCAGTCAATCACCAATTCATACGCCTTTGTAATGTGGCCCTGAAATATAATATTGTACCATAGAATGTAGGTGGGATTACTTCCCCCACAAAAAGGAGTAAAATCTTACATTATCCTAACTCCATTCACACAGAAATTGCACTCCTCCAAGAATCTCACCTGTCAAGTGAAGAACATGACAAACTAAAGGTCAGATGAGTGGGACAAATTCTAAGCACCCCGACTGAAGGCAGAAAACGGGGAGTAGCGATATTGGTCTGAAAGGGTCTCCCAATCACATTCACCAATACAGTAGAGGATGACAAGGGCTGATATAAAATAACTAATATTCATATCTCGTCCAAAACCTACCTGCTCTTCAATGTATATGGAGCAAACACACATTATCCCTCCTTTTGGTATACTCTACAATCACTTCTTGTACAACATAGTGACTTCCCGATAATTCTAGGTGGTGGCTTTAACTTAGCCCAAGTACTCCCCTTAGACAGATTCCTTGACCCCATACATACCCGAGCTTCAGAAAAAACTACTCAGAGGCAAAAATGGGAATCTAAACTCATTGCAGCGTTTAGGGAGGGACTGGGCTCGATCAACTTTTAGAGAGCACGCAATCCAGACCAACAGGACTACAGTTGTCTCAAAAACTCATCACATGTTTTCAAAAATAGATTACTTTCTCACATCTCTGCATATCACTCCTAATATAGTAAATTCCTCTATCATGCCAATCACCTCTGACCACACCCCAATCTGTATAACTTTACAACATGTCAACCAAACTCCTAGGCTGCGGACCTGGAGATTCTCTGCTTATTTATATAACAAAGTAGACTTTAGACAGCAATTATATTCCTGTTGGATAGATTTTACCTCCGACAATGCCCAACATCATGAAAACATAAATCTTTTTTGGCATGCATCAAAGGCAATTCTAAGAGGTAGAATTACTGCATATACTGCTCATCTTAAAGCCTCCTCTAAATAGCTCACAAGACAAATGCTCAACAACCTCACTGATGCTTATAATAGATACCTACAGCGCAGAATGGACAACACTAAAATGCTGTGAAGCAGAAATGGGATGCACATATACAATTGCAAGACCAGGCATATAATGTCCACAGGCAGGGTCGATTCTATTGTTATGGGAACAAAGCTGGGAAACTACTGGCCAACATGGTCAGGATCACCTATCCCAAATCTAATATATCCTCCTTTAAAATAGGGACGCACCTACACACCAACACATCCACTATTTTGAAGGAATTTGTCACATTCTTTACCTCTCTGTATGCCAAGCAAAATATAGTAGAGCAAGACCAACCATCCTTTTGGAGTGATACAAATATACCAAAATTGACAGATGAACAGCGTTCTTCCCTAAATGCCCCTATACAGATTCAAGAGGTTCTTCAGGCCAGTAAACACTCTAAACTAGGAAATGAGTCTGAACCAGACGGGTCTCCCCATAAAATTCTTAGCAGAGACATAGCTCCCACCCTATATCACTATTGTTTTCTAAGTATTTATCAGGAGATTCTAAACCAGATCCCAGGTTCACTGATGCACATATATGTGTACTTCGAAAACCAGACAGGGACTCCCCCCTTCCCTCCTCTTATAGACCAATTTCGCTATTAAATAGCGACTACAAACTGATTACAAAAATTTTAGCAGACAGACTGGCAGGAATTCTTCCCTCAAAAATTGTCCTCAATTATCAATATCAGAAAGACACTAGCAGTCATAAGACATTACTGGCAAGCACATCACAATCCCCCTTGTAGACCCCTACCGGACATCTGCCTACTATTCATCGACACTGAAAAAGCATTCGACAGGATAGAGTGAGAGCACCTAATTACTTCACTAATAGTTTTTGGTATAACAAGACTTCTTGAACACTATACAACAACTCTATTTGGGTCCGTCCGCCTCCTTAATCATTCCAGCTTGGGAGAGGGACTAGACAGGGTTGCCCATTGTCCCCATTGTTATTCAAAATAGCCATTGAACCGTTAGCTTGCTACATAAGACAACACAGTCTGGATCTTCAAACTAACAAGCAAGCTATCCATTTTTCACTCTATCCAGAAGACCACCTGCTTTATGCATGCAACCCTTTAATTAACATACCCAAATTATTAGATATCATAACTAAATTTGGAGACTTCTCAGGATACAAAATTAAAGGGACACTGAACCCAAAAAAAAGGTGTATCCAGTCCACGGATTCATCCTTTACTTGTGGGATATTCTCATTCCCTACAGGAAGTAGCAAAGAGAGCACACAACAAAGCTGTCCATATAGCTCCCCCTCTAGCTCCACCCCCAGTCATTCTCTTTGCTGGCTCTAAGCACTAGGGTCTCTCTCGGGAGTGTAAAGTGAATGTGGTGTTAGAATTGTAGTTTTATTATCTTCAATCAAAAGTTTATTTTAAATGGTACCGGTTTGTACTATTTACTCTCTAGCAGAAAAGTGATGAAGATTTCTGCTGAGAGGAAAATGATTTTAGCATGTTGTAACTAAAATCCACTGCTGTTCCCACACAGGACTAAGGAGTACCAGAAAACTTCAGTTGGGGGGAACAGTTTGCAGGGTGATCTGCAATAAGGTATGTTCAGTGATTTATTTCTAGACAAAACTGAGATAATGCTAGAAGAGACTGACAATATCCCCATGATGGGAGGGTAAGCTATGTTCACAGACTTAGTAAGGAATTGAATGCTTACATAATAGGGCTAATTATGCTGGTTGACACTTATTCAGGGCAATCGATTGTTTGGCTAAGGAAAAATCGTTTTGCAAGACACTTTGAAAGCCCTTTTGGGGTTTTTTTCTGGGGTTACCACATGGCTGTTTTTTAGTCACTTAGGAGTGATTTACTAGGCCTCACAGCTCCGGAGTAGAGTGGTTAGAATTGCAGAGAAGTTCATGCTGTTTCACATGGAGGGTCCTGCTGATGTTTTAGGGCTTAAAAGAAGCTATATTCCCCCAAATCTGATCCCTAAGGGAAGGTAGGGCCACAGCAAGGCTGTGGCAAGGTGCTGTAGTGATTTAACCAGGTGTTGGCTTTAGGCTGCTCCGGTTTGGGCATTAAGGGGTTAATCGTTTTGAAACTTGGGGTGCAATCTTATTAAGGCTTTAGCTACATACTGTGAAAATTTCAGAAAGATTGCTGCATTTTTCACCGTTTTGTAAAATTGTGTGCTCTTTTTATCTCTTAAAGGCACAGTAACGTTTTTTTCAAATTGTGTTTTCTCTTGTTAAGTGTATCCAGTCCACGGATCATCCATTACTTGTGGGATATTCTCCTTCCCAACAGGAAGTTGCAAGAGGATCACCCACAGCAGAGCTGCTATATAGCTCCTCCCCTCACTGCCATATCCAGTCATTCTCTTGCAACTCTCAACAAAGATGGACGTAGTAAGAGGAGAGTGGTGTATTATAGTTAGTTTTTTAACTTCAATCAAAAGTTTGTTATTTTTAAATGGTACCGGAGTGTACTGTTTCATCTCAGGCAGCATTAGAAGAAGAATCTGCCTGTGATTTCTATGATCTTAGCAGAAGTAACTAAGATCCATTGCTGTTCTCACATATTCTGAGGAGTGAGGTAACTTCAGAGAGGGAATGGCATGCAGGTTTTCCTGCAATAAGGTATGTGCAGTTAATATTTTTCTAGGGATGAAATTTGCTAGAAAATGCTGCTGATACCGGATTAATGTAAGTAAAGCCTTAAATGCAGTGATAGCGACTGGTATCAGGCTTATTAATAGAGATACATACTCTTATAAAAGTGTAATATAAAACGTTTGCTGGCATGTTTAATCGTTTTTATATATGTTTAGTGACAAAACTTATTGGGGCCTAGTTTTTTTCCACATGGCTGGTTTGATTTTGCCTAGAAACAGTTCCTGAGGCTTTCCACTGTTGCAATATGAGTGGGAAGGGTCTATTTTAGTGCTTTTCTGTGCAGCTAAAAATACTGACAGAGACATTCAGGTTCTTCCTGCATGATACAGGACATCTCTGAAGGGCTCAAAAGGCTTCAAAGTCGTGTTTGAGGAGGGTAACAATCACAGTAGACTGTGGCAGTTGTTGTGACTGTGTTTAAAAAACGTTTTTGTCATTTATTCTGTTTTTGTTATTAAGGGGTTAATCATCCATTTGCAAGTGGGTGCAATGCTCTGCTGACTTGTTACATACACTGTAAAACTTTTGTTAGTCTAACTGCCTTTTTTCACTGTTATTTAAAATTTTGTCAAAATTTGTTTCTCTTAAAGGCACAGTAACGTTTTTTATATTGCTTGTTAACTTGCTTTAAAGTGTTTTCCAAGCTTGCTAGTCTCATTGCTAGTCTGTACAAACATGTCTGAAACAGAGGATACTTGTTCATTATGTTTAAAAGCCATGGTGGAGCCCCATAGGAGAATGTGTACTAAATGTATTGATTTCACCTTAAACAGTAAAGATCAGTCTTTATCTATAAAAGAATTGTCACCAGAGGGGTCTGTCGAGGGGGAAGTTATGCCGACTAACTCTCCCCACGTGTCGGACCCTTCGCCTCCCGCTCAAGGGACGCACGCTAATATGGCGCCAAGTACATCAGGGACGCCCATAGCGATTACTTTGCAGAACATGGCTGCAATCATGAATAATACCCTGTCAGAGGTATTATCCAAATTGCCTGAATTGAGAGGCAAGCGCGATAGCTCTGGGGTTAGACGAGATACAGAGCGCGTAGATGCTGTAAGAGCCATGTCTGATACTGCATCACAATATGCAGAACCTGAGGACGGAGAGCTTCAGTCTGTGGGTGACGTCTCTGAATCGGGGAGACCTGATTCAGAGATTTCTAATTTTAAATTTAAGCTTGAGAACCTCCGTGTATTACTTGGGGAGGTATTATCTGCTCTGAATGACTGTGACACAATTGCAGTGCCAGATAAATTGTGTAGGCTGGATAAATACTATGCAGTGCCGGTGAGTACTAATGTTTTTCCAATACCTAAAAGGCTTACAGAAATTATTAGTAAGGAGTGGGATAGGCCCGGTGTGTGCTTTTCCCCACCTCCTATATTTAGAAAAATGTTTCCAATAGATGCCACTACACGGGACTTATGGCAGACTGTCCCTAAGGTGGAGGGAGCAGTTTCTACTTTAGCAAAGTGTACCACTATCCCGGTTGAGGACAGTTGTGCTTTTTCAGATCCAATGGATAAAAAATTGGAGGGTTACCTTAAGAAAATGTTTATTCAACAAGGTTTTATTTTACAGCCCCTTGCATGCATTGCGCCTGTCACTGCTGCGGCGGCGGCATTCTGGTTTGAGGCCCTGGAAGAGGCCATCCATACAGCTCCATTGACTGAAATTGTTGACAAGCTTAGAACTCTTAAGCTAGCTAACTCATTTGTTTCTGATGCCATTGTTCATTTGACTAAACTAATGGCTAAGAATTCCGGATTCGCCATCCAGGCGCGTATGGCGCTATGGCTCAAATCCTGGTCAGCTGATGTGACTTCAAAGTCTAAATTACTCAACATTCCTTTCAAGGGGCAGACCTTATTCGGGCCTGGTTTGAAAGAAATTATTGCTGACATTACTGGAGGTAAGGGTCATACCCTTCCTCAGGACAGGGCCAAATCAAAGGCCAAACAGTCTAATTTTCGTGCCTTTCGAAATTTCAAGGCAGGTGCAGCATTGTCAGGCTGTAACTAGCTGAAGAGAGAAAAGTTCTGTTATCAGAC
This sequence comes from Bombina bombina, assembly GCF_027579735.1. Classification (NCBI taxonomy): domain Eukaryota; kingdom Metazoa; phylum Chordata; class Amphibia; order Anura; family Bombinatoridae; genus Bombina; species Bombina bombina. The sequence goes on along the minus strand of NC_069499.1, from coordinate 718,625,259 downwards.
CTCAGCTGCTGAGATTAAAAATAAAAGTTTTTTTTGTTGCTGTGAACAATGTGGAGTTCACAAGAATACCTATTAAGGCATAATGAGTCCCACAATATTCATGGAGCGAATTTATGTACTGGTAATCTTAGACAGAGGAGACTATGATAGTTGCCACATGTGAGATTTCACTGAATAGATGCAGCATAGCCCCTAACACCTAAGTACCTGAGTAATACTGAGAAGTAACTATTAAACAGTAAACAGAATATAGGTAGAAGGTTTTATCAATACTGATTTAGGGTTCAGATAAAATCAGGTTAGTTAGCAGGCAAGCGATATTGACAAGGATAGGACTTTCAATTACTTACTGAAGATAACAAGCAGGCAAGCGTTAATGACAAAGATAGGATGTAACTTGCATTCTGATTAAAGTCACTTTTATAATCCCCACATAGTATAGGCAGGCAGTACCTGAGTCAAGCCGGATAGATCCCTCTGGGGGGTTAGGTGGCTTCCTAGGTGGTTCGGTACTGGAGCTCCGATGTGCTGTGTAGATGCAACCGGTGCCGTTGGCGTGTGACGTCACCGCGGAGTGATCCGATAGTTCCGGCTGTACTGAAGATGGTAAGCAGAAGTGCCGGTGCTGTAGAGAGACTTGCTTGCAGATCAAATGACTGGAACAGTGAAACAAGGTGTCCCGGTCTGTTAGAGAGGCTTAGGAGTAATGACTAAGCAAAATTAGACAATACAATACCAAGCAAGGATCTGTAGGAGTGCTTGGAATTTATAGTGAGAGAAAATGAAAAGGAGGCAGTTAAAGGAACAGTACAACCCCAGTATGTAACAAGCAGGAGCTATTCCAGGGTATAATCCTGACAGGACCCCCCCTTCAAGGAGCAACTCCGGTGCTCAAGGAGATGGACGGTCAGGGTTCCTCCGGTGAAACAAGGCAACCAGCCTGGGAGCTGAGATGTTAGCAGCAGGCTCCCATGAATCTTCATCAGGAGAATAACCCTTCCATCGGACCAAATACTGCAAAACTCCCTTTCTCCTGCGTGAGTCCAAAATAGACAGAACCTCATATTCTGTATTGGGGTCCACAGCGACTTGCGGGGTAAAAGGAATTTCTCAGATCCTTGTAAGGTTTCAGAAGGGAGACATGAAAGGTGGGGTGAACCTTCATGGACTGAGGTAATTTGAGACGGGCACAGTTAGCGTTAATAATGTGAGTTATTGGATAAGGACCAACGAACAATGGAGAGAGTTTCCTACAAGGAGTGTTCAGCTTGAGATTTTTGGTAGACAACCAAACTAAGTCACCGATTGAATATATTGGAGAAGGCAATCTTCTCTTATCATAATAGTACTTATGTGTTTTCTTGGCTTCCTCAATTACAGCTTTTACAGTGGCGAAATTTGAGGCAATAAGAACAGATAGATCAGAAATGTTGGGTGAGGTACGTTGGTTATCCGGAAGGATCTGAAATTTAGGATGGAACCCATAGTTCAAGTAGAAAGGGGTTTGTTTAGTTGTGGAATGGATAGTGTTGTTGAAACAAAACTCTGCATATGGTAGATGTGCTGACCAGTGCAATGGTTGAGAAGAACAGTAGGTCCTAAGGAATTGTTCAAGCCATTGGTTTGACCTTTCGGTTTGACCATTCGACTGGGGATGGTACGCAGTGCTAAGCTTTTTGTCGATGGAGAAAGCCTTACAGAACTCGGTCCAAAGTTTACTGGAGAACTGAGTTCCTCGGTCGGTTAGCATGGATTTGGGTATACCATGATGTTTAAAAACATGGGAGATGAGAAGCTGAATGGTTTCTGAAGCAGTAGGCAATTTATGGTACGGAATGAAGTGCAACATTTTACTGAACAGATCTACAACGACAAGTATGGTAGTCATATTTTGTGACTTTGGGAGATCAACTATGAAATCTAAAGCAATGTCTAACCAAGGTCTGCTAGGGGTCGGAAGCGAAATTAGAAGTCCATAAGGTGGATGCTTAGCACGTTTAGATGTAGTACATTCAGCGCATGTGAGCACATGTTTTTTAATCTCCTCTATCATTCCTGGCCACCAGAAACTGCGTGTGATGAGGTCTTTTGTCTTCCTTATTCCAGGATGCCCTGCTAGGAGGGAATCATGTGAGGACTGAAGAATCAACTGTCTTAGGTTGGGGGGTATATATAGTTTAGTTCGGTAGTAATAGAGTCCATCATGATCTTTTCGTAAAAGAGTGGATGGTTTAGTTAAGTCTTCCTCCTGTTCGTGGGAGAGACAGGAATTGGAGTCGATTACAAAAGATATAAAGTTTTCCAGGGGAATAACAGTATCTTTTTGATTTTGGAATTGTTGATGTGTTGGTAACCTTGATAAGGCGTCTGCCTTTTGATTCTTGTTTGCTGGGCGGTAGACAATTTGGTAGTTGAATCTGGAAAAGAAGAGGTTCCACCTCAGCTGTCTCGAGGACAGTGTCCTGTTAGTTTTGAGGTATTGTAGATTCCTATGGTCGGTGTAGATGACAGTTGGAATTGTGGTACCCTCTAGAAGGTGTCGCCAATGTTCTAGAGACAGCTTAATAGCCAGAAGTTCCTTATCCCCAATAGGGTAGTTTTGTTCTGAGGTGGATAACGAGCGAGAAAAGTAAGCTACAGGATGGAGTGGTTGGTTAATACCTGAACGTTGTGATAGGACAGCACCTACAGCTACCTCTGAGGCATCTACCTCAAGGGTATAAGGTAGGTCAGGGTTGGGAAATCTTAGTATAGGTGCAGTTGTAAAGTGATGTTTTAGCAACTCGAAGACCTTTTGGGTGTCATGGTTCCAGTTGAAAGGTATATTAGTTTTGGTTAAAGTAGTTAAAGGTTTTGCGATGCTGGAAAAGTTCTTTATGAACTTGCGATAAAAGTTTGCAAAGCCTAAAAATCTTTGTACCTCTTTTCTGTTTTTGGGAGGAGGCCAGTTTACTATAGCCTGGATCTTTGTATCTTCCATATGTATTCCATCTGCTGTAATCACATAACCTAGAAAACTAATGCTTTGTGTGTTAAATATGCACTTCTCTGGTTTAGCATATAGGAAGTTACTCCTTAACCTGGAGAGGACCTGTCTGACATGTATGATATGTTCAGATAAACTTTTAGAATAGATTAGGATGTCGTCCAGATAGATGACAAGGAAAACATCCAAAAAATCTCGGAAGAGATCGTTAATTAGATGCTGAAATGTGGCCGGGGCGTTACAAAGCCCGAACGGCATGACAGTGTACTCATATAGGCCGTAGCGAGTACGGAACGCCGTGAGCCACTCATCACCACTTCGTACTCGGATTAAATTATATGCTCCCCTTAAATCTAATTTTGTAAAATATTTGGCCCCTTCTAGCCTTTCTATCAACTAGGGGATCAAAGGTAAGGGATAACGTTTTTTTATTGTTACTTTATTGAGTTGTCTGTAGTCAACTATAGGCCGTAACGATCCATCTTTGTTTTTAACAAAGAATATACCAGCACCAGCTGGTGAGGTGGAGGGCCGAATGAATCCCTTCCTCAGATTCTCTTCTAAATATGATTTTAAATGTGTGAGCTCTGGTTTAGACAGAGGGAAAATGTGACCGTATGGTATGTCTGCTCCAGGTACCAGTTCAATGGGACAGTCATACTTCCTATGTGGGGGAAGATTTTCTGACTCAGTCTTACTGAAAACATCAGTGAAGTCCCTATATGGTTCTGGAAGCTGGAAATCTGTCTGTATAGCGGAGGTATGCATAATGTTGAGTGGGAAACAAGTGGTTTGACAATAATCTGAATTGAATGTTACAGATAGGGTTGTCCAGGATATGTGTGGGTTATGTAAAGTTAACCAATTCAACCCTAGTATGACCGGGGAAACTGGTGAGGCTATTACATCGAAAGTTAGATATTCTCTATGGTGATCAGAGGTTGTAACAAGAAGTGGAATTGTTTGAAATTCTACAGGACCTGATGACTCAGGTCGACCATCAAAAGCTCTCAATAAAACTGGAGACTTTTTATGCATTAGTGGAATTTTATTAACATGTGTAAATTCTTTATCTATGTAACAAGCTGTAGCTCCTGAATCAATTGTTCCGGGTACGCTGAGGTGATGGCGATCCCACTGAAAAGAAAGTGAGAGTTTACAGTAAGATGTTCTTACATCATAAGTACTACAACAGTCAATGGAAGTGTATGACTCACCCTTATTAGATTTCTGGAGGGATGGACACTCTTTGACAGGGTGCTCGTCAGAGGCACAATAGAGGCAGAGGTTGTTTTCTCTTCGCCTGGTCTTTTCTTGAGGACTTAGTGGTCCTTTTAGGAATCCAATCTCCATGGCCTCAATGTTAGACTTGCTAGAAGATGCTATGGGTGTGCTACTAGTGGTTTTCTTAGTGTATGTGTCTGGGTATGACCTTTCATGTTGTCTTTCTCTTAATCTTCTATCTATGGTGATACTTAGCTTCATTAATTCTTCTAAAGTAGGAGGTATGTCTGTACGGGACAATTCATCTTTTACCGCGTCTGATAGACCCAGACGGAATTGATTCCTCAATGATAAATTGTTCCATTCTGAATCTTTAGCCCACCTCTTGAAATCTGTAATGTAGTCTTCGACTACTCTTTTTTTCTGTTTCAGGGCCCTGAGTGCGGTCTCTGCAGTCTGCTGTTTGAATGGGTCTTCATATAATTGACCCAGGGCTAAGAGGAATGGATCTAATGAATTTAGTATAGTCTCATTAGACTCAAAAAAATTATTAGCCCAACTACGTGGCTCTCCTCTAAGAAATTAAATAATAGTCAAAACTCTAGTCCTGTCATTAGGGTAGGACTGAGGTTTAAGAGTGAACAGCAGCAAACATGCATTTTTAAAATCTCTATATTGTGCCCTGTCTCCATAGAATTTTTCTGGTAAACTAATTTGTGGCTCAGGCACATGTATTTTAGTCTCAAGGTAATCCTTAATGTATGCCTTTAAAGCTACATTTTCTGCCTCAAGTGTATTCAAACCATCAGCTAATAAATCTACTTTCTCCTGTTAAGTGTGGTCAGTCCACGGGTCATCATTACTTCTGGGATATTATCTCCTCCCCTACAGGAAGTGCAAGAGGATTCACCCAGCAGAGCTGCTATATAGCTCCTCCCCTCTACGTCACCCCCAGTCATTCTCTTGCACCCAACGAATAGATAGGATGTGTGAGAGGACTGTGGTGATTTAATTAGTTTATTACCTTCAATCAAAAGTTTGTTATTTTATAATAGCACCGGAGTGTGTTATTCATTCTCTGGTAGAATTTGAAGAAGAATCTACCTGAGTTTTTTCTATGATTTTAGCCGGAGTAGTTAAGATCATATTGCTGTTTCTCGGCCATCTGAGGAGAGGTAAACTTCAGATCAGGGGACAGCGGGCAGATGAATCTGCAAAGAGGTATGTAGCAGTTTGTTATTTTCTGACATGGAATTGATGAGAAAATCCTGCCATACCGTTATAATGTAAACTCAGCCTTAAATGCAGTAGAGGTAGCTGGTATCAGGCTGTCATGTATGTATATTTTACACTTCAGTATTCTGGGGAATGGTACTTCACTGGTTTTATACTGTATGCATAGATTTTACCTAATTTGCAGGGACTTGCAATAGGTTTTAAATAACAATTGATTTATTGAGGTTAAACGTTTTTTTGCTGGCATGTAAAAAAGTTTATTTCTCTGAGGTACTGGGTGAAAAAATGTTGTGGGCATTATTTTTTCCACTTGGCAATAGTTTTGTTTAATTTAAAGCAGTTCACTGATCTCTCTCACTGTTATGTGTGAGGGGGAGGGGCCATTTTTGGCGCTTTTACTACGCATCAAAAAATTCAGTCAGAGGTTCATTTTCTTCCTGCATGATCCGGTTCATCTCTTCAGAACTCAGGGATCTTCAAATCCTTTTTTGAGGGAGGTAATCATCACAGCAGAGCTGTGAAGAGTGTAGCTGACTGTGATAAAAAACGTTTATTTGTGTATTTTTTCTGCTGACAGGGTTAGTTATCCTTTGCTAATGGGAACAATCCTTTGCTGAAATTGTATATTTCTTACAAAGATTTGATGCTATAACTTAATTATTTTCAACTGTCATAATTTTTTCTGTGCTTCTGATAGGCACAGTTCGTTTTCATATAATTGTAAATTAATTGAAAAAGCATTTCCAAGTTGCTAGTTAATTGCTAGTGTGTTAAACATGTCTGATTCAGAGGAAGATACATGTGTTATATGTACTAATGCCAAAGTGGAGCCCAATAGAAATTTATGTACTAACTGTATTGATGCTACTTTAAATAAAAGTCAATCTGTACAAATTGAACATATTTCACCAGACAACGAGGGGAGAGTTATGCCGACTAACTCGCCTCACGTGTCAGTACATGCATCTCCCGCTCGGGAGGTGCGTGATATTGTAGTGCCGAGTACATCTGGGCGGCAATTTCAAATCACATTACAGGATATGGCTACTGTCATGACTGAAGTTTTGGCTAAATTACCAGAACTTAGAGGCAAGCGTGATCACTCTGGGGTGAGAACAGAGTGCGCTGATAATATTAGGGCCATGTCAGACACTGCGTCACAGGCGGCAGAACATGAGGACGGAGAACTTCATTCTGTGGGTGACGGTTCTGATCCAAACAGATTGGATTCAGATATTTCAAATTTTAAATTTAAGCTGGAAAACCTCCGTGTATTACTAGGGGAGGTGTTAGCGGCTCTGAATGATTGTAACACAGTTGCAATACCAGAGAAAATGTGTAGGTTGGATAAATATTTTGCGGTACCGGCGAGTACTGATGTTTTTCCTATACCTAAGAGACTTACTGAAATTGTTACTAAGGAGTGGGATAGGCCCGGTGTGCCGTTCTCACCTCCTCCGATATTTAGAAAAATGTTTCCAATAGACGCCACCACACGGGACTTATGGCAAACGGTCCCTAAGGTGGAGGGAGCAGTTTCTACTTTGGCTAAGCGTACCACTATCCCGGTGGAGGATAGCTGTGCCTTTTCAGATCCAATGGATAAAAAATTAGAGGGTTACCTTAAGAAAATGTTTGTTCAACAAGGTTTTATATTGCAACCTCTTGCATGTATTGCGCCTGTCACGGCTGCAGCAGCATTTTGGTTTGAGTCTCTGGAAGAGACACTTGAATCATCTACACTAGATGAGATTACACTCAAACTTAGAACCCTTAAGTTAGCTAACTCATTTATTTCAGATGCCGTAGTACACTTAACTAAACTTACGGCTAAGAATTCCGGATTTGCCATTCAGGCACGCAGAGCGCTGTGGCTAAAATCCTGGTCAGCTGATGTTACTTCTAAATCTAAATTGCTTAATATACCTTTCAAAGGGCAGACCTTATTCGGGCCCGGGTTGAAGGAGATTATCGCTGACATTACAGGAGGTAAAGGCCATGCCCTGCCTCAGGACAAAGCCAAACCTAGGGCTAGACAGTCTAATTTTCGTTCCTTTCGTAATTTTAAAACAGGAACAGCACCAACTTCCTCTGCACCAAAACAGGAAGGAGCTGTTGCTCGCTACAGACAAGGCTGGAAACCTAACCAGTCCTGGAACAAGGGCAAGCAGGCCAGGAAACCTGCTGCTGCCCCTAAGACAGCATGAATCGAGGGCCCCCGATCCGGGACCGGATCTAGTAGGGGGCAGACTTTCTCTCTTCGCCCAGGCTTGGGCAAGAGATGTTCAGGATCCCTGGGCGTTAGAGATCATATCTCAGGGATACCTTCTGGACTTCAAATCCTCTCCCCCAAGAGGGAGATTTCATCTGTCAAGGTTGTCAACAAACCAAATAAAGAAAGAAGCGTTCCTACGCTGCGTACAAGATCTTTTATTAATGGGAGTGATCCATCCAGTTCCGCGGTCGGAACAAGGACAAGGGTTTTACTCAAATCTGTTTGTAGTTCCCAAAAAAGAGGGAACTTTCAGGCCAATCTTGGATTTAAAGATCCTAAACAAGTTCCTAAGAGTTCCATCGTTCAAGATGGAAACTATTCGAACAATTTTGCCCATGATCCAAGAGGGTCAGTACATGACCACAGTGGATTTAAAGGATGCTTACCTTCACATACCGATTCACAGAAATCATTACCGGTATCTAAGGTTTGCCTTTCTAGACAGGCATTACCAGTTTGTAGCTCTTCCATTCGGATTGGCTACGGCTCCAAGAATCTTCACAAAGGTTCTGGGTACTCTTCTGGCGGTACTAAGACCGCGAGGAATTTCGGTAGCTCCGTACCTAGACGACATTCTGATACAAGCTTCAAGCTTTCAAACTGCCAAGTCTCATACAGAGTTAGTACTGGCATTTCTAAGGTCGCATGGATGGAAGGTGAACGAAAAGAAGAGTTCTCTCTTTCCACTCACAAGAGTTCCCTTCTTGGGGACTCTGATAGATTCTGTAGAAATGAAGATTTACCTGACAGAAGACAGGTTAACAAAGCTTCAAAATGCATGCCGTGTCCTTCATTCCATTCAACACCCGTCAGTAGCTCAATGCATGGAGGTGATCGGCTTAATGGTAGCGGCAATGGACATGGTACCTTTTGCACGCCTACATCTCAGACCGCTGCAATTGTGCATGCTAAGTCAGTGGAATGGGGATTACTCAGATTTGTCCCCCACTCTGAATCTGAATCAAGAGACCAGAAATTCTCTTCTATGGTGGCTTTATCGGCCACATCTGTCCAGGGGGATGCCATTCAGCAGGCCAGACTGGACAATTGTAACAACAGACGCCAGCCTACTAGGTTGGGGCGCTGTCTGGAATTCTCTGAAGGCTCAGGGACTATGGAATCAGGAGGAGAGTCTCCTTCCAATAAACATTCTGGAACTGAGAGCAGCTCTCAATGCCCTTCTGGCTTGGCCCCAGTTAACAACTCGGGGGTTCATCAGGTTTCAGTCGGACAACATCACGACTGTAGCTTACATCAACCATCAGGGAGGGACAAGAAGCTCCCTAGCAATGATGGAAGTATCAAAGATAATTCGCTGGGCAGAGTCTCACTCTTGCCACCTGTCTGCAATCCACATCCCGGGAGTGGAGAACTGGGAGGCGGATTTCTTAAGTCGTCAGACTTTTCATCCGGGGGAGTGGGAACTTCATCCGGAGGTCTTTGCCCAGATACTTCGACGTTGGGGCAAACCAGAGATAGATCTCATGGCGTCTCGTCAGAACGCCAAGCTTCCTCGCTACGGGTCCAGATCCAGGGATCCGGGAGCGGTTCTGATAGATGCTTTGACAGCACCTTGGACCTTCGGGATGGCTTATGTGTTTCCACCCTTCCCGATGCTTCCTCGATTGATTGCCAGAATCAAACAGGAGAGAGCATCAGTGATTCTAATAGCATCTGCATGGCCACGCAGGACTTGGTATGCAGATCTAGTGGACATGTCATCCTGTCCGCCTTGGTCTCTACCTCTGAAACAGGACCTTCTGATCCAGGGTCCATTCAAACATCAAAATCTAACTTCTCTGAAGCTGCTTGGAAATTGAACACTTGATTTTATCAAAACGTGGTTTTTCTGAGCCAGTTATTGATACCTTAATACAGGCTAGGAAGCCTGTTACCAGAAGGATTTACCATAAAATATGGCGTAAATACTTATATTGGTGCGAATCCAAGAGTTACTCATGGAGTAAGGTTAGGATTCCAAGGATATTGGCTTTTCTACAAGAGGGTTTAGAAAAGGGGTTATCCGCTAGTTCTTTAAAGGGACAGATTTCAGCTCTGTCCATTCTTTTACACAAACGTCTGTCAGAAGTTCCGGACGTTCAAGCTTTTTGTCAGGCTTTAGCTAGGATCAAGCCTGTGTTTAAAACTGTTGCTCCGCCATGGAGTTTGAACTTAGTTCTTAATGTTTTACAGGGTGTTCCGTTTGAACCCCTTCATTCCATTGATATCAAGTTGTTATCTTGGAAAGTTCTGTTTTTAATGGCTATTTCCTCGGCTCGAAGAGTTTCTGAGTTATCTGCCTTACATTGTGATTCTCCTTATCTGATTTTTCATTCAGACAAGGTAGTTCTGCGTACTAAACCTGGGTTCCTACCTAAGGTGGTCACTAACAGGAATATCAATCAAGAGATTGTTGTTCCATCTTTGTGTCCTAATCCTTCCTCGAAGAAGGAACGTCTGCTACACAATCTAGATGTAGTCCGTGCCCTGAAATTTTATCTACAGGCAACTAAGGATTTTCGTCAAACGTCTTCCCTGTTTGTCGTTTATTCTGGTCAGAGGAGAGGTCAAAAAGCTTCGGCTACCTCTCTCTCTTTTTGGCTTCGTAGCATAATACGATTAGCCTATGAGACTGCTGGACAGCAGCCTCCTGAAAGAATTACAGCTCATTCTACTAGAGCTGTGGCTTCCACTTGGGCCTTTAAGAATGAGGCTTCTGTTGAACAGATTTGCAAGGCTGCAACTTGGTCTTCTCTTCATACTTTTTCCAAATTTTACAAATTTGACACTTTTGCTTCTTCGGAGGCTGTTTTTGGGAGAAAGGTTCTTCAGGCAGTGGTTCCCTCCGTATAAAGAGCCTGCCTGTCCCTCCCGTCATCCGTGTACTTTTGCTTTGGTATTGGTATCCCAGAAGTAATGATGACCCGTGGACTGACCACACTTAACAGGAGAAAACAAAATTTATGCTTACCTGATAAATTCATTTCTCCTGTAGTGTGGTCAGTCCACGGCCCGCCCTGTTTTTTATGGCAGGCTTAAAAAAATTTTGGATTATACTCCAGTCACCACTACACCCTTGGGCTTCTCCTTTCTCGTTGGTCCTTTGGTCGAATGACTGGAGGTGACGTAGAGGGGAGGAGCTATATAGCAGCTCTGCTGGGTGAATCCTCTTGCACTTCCTGTAGGGGAGGAGATAATATCCCAGAAGTAATGATGACCCGTGGACTGACCACACTACAGGAGAAATGAATTTATCAGGTAAGCATAAATTTTGTTTTCTGGTTTAGGGTTTGTATCTGTGATGCCATCTCAGCTGGGTCCATGTTTAAATGGCTTGGTATTCTGTCAGGCTGTAACTAGCTGAAGAGAGAAAAGTTCTGTTATCAGACCTCAGCTGCTGAGATTAAAAATAAAAGTTTTGTTTTGTTGCTGTGAACAATGTGGAGTTCACAAGAATACCTATTAAGGCATAATGAGTCCCACAATATTCATGGAGCGAATTTATGTACTGGTAATCTTAGACAGAGGAGACTATGATAGTTGCCACATGTGAGATTTCACTGAATAGATGCAGCATAGCCCCTAACACCTAAGTACCTGAGTAATACTGAGAAGTAACTATTAAACAGTAAACAGAATATAGGTAGAAGGTTTTATCAATACTGATTTAGGGTTCAGATAAAATCAGGTTAGTTAGCAGGCAAGCGATATTGACAAGGATAGGACTTTCAATTACTTACTGAAGATAACAAGCAGGCGAGCGTTAATGACAAAGATAGGATGTAACTTGCATTCTGATTAAAGTCACTTTTATAATCCCCACATAGTATAGGCAGGCAGTACCTGAGTCAAGCCGGATAGATCCCTCTGGGGGGTTAGGTGGCTTCCTAGGTGGTTCGGTACTGGAGCTCCGAAGTGCTGTGTAGATGCAACCGGTGCCGTTGGCGTGTGACGTCACCGCGGAGTGATCCGATAGTTCCGGCTGTACTGAAGATGGTAAGCAGAAGTGCCGGTGCTGTAGAGAGACTTGCTTGCAGATCAAATGACTGGAACAGTGAAACAAGGTGTCCCGGTCTGTTAGAGATGCTTAGGAGTAATGACTAAGCAAAATTAGACAATACAATACCAAGCAAGGATCTGTAGGAGTGCTTGGAATTTATAGTGAGAGAAAATGAAAAGGAGGCAGTTAAAGGAACAGTACAACCCCAGTATGTAACAAGCAGGAGCTATTCCAGGGTATAATCCTGACAAGCATCAACTTCCTCTGCTTCAAAACAAGAGGGAACTTTTGCTCAATCCAAGCAGGCCTGGAAACCTAACCAGTCCTGGAACAAGGGCAAGCAGGCCAGAAAGCCTGCTGCTGCCTCTAAGACAGCATGAAGGAGCGGCCCCCTATCCGACAACGGATCTAGTAGGGGGCAGACTCTCTCTCTTCGCCCAGGCGTGGGCAAGAGATGTTCAGGATCCCTGGGCGTTGGAGATCATATCTCAGGGATATCTTCTGGACTTCAAAGCTTCTCCTCCACAAGGGAGATTTCACCTTTCAAGATTATCTGCAAACCAGATAAAGAAAGAGGCATTCCTAAGCTGCGTACAAGATCTCCTTGTAATGGGAGTGATCCATCAAGTTCCGCGGATGGAACAAGGACAGGGGTTTTATTCAAATCTGTTTGTGGTTCCCAAAAAAGAGGGAACCTTCAGACCAATTTTGGATTTAAAGATCCTAAACAAATTCCTCAGAGTTCCGTCATTCAAGATGGAAACTATTTAAACCATTTTACCCATGATCCAAGAGGGTCAGTACATGACAACAGTGGACTTAAAGGTTGCCTACCTTCACATTCCGATTCACAAGAATCATCATCAGTTCCTGAGGTTTGCCTTTCTAGACAGGCATTACCAATTTGTAGCTCTTCCATTCGGGTTGGCTACAGCCCCAAGAATTTTTACAAAGGTTCTGGGCTCACTTCTGGCGGTCCTAAGACCGCGAGGCATAGCGGTGGCTCCTTACCTGGACGATATCCTGATACAGGCGTCAAGCTTTCAAATTGCCAAATCTCATACAGAGATAGTTCTGGCATTCCTGAGGTCGCATGGGTGGAAAGTGAACGAAGAAAAGAGTTCTCTATCTCCTCTCACGAGGGTTTCCTTCCTAGGGACTCTAATAGATTCTGTAGAAATGAAAATTTACCTGACGGAGTCCAGGTTATCAAAACTTCTAAATGCTTGCCGTGTTCTTCACTCCATTCCGCGCCCCACGTTGGCTCAGTGCATGGAAGTAAACGGCTTAATGGTAGCGGCGATGGACATAGTGCCATTCGCGCGACTGCATCTCAGACCGCTGCAATTATGCATGCTCAGTTAGTGGAATGGGGATTACACAGATTTGTCCCCTCTACTAAATCTGGATCAGGAAACCAGAGATTCTCTTCTCTGGTGGTTATCTCGGGCCCATCTGTCCAAGGGTATGACCTTTCGCAGACCAGATTGGACAATTGTAACAACAGATGCCAGCCTTCTAGGTTGGGGTGCAGTCTGGAACTCCCTGAAGGCTCAGGGTTCATGGACTCAGGAGGAGAAACTCCTCCCAATAAATATTCTGGAGTTAAGAGCAATATTCAATGCTCTTCTGGCTTGGCCTCAGCTAGCAACACTGAGGTTCATCAGTTTTCAGTCGGACAACATCACGACTGTGGCTTACATCAACCATCAAGGGGGAACCAGGAGTTCCCTAGCGATGTCAGAAGTCTCCAAGATAATTAGCTGGGCAGAGACTCACTCTTGCCACCTGTCAGCGATCCATATCCCAGGTGTAGAGAACTGGGAGGCGGATTTTCTAAGTCGTCAGACTTTTCATCCGTGGGAATGGGAACTCCATCTGGAGGTGTTTGCTAAATTGGTTCTCCGTTGGGGCAAACCAGAATTGGATCTCATGGCGTCTCGCCAGAACGCCAAGCTTCCTTGTTACGGATCCAGGTCCAGGGACCCAGAAGCGGCACTGATAGATGCTCTAGCAGTGCCTTGGTTCTTCAACCTGGCTTATGTGTTTCCACCGTTTCCTCTGCTCCCTCGTCTGATTGCCAAAATCAAACAGGAAAGAGCATTGGTGATATTGATAGCACCTGCGTGGCCACGCAGGACCTGGTATGCAGACCTAGTAGACATGTCATCCTTTCCACCATGGATTCTGCCTCTGAGACAAGACCTTCTAATACAAGGTCCTTTCAATCATCCGAATCTACTTTCTCTGAGACTGACTGCATGGAGATTGAACGCTTGATCCTATCAAAGCGTGGCTTCTCCGAGTCAGTAATTGATACCTTAATACAGGCACGAAAGCCTGTCACCAGGAAAATTTACCACAAGATATGGCGTAAATATCTTCATTGGTGTGAATCCAAGAATTACTCATGGAGTAGGGTTAGGATTCCTAGGATATTGTCCTTCCTCCAAGAGGGTTTGGACAAAGGATTATCAGCTAGTTCTTTAAAGGGACAGATTTCTGCTCTGTCTATTCTTTTACACAAGCGTCTGGCAGAAGTTCCAGACGTTCAGGCATTTTGTCAGGCTTTAGTTAGAATTAAGCCTGTGTTTAAACCTGTTTCTCCTCCATGGAGCTTAAACTTGGTTCTTAAAGTTCTTCAAGGGGTTCCGTTTGAACCCCTTCATTCTATTGATATCAAACTTCTTTCATGGAAAGTTCTTTTTCTGATGGCTATTTCCTCGGCTCGAATTGTCTCGGAGTTATCTGCCTTACATTGTGATTCTCCTTATCTGATCTTTCATTCAGATAAAGTTGTTCTGCGTACAAAACCTGGGTTTTTACCTAAGGTGGTTTCTAACAAGAATATCAATCAAGAGATTGTTGTTCCATCATTATGTCCTAATCCTTCTTCAAAGAAGGAACGTCTTTTGCATAATCTAGATGTAGTCCGTGCCTTTGAAGTTTTACTTACAGGCTACTAAAGATTTTCGCCAAACATCTAACCTGTTTGTTGTTTACTCTGGACAGAGGAGAGGTCAGAAGGCCTCTGCAACCTCTCTTTCTTTTTGGCTTCGGAGTATAATCCGTTTAGCCTATGAGACTGCTGGACAGCAGCCTCCTGAAAGGATTACAGCTCATTCTACTAGAGCTGTGGCTTCCCTTCATACTTTTTCCAAATTTTACAAATTTGATACTTTTGCTTCTTCGGAGGCTGTTTTTGGGAGAAAGGTTCTACAGGCAGTGGTTCCTTCCGTTTGAGTTCCTGCCTTGTCCCTCCCATCATCCGTGTACTTTAGCTTTGGTATTGGTATCCCACAAGTAATGGATGATCCGTGGACTGGATACACTTAACAAGAGAAAACATAATTTATGCTTACCTGATAAATTAATTTCTCTTGTAGTGTATCCAGTCCACGGCCCGCCCTGTCCTTTTCAGGCAGGTCTAAATTTTAATTAAACTACAGTCACCACTGCACCCTATGGTTTCTCCTTTCTCGGCTTGTTTCGGTTGAATGACTGGATATGGCAGTGAGGGGAGGAGCTATATAGCAGCTCTGCTGTGGGTGATCCTCTTGCAACTTCCTGTTGGGAAGGAGAATATCCCACAAGTAATGGATGATCCGTGGACTGGATACACTACAAGAGAAATAATTTTATCAGGTAAGCATAAATTATGCTTTTTATTTGATTAAAGTGATTCCAAGCCAGTTTGTGTACTCTACTAGTCTGTTAAACATGTCTGACACTAAGGAAAATCCTTGTTCAATGTGTTTAGAAGCCATGGTGAAACCCTCTCTCAGAATGTGTCCCACTTGTACTGATATGTCTATACACTTTAAAGATCATATTGTTGCACTTAAGAATGTGGCCCAAGATGATTCTCAGACTGAAGGTAACAAGGGTTGCCCGTCTGCCTCTCCCCAAGTGTCACAACCAGTTACGCCCGCGCAAGCGATGCCTAGTACCTCTAGTGCGTCTAACCCTTTTACATTACACGACTTAGCGGCAGTCATGGATAATTCTCTTACAGCCTTCTTATCTAAGAAGCGTGATAGCTCCGTTTTAAAAACAGATTATGAGCATTCTGACGCTTTGGTAGCCGTATCCGATATACCCTCACAAAGCTCTGAAGTGGGAGCGAGGGATTTGATATCTGAGGGAGAAGTCTCTGATTCAGGAAGGGTTCCTCCGCAGACAGATTCAGATACATTGGCTTTTAAATTTAAACTAGAACACCTTCGTGTTTTACTTAGGGAGGTATTAGCTACTCTGGATGACTGTGACAAATGGACAAGTACCTAGAGGTCCCTGTTTACACGGATGCGTTTCCGGTCCCTAAGAGGATTGCGGATATCGTTACTAGGGAGTGGGATAGGCCAGGTGTCCCTTTTGTCCCCCCTCCTGTTTTTAAGAAAATGTTCCCCATATCTGACCCCATGCGGGACTCGTGGCAGACGGTCCGTAAGGTGGAGGGGGCTGTTTCTACACTAGCTAAACGCACAACCATACCAATTGAAGACAGTTGTGCTTTTAAAGACCCTATGGATAAACAAATTAGAGGGTTTACTTAAGAAAATTTTTGCTCAACAAGGTTTTCTTCTCCAACCTATTGCCTGCATTATTCCTGTAACTACTGCAGCTGCTTTCTGGTTTGAGGCGCTGGAAGACTCGCTCCAGACGGAGACCTCATATGAGGAAATTATGGATAGAATTAAGGCTCTAAAGCTAGCTAATTCTTTTATCACTGACGCCGCTTTCCAAATAGCTAAGTTAGGGGCGAAAATTTCAGGTTTCGCCATTTTGGCGCGCAGGGCACTATGGCTAAAGTCCTGGTCGGCCGATGTGTCGTCTAAATCCAAGCTTTTGAACATTCCTTTCAAAGGGAAGACCCTATTCGGGCCTGAATTGAAAGAGATTATTTCAGATATCACCGGGGGAAAAGGCCATGCTCTCCCTCAGGACAAAGCCTTTAAAACAAAGAACAAAGCTAATTTTCGTTCCTTTCGCAATTTCAGGAACGGCCCCGCTTCATCCTCTCCGGCTGCAAAGCAAGAGGGTAACGCTTCACAGCCCAAGGCAAACTGTAAACCTTACCAGGGCTGGAATAAGGGTAAACAGGCCAAAAAGCCTGCAGCTGCCACCAAGACAGCATGAAGGGGTAGCCCCCGAGCCGAGACCGGATCTAGTAGGGGGCAGACTTTCTCTCTTCGCTCAGGCATGGGCAAGAGATGTACACGATCCTTGGGCATTAGAGAAGAACCAAGTCTCACACGGAGATTGTATTGGCCTTTCTGAGGTCTCACGGGTGGAAGGTGAACATCAAAAAGAGTTCTCTCTCCCCCCTCACAAGAGTTCCATTCCTAGGAACCCTGATAGACTCGGTAGAAATGAAAATATTACTTGCCGAGCTCTTTATTCCATTCCTCGGCCATCTGTGGCTCAGTGCATGGAGACAAACGGACTAATGGTTGCGGCAATGGACATAGTCCCTTTTGCTCGGATACACCTCAGACCACTGCAACTATGCATGCTCAAACAGTGGAATGGGGATTATGCAGATTTGTCTCCTCAAATTCAGTTGGACCAGGAGACCAGAGATTCTCTTCTCTGGTGGTTGTCTCAGGATCACCTGTCTCAAGGAATATGTTTCCGCAGGCCAGAGTGGATCATCGTAACGACCGACGCCAGTCTGTTAGGGTGGGGTGCGGTCTGGGACTCCCTGAAAGCTCAGGGCTTATGGTCTCGGGAAGAAACTCTTCTCCCGATAAACATTCTGGAACTGAGGGCGATATTCAACGCTCTTCAGGTATGACCTCAACTAGCGGCGGCCAAATTCATCAGATTTCAGTCGGACAACATCACGACTGTAGCTTACGTCAATCATCAGGGGGGAACAAAGAGTTCCCTAGCGATGACGGAAGTAACCAAAATAATCAGGTGGGCGGAGGATCACTCCTGCCATCTCCCAGCAATTCACATCCCAGGAGTAGACAACTGGGAGGCGGATTTTCTAAGTCGTCAGACTTTTCACCCGGGGGAGTGGGAACTCCACCCGGAGGTATTTGCCCAGCTGACTCAGCTATGGGGCATCCCAGAGTTGGATCTGATGGCGTCCCGTCAGAACACCAAACTTCCTCTCTACGGGTCCAGGTCCCGGGATCCCAAGGCGGTATTGATTGATGCTCTAGCAGCGCCTTGGTCCTTCAATCTGGCTTATGTTTTTCCACCGTTTCCTCTCCTCCCGCGTCTGGTTGCCAGAATCAAGCCGGAGAAGGCTTTGGTGATTCTGATAGCGCCTGCGTGGCCACGCAGGACTTGGTATGCAGACCTAGTGGACATGTCATCTGTCCCACCATGGTCACTGCCAATGAGGCAGGATCTTCTAATACAGGGTCCGTTCAAGCATCCAAATTTAGTTTCTCTACGTCTGACTGCTTGGAGATTGAACGCTTAATTCTATCAAAGCGTGGGTTCTCTGAGTCAGTTATAGATACTCTGATTTAGGCTAGAAAGCCTGTCACCAGGAAAATCTACCATAAGATATGGCGGAAATATCTTTGTTGGTGTGAATCCAAGGGTTACTCATGGAGTAAGATTAGGATTCCCAGGATATTGTCCTTTCTCCAAGAAGGACTGGAGAAAGGATTGTCAGCTAGTTCCTTAAAAGGACAAATATCTGCTTTGTCTATCTTGTTACACAAGCGTCTGGCAGAGGTACCAGACGTTCAAGCGTTTGCTCAGGCTTTAGTCAGAATCAAGCCCGTCTATAAACCTGTGGCTCCGCCATGGAGTTTGAATCTAGTTCTTTCAGTTCTTCAAGGGGTTCCGTTTGAACCTTTACATTCCATAGACATTAAGTTGTTATCTTGGAAAGTTTTGTTTTTGATAGCTATCTCTTCTGCTCAAAGAGTTTCAGAATTATCTGCCTTACAGTGTGATTCACCTTACGCAGATAAGGTAGTTTTGCGTACCAAGCCTGGTTTTCTTCCTAAAGTTGTTTCTACCAAGAATATTAACCAGGAAATAGTTGTTCCTTCTCTGTGTCCTAATCCATCTTCGAAGAAGGAACGTCTATTACACAATCTTGATGTAGTTCGTGCTTTAAAGTTCTATTTACAAGCAACTAAGGATTTCAGACAAACATCTTCCTTGTTTGTTATCTATTCTGGTAAGAGGAGAGGTCAGAAAGCGACTGCTACCTCTCTTTCCTTTTGGCTGAAAAGCATCATTCGTTTGGCCTATGAGACTACTGGCCAGCAGCCTCCTGAAAGAATTACTGCTCATTCTACCAGAGCAGTGGCTTCCACATGGGCTTTCAAAAATGAGGCTTTTGTTGAACAGATTTGTAAGGCAGCGACTTGGTCTTCACTGCATACTTTTGCCAAATTTTACAAATTCGATACTTTTGCTTCTTCGGAGGCTATTTTTGGGAGAAAGGTTTTGCAAGCAGTGGTGCCTTCAGTTTAAGGTACCTGTCTTGTTCCCTCCCTTCATCCGTGTCCTAAAGCTTTGGTATTGGTATCCCACAAGTAAAGGATGAATCCGTGGACTGGATACACCTTGCAAGAGAAAACAGAATTTATGCTTACCTGATAAATTACTTTCTCTTGCAGTGTATCCAGTCCACGGCCCGCCCTGGCATTTAAGTCAGGTAAAAAAAATTTTGTTTAAACTACAGTCACCACTGCACCCTATGGTTTCTCCTTTTTCTTCCTAACCTTTGGTCGAATGACTGGGGGGTGGAGCTAGAGGGGGAGCTATATGGACAGCTTTGCTGTGTGCTCTCTTTGCTACTTCCTGTAGGGAATGAGAATATCCCACAAGTAAAGGATGAATCCGTGGACTGGATACACCGCAAGAGAAAGTAATTTATCAGGTAAGCATAAATTCTGTTTTTGTGATTCAGATAGAGCATGAAATTTTAAGCAACTTTCTAATTTACTCCTATTATCAAATTTTGTTTATTCTCTTTGCATCTTTATTTGAAATGCAAGAATGCATTTAGATGCCGGCCCATTTTTGGTGAACAACCTGGGTTGTCCTTGCTGATTGGTGGATAAATTTTCCACCAATAAAAAAGTGCTGTCCAGAGTACTGAACCAAGAAAAAAAGCTTAGATGCCTTCTTTTTCAAATAAAGATAGTAGGAGAACGAAGAAAAATGATAATAGGAATACATTAGAAAGTTGCTTAAAATTGCATGCTCTATCTGAATCGCGAAAGAAAAAAATTTGGGTTCAGTGTCCCTTTAATATAGATAAGTCTGAAGTTACATGGTTACAAAACTCCAACAACTGCAACATACCAATCTCAAAACCACTACAGGGTCTTTTAAACTTTAATGGATTGGATAGAGCAAGCAATTTTAAACAGCTTTCCAGTTTACTTAAATTATAAATGTTGCTTCATTCTCTTGTTATCTTTTGTTAAAGAGCAATCCTAGTTGAGCTCAGGAGAGTGCATGTTTCTTTAGCCAGCTGGCAGTAGTGTTTGCAACGATGTTTATAGAAATGTTAGAGCTTAGGAGTATGCATGTGTCTTTAGCACTCTATGGTAGCAGTGTTTGCATGATTTACAACATTGCTATAAACATTGCTGCCAGATGGCTAAAGATGTGCATGATCCTGAACTCACCTAGTATTACTCTTTAACAAAGCATACCAAAAGAACAAGCAAAATTGATAATAGAAGTAAATTGGAAAGTTGTTTAAAATTGCATCTAAATCATCAAAGTTTAATTTTGACTTTACTGTCCCTTAAAGTACCTAGGAATCTGACTACATGTCAATCCCAATCAGTTATACCACCTAAACATAACTCAGTCTGTTGATAACATTAAGAGCCTTTTGCAAAGCTGGCGGACACTTTTACTTTCCTTACATCGTAGAGTTCACTTGTTAAAAATTACTGTTCTCTCTAAGATCTTATATCCCTTACAGATGCTCCCTCTTTTGATAAATAACAGACGTACCAACTTTATCATCCCTGTTTGGCTCCTTTGTTTGGAATAATACAAAACATAGGATCAATAAGACAAGCCTGGCAATGCCAATATGTATGGGGGAAATTAAATTCCCTAACATCCAGTGGTGTAACTGTGCAACTCAAGCTAAAATAGTCCTAGGTTGATTGACAAACTCTGACTAGTTTTGCCCCTCAATAGAAAAAGAACTAGTGACGCCACTTCACTTAGCTTACTTACCACATGCTAGCTTATCCACCCTTCCCCAACATATTTTCCAAAATGTTTTCAGACCCCTTGAGGGCCTGCGCCAATCTATGTAGACTCTGGGGCATTGAGTGCCAAGTAAGTAAATAACTCCCTATACAGGGTAACCAACAATATTTGCCAGGGTACACAACAAAAGCCTTCCAGATTTGCAAGTCACAGGGACTCGCCACAGTAGCACAAATAATAGACCCTACCTCCTCTCCAAATTCTTCATTTCCTAGACATTCAAGAAATATATACAATAGCTGCCAATAATACATTTGCATACTATCAGTGTCACCACTGTGTTCAATCCCTTCTTTTCACTGGCCATATTAATACTACTGCTTCCAATGTAGAGAGGCTGTGCCTCCTAGTTAAGCAAGGTTCCCACTCAATAACACTCATCTACAACTTGATAGTAGCCCATTGAGAACAGTCCTCTTTATAAAGAGTACTTGCCAAATGGCAAGGGGTGAGGAACTTAGCCCTCGAACTGGAAGAATTATCCTCCAGACTTTCATTGGTAGCTCCCTCCACGGGTTTTATATATTTAACATTGGATTGTCCAAAGTTGCAAAGATTATGAGAAAAAGTTACAATCTGGCTCACGAAAAGTCTCAAGGAGGAAATAAAGCTATTAGCTAAATATATTCTCTTTCTTCAAGGTACTCACAGTAAAAAACAATATCAAGTTGTTTAAGTATGGTAGTACTGATTACTCCTTCAATACTGGGTCTCACATAAAGCCCCACCTTTTAAAAAACTAGTTACTGCTATACATTCCTAAATATTCATTGAAAAAACTGACACCCAAGGTAATTTAGATATTAGGATAAAAGCATTCATTCAAAAATAAGAACCCTTTCGTACTATTCATTCCTACTCGATTAAAACATAAAGTCCTACCACCTTTCCAAAACTTAACATTCATGCTCGATGAGAATTTGCATGGTAAATGGTATCCTCCAGCATTTGATTCAGACTAGGCAACCACATATAATATATTATTGCTCTGTTTTGTTTTTGGTTCAGATCTTATTGGTTAAAACACGAGGAAGTGGGTCTGAAGGTGCCGTCCTTTTGTCCTGTCCGCATACTCCTTGGGGCACTAGCCACAAATTCAGTGTCCAGTCAATGCACCTCTCCCTCCACTCCAACACAGGCTGGGGTTTTACAACTCTAAGGTATAACCTTACTTAAGTAACTTGATATCATTGCAAACTAATTATTGTAATTAATAAGATCACTGTGCAAGTGGTGGATCACTACCCTGGCCTATAGCACTTGTGTTATTTTTATTTATGTTTATGATTTGTCCATGCTTTGTTATATTTAAAGTTAAATGTGGTTGTAAAATAAAACTTAAAGGTATAGTCTAGTCAAAATTTCTCTTTCATGATTCAGATAGAGCATGCAATTTTAAGCAACTTTCTAATTTACTCCTATTATCATATATTTTGCTTCATTCTCTTGCTATCTTTATTTGAAGAAGCAGGAATTTAAGCATAGGAGCCAGGCCTATTTTTGGTTCAGCACCTGAGTAGCGCTTTTTGATTGGTGTCTAAATGTAACCACCTATCAGCAGGTGCTTAACCAAAAATGGGCCGACTCCTAAGCTTACATTCAAATATAGATACCAAGAGAACGATAAAATTGATAATAGGAGTAAAGTATAAAGTTGCTTAAAATTGCATGCTCTATCTGAATCATGAAAGGTTAATTTTGACTAGACTATTCCTTTAAGCGCTAGTCAGTTCACAGGGAACACTTACTTTTCTCTTTCTTTTTTTTAAAAAAAGGGTTTGCACTACACAACATATGGGCATTATCCTACTATGTGTATTTGATACCTCTGTAAACCAAGTAATAGGCTCTCTGTGTAAGCCGTGAATTGCAGCCACAAAGTATTTAGTTTAGCATGTTAATTGTGTGTTTATATATTTGTTGTTGTTCTATGTTATTTAAATATGAAAATGTGTTTTCTTTCTCTGCATAGAGAATGGCTTATCCTACATTTCCACCCTACACCAAATCTGCATTGTGTAGCATCAAGATAAAACCTTTTTATGTTGGATTAGCAATGCCAGTTGTATGATTTCTGTGTATGTAATGGATCTTTATTATAAATAAAGTGGAAAGAAATATAAACTACTGGGTACAACTACAGTTGCATGGTTACTACTCACCATGTTATTAGTTTTCCTCCTGTGCCTGCAGCCATTTTCAAAGTCGTTCTTGTTTTAACCTCCTTATCAGTAAAGCTCTGCATCTTCACACTGGCTGCGTTTATATTTATTATGTAACTTGTAAACGCTGAAAAACTGAAACAGTTGCACTCTCTGTTATGTGAGCTAAACTGAAGTACAAAAAGCCAGTAACATGACAGACCTCTGAAAGCACACTTTGTCTGTCACAGGATACAATACAAGATGGTAGCACCCAGTGTAAAATGCAGAGCTTTACCAGCTGGATTCTGTAATGAGTTAAATAAGACTTATAGAGAGCTGTAGGTACAGGAGGGAAAACGATACAACCGTGATGTCCCTAGGCTGTAATATAACAAATGACAAAAGTACAAGATGAAAACCTACCCTATGAAAATATAAATGTACCTGTCTGTTTTGTAAATTATCATTTCTTGTGATTACAAACCCCCATAATACCAGTTTGTTTTTAGAATGAATTAAAAAAATGAAATGGCTTGTGGTTCCTTTCCAAATTTGCAAATACAGTAAATTCTTTTTTTTTTTTTTCCTCAATTGCATGATTTTGAAGTTGCATTTATTGTTGTTAACTTCTATAATTTATTTATTTAAGAAATAGTCCTACACCACTAATGAATTGTGTTCTTGCAAACAAGAATGCAGCATTTACACCTTATGCAATATAACTGAACATTTCTGGAGGACTTTTTTAACAAAACTCATATGCCAACATCATATTATACATATTACAATCCATATAATAGCATCAATTTATAAACTGTACTGTAAGAACCTCTGTAAACCTCTCTGCATAGAGATCTATAAACATAAACATAAAGTGGTTGAAAAAAAGTGATGTCAGGGGTACTGAAATTAGAAGATTTGTTTATTTCTTGCTTAATACAAAATGTAAACGTTTCTGTGTCTACACTTTTTGTTTACCTTGAAACCCTTTTTTTTTTTTTATCCCAATCTAGGGCACTTGTTTGTAATTTACTTTTTTTATATCCTGCTTTGGTATCAGGTTAAGGGTTGATGATTTGTGTTCAGATGAATGGAAATTGTATGTGAAGTCCAGAGGTGGAGGACAAAGTATTGTCGATTTCAGATTGATTGGTGATGTAATTTCATTACCAATAAGAACATGCTATTTAATCAATATCTTGTTCTTGCAATACTCCCAATAGTTAAAAAAAAGAAGCATCATTTTCCAATGCACAGGTCAAATGCTGGAGTCATAGGTCACACAAAACACAAAGTACAATGGAAAAACACAGAAAAGAGTAAGTGGACCCATTTAAGGAGACTGCCTTCTTCGTTACAATTTTTAATACCAAAGAAGTTATGTTTTGTTTTGTTCCAGCAAAGAAGATACGGACTATAATCTTACATTTGACTAATCTATTGTCACGCACCTTTCTGAGCTTTGATGAATATATTAGGGAAATTGGCATTAAAAATCCATCTGGTCCACGGCTGGAACTTCCATTGGTGCAGCAGGTACAGTGGCCCCCGTGCACAAGTGCTGGGGGCCCCATAGCAGCCAGTCTATACGTAGGCATGTGCAGAATGTGTACAATCCTAATGCAGGGGAGCCTTTTATTAGTGCAGTTTGCAGATCTATCTATTACCTATCTATCTACTCAAAAAAAAAAAATCATTATACAGAGCAGCATGTATATTATTACTATTGCTCACTACTGAGTTACCTTTGGGGGGCCCAAAAACATTTTTGCACCAAGGCCCTTTGTTAAGTAGATTCGAGACTGATGTAGTCATGTGGCTAAGATGACCTAATTCATCCACAGTGCACTGTAAAATTGGTTTCCACTTAATGGGTTTGCAAAGACTTGTTATATTAGCAGCAGAGAATAACATGTATGAGAAATTACTCATTTATGTTTATTTGTGTGTCTGAAATAGTTGGCTTTCTTCTTTGAAACTACAACCCATTAAAATTGACTGAACTTTTAGGGAAATCAGACCTTATCACTTTTATACACACATATGCTTCCTTATCTATGCCTGTATACCAAAGCCCAAAAGGGAGTGTAATTGCTTCTGTTGGCTATGTTTACATATATTTTCTATAGTCAATACTTAATATACCACAGACACAACCAGCTATTTTAAATGCCAAAATAAAGTCAAAGGAGCTATTTGTAAACAATTGAATACCCTCCGGCAGGTAAAATGGATGACTGGGAACAAACCAAAGAGGAGGAAATTTTACAGTACACTCTCCCTTTAACTAATGTGCAAAGATTGTACATATTCTTTTGTAAGACCATACTCCCAAGAATGACCTCTCACACAAACAAATCAACTCACTGGTATGAAGAATAGGCTCTTAGCGGTTCTTACATAAGTTGCATGGCTTTATGTTAACTAACATTCAATATCAAGCACAACTAGAACTTGGGGGGAACTACAATAATCCTTGATACTATCATGGTGCTTTATAAATGCATACGTATATTATCTCAAAAATCCTAATTTATAGAAACATTCCAAATATCAATAAATAGAACAATAGAAAGAAGTAGTTTTCATAGGCAACAAATCTTAACGAGATATTAATAGATTTTCAAACAGAATGATGTATTCAAAGCAAAGATTAGTTGAGAATAATATACAGATGTACAGTATTTTACAAAATGATATTAATTGTTTAGATATTGAAACAATAAGTGTAGTTAGGAATTGGAAAGCCTGGAATATTCAGAATGAAATTACAGGAAAATGTGGCAAAAATAAAGGATATTGCATCAACAATGCTACATTGCAAAAGATCTGTTTGAAAAATATTTAAACTGTCATTTTGTTAGCAACATTATTATTGTTTTTAGTCCCTAGACATATCTTTTTAAAAGCCTCTAATCTCCTGTTTTAGGCCATCTAGCATCAGATATAAATAGACTAAAAGACTAAACAATCAATCACTGTGCAGAATGTAGCAAATTAGGCTTGTGAACTCTGTGAAATGCACTGTCTACTAAATTGTCTTTACTGTTTCCTCCAATAAAATATCTGACATTTAACACTGGCCATCAGTTTAAATACAGCTTTGTATACTATGTTTAAAGGGACAGTCTAGTCAAAATTAAACTTTCATGATATGTTCCAATAAAAATACATTTCTGGACACTGAAATTTAAATTTCAAATAACTTTCACTTGACACAAAATATTTTTCTTTTAATTTTTTTCAAGCATTTAAAGGGATATGAAACCCAAAATTTTATTTTCTGATTCAGACAGAGCATACTATTTACAAAAAAAATTATCAAATTTGCTTCATTCATGTGGTATTCTTTGTTGACAATATACCTAGGTAGGCACCTGGAGCAGTACATGACAGGAAATAGTGCTGCATCTAGTGTTCTTGCTAATGTATAACATTTTTGAAAAACTGCTGCCATATAGAGCACCAGACACATGCGTGCTCCTGAGATTATGTCCCCACTTTTCAAAAAAAGTTACCAAGAGAACAAAGAAAATGTGCTAGTAGAAGAAAATTAGAAAGTTGTTTCAAATTATATGCTTTATCTGAATCAGGAAAGAACATTTTGTGTTTCATATCCTTTTAAAATGGTAAAAACTTCGCTTCCAGGCTATGCCTACCCCTACATTAGAGGAATCATATGACAAACTCCATACTCTGTTACCATCTGACAAACTCTGCAATCTGTCACAGGACAAATAGAACAAGGTATCAGCTGGCTTCCTCTCTGTGGCATATAGCAGATCTATTCTTAGCACAGTTTGCAAGAGCAGTTCAGGAATACACCCCTTGAAAAGCTTGGTGAAATCCATTTCCCTCATTCCCTTTGCTGTTACCACTTAAAAAAGATAGCGCTTGAGCTCTGAGCTCACAATCACTGTATGGAATGCTGCAAGCTCAGCTAAATGTCACCCTACATAAGGCAGACTTTTTTCAGAGTTAATTTTCTGCAGAAACAGGCAAAATAATGAATGTACTGCAATATTGTTCTATTTTCCTTAATTAAACATTTTATGATGAGATTAAACATTGATTGTAATGTCCATTTAAGCACATTTTAAAAATAAATCTGTATATGTAAAATAGTTATACCATTTAAAGATTTTATTTGAAATCATATGGTTTTAACTACAATATTCATTAAATAAAATCCAAACTTCATGACTTTACACATTAATGTACAATACACAGTAACATTTTATAAGTTCAGCTTTATTCAATGCCATATGTTGTTGCGCCTGTAAATGAATGTACAACACATTATACTTATTGGTATATTATACCTCGTATTTAAATGCCACAAGTTACAAGCATTCCTGTTTCTGTCATATTCCTAAAGCAACAGGGCCAAGCTAGCCACCACAACAGTTAGAATGTGATGAAATTTACCCCTAAGTTCTACAACACCGACAGGAACACCTGTCTATAGACAGCCATGTCTATATTTACCCACCCAGCAGGCTATGCACTCCAAGAATGGCAATAGCAAGCCAGCCTCTCTGCTTATTTTTAGCTGTCCCTTATCCACTTGTTGGTGCTCCCCTTATCACAGTCAGTGCATTTTACACATCACAGTCAGACTTGTCCTTCATTTTTGGATATCCTTTACAGAGACATCAGGAAATTGGCATCAGAATGGGGCACCATGCTTAACAAGGGCATTGCATCATAAAGGTAAGACATTACCATCATATCAGCTTGAAACACATTTGTAAAATGGCTGATGTCTTACAGATTAGACTCATAAGTATTTAGATCCTTCATATTATCAAGTTTATTGTGTATATGTAGAATCTGGGAGGAATAAAACAGCTGCCCAATTCTCCTCTATTTACAGCTTTAAACAGATGATTAAACAGTGGTTACATAACCATAATAAATATAAAATGTCTTTATAACCAATTTCTAAACTCTACCACTGCAATGGAAGCTAAGTCAATGTAGGCTGGGTGCAGAGCATCAAAAACTGAAATGTTTTGAAGGCAAACCTCACACAGCTAACTTAAAAGTATATTGTTACCTTGTATGCTTTCTTCACATGTATACTTGTTTATTGACTAAAATATAATGTTTAGCTGCTGATCTTTCATAAACATAATTGAAATATTTTGAGTAACATGTCCCTTTAAGAGTGTGAATATATAAATATAAATATTGCTAAAAGGCTTGCAAAAAGTAATTTTATAATGCAACTTACTGCAGAAGTATATGTTTTCCTTCCTAGCCTAACAACTGTGATGTCACAATAGTGTTGTCATAGAAATAAATCTACTCTATTATACAAATAAAGGAAGATTATTTATAATTTAAATTTTAATTAGTGTATGTTAAAAACATCCAGTGTTCTGTCGAGAACTCCAATTCCTCAAAAACTCCAATCTGACGTCACTTCCGGTGACTTCTTTTTCTTTTACTATCAGTTTTTGCCTCTGCATACACCCAAGTAAACCTTGGGGAATTAACCCCCCATACCCCCCCTTGAATAACCCAGGCAGAGGCAAAATTGATAGTGAAGATAGGCAATTACAGTGCCCATCTGATTGGTTGTGAATCCTGTCACTCACTGAGACACGGACCAATCAGATGTATGGAATCAACCGGAGTGACGTCAGATTGGAGTTTTCGATGTATTCGAGTTCTCGATAGAACACCTGCTCACTATTTTTGACATGATACAAAGATAAGTTTCATTGAAATTCCAAATGGACTTTTTGTAACTATTTCATTAAACATTTTAGTATTTTAATATAACACGTGAAATGTTGAGAAATATGGTATTTGGACTGGTATATCAAAGTCTGCCCAAATTCAGGGCCCTGTAAGTTGTGTTGTGCCAGCAAATGTTGATAGTATATGTAAGAAAATTTTATTGAATGCAATAGGAGAACATTTAATGTTTTGGAAATTACCACAAAAGTAAGCAGAAATTAACTTTACACATGCAGCGTTCATTTGTAAATTTAATCTAATACGTAGTAACACGGGCCTTTAACAAACTGAGCATTTTTAGTAACAAAGAGTGAATAACTTAACCAAGTGGAAAGTTATAAATATGCAGAGATAAGAATATAATTCAATTTTTAAAAAACAAAATAAGGCACTTTGTCTAATGTAAATATTGATTTTCATCTTACAAATCTATATATTATGTGTATACATTAGTGTACATTAATGATAAAAACAGCTGTGAAAATGAATACACTTGTATTTCTAAAGATAAACACTGCTTAAAGGGACAGTCTACTCCAGAATTGTTATTGTTTAAAAAGATTGATAATCCCTTTATTATTCATTCCCTGGTTTTGCATAACCAACACGGTTATATTAATATACTTTTTACCTCTGTGATTACCTTGTATATAATCCTTTGCACACTGCTTCCTTATCTCAGTTCTTTTGACAGACTTGTATGTTAGCCAATCAGTGCTGACTCATAAATAACTCCACGAGAATTAGCACAATGTTATCTATATGGCACACATGAGCTAGCAGTGTCTAACTGTGAACAACAGTCAAAATGCACTGAGATAAGAGGCGGCCTTCAGGGGCTTAGAAATTAGCACATGAGCCTACAAAGGTGTAGTTTTAAAAAAAGAATACCAAGAGAACAAAGCAAATTTGATGATAAAAGCAAATTGAAAAGTTGTCTAAAATTGCATGCCCTATCTGAATCAAGAACGTTTAGTTTTGACTAGACTGTCCCTTTAAAAAACTATTAAATATATACCCTATACTGAACACCATTTCACATGCCTACTTGACTAACAAAAATGCCTGCATTACTAAGCAATACATTGCAGTCCCCTCTGGAAATCAAGGGGTTAAATGTTGTTGGTTTGTATATTGTTTAAGTGGTTTATATGGTTTTATATTTTTTTTAAACATTGCATAATGGAAACTCATCAGATGCTTATCTCTGAGTTTCCACACTTATGGTATTCCAATCCATCGGACACCTCTTTTCGTACTACTTTAGAATTTTTTTAATTCAACAGAATCAACCACTTAAAACCCAATTTTAATCTTTTTGACATGACCTTTCTTGACTTTTCACATTTTCAATTTTTTTTAAAATATAGTTCAAATAACATTTTTATAGAACTAGTAAACAGCAAACATAGAATTGTCAGAATGAGTTTAAGTATTAAAAAAAAATATTGAGTATAAAATTATGCAAAACAATATGAAATTGTTAATTACACATATCATGAATTCATATTGTTAATTCATTAAATAAAACCTAGCCATAATCAATATAAATCAGTCATCATGTTTTCCTTTTCACCTTAGCTACATGTAGATCTGTGTAGATTTACAGGCACACCCAAGAAAAGCATGTGAAAAGCCTGTTTTATAGTTTTTGTGTTTACTTAATCCAAGTGTAATATGGTCAGCGTAAGCAATTCAAAGTACTACAGTTCTAAGAGATATTAATACTATAAAACAGCAGCCAAAAACAACCATATCAGTAGTATATAAATAAAGTTTATTAAATTTATTGGAAAGCTATAGGAGGAACAAGCACATAGTGTGAAATTAAAACGTAAGATATTCATATCTTTTGTAAATAAAAAAAATACACTTATTCTTAATTGTAACCTATTATTATTGTCTAAGTATTCTTTACAATAATTTATTTCTGTTCTTTTTTACAGCTGGTATATACTGTTTGGAACAACATGAAAATGGTCATCTTTAAATGTAGAAAAATGAGTCTTATGGATATAACAAAGATATTTTCCTTGTTAAAGCCCAATGAGGATGATGAGGCTCTTGCAGAAGCTCGTGAGCTCCATGTGGCTGTTGCTATGGATAATGCTGAGCATCTTTATTCACTACTTTCAGATAACAAATACAAGAAATATATCAATACTCGAAGTGGCTGGGGAATTCCAGTGACCCCTCTCCGCCTGGCTGCCTCTAAGGGATCTCTCCAGTGTTTAAAGATACTTTTGGACCATGGGGCAGAGGTGGACAGCTTGGATGTTAAAGCTCAAACTCCTCTATTCACTGCCGTCAGTGCTGGGCATCTTGATTGTGTCAGGGAATTATTAAAAGTTGGAGCCAATCCTGGTGGAAGCATCTACAACAACTGCTCCCCTGTGCTGATTGCTGCTCGTGAAGGAAATGCCAGCATCCTAAGGGAACTATTAGAATATGGAGCTGAGACCAATGTCCGGTCCAGAGTTCCAGACTGGGCAGCCAGTAACACCAGCTCCAGCGGTGCTTTGTATCTTTCAGCTGTATATGGGCACTTGGAGTGTTTCAAGCTTCTTCTCCTCTATGGGGCTGATCCCGATTACAACTGTACAAGCAAGGAACTTCTAGAGAGGATAAAGAACCCCAAGTCTGTGCTGGAGATTTGCCTGAAACATGGCTGTAGGACGCAGTTTATACAACTCCTTATTGATTTTGGTGCCAACGTGTATTTACCCAACATAGAGGTTAACAGATCCTTCCCTAATCACAAGGCAATGGAGCTCTTACTAAGTGAAAGAGGTAACAGTTGATATATTAACATTTATCTTCTTTGATCTAACCCTACAACTGTGATTCAGATTTGTTATCAATTTGGATTAAAGTAGTTTCAAGTATAAAAGAAAGATTTAGCAAGGTGAAATCACCCGTAATGTTTTATTTCACAAAGATAATGCACTTAGTTTTTAGCCTATGAATATTTATGTAAATAAAGGCCCTAAAAAAACAAACCCAGACATTTCACAATCTGCATTTAAGACCATAAAAGGGGAACTGTACTCAAAAACATGTCTTTTATTTGTATGAAATTTAAATGAATACAGATATATCAGTTGTTTAATTCCTAATCCTGACTGGATCAAGGGTACTTTCTATTTTTAAAAGTTGTTCTTTTATATTGATAATATAACATTTTAGTCCTTTAAAATGTAACCCTATTGTCATCCACATATTTTATTTGCCTAGAAAAACAATTGTGGAGGCCCTTGTCTGCTGAATCCCACAATAAATAATAGGTGTATTTAAGTTATGTGCTGAACAAAGAAAACACAAATCTGTAGCTTTAACACACTTTGCCTCCACTATTTATATATCATAAACACCTAATTCACGTCACGGTTCAGCACTTATCAGCTGCTCCTTGCCAGTAATACACATAAAGGATACAGTATTCAAATCTCTTTTCCCTAGTAAGACAGAAAGTAAGAATCTAACCTTTTTTTGTCTACAAATAATACACACAGAGGGAGGTTTAGCACCTCTTCTGTCAGTAACACAAAGATAATATTAATGTAACTCCCTTTCTAACAGTAATACACACACGTTACAGGGAATTTACTTATTTTCTGCCAGTAACACACACACTGCAGAGATTTAAACCTTGAAAATAAAGCACAGACTGCCATTATCTATCCCCCATGTTACCAACAATACACACCGTGCAGGGACTGAACCACATACAGTGCCATGATTTAACACTCTGACATTAACACATCAAGAAGGTATTGAGCTCCTGTTCCACCCGTGACACACTTACCACAGTTCATTGTCAATCCCTGACAATATACAGCACACTACCCTCCATGCGTAGAAGTAGATTCCATTAGATACAAACTTGACCAAAATGTTTATGATGAGTGTGATTTTCTTTACTTATGCCAAGCACAGAGATGCTGTCACTGAGTGGAAGTGGTGGCGCAGCAAATAATCAGGGGTTTTTAAAATTCTCCACCTCAAAATATATGCTGCTCTAAGCACAGATGTCATGTGACTAGGCATAATTAAGTTAAAGGGACAGTCTAGTCCAAAATAAACTTTCATGATTCAGATAGGGCATGTCATTTTAAACAACTTTCCAATTTACTTTTATCACCAATTTTGCTTTGTTCGCTTGGTATTCTTAGATGAAAAGCTAAACCTAGGAGGTTCATATGCTAATTTCTTAGACCTTGAAGACCGCCTCTTATCTGAATGCATTTTGACAGTTTTTCACTACTAGAGGGTGTTAGTTCATGTGTTTCATATAAATAACACTGTGCTCATGCACATGGAGTTACCTAGGTGTCAGCACTGATTGGCTAAAATGCAAGTCTGTCAAAAGAACTGAAATAAGGGGGCAGTTTGCAGAGGCTTAGATACAAGGTAACCACAGAAGTAAAAAGTGTATTAATATAAATGTGTTGTTTATGCAAAACTATGGAATGGGTAATAAAGGGATTATATATAAATCAGTGGAGTCCCCAAGGGGTCAGTACTGAGCCCTGTTCTTTTTAATATTTTTATTAATGCATTGGAGCAAGGATTAAATAGCAACATATCTATTTTTTGTGTATATCTATAAATTGTGTATTGTAATTAGGTCAGTGCAGGATGAAATTGTGTTGCAAGAGGATTTACAAATTTGGAAGAATGGGCTGATAAATGGAAAATAAGATTCAATACTGGAAAATGTAAGGCTCTACATTTTAAAAGAAAAATTAAGCAGGAAACCTATTGTTTAAATGGGACTAGACATAGCAAATAAAGGAGGAAAAGTATTTGGGAGTACTTATAGATATCAAGCTAAAGATGGGCGCACAATGCAGGGCAGTGGCTTCTAAGGCAAATAAGATACTAGCATGTATTAAGAGGCATTGATGCAAGGGAGGAAAGTATAATTATGTCACTATATAAATCCCTGGTAAGATCGCAACCTTGATTATAGAGTGCAGTTCTGGGGACCAATCTCAAAAGAGAATTGCAGATTTAGAAAAAGTTCACAGAAGGGCCACAAAACTAATAAGGGGAATGAAACATTTACGCTATGAGGAGAGGTTATACAAACTGGGTCTGTTTTCTCTAGAAAAAAGGCACTTGAGAGGTGACATGATTACTTTATATAAATATATTCAAGGCCCACATAAAGAGATGGCAGAAGCTCAGTTTATTTCAAGAAAAATGTTTGTGACAAGAGGTCACAATTTAAGGCTGGAGGAAAGGAGATTTAATCTCCAGCAATGTAAACGTTTTTTCACTGTAAGAGCAATCAAATTGTGTAACTGATTACCTGAGGAGGTAGTAAATGCCAATACCTTAGATGCATTTAAAATTGGCTTATATAAATTTCTGTATAGAAACAGAATTCTGGCATATGATTGTTGGTGTTAAAGGGACATTCCAACCAAAATTAGAATCAACACGGATGCATTTCAGATTAGAATATAAGCATTTTTTGTAATACACGTGTTAGCAAAAATGCTTCTAATTTAATATATAAAGTAAACATAACACTTGCTCAGGGAGCCTAAGGTGCTTTTACCATCTGATAATGACTGAATTTGTTAATTGCTGCTGTGATGCAAGTCACACTTGCATTATGAGCAGCTGCAGTATTTAAATGCTGGTGCACTGACAATATCTAGCTATGCTTCACGTGCACATGCAGAGAAAAATGTTAACACTAAAACAGTAATAACTTTTAATAGAAGCATTTTTGCCAAATGTTTTCTATTCAAAGATGCAATTCCTCTATGTGCATTTAAATTTTGACTGGAATATCTCTTTAAATGGGTCACCTTTTTATTAGGATTAAGTTAAGCTCAATTGGAATTTTTATTGTAAATCAGATAGGCTCTGTATAGGTTGAACATGATGGACTTCTGTCTTCTTCAACCTCATCTACCATGTTACACTTTCATTAACACAATTACCTTCCTAAAATTGTATAAATGTGCACCTTTATCTGCTATGTACCAACGCTAGTAATTTTATAAAAAGTTCCGGTATATTCATTTAATGTAACAGTTTTCTCCCTTTAAGGTGTATAGTTTTGTTTTGTAAAAGTTATATCCTTTAAAAGTTATTACTGTCCTCCATTTATTCAGACAGTTCCGAAAACATCTGTAAGATCAATATAAAAAGACTCACGTTTAAAAGGTGTAACCCTCCATGGGGCAAGATCATTCCTTTCCCTTACTGATCTATGTATCTCGCTGTAGGCATTCCCAGAGCTCCATAATTTCTCAGTTACACTTCGCCCACACACAGTTAAGGTTCTTTAGCCTACACAAGTTGTGCAGCAGTTGGTATCCAATCCAAGCTCTAAACAGGTTTAGAGTTGCAGACGGCTCTATAGCGTAATAATCCACCTCACTCTGCTGTTCACCGATTTTGAACAAACCCGTCTCATGCAGACACAGCTCCCAGCATTCAATGCTACATGCTCTGCTGTGTTACTGAGTTGACAATCAGGATGTGTGACCTCTGTGCATTTTGGCTGTGTAAGCCTTTGTCAAGTGTACCAAAAGCAGCTGAATTTGGTATTTTGAATAATGCAGAATAAAAGTTCTTAAAAATAAAAACCCAAGAACCCCAATATTTAATTTTTTGTACAAAATACTCAAAACACTCCAGGTCAACCAATTATTTCGGGCATAGTTTTTCTTACTGCAAACCTTTCAAAATACATGGATTCATTCTTACAAAAAAACAACAATTGCCCTCTTATTTAAGAGACTCCACCCATTTTCTGCAAATTTTGAAATAATATGTAAACATAGTAAATATAGTTCCTTTTTGAATGAACAAAAGTGTTTTCTTCTAAATTGTATTGAATTTATTTTAACAAATAA
Organism: Bombina bombina; assembly: GCF_027579735.1. Taxonomy (NCBI): domain Eukaryota; kingdom Metazoa; phylum Chordata; class Amphibia; order Anura; family Bombinatoridae; genus Bombina; species Bombina bombina. The sequence continues at coordinate 718,589,546 of NC_069499.1, read as the reverse complement.
TTATTTTAAAATTTACTAACAATTTTATTTTCAATTAAAATGGACAGCTATGGTCACAAGCTTCACCCCAAGTTATGCAAATTTATTTATGGGATACTTTGAGGAAACTTACCTCAAATTATTACCAGGGAGGCAAACGTTGTGCTCTATATAAGCGTTTTATAGATGACATTTTTATTATCCTCAATGTGATGTGGAACGCCTTTATTTATTTATGGAGGATATAAACATGAATAAATTTGGTTTGAGATTCACCTATGAATTTAGTAACCAAAGTATCCATATTTTATATATTTTTTATAGAGGACATTTTTATAGAGGAAGATTGTTTAAAAACATTTTTTTTTAAAAGTTGATTCAAATAACTATATTTGTTCAGATAGCGGTCATTTAGATAATCATAAATGGAAGGAAAATATACTGAAGGGCCAGTTTCTTAGATTAAGGCATAACTTTTCAGAACTAAGAGACTATGATACACAATCCCTGATTCTAGAAAAGAAATTTGAAGAAAGAGGCTATGACAGACAGAAAGTAAAGCATGCAAATAAAATAGTATGTTTTTTAAATCGAATTAACCTCTTAAAAGATCCCAAAAGGAATATGAAATTCATATTTTTTCTTTCATGATTCAGATAGAGCATGAAATTTTAGTAACGAATCAGCAAGCGTTACCCAGGTGCTGAACCAAAAATGGGCCAGCTTCTAAGCTTAAATTCCTGCTTTTTAAATAAAGATACCAAGAGAGCAAAAAAAATGTGATAATAGGAGTAAATTAGAAAGTATCTGAATCATGAATGAAAACATTTGAGTTTTATATGCCTTTAACTGTGTGCGGGCAGCTGAGAGATTTACAGAGCTCTGGGAACGCCATAAGTGAAATACATAGATCAATAAGAAGGGAAAGGAACAATCCTGCCCCTCGGAGGGTTACACCTTTTAAATGTGAATCTTAAAATATTGATCTTAGAGACGTTAATGGAACTGTCTGAATACATGGAGGACAGTCATAACTTTTAAAGGACAAAACTATACACCTTTAAAGGAGAAAACCCTTATATTATATGAATATACCAGAACGTTTTATAAGATTTTGGTTTACCATAGTTTTTTTTAAATTACCAGCACTGATACATAGCAGATAAAGGTGCACATTGTAGATACTGTATACTAATAGAGGATATTCATATTATTCAAGTGTGTTGATAAAAGTGTGTTTTATATATTTAATACATTAAATAGAATTTAACTTTTACCAGTGTTTGTTTAATTTCCTTTAGCCCTACTTCCCCTTTCTTATGCAATGTATATTTTTAACCCTTGGAAGTACGGGTATCTAGGAAGTTTTAACTATATTAGGATTTAAATGATAGGCATAGGATTAACTGTTCTTTTGCTGATCCATTTCCCAACTCGCTAGACTTGTTTTCTCATTCTTATTTCCCAAAACTTTGGCCCTGATTACAACTGATGCTCAGTGTATATACCAACTGAGTGCAATATTACATTCCATTTGTACATGCAAGAACATTAAAGCCTATGAAGATTTTTGTTGTTGTTACCAGTTATTAGATTTACAGTTGGCAGCAAAGTCTGTATTGATTGCCCCTAGTGTGTACTTAAAATTCTGGTTATATATTTTTTAACCAAAATATTTAGCAGCTTGCAACCCATAGATATTGTAGAGAGCTGCAACAGCAGTTTACACTTGCATTGCAATCCAATGAACTGTCAGTATACCCTCTATAACCCCACATAAATGCTTCCATGACCTGGTGTTAACCTCAAACATATGCCACAAGCCAGACACATACTCAAGGTTGTGATTAAATAAATGCTGTTATCAATTTGATAATAGTATTAAAATAATTTACATAGAACACACACAGGCACCAAAGTCATCCTCATATCTTGGAGGGATCCTCTGACCTCCCAAAACCGTGCGTCAGCTACCCCAAACACATTATCCCCTCATTACAATTAACCATAGCCCCTCCCCATAAAACCCATCAAGATTAACCATAAACCTCCAGAAAACTCATCACAATTTACCATTTATGTGATCACTCCCACTGCTAATACTCAGAATACACCATATCTTCTCTACTCAATAAGACCTTGACTGCATGAGCTCCCCTTCACTCTACCTAACACTCTATGATTCCATAAAAAAATGCCCCTCCCACAGCATAAACCTCCACTAATCCCTTAACACTCACTCATGGTACCTTCACTCACAAAGGAATTTGTCATCCATATTAATCACTGACCCAAAAAGATATCCCCACCATAATTTAATTCCGCTACCCAAACAAACCCATCCCTTATCAAAAATCCTAGGAATAAGAATTAAGGTAGGGACCTACTTTTGTGTGTGAGTCCCAGGGGTCTTGACTTCAGTGGGGATTGCAGTGGTGAAGTGGAACTTGGGATGGGGGTTTTGTGCTTAATTGCAGGGCTAACTGATTCCCCTGGCTATAGCTGGTTAATTAAAGTGGGGATTCCCTTTTTGGTTTTGGTTTATATGAATGAGAGATTTTATGGTAATGCATGTGTATATAAGAGAGGCACTTCTGTGTGTGTTCCTGAATTTATTGCTGTAGGTGTGTAGGGTGGCACTTGTATGTATGGTTGTTTGTGTATGTGTGACAGGCTAGGAGCATCTGTCTATATTTGTGCCTATGAAGGAAACTTATAAATTGGGTTGATGGGTGTTGTCTTTATGTATTGTACATGTATTGGAGCATTAAATATCTGATAGATGTGTACAAACATTTAAAGATAAAAAAAAAATACCTGGTACTGAATGTAATAGGATGGAATCTCAATGATCTGCAAGCTGAGTATTGAGAAAGCTCTGTCAATTTGTAGAAGAGGCATCTGATTTCTAAGTCCTGCTTTATAACTTCCCACCTCTCTCAAAATATACTTTAATTTGTATTGTCTGAAGGAACAGACACTAGTCTCTCCTCAAACCAGTCATCATAACACCATTGCTTCTGTGTGGTGCAGCAGCTGGGAATTAGCTGCTAAATTGCTCTCTCTATATATGGCTAAACATATGGCTAAACAGTGTATTCTAAGGCAATTTGTCAGTAAATTAGTTGAAATGAGCTCATAGCTTTTAATTTTAGAAAGTTTCTCATAATGTTATAGAAAGTGTATATCCCTCAAAAACATACCACTGCAGAGACAATCAGTATATATGATAACAATATCTGAGAAAAGGACATGGACCACTTTAGGATTATTATATAAAATGTTTAACTATGTGAAAGAACTTTGCAATATGCTTTCATTATTTATTTTGCCCATCTTTTCTGTTATTTAACTCGGCGTATTGTTGGTTTTTAAATTCTGAGAATCAGAAGTGCACACTGTAGACTTCACAAACCTGTGAAGTTCACAGTGTGCATGGTTTTATGAGAAATAGATCATGTCAAACTAATCTAATTAGATTTTATAAAGAAGTAAGTAAAAATATAGATAAAGGAGAATCAGTTGATGTGATATACTTAGATTTTGCAAAGGCATTTGATACAGTGCCACATGAGAGATTAATGCACAAAATTAAGGGACTGGGAATAGCTGAAAATGTTAGCTCATGGATAAATAACTGGATAAAAGATAGTGAGCAATGAGTAGTAGTGAATGGATCATACTCAGATTGGACAAACGTAATCAGTGGAGTCCCCCAGGGATCAGTACTAAGCCCTGTTCTTTTTAATATTCTTATAAATGACTTGTAGCAAGGATTAAATAGCGACATCTCTATTTTTGCAGATGATACTAAGTTAAGTAAGCTCATTAGGTCAGAGCAGGATGAACTTTTGTTACAAAGGGATCTGCAAAAATTAGAAGTATGGGCAGGTAAATGGAAAATTAGATTTAATACGGAAAATGCAAGGTTCTACATTTTGGAAGTAAAAATAAGCAGGCAACGTATTATTTAAATGGGACAAGACTTAGCCAAACAGAGGAGGAAAGGGATTTGGGAGTAGTAATAGATAACAAGCTAAAGATGGGTGCTCAATGAAGGGCAGCGGCTACAATGGCTAATAAGATACTAGCATGTATTAAAAGAGGCATTAATTCAAGGGAGGAAAGCATAATTCTGTCACTATATAAATCCCTGGTAAGACCTCACCTTGATTATGGAGTGCAGATCTGGGGACCGATCACAAAAAAAGATATTGCAGAACTAGAAAAAGTTCAGAGAAGGGCCACAAAGCTAATAAGGAGAATGTAGAATTTAAGCTATGACGAGAGGCTAGCGAAACTGGGTCTGTTTTCTTTAGAAAAAAGGTGCTTGAGAGGTGATATGATTACTTTATATAAATATATTCAAGGCCCATATACAGAGATGGCAGATGCTCTGTTTATTCCAAGAAAATTGTTTGTGATGAGAGGTCACAACTTAAGGTTGGAGGAAAGGAGATTTAATCTCCTGCAACAGAATTTTTTTTTTCACTGTAAGAGCAATACAGTTGTGGAACTCATTCCAAAAAGAGGTAGAGAATGCCAATACCCTAGATACATTTAAAAATTGTTTAGATACATTTCTGTCTAGAAACAAAATTCATGGATATGATTGCTAGTATTAAATGGGTCACCTTTTAGTAGGATTCTTTAAGTTTAACTGGAGCTTTTTGTAAGTATTTTAGATTTGTATAGGTTGAACTCGATGGACTTCGGTCTTTTTTCAACCTCGTCTACTACTATGTTACTGATCCTACTATATAACCGTCCATAATCAGCCTCAGCAAGAGGATAATATACTGTACAATAATTCTAACAAAATCACAATGGCTATCCTTATCTTCTCCAATAACAAGTGAAGATTTGCTCATCTTAATAAGACAAGTGGTGGGGAAGTTTGGCTATTGGAAAAGAAACAATGTATTAAAGCATGCAGAACATCTTCACACTTGGCTAGTATGTTAAAATTACAAGACTACAAAAAAAGTTTTTTTAAGTACAAGGTTTTAATGGTGTAATCTTTTGTGATTCAAACAGAACATACAATTTTATAAAAGTTTCCAATTTACTTCTATTAGCAAATTTGCTTCGTTCCCATGGTATTCTTTGTTGAAGAGATACCTATAGGTAGGTGTCTGGAGCACTGCATGGCAGGAAATAGTGCTGCCATCTAGTTGCAATTGGATAACATTCTTGCAAAACTGCTGCCATATAGTTCTCCAGACACATGCATTCTCCTGAGCTGACATTTCTGCTTTTCAACAAAAGATACCAAGAGAATGAAGAAAAATTGATAAAAGAAGTACATTAGAAAGTTGATAAATAGTAAAGATAGGGGGGCGCCCTTGTGAAGCCGTGTATAATATACTCACAATTTGTGATGTTAAATAAGTAATATACACACAACTGAGTGTAGAGATAGGTAAAAGTACATATATATGTGATCATATATAAAATAAGCAGAGTGAAATATGATAATCTTTGACAGATCACATAGATGGTAAAAATCCCTATCTAAAAGTTTAAGCCTGATGAAACAGCCACTTGTTGGCTGAGAAACGTGTTGCTATTATATTTAAAATATTTTAATAAAGTATGTTTTATATACTTACCACTTGCTGCCGGACCATTATTATCACCTTCTTTGGAATACTGGGAGTTCCAGACTGCCAGATATAAGTCTACTGGGTGACTAGATTGATCCTAGCTTGCTCTGACTGTACCAAGGGAGGTGCTCTACTAAATGTGAGTGAAATACTTACCTTTATTATACATTTCCTGTCTATTTAGACAATACTAGGCCATATAGGTGCCTTTTTGTGTTCTGTATCATCTTCTGCAGAGTACTGAACATCTACCGGAGTACAGTTTTCTGGGTGACTGTTATTGACCCCAGACCGCTCCTTCTGCACCATCAGGTGTGCCTCACCTAATGTGAGTGTATCTATTTAACCAAATACCTTCATTTGCATCATACAATATTGGGCCATGTGGCGCTTCTGTGTTTTTTTTGTTGACATTAGAAAGTTGTTTAAAGTTGCATGCTCTATCTGAATCATGAAAGAAAAATGTTGGGTTTCATGTTCCTTTAAGCCTCATTTTTATTCAGAAGTACATCACAACTGAAATTTAATAAATACCTTTTAAAAATGAGCAGCTATAGACTTTGTTTTTAGTGTTAAATGCAAAGGCATTTGTCCACCCTTTTGTCACAAATAAGAACCTGACGTACATAATCAAGTAGTGAAACATCTATCAAGCAAATATTTATTTATTTCCTTTGGTCCTTTATAGTTAATCCAAGATCTTTGATGTCTCAGTCTCGTTTGACTATCAGAAAACTACTCGGACAGCTAGGAAGGAGAAAATGCATTCCCCAACTGAATATTCCTTCTTCAATGATCAGATATCTTCAACACCAAACCTCATAGAGCTGAGATGCTGCAGGCACAGAACTCAAGCATGGTCAGAATTTGGTCAGCTCTGAAGAAGATACAAGGGATTTGGATGTTACTGGAACTAAACATAACAATTTAATTAGTTTAAACTCTTAAATACACATCATGGGTGTTTTACTGTTTATTTCAACAACAGCTCAGTAAAGGGAATTGGAAGTAACTATATCTTTCAGCTTATAACATCTGTCATGCAGAAACAATGTGCATTTAAACTAAAAAAAATATGTATAAATTTTAAAAACAGAGAGTAAAGAAGTAATTTTTCTTTGTACAGTGGACAACTGGAAACTTAAATGTGATCAATTTACTCTTTCAATTAAAGGTTTTCATGCAGGTTACCACCATATGTTAGCAATTCCGCTCTCAATTATTGGGTGTCATGCAGATGATCTCAAATACATAGGCCTAGATTTAGAGTTCGGCGGTAAAAGGGCTGTTAACGCTCCGCGGGCTTTTTTCTGGCCGCACCATAAATTTAACTCTGGTATCAAGAGTTAAAACAAATGCTGCGTTAGGCTCCAAAAAAGGAGCGTAGGGCATTTTTACCGCAAATGCAACTCTCGATACCAGAGTTGCTTACGGACGCGGCCGGCCTCAAAAACGTGCTCGTGCACGATTCTCCCATAGGAAACAATGGGGCTGTTTGAGCTGAAAAAAAACCTAACACCTGCAAAAAAGCAGCGTTCAGCTCCTAACGCAGCCCCATTGTTTCCTATGGGGAAACACTTCCTACGACTGCACCTAACACCCTAACATGTACCCCGAGTCTAAACACCCCTAACCTTACACTTATTAACCCCTAATCTGCCGCCCCCGCTATCGCTGACCCCTGCATTACAGTTTTAACCCCTAATCTTCCGCTCCGTAAACCGCCGCAACCTACGTTATCCCTATGTACCCCTAATCTGCTGCCCTAACATCGCCGACCCCTATGTTATATTTATTAACCCCTAATCTGCCCCCCACAACGTCGCCGACACCTGCCTACACTTATTAACCCCTAATCTGCCGAGCGGACCTGAGCGCTACTATAATAAAGTTATTAACCCCTAACCCGCCTCACTAACCCTATCATAAATAGTATTAACCCCTAATCTGCCCTCCCTAACATCGCCGACACCTACCTTCAATTATTAACCCCTAATCTTCCGATCGGAGCTCACCGCTATTCTAATAAATGTATTAACCCCTAAAGCTAAGTCTAACCCTAACACTAACACCCCCCTAACTTAAATATAATTTTAATCTAACGAAATAAATTAACTCTTATTAAATAAATTAATCCTATTTAAAGCTAAATACTTACCTGTAAAATAAATCCTAATATAGCTACAATATAAATTATAATTATATTATAGCTATTTTAGGATTAATATTTATTTTACAGGCAACTTGGTATTTATTTTAACTAGGTACAATAGCTATTAAATAGTTAAGAACTATTTAATAGTTACCTAGTTAAAATAATAACAAATTTACCTGTAAAATAAATCCTAACCTAAGATATAATTAAACCTAACACTACCCTATCAATAAAATAATTAAATAAACTACCTACAATTACCTACAATTAACCTAACACTACACTATCAATAAATAAATTAAACACAATTGCTGCAAATAAATACAATTAAATAAACTAGCTAAAGTACAAAAAATAAAAAAGAACTAAGTTACTGAAAATAAAAAAATATTTACAAACATAAGAAAAATATTACAACAATTTTAAACTAATTACACCTACTCTAAGCCCCCTAATAAAATAACAAAGCCCCCCAAAATAATAAATTCCCTACCCTATTCTAAATTTAAAAAGTTACAAGCTCTTTTACCTTACCAGCCCTGAACAGGGCCCTTTGCGGGGCATGCCCCAAGAAGTTCAGCTCTTTTGCCTGTAAAAGAAAACATACAATACCCCCCCCCCAACATTACAACCCACCACCCACATACCCCTAATCTAACCCAAACCACCCTTAAATAAACCTAACACTAAGCCCCTGAAGATCTTCCTACCTTGTCTTCACCATACCAGGTTCACCGATCCGTCCTGGCTCCGATATCTTCATCCAACCCAAGCGGGGGCTAGACATCCACTGAAGAAGTCCAGAAGAGGGTCCAAAGTCTTCCTCCTATCCGGCAAGAAGAGGACATCCGGACCGGCAAACATCTTCTCCAAGCGGCATCTTCTATCTTCTTCCATCCGGTGCGGAGCGGGTCCATCTTGAAGCAGGCGACGCGGATCCATCCTCTTCTTCCGATGTCTCCCGACGAATGACGGTTCCTTTAAGGGACGTCATCCAAGATGGCGTCCCTCGAATTCCGATTGGCTGATAGGATGGAATCAGCCAATCAGAATCAAGTTCAATCCGATTGGCTGATTCAATCAGCCAATCAGATTGAGTTCGCATTCTATTGGCTGTTCCGATCAGCCAATAGAATGCGAGCTCAATCTGATTGGCTGATTGGATCGGCCAATCGGATTGAACTAGATTCTGATTGGCTGATTCCATCAGCCAATCAGAAAATTCCTACCTTAATTCCGATTGGCTGATAGAATCCTATCAGCCAATCGGAATTCGAGGGACGCCATCTTGGATGACGTCCCTTAAAGGAACCGTCATTCGTCGGGAGACATCGGAAGAAGAGGATGGATCCGCGTCGCCTGCTTCAAGATGGACCCGCTCCGCACCGGATGGAAGAAGATAGAAGATGCGGCTTGGAGAAGATGTTTGCCGGTCCGGATGTCCTCTTCTTGCCGGATAGGATGAAGACTTTGGAGCCTCTTCTGGACTTCTTCAGTGGATGTCTAGCCCCCGCTTGGGTTGGATGAAGATATCGGAGCCAGGACGGATCGGTGAACCTGGTATGGTGAAGACAAGGTAGGAAGATCATCAGGGGATTAGTGTTAGGTTTATTTAAGGGTGGTTTGGGTTAGATTAGGGGTATGTGGGTGGTGGGTTGTAATGTTGGGGGGGGGGTATTGTATGTTTTCTTTTACAGGCAAAAGAGCTGAACTTCTTGGGGCATGCCCCGCAAAGGGCCCTGTTCAGGGCTGGTAAGGTAAAAGAGCTTGTAACTTTTTAAATTTAGAATAGGGTAGGGAATTTTTTATTTTGGGGGGCTTTGTTATTTTATTAGGGGGCTTAGAGTAGGTGTAATTAGTTTAAAATTGTTGTAATATTTTTCTTATGTTTGTAAATATTTTTTTATTTTCTGTAACTTAGTTCTTTTTTATTTTTTGTACTTTAGCTAGTTTATTTAATTGTATTTATTTGTAGGAATTGTGTTTAATTTATTTATTGATAGTGTAGTGTTAGGTTAATTGTAGGTAGTTTATTTAATTATTTTATTGATAGGGTAGTGTTAGGTTTAATTATATCTTAGGTTAGGATTTATTTTACAGGTAATTTTGTAATTATTTTAACTAGGTAACTATTAAATAGTTCTTAACTATTTAATAGCTATTGTACCTAGTTAAAATAAATACCAAGTTGCCTGTAAAATAAATATTAATCCTAAAATAGCTAAAATATAATTATAATTTATATTGTAGCTATATTAGGGTTTATTTTACAGGTAAGTATTTAGCTTTAAATAGGATTAATTTATTTAATAAGAGTTAATTTATTTCGTTAGATTAAAATTATATTTAAGTTAGGGGGGTGTTAGTGTTAGGGTTAGACTTAGCTTTAGGGGTTAATACATTTATTAGAATAGCGGTGAGCTCCGATCGGAAGATTAGGGGTTAATAATTGAAGGTAGGTGTCGGCGATGTTAGGGAGGGCAGATTAGGGGTTAATACTATTTATGATAGGGTTAGTGAGACGGATTAGGGGTTAATAACTTTATTATAGTAGCGCTCAGGTCCGCTCGGCAGATTAGGGGTTAATAAGTGTAGGCAGGTGTCGGCGACGTTGAGGGGGGCAGATTAGGGGTTAATAAATATAATATAGGGGTCGGCGGTGTTAGGGGTAGCAGATTAGGGGTACATAGGGATAACGTAGGTGGCGGCGCTTTGCGGTCGGAAGATTAGGGGTTAATTATTTTAAGTAGCTGGCGGCGATGTTGTGGGGGGCAGATTAGGGGTTAATAAATGTAATATAGGGGTCGGCGGGGTTAGGGGCAGCAGATTAGGGGTACATAAGTATAACGTAGGTGGCGGTCGGCAGATTAGGGGTTAAAATTTTTATTCGAGTGGCGGCGATGTGGGGGGAGCTCGGTTTAGGGGTACATAGGTAGTTTATGGGTGTTAGTGTACTTTAGGGTACAGTAGTTAAGAGCTTTATAAACCGGCGTTAGCCAGAAAGCTCTTAACTCCTGCTATTTTCAGGCGGCTGGAATCTTGTCGTTAGAGCTCTAACGCTCACTTCAGAAACGACTCTAAATACCAGCGTTAGAAAGATCCCATTGAAAAGATAGGCTACGCAAATGGCGTAGGGGGATCTGCGGTATGGAAAAGTCGCGGCTGCAAAGTGAGCGTTAGACCCTTTAATCACTGACTCCAAATACCAGCGGGCGCCCAAAACCAGCGTTAGGAGCCTCTAACGCTGGTTTTGACGGCTACCGCCGAACTCTAAATCTAGGCCATAGTGATTAAATGCACAAGTCACCACAGTAATGTTAACGAGAAGAATAACTTTTTCCAATTAGTGTTCACATGACCGCTATAATTTAGGTAGGAGATCACTATAGGAAAGGTTATCATATGTGTACATATGGGGTTTTACTAAACTCATATATGCCTGTAATGTTATTTAAAGGGAATAAAACTCCTCATTTGAAAGAGGTTTAATAACTTTTAAATGCAGCTAACCACTGTTAGAATTGTGCTCACCAGTTCCTACAGACAGCAGAAAGTTGCCTAAAAGGGAGAGACTCAAACAGTGTGTGGGTGACCCTTATCTCACACCCTGTAACAATCAAAGAGGTATTTGACCAATTATGTGAAACATGGAATCCTCCATTTCTACTAAGTGTTCCTGGTGTCTACATTCATCTGATAATTTCCAATAGCAATGATGACTACCTTGAAGTATTGATATTGTTACTTATTTGAAGGGAGGAAGTAGGTGACTCTAAAGTAGCCACTATCCTCTCAACAACAAAAATATGACATAAGAAATTCCACTGTTTGCATATAATTTTATATGTGAGAAACTCACCACAGAAATAGCTATATAAAGTCTAAACATTGATTTAACAAATTATCACATACATGAGTCTGTAAAGGAAAATAGTAGGCAGAGAATAAACCAGTGTTAAGTGACAGAGCAGATGTTTTATGTTAAAATGCATTTCATTATTTATTACTAATAACCCATGTCTTTAGATTGTATTAAAAAAAATATCTTCTCAACATGGATGACCACAGAGGTAGGTAGAGAGGGGGCAATTGAGTCTGGTCCTGTGGAGCATCAGTAAGCAGAATGTAACTCTTCCCCAATGCAATATGGAGATTGTGGTTTCCTGACTCATAAGACACCAGGTTTATAATACTAAATGTGTGTGTGTAGGGGGGGGCTGAATTTGTGACTCAACTCAATAATGAATCCATACCCCTATAAGACCACTTATTTAAAAAAAAGAGGAGACTCTCCAAGGTTATAACCAAGGCTATAATAATATAAGGAGGTAGTTGTGTCTCCTCTTATATATGATATTTGTCTACACTGATATTATTTTAATGAGACAATTCCCCCCCCCCACACACACACACACATACAAACCCCTGTAGGTGCCTATGCATATTGACATATGTATATGCACACAGCCTACACATAAGCGACAACTCTGAAATATGTGTGTCTGTGAAAACTGTAAATTGAACAATTTAGCAGGATATATACTGTCCTTAGGATACAGGCTTTGAACATTAAACAACTTATTTTTCGGTAAGTAATGTGCTTTGTCCCGCACTCACTATTTGAAACAGCTTGATTGTGCATGAAAGTTGTTCTAGCTTTCTAAATGTACATTTATTGTAAATAATGACCATTCCAATGTATGAATGAATTGCTAAAATAATACACCTGGGGACCAGATACTCCAAATCACTGTACAAAATAACACATCAGCATCACATTTATACTCAACAAATTCATATTTACAAACTAAGGATGTGTTATTCTTTTAAGGAAGCTAACAGGTGACCCTGTATAACCACAGGGGGACAGGGCACAGGGACATACACAATAACACAGGCATGAAAAATAAAACAAAGCATGGCTTTAGTAAACACATGAACACCTGTCTTCAAAATAAAAGCAATTCTATAATACATTTAAAAACTATTTTAGATGCAACAATGAAAATAAATTATTGACTGTTCCTTTAAGGGGGTATGGCTTATAGTTTTAATGCATTTAAAATATATTTATCTGTTTAAAGATCAACAATGTTGCAGCGCATTAAACACACAGTAAGAGACACTAATGTAAAATGCCATTCTCTGACAAATTAGAGCATTTTATTTTTGCATTAGAAAACTCCTTTAACACAACATATTATAAACAATGTCTTCCTATATGGAAATCAGTTACTGCTGCTGCTGAATTAAAACTAAACTTACATATAATTAGCATGTGACCATATGAACGTTAAACACTTGTTGTTTTGTTGTTTTTTGTTTTGTGTGTGTTTTTTGTTACAAATATTGTGATTGTCTCACACTCCCTATAAATGCCAAAAAGCAAATGATGTACCCTAGGTATACATTAAAATGCTGCAAATCAATAGCTAGTATGGACAATTTGCAGCAACTTGAAGCCGTGCCTTACTTTTTGGCTTCTCTAGGGAATGTGGGACAAGCACAATTTTTACACAAAATCAAGTGGTGTTTAATGTACTTTTAAGTACAGGTATTAATTTGTGTCCCTTAAAGTGCAATAAAAAATAAAGATATTATTTCTTTGCTCTTCATTCCAGAAAATAATACAGGGTGATGAAAGCTGAATGAATAAATAATGGAATTGTAGCTGTATTTATTGTTTTTTCCAAGTAGCACAACAGATACTCACACAATGTATTTATTTATAAATTAATCATTTATTAAGTGCATGATTTAAAATTAGTTGAAAATGTATGTCTCTGTGCTAAAAAAAATCTACTATTCATTGCTTAGTTTGTGTAAGAGTCACAGTCAATAAACCTACAGTATGTGAGTTGCCCTATCAGCCAGTGAAAATTTGCTACTTAGATATCTGAACTTAGAATATTCTGAACTCTTTAAAATGGGAGGAAAATATGATAATAGCTACGTGTGATGTATCTTCTTTATACACTGTAATAAACCATGAACAAGGGATACAAGCAGTGAAATATTTCCTTGACAAAGATACAAGTATGGAATTTGAACATAGAGATTTTATTCTTGCTAGTATAAAATACATATTGGAACACAACTTTTTTTCCTTTGACAACAAGTTTTTTAGACAAGTGGAAGGAACTGCTATGGGTACGAGGTTTGCACCGAGTTATACCAATCTCTTTATGGGATTTTGGGAGGAAAACTTTTTCGGAGATGGTCTTCTCGGTGCGAACCTCGTACTCTATACGATATATAGATGACCTTCTGATAGTGTGGAGGGGTCCAGAAAAGGGTCTATTAGAGCTGTTTGAGAAAATGAATATTAACAATTGTGGATTAAAATTTGTCTGTAATTTTAGTAAAGTTAAAATAAATTTTCTTGATCTTGGAATTATGGTTATTGATAACAAATTAGAAACAAAGACTCATTTCAAAAAAGTTGATTGCAACAACCTTATACATGCCGACAGTTGTCACCTAAAAGCTTGGAAAGATAATATCCCATATGGTCAGAGCTTACGCATCAAAAAGAACTGCTCTAGGATTGAAGATTTTGAAAATCAAATAATCATATTAGCAGATAAATTTAACACCAGAGGTTATGAAGAAGGAAACATAAATAAAGCAATTGAAAAAGCAAGATCAACAAGTAGGGAAAATGTATTAAAATATAAAACTAAAAGTAGAGAAATTGATGATGTAATTAAAGTCCCTTTCATAACGGATTATAATGCTGATCATAATCTCATTAAAAAAATAATAAGAAAACACTGGCATCTATTAAAGGAAGATAATGTAATAGGTGAAAAACTAGCAGAGAAACCAACTTTTATTTTTAAAAAAGCAAAAAATTTTAAAACTATGTTGGCTCCGAGTGAACTTAAATTGAAGAATAAATTGAAAACTCAGGTAGATATGGAAGGAAAAAAACCAACTGGTTTATATCCATGTTTTTTTTTTTTTTTTTTTATTAATTTATTTATAACCAACATGTGGTATTACAGACAAGAAAAAAAAAAGGAAAAACACACCTCGCAGGGTGAGAAAAATAACATAAAGAACAATTAATAACATTGTAGAATTTCAACAACATTCATCAATAGAAAGTTATCAACTGTTATAGCAGAATGGACTAAACCAAATTGTGTCCACATCTAGGCACCACTTTCATCATTTGTCTAACATATACTGCTATGTAATCATAATTTTATTAATACCACCATGTTGGGATTTTTAAAATTTTGGGGAACACTCTAAACCTAGCTACCGAAACCAAACTAAACCACACATACATTAAAAAGAAAAAAAAAAAAAAGGGAGGGGGAAACAAATTCCTTTATCCTAATACAATCCAATCAGCCGGGAAATCTCCTAATAAGACCAAATCCATAAAACTTTCTGAACTCAAAAAAGGAAATAGTATCAATTTTTGAATACCGATTGGGAAAGATTTAATTATGGGCAACCAACCCACTAAAAATTGTTTGATTTTTTTTTCTTTCAGAAACCTAGTATGATAAGATTCAAAAATAATCTGATTTTGGATTTCTTGCAGAACAAATTTTAATGTGGGCGCTCGTTTAGCCTTCCAATTTTTGGATATTAAATGTCTTACTAATAAAATTATAGTGTTTAATATAGTCTGACCTAGGGGAAGTGTTAATATCTGAATATTTAATAGGAATATGTTCTCTATCTCCAATACTACATTTAGTTGATAGTGCTTATTAAAACAGAAAACCACCTTCTTCCAAAGCTGTAAAATCTTAGGGCAATACCAATACATATGTACCAGGTCAGCTGCATCCGATGAACACCGGGGGCACACACAGAGTAACTGGGGAGAAAATCTTGAGAGCCTCGCCGGGGTTAGATAAAAGTTATTTATGAGTTTGAAATGAGCTTCCCTCCAACTCATCGGGATTTGATACTTGCTTATCAAAGTACAACTTGCTATGATTTTATCTGTATTTATATCTGGAAGAAGCATTGCCCAAGACTCACACGTCTTATT
This sequence comes from Bombina bombina, assembly GCF_027579735.1. Taxonomy (NCBI): domain Eukaryota; kingdom Metazoa; phylum Chordata; class Amphibia; order Anura; family Bombinatoridae; genus Bombina; species Bombina bombina. The sequence goes on along the minus strand of NC_069499.1, from coordinate 718,573,789 downwards.
CAGTGTGAACAGGCTTTGCTTAGCCAGCATTATGTCATACATTAAAGATATAGAGGTATTCCCCGCTCTGAAAATTTTCACCCAACTCTTGACTTCGGCCCACTCTACCTCCCTAGTAACATCCCAATTCCATTCCTGTATATAATGTCTTATTTGTAGGTGCGCAAAAAAATTATTAACATGAAGACCAAACTTATGCCGCAGAATCTCAAACGTTAATATATATCCCTCGGATGAAAAAAGCTGTTGAACGACTGTGAGGCCCTTTTCAGCCCAGCTTTGAAATACTAATTGATGTATCCCGGGGGAGAAATTTATGTTGCCCCTTATTGGTAAGAACTCTGAAAAAGAAAAGTCCATTTCCAATATAGTACATAGCTTCTGCCAGCCTACGACTATGTTTTTTAATGACACAAGACCAGCAATATTTGCCGGGAGTTTCTTTACAGGAGAGTGTAAAATAGCTTTTAGTGAAAAGGGATATGCCAAATGACTTTCTAGGTCACTAGTAGAAAAAATATTACCCTCCGACAGCCAATCCAAAGCAGTCCTAGCCAACATAATAATGTTATAAAGATAGATGTCAGGTAAGGCAAGACCTGCCATATTACGAGATTGCATTAATGTTTTCAGAGCTATGCGCAGTTTTTTATTACTCCATATAAATTTTGAGAACGACCTATAGATAGCTTTAATGTCAGCTGTTGGAATCAAAAGAGGAAGATTTTGTAAGAGATATAGCAAGCGTGGAAAAACAATTGTTTTTATTACATTTACTCTTGCCGTTATTGATAACGGGAACTGCATCCATACTTCCAAATCAGATATAATTTTCTTAATAAGAGGAGCAAAATTAATGTTATACCAAGTTTTAGGGTTCGAATTGAGGTATATACCCAAATACTTAATTGTCGCTACTTCTTTAAAAGGCAACCTTTGAGGGCTATACTCCGACCTTTTTATCCACATCAGTTCACTCTTTCCACAATTAATTTTATACCCTGAGAAGGAACTATATGTCTCCAGGCACGCTAGCACAATTGGGATTTCTTGGGAAGTATTCTCCACGCAAATCAGCAGATCATCTGCATACAGAAGAGTTTTAAGATTATGTTCCCCTAGCCTAACCCCCTTAATAGAGCTTCTTAGCCAGGTTGCCAAAGGTTCGATGGCCATATTAAACAGCAGGGGAGATAGAGGACACCCCTGTCTGGTTCCCCTACTAAGGTTAATCTGTGGAGAGAGAACCCCGTTAATTAACAAATATGATATTGGATGTTTATACAGATTCTGTATAAATAGGGAGAACTGATCTTTAAATCCCATTTCTGCTAATACTCTAAAAAGATGTTTCCAAACGATAGAATCAAAAGCTTTCTCAGCATCCAATGTAATAATGGCGGAGTCAACTCTACTAAACCTCGGGTTTTTATCTGAATTCCATACAGCGTCCAAGTAATTAATTACTCTACGAATATTCTTAGATGAGTTCCTTGTTTTCATAAAACCTACCTGATCTGGATGTATAAGCTTGTCAAGACATTTGGAAAGTCTCTCCGCAATAATAGCCGCAAGAATTTTATAATCGGCATTCAAGACTGATATTGGTCTATAAGAAGCTAATTCCTCACTATGTTTATCCTTCTTCAAGATTAGAGAAATATTTGCTGCAGAGAAAAATCTAGACGGCACCACATTCATACCATAATAACTATTAAACAATTTCTCTAATGTGTATTTAATCTCCTCCGCCAGTATTTTCAAAAATTCTGCCGGAAGACCATCAGGGCCGGGAGCTTTATTAAGTTTAGCCTTATCTATACTCTTAAGAATTTCGTTGACTGTAATAGGGCTATTTAGAGCCACCAGATCTACTTCAGATACCTTTGGCATAACAATACCTGCCCAGAAGCTTTCCAAATTGAACTCATCAATATCAGGCGCTGTATATAACTTCTGATAATAATTATAGAATACATTACTAATATCTTCCAACTCTGTATATCTATATTTCTCGTCACGGATGGCAAGAATATAATTCTTTTTCTTTCTATTTTGTACCAGTTTTGCAAGGTATTTCGCCGAGGAACCATGTATACCTTTGTACAAAAGACTAGATTTTAACTCTTCTTCTTGCGATTTACTTTTCATGAAGACATCTCGAGCCTGCCTAGCTTTAATATAATTATCCCAATTAGTGCTCCCTTGCTCTGAAATAAACTTTCTGTAAGAGTTTCTCACCTGGTTAGAAAGTTGTGTTTCCCGTGCATTCATTTTTTTCCTTTGAACACAAAGATATGCCTTGATTTCCCCACGCAGAAAAGCTTTGGACGCTTCCCAAAATATTTCTATTTTATCATAATAAGCGCTATTGTAAACTGTATACTCCTTCCACTTTAGTTTTAACCACTGTGAAAATCTTACATTATTAAGCAGATATTTAGGAAAAAAGAAGCCTAAGTTTTTACCTTTAGGCTGCCGGATAGTGTCAAAAGAGATCGATATTATCGCATGATCCGAGATCATTATATCATTTATACAGGCCTTCATTTTCAAAACAGATAAAGTCTCGGCAATCAAAAAAAAATCTATCCTTGAAAATGTTTTGTGGACTTTAGATTCACATGTATAAGTACAAGAATCCGGATGTTTTATTCTCCAAATATCTACTAACTTTAGCTTATGACAAAATCTCTTGAAATATTTGGCTTGCTTATTGTATTCTACCGAATTTCTTGTGCCATATCTCTCCAACTCCGGGCATAACGACATGTTAAAATCCCCCCCAACAATCAAATTTTGATTAATGTAAGGGAATAACTTCATCCTCATTTTTTCCCAAAATCCACTTGAAAACCTATTTGGGCCGTAAATGTTGCACAATACTAGTCTTGTGTCATTAATTTGAACATGGACTAAAATGTATCTTGCGTTCTCATCCCTCTCTATGTTCACCACCTTACATGATAGATTTTTATTAAAAAGTATTGCGACCCCATTTTTCCTAACTATGCTGGGGGTGGCGACCACCTCCCCCACCCATTTGGATTTAAGCTTTGGGATTTCAGAGGCTTTAAGGTGCGTTTCCTGTAAAAACACTATACTCGGGTCTAATTTACCAAGTCTTTTAATAATTAATTTACGCTTAATTGGGGATGTCACCCCTCCCACATTCCAAGATAAAATCTTCATATTACTTATTAATACCATCTAAGACGAACTTTATTAAAGTTGCCTGGTCCCTGCCCTGCAAGTCACCCCACCCCAAATGAGACATAAATTGGAAGAAAAAAAAAAAAAAACCAAATAAAATAACTCCCTTACAACTGCATAACAGCATTCACACCATAATACTATACAAAAAAGAAATATAATAAACCATACTGGCCGGGTAGCCCTCACTAGTGGAGACCACCAAATATCACTTCCTGACAAACCAAAGAAAAATAAAAAAGATAGCCATCCGCTCAGATACCATCCCTTGGGCATCTTTTGACAGACCTCTGTCACTTTTTTGAGTGTATAAAATTCTTTACCTCCGAGACTTCCGCGAAGGTCAGCCTACTGTCCCCGTCCTCTACTATAATCTTAGCCGGGTATATCATCCAGGCACGAAAGACGGCCTTAATAAGTTGGGAGCAGAACGGGGCCATCAGCTTCCTCCTCGCCGATGTCTCAGAGGAAAAATCCTGAAACAATAGGATCTTGTGATTTCCTATCATAAGCGGGGCCTTTTTCCTAAACATTTTGAGGATTTCAACCTTATCTTGGAACTTTAAAAGCTTAAAGATAACCATTCTATCTTTTGTTCTACTATTACCTGAGAAATTTATAGGGCCCACTTTCTATGGATAGAGGTATTTGCTGTGGGGGGAACCCTAACACTTGGGGCAATAGAACAGCTGCAAATTGCATGAGATCATCAAATTCAGTGGACTCAGGCAAACCTACAATTCGAATGTTATTACGCCTCGAGCGATCTTCTAGATCCTCGAGGCGTAACTGCATAGAATTGATTTTAGTATCATAGCTAGAGACAGTCTCCTCTTGAATATGGAGTCTGTCTTCCAGCGTTGAGATTCGATCCTCTGCCTCCTGCATACGGGAGGCAAATTGTCTCATCTCTGTGGATAGGACACTTAAATCTGCGGAGATAGTCCCCAGTTCTTTTTTTATGCTCTCAAATTGGGGGGTAAAAATATCTACAAGTTGGGAAATTAATGTGTGAGTTTCAATAGAGATATTGTCTGGTATATTTTCTTCACTGGCATCTGCCAGTTTAGCTTTTTTATCCTTCCTAACAGGCATTCTTGGTGAATTACCCTTCCCTTGTGTAACAAATTTTTCCACGTGAGTGTGAAAATGAATTAATATAAAGGGGAAGAAAAAAAAAAAAAAAACCCTTTACAAAAAAAGTGTACTTCAAGGACCCCGCGGTCCTGGCAAAAACCTAGGAAAATCAAGGAGTGTACAAAAAACAAAAGATAAAGTGGAAACACGTGAACATCCGGTGTCACATCCGGAGATAATTAAGTGATACAAAAAAAAAAAAAAATTTTTACCCAACAAACAACGTGAGTTTAAAGCCTGATACCCAGGACACTCTCTAGAGCTATCTTTTGCCTAAATTCAATTACCACCAGACAATGATAAAAATATAGACGCTTGCCAATCCCCTTGCAACCCTTGTCACATATTCTGAAAAAACAAAAAAATCTTTTTTTCTCAAATATGCAATACAGCACACCCACAGTAAATATAATTGAAAGAAAAAATATGTTATACCCCTATAGTGATACAGAGACTCCAATAAGCAGCGGTAATATGGCCCGTATTTCAGTAATTCAGCAGTTTCCCTTTAGAGAATTCTAGACAACTGTCATATAGCTGACAACTATAAATCAAAAATAGAGGGGAAGACACCAACAGCCTGCTATTTGATTATATAGATACAATGTGAAGATGTACAAAAAGCCTTTCCTAGTTGTTTATGACTTATGCCCTTAACTTATACAGTTCGCTGGTGTTGTCAGATATCACAGAATGTCTAATAATAAAAAAAAAAAAAAAAAATGTCCAGAATGAGTGGCTTCTGACCACCTGGCTAGTAGGACACTTGGCAGTTATAAAGGCCTCCCCTCTGTCCAGACTAGGCCCAAAGGACAATTGCCACTATATCTTCTTTCTCTCCACTTTCTCACTTTCCTTCTTTTATCCCCCTTTGTTCCAATCTCCAGAACAGACCGTCAATTCTTAGAGAGCCTGACCTTCACCCAGCACTTAGCGGAATATATTGTATCAAAGTTCGGCCCAAAAAGCCCTTAGTTAAATCCAACCTTCAGCCAGAAGAAGTGGGGAGATTTATACCGATAAACATAGTGCAGTAAGAAAAGGACAGTACCTGTAAGGTGATAGGAAAGGGGATCCCATCCCCACCTGGCAAGAAATTCTCAGCTCTTGCAGTCTCCGTCAGCGCCTAGGAAGCAGCCACCTGCGAGGGATCTACAGCAGGTTAATTCAGTAGAAATACAGACTTCCTCTAGGCAGGGCTATATTTATCTTTAAAGCGTTTTCCGATGGTACCGCCACACAGGCAACTGACCAGGCGGCTGCACAATATCAATGCCTTACTGGTATATCTCCGATGCTGCAGTTACCCTGTATCGGTTCCAGGTGCACCGCTCTCTTGTGCGCTCAGCATAGCACGCCCAGCCAGCTGATCAGGAAAGAACTTTGTGGATCTTCGCACCCTGCCGGTATCTGGACCCGTTCTCTACAGGCATCTGCGCCCGATAGGCGTACCTTCCGTCTATTGCATAGGATATTCCTTGGCAGCCAAGTTGCTCTCCGCTAGCTGAACCGGCTTTCCTCCCAGAGTGTGTAGCGTTTATGACCTGCTTCCTTCCATGCAGCGGCAGCTTGCGGGGTGAAACCCAGAGGAAAATAAAAAGTTCAGCAAATGAATTGCTAGCACCATCGGCTAGGGAGGACTCCAAAACTCGGGCGGGCCGTAGCCTCGCAGAGCGCCACACACAATCCTGGCAAGCTCTCCAGGGCAAGTGGCTTGGAGTGGGGAGCGATAACTCAGCGTCCTCTCACAACGCAGGTATGCAGGTGAATTGCACAACACCTGCACAGCACCTCCCCCAACGGAAGTCCTCCGGTTTATATCCATGTTACACATGTAAAGCCTGTAAACATAACTCAAAAATAAAGAATCTCAAAATAAACAATTCTGCCAATAATTTCACTATAGAAGAAATGATAAGGTGTACACATAAGAATATTATCTATGTATTAAAATGCTCATGCAATTTATTCTACTTTGGTGAGACCACAAGGTGTCTCAAAGAGAGGATAAGGGAACATCTGCTAAGCATAGAAAAAGGGAGAGAAGACACATCACTTTATAAGCACTTTAAGTAGACGCACCACGGTAACACCAAAGAATTATGCTATTGGGGCATTCACAGAATTAAAGGGCACTGGAGAGGTGGTTATATAGAGAAAACCCTCCTGATAAAAGAAGCAGAATTTATTTATAAATTTGACACCTTATTTCCAAAAGGTCTCAATTCAGAATTGGACCTTTCACCTTTTTTATTTGAATAAACAATATTATAGACTAACACTAGTATTTAAAAATAAGATTATAGAATATTTTTTTTTTTAATATTTAACAATATTATTAATTACACTAGATTGCTTTAAATTAGTATCACTCTTTTATTAATTTTCTCATTCTGTGCCCTCTCATTAAACTGTAAATTTTATGTATTGCACTCATTATTTCTAGTATCTGCAATAATATTGGTGTAATAGTTTATTGAATAAGTTATGGTCTATACGCATACAAATAAGCAGGTTTGAATATTAGAGTATACCCAGTGTGTGTATTAAATGTTATAGAACTTTTTAGGAACAAATGGCAAATATGATAAATTTGGAATACAAATGAGAAATCCTATGCCACCTTGAATAAGCTGAATATATCTTATACAAGCCAATTTTTTCACAATAACCTATAGGGTTAACATTTATCTCTTTTTTTTTCATTATTATTTTTTAATCTATGAAGGTGCTGCTATTTTTTTTATAAAAAAGAGGGTTAAGGTATATGAGTATGCCAAGTATATGTGACAGAAGACAGATGGATGATAACCAAATAACTAAAAAACTGACATTTGGATACATACTGTTTACTCCAAAGAGGCAAATACTATACCACCTTAACAAAGTTGGATACAATGTACATCAATTAAGTCTGCAACCAATCACACATAGATACATTGTTTATAAGGGACTTTGCTGCATGCCATAAACATCTTGATAAAGCCCAGAGGAGGGCGAAACGCGTCGCTTGCTTGTGTGGCATTGCAACACTTTACTACTATATACATCTTATGCTTTTGTGCTATTTAACCCAGGTTAACAATTTTACTAAATTTCTCTCAACTATTTTGACTGTATTTTGTGGTGTGGAAGGAATTGGATACCCCACTACAGTACAGTGCTGGCCTGTGTGTATGACACTCGGTGCAAGTAAAAGATTCGTTTGTCACAACTGTGGATGAAACTGACAGTCTGATACACACTGTCACTCTGCTAACAAGAGCCGACGGACGAGGTGTGACGTCAGACGCCATCCGACACGAGGTTACAGCTTCGAGCAAAGCTCGGTAAAGGAGCTGCAGGGGCCTCAGCGTTCCAAGTTCAGACTGGAAAATACATCGACTAAAAGAAGAGGGGTAAAGTACTGACCTATACATTTACCAAGCATTAACATTTTTTACAAACTTCACTCACGGAATGGATATGTTTCACTACATTTAACATCTTTTTATGTGAACTTTAGTTTGAGACTGTGTATAACCTTTTAAGATTGCAGTTTTTTGGTAACTGTCACATACCGGATATATATAAGCAAGCTACTCATTGGTATAATACCTCCCTAAAACTGACATTTTTTCTGACTTTTATACAACGGTTATCACTATTTTTTTATGCCATTTACTGGGTATGCTATTTTTAGATATGTTATTTCATTTATAGTTTTACATTTTGTGCTATAAATGTTATAGGGAGACGTCCCTTTTTATATGTATTTTAATTTCTAATACATTTCTGTTGTATTTTTTATATATATCAGTGTTTGATACTTTTGGCCTCTGGTGCCCTCTCTTTCACAAGCCTAACAGCTTAACCCTGATAATCTCAACTCCTGACACATTTTAGGGATAGTGTCATTTAGAGAGGTGCTTAGTATCTAATTTCCTAGCGCATACCTCACAATTTTTCATTAACAAATATTCCCCTTGCAGAGGTTCCGGGTTTTAAGATGCTAATAACACAACCCTGCATATTGCGCATTAGCTAAGCCTGTAAGCAAGTCTTACACAATTCCTTCTGATTGGCTGAAAGAATACATAATGATGAATTGCGCAGGCAATGTATAGAAAGAGTTTGGTGTCCTTTTTAATAACCAAAACAGCTAAAATGAAATTAAAAAACGTTTCAATTCTCTCCTTTGCAAGATGTGAAAGAAAGATGCACAGAATATTCTGGGGACAATCAAGCTGTAAAAGTAACTTTATGTTTGGCGTAAACTGTCCCTTTAAGACAGCCAGCTTAACCACTATCATCCTCCCGGGAGGTCTCCCTTCTGATGAAGATACTGCTTTCCAACTTTCGCTGAAACACTCACTGATGTCATAGGGAACAAGGAAACATATTAATAATAAAAATTGCCAAATATAGATGTATACACAAACACATGCTACAGGAGCTGGCGCAGACACTCACTGCTCTTCAGGCTACACCACCATAAAGAACAATAGTTGGGACTATAACTCAGACAATTGTCAAAAGCTGCCACTAAGCGTGTCTTAACAATGATTTCACTTTTTTAGCATCTACTGTCTAGCACATACTAGACAATACAATGTTTCTGCATACTACATAAAGCTTACTGCAGTAGTTTTTGCTGTGGCTTTGGTTAATCATTTTCAATGTTAAGAGAAAGGGAAAAGTGCCATTTTTCAACATTACTACATTTCCAGTCACAGAGGGTGCCCACAAAACTGCCAGACTTCAAAGAATTTCCCTATTTAAAGTTACAAAAACCTGAAAAACAGGATTAAATGTGCGTCAACCTTAAACGACATTACTGTACATATACATAACTTGTACTCTGCCAGAATTATCCAGGGAATGTGGTGCAAAGAAGTATCCATATTATTGTGCAGAGACAGAACGGGAAACATAGTTCATTTCCCCCAAAATGTATGCTACCTAGTCCTACATCCTCATTTAAAAACTTTTGCTGTTTAAAGAGAAATATTGTAATCCAAGTACCAACAAAAATTCCCCCTGCCTCAAATGCATACTGTGTTCCATATGAAGTAGTGGCTGACATTGGAAAGCCTCATAGTGGTCCTCCTCCGTAGACTATACAATCCTGCTTTAGTAAATATCATCATTTAGATGGTTTCCAAAGTAGGTGGAACTGCCCCCTAGGGGCTGTGGGATTAACTAGGGCGACACTAATAGACAAGGGAGATGGAAGGGGTCACTGGAATTACCATGGGATGGTAGTAAGCAAGCGCGGAAAGGGGATGTAAGTTAGCCCCTCCAAACAGGATGATCACAATTTATTGGGTTTAGCCTAGATGCCTAAAGTAAAACAACTTTTTCCCTTTGAAGTTTCACTGCTATTTGCATTTTTTTTTATCCTTTTAGATTAATTTAGGTTTATCAGCAAATGACACTCTTTCTGACTGTGATAGATTGCAGCCACTTGTACAGAAGGCTCGCCTGTTTTACCAGTGCTGCACATTAGCACTTAGGGGCCCATTTATCAAGCTCTGGATGGAGCTTGAGGGCCCGTGTTTCTGGCGAGCCTGCAGGCTCATCAGAAACAGCAGTTATGAAGCAGCGGTCTAAAGATCAAAAAGATAAAGTACGATTGGGTTGATTGACACCTCCCTGCTGGCGGCCGCAAATCTGCAGGGGGCGGCATTGCTCCAGCAGCTCACAAGAGCTGCTGGTGCAATGCTGAATGCGGAGAGCGTATTGCTCTCTGCATTCAGCGAGGTCTGGCGGACCTGATCCGCACTGTCGGATAAGGTCCGCAAGACCTTTGATAAATAGCCCCCTTATTATTAACATTAGAGATAGCATAGTTCAGAATTACTGTGTAGTAGAAGGAAACACAGCAAAATTGAATTAAATGAATTTACAATTGCAAGGGAATGAGGTCACTTTCATTAAAAGAACATCAAACACTTTCGGATTGCATATACAATTTTTAATTATAGCTTGTAAGAAAAAAACCTCTGAAATATACTTTATTTATTTTGCTTTATTAGTTTAATTCCGAAAATAATGAGCTTTCCAATTCCAGTTATTCTATTTTTCACACAGTCATTGGTTGCACACTCTAGTGACCCATTTATGATCGTCCCTAACTGGCCACAGCAAAGAAGGAAACCATTGTTTTTTACACTAAAATGGGACACATTTTTTTTTTAATCGTTAAACAATTTATAATTTAAATATATCTGTATATTATCCCCAGGATAATCTCTGTATAAATCATTCTATTTAGCATTTATTTAGTGTTTATCTTATTAATACAGCTGCTTATACAGTTGTCAGCTCATGCAGAAATAAAATAAATGATGCCATATAGGATTTTCCAAATAACAAATATTGTATGGAATTCTATTATGTATTGTGTGAAACTAAAGATGGACAGACAAACTCTTGAATGCACAATATATCCTCAAATGTCATGTTTTGTGAAAGTGAAATACATTTAAAGGGGCATATAAATAAACCTGTTAACAGCATGACGTGCCCTGTACATCGTATGTCATTAAAGGGACATAATACTCATATGCTAAATTACTTGAAACTGATGCAGTATAACTGTAAAACGCTGACACGAAAATATCACCAAAGCATCTTTATGTAAAAAAGGAAGATATTTTACCTCAGCAGAGTAAGTTATGTGTAAAAGCATGTGATGCTGTCCAGCTGCAGGTAAAAAAAAATAAATGAACAAATAAACTGCAGCCAATCAGCATCAGTAGTGCTGAGGTCATGAACTCTTTTACTGTGATCTCACGAGATTTCACTTAACTTTCTTGAAATTTCATAGTAAACTTCCTTAACTAGGGTTGCCACCTCAGCCATGTTTTCCTGGACACTTATAAGTTACACATGCTGCAGGGTATGCAGGGAGGAACATGTATTGTGTTTCTGGACAGCACTATTGATATTCCTCCCTGAACACCCTGCAGCATGTGTAACTTATAAGTGTTCTGTATTTTAAGGGACGGGTGGCAACCCTATCCTTAACTGATGAGGGAAATAATATGAGTGTGCACGAAGCTCACTCCCTTGGCTGTCCCGGGACAGGCATACTGATTTGCTGCTTAAAGTCCTTTGCAATGGGGTAAAATATCTTTCTTTTTTACATAGAGATGTTCAGGTGATATTTTCTAGTCAGCTTTTTACAGCTATGCTGCATCACTTTCAAGTGTTTTAACATTTGGGTATCATGGCCCGTTAAGGGTTGTTTTTTTTCTCCCAGTAATAGTGTGGGTCACACATTTCTCTGCAAAAGGATTTAAGGGACTTGAAACCCAAAATGTTTCTTTCATGATTCAGATAGAGAATACAATTTTAAACAACTGTCCAAAAGACTTCTATTATTTACTTTACTTCATTCTCTTGAAAGCCCTTGTTGAAGAAGCTGCAATGCATTACTGGGAGCATTGGAGAGCCAATAACATAATAATATGTGTAGCTACCAATCAGCAGCTCCTGAGTCTACCTATGTATCCCTTTTTAATTAAAGTAATCAAGAGAAAGAAACACAATAGAAGTAAATTGAAAAGTTGTTTAAAATCACATGCTCTATCTGAATCATGAAAGAAAAAGTTTGGGTTTTATGTCCCTTTAAATACACTGGTAAAGTTGTGTAAGCACTGCATCTCATGAGCAAGAGTCAATAGGGAGCAGTAGCTGCAAAGTGTATATCTAAAACATGATGCCTCATTTGGATTAGAATGTCCATTTAAAGCACTGAAAACTGAAGGTGCTAGAGTGGATGGTGCTGGCTTTGAACATCCATGGTGGTTTATGTCTTATTTTAATGTAAAAAAGACAGCATTGGGCTTCTGCAGGTATACGGATAGGTACTGAGCTACTTCTAGTTATCGAGACCTTTACCTTAATTAGGACATTTTGGGCATGACTGAAGTTTAAATAGCCTGGACCAAAGCTTTAAATGTCTTGGATGTCAAATCTACATAATAATGGACATTCAATTTTGTATTGAAGTTTGAACATCATTAGCATGTTTCTTCTTTCCATATATAAATGGAGTAAGATAAAACGTTAAACATTTTAATGATTGTGGTTCATGAACTATAGTCAGAAGATTAGAAATCTAGAAATCTATAATGAAGGCCTCTGTTAAACCTCATTATCTATGTCAGTGATCCACATCATCTGCACCCATCTAGAAGTCCTTTCAAACACTCCTATGTTCAGGGCCTGCCTTTGGATTAGACAAATGTAAAGTTTTTTTTGCGCCATCTTTAAATATTTGGAGTGAGGACTGGTGCTGAGAGGGGAGGAGGAGGAGCACCGGAGGATGTCAGTATAGTCAGTCAGAGTCAGTCAGCAGAGTGGGGGAGTCGCAGGCAGCGTGAGCGCAGGAGTCAGTCGACAACAACGCAACGAGAGTGGTGAGTCACTCATTTCTGTCAGTGGGACTGGGAGTGTATCGGACTCGGGAGTGGGACCAGTAGCAAAGCATACTGCTGTACTGTTAATAGCAATGCTCCTTGCTCGATATAGCTGAGTTTAATGATTGAACCTAATATAAAAACAACGTGCATTATGGTTCTCATTATGTGAAATCAGTTAGTTATGCAAAGGTAGATAGAAGTTTTACTCTAATTTTGATAAACATGTTGAGACACAATATACAAAGTCCTTGCACTTTATAGAATATTTTATTTTTAAGTAGGGAAAATTCCTTTTACTAATATAAAATTTCAGTTGAACACTCATGCTGTAAACTGTAAAAACCTTTAGAAAAAAACGTTCATATTAACAGGAAGACAAATAGGATTATCGCATTAGGATAAGCTGCATATATTGGAAATGGTGAAGACTGAAGTGTTATATATTTGATATACCGGAAGCAAGACAAACAGACAAGCATTCAATATTTTATGTATTATGAATAATATATTCTTCAAATTGTGACACCCATTCACACACAGACAAACTGAGATTGCAATAAACCTTAACTTCTTGCATCCTCTGTCAATCTGTAATGATTTTTTTATTGTATACAAAATATCAGCTTTTGTCCTTGTTCATAGATGCTATTGTGCTTAATAACGCTATTTATTTATTTGTTTATTTTGTTCTTAATTCTGTGTGGGTTTGTCCCTGCCCAGGAATACAGCTGTGGGAATTGTCCCTATAGCATGTGTTCTAATGTAACATGTATACCATAGGAATGTGTATACTACGTCACTTCTGGTGATGTGTAATCAGCTGTTGGAGGGGTGTGGTGCTCAAAGCGCATGCGTAAGAGGCCCAACCTCCTCCAAACATCTGTTTAAAGGAGATTTATTAGATAACAATGGGTTGCAGGATTCTATGGACCGTAAGCTGCAATGCGCATACAATGCTGCGCATGCGCACATGACCCTACTCCTCAGTGATCTATTGTGCGCCGCCGACTTATGTTTTGAATTTTATAATAAAGGCTATATTTTTCTATGAAGTCCGGTGACTGCTCCAATATTTTATTCCGGTGGGGTGGGGTAGGGAAGGTGAGGGTGTGTGGTGTGGGTATCATGACAGTAGCACTATGCTTTCACATTTGTCCTTGTCATGCATATAGTTTTTAGCTCACTCAAATACACAGTGCGCGCGTGCGCAGTGAAGGCTATTAGCCTCTATTAATTATGATTACGGGCCATATATTTCCTTGACCCGTTGCTTAATTTACATCAGCTATTTGGAGGAGGTTGGGCCTCTTGCGCATGCGCATTGAGCGCCACACCCCTCCAGCAGCAGAGTCACGTGACCTAAAGTGACGAGGTATACACATTCCTATGCGGTCTACCATTTTCTTTAGAATAGTATGTATTGTGCTATATCTCATGTGCACTGCATGTATTTTCAATATATAGTTGGGGGGGAAAAAAAGTTTGAATAACCATTTGACTCAAGTAAAATAAACTGCAGATCTCATGTTCAACTTATACTGAGGAAAGGAATATTGAATACAAAACTGGCTTTACATTCCACAGATCCTTGATGATTTTAAAGTGACTGGGACTCTCCAGTGGGATGCTCACCACATTTATTTAGCACTGCTATGTCACTATCTGCTGCACAAAGTACAATAGTCTTTTCAATCTGATGCTCACCACTTGTATTTAGCACTGCTATGTCACTATCTGCTGCAGAAGGTACAATTATCTCTCCAGTGTGACGCTCACCACATGTATTTAGCACTGCTATGTCACTTTTTGCTGCACGATCTACAATACTATCTCCAGTGTGATGCTCACCACATGTATTTAGCACTGTTATGTCAATATCTGCTGGAGAAGGTACAATACTCTCTCCAGTGTGATGCTCACCACATGTATTTAGCACTGCTATGTCACTATCTGCTGCAGAAGGTACAATACTCTCTCCAGCGTGATGCTCACCACATGTATTTAGCACTGCTATGTCACTATCTACTGCACATATAAAACTACTCTCTCCAATGTGATGCTCACCACATTTATTTAGCACTGCTGTGTCACTATCTGCTGCACAATGTACAATACACTCTCCAGTGTGATGCTCACCACATTTATTTAGCACTGCTATGTCACTATCTGCTCTGCTGCACAATGTACAATACACTCTCCAGTGTGATGCTCACCACATTTATTTAGCACTGCTATGTCACTATCTACTGCACATTGTACAATACTCTCTCCAGTGTGATGCTCACCACATGTATTTAGCACTGCTATGTTACTATCTGCTGCACAATGTAGAATACACTCTCCAGTGTGATGCTCAACACATTTATTTAGCACTGCTGTGTCACTATCTGCTGCACAATGTACAATACACTCTCCAGTGTGATGCTCACCACTTGTGCAGTAGACGTAGCAGTGCTAAATAAATGTGGTGAGCATCACATTGGAGAGAGTATTGTAAAATGTGCAGTAGATAGTGACATAGCAGTGCTAAATAAATGTGATGAGCATCACACTGGATAGTGTATTGTTTATTGTGCAGCAGATAATGACATAGCAGTGCTAAATGTATTTATTTATTTATAAAATATTTTACATGTGGTGAGCATCACACTGGAGAGAGTATTGTTATATGTGCAGTAGATAGTGACATAGCAGTGCTAAATACAAGTGGTGAGCATCAAATTGAAGAGAGTATTGTACATTGTGCAGCAGATAGTGACATAGTAGTGCTAAATACATGTGGTGAGCATCACACTGGAGAGTGTATTGTTAATTGTGCCGCAGATAATGACATAGCAGTGCTAAATACATGTGGTGAGCATCACACTGGACAGAGTATTGTTATATGTGCAGTAGATAGTGACATAGCAGTGCTAAACACAAGTGGTGAGCATCACACTGAAGAGAGTATTGTACCTTCTGCAGCAGATAGTGACATAGCAGTGCTAAATACATGTGGTGAGCATCACACTGGAGAGTATTGTACCTTCTGCAGCAGATAGTTACATAGCAGTGCTAAATACAAGTGGTGAGCATCAGATTGAAGAGAGTATTGTACATTGTGCAGCAGATAGTGACATAGCAGTGCTAAATACAAGTGGTGAGCATCAGATTGAAGAGAGTATTGAACACTGTGCGGCAGATAGTGACATAGCAGTGCTAAATACATGTGGCGAGCAGCAGACTGGAGGGAGTATTGTACATTGTGCAGCAGATAGTGACATAGCAGTGCTAAATACATGTGGTGAGCATCTGTCAGGGTTTTTTCCCTGTTTTGTTTGCCATGTGCTGCTGGCAGCCATTTTACTCACCTCTCTTGCTGACTATGGTGCATTGTGGGGGATGCTGCTCATTTCCTGCCCTTCCTTTTATGGCCTGACTGGTGTGCATCATCTGTGTGAGACAGGATGCAGTCTAGGAATTGTGATGTCATCACTTATTATTTAAAGGGCCTCTGTTCAGTATGCTTTGCCTTTGCGTTGTCTCAGACCTGTTTGTGAGAGTTCCTGTGTATTACCTGGCTGTCTGACGTCCTTCCTGGTTCCTGATCCCTGGCTTGTTCCTGACTCTGCTGTTTTCCTTGTTCCTGATTCCGGCTCGTCTGATTATTCGCTTTGGCTCCTGACTCGGCTCGTCTGACTACCAGCTCTGGTTTTGACTCCTGGCTTGTTATTTGACTTGTGGACTATTTATTATTTTTTTGTTATTAATAAAGGTGTGATTATTTTTGCACTTCTCGTCTCAGTCTGATTCCTGCCACCCTGACATTACGCAAAGGCCATGAATCCTGATGGTGCTAATAATCCACCTTTACCTGCCATCATTTCCAGGATGGATGAACAGGATCACCACTTGGATCAATTTGCACTAGCCCTGCAAACCCTGTTGACTCACACTGCACATTTGGACCAAAGTGTCCCACAAGTTATGGCTGCTCCTGTTTCCGCTGCTGCACCTAGTCCTACCAGGAGCATGTCCTGTTCTGCACCTCTACCTCAGCGATATGGAGGCGATCCTATTCAGTGCAGAGGGTTTTTGAACCAGGTGGGCATTTACTTTGAGATGTTACCTCAGGATTTCTCATCTCGTTACTCTCTCACCAAAATAATAAAAAGTCCACAAGTTCCAGTTTACGGTGGTGACCGCATGAAGAGGATGCTCCACGCCGGATGTCTTCAGGGTGGACCCGCTCCGCGCAGGATAGATGAAGATATAAGATGCCGTCTGGATGAAGACTTCTTGCCGCCTGTATGAGGACTTTGCCAGCCGGATGAAGATGGACTATATGTAGGTGGTGGCGATATCTGGGGCAGCAGATTAGGGGTTAATAACTGTATGTAGGTGGCGGCGATATCAGGGGTGGCAGATTAGGGGTTATTAACTGTATGTAGGTGGCGGCGATGTCGGGGGTGGCAGATTAGGGGTGTTTAGACTCTGGGTTTATGTTAGGGTGTTAGGTTTAAACGTAACTTTTTCTTTCCCCATAGACATCAATGGGGCTGCGTTACGGAGCTTTTCATTCCGCGATCACAGGTGTTAGGCCTTTTTTTGCCAGCTCTCCCCATTGATGTCTTTGGGGAAATCGTGCATGAGCACGTCAAAGCAGCGCTTGATTCCAGGGCGGTATGGAGCTCAACGCAACCATATCGCCCGCACAAGTCTGCTTTTCTAAAACTTGTAATAGCAGCGCTATAGGGAGGTGAAATAACGTAGCTTTTGTGACGGTCGTTAAAATCCCTATAGCAGAGCTTTCCAAACTTTTCATGTTGGCGACACACTTTTTAGACCTACATAATTTTGCGACACAGTAATTCAGTTGTATTGGCAAACAGGAGGTTAAACTAACTTGTTTTAAGAGATACGGACACATACATAAATAATATAATAATAAATGTATTTACAAGCAACAGTATGTAAGTATGTGCAAGAATTAAAAAAAAGTTTAATAACACCAATAGCTACTTACTATTTTAATGGGATGTACAGTGGGGCAAAAAAAGTATTTAGTCAGCCACCAATTGTGCAAGTTCTCCCACTTAAGAAGATGAGAGAGGCCTGTAATTTTCATCATAGGTATACCTCAACTATGAGAGACAAAATGTGGAAATAAATCCAGACAATCACATTGTCTGATTTGGAAAGAATTTATTTGCAAATTATGGTGGAAAATAAGTATTTGGTCAATATCAAAAGTTTATCTCAATACTTTGTTATATATCCTTTGTTGGCAATGACAGAGGTCAAACGTTTTCTGTAAGTCTTCACAAGGTTGTCACACACTGTTTCTGGTATGTTGGCCCATTCCTGCATGCAGATCTCTTCTAGAGCAGTGATGTTTTGGGGCTGTCGCTGGGCAACATGGACTTTAAATTCCCTCCAAATGTTTTCTATGGGGTTGAGATCTGGAGACTGGCTAGGCCACTCCAGGACCTTGAAATGCTTCTTACGAAGCAACTCCTTCGTTGCCCGGGCGGTGTATTTGGGATCATTGTCATGCTGAAAGACCCAGCCACGTTTCATCTTCAATGCCCTTGCTGATGGAAGGAGGTATGCACTCAAAATCTCACAATACATGGCCCCATTCATTCTTTCAGGTACACGGATTAGTCATCCTGTTCCCTTTGCAGAAAAACAGCCCCAAAACATGATGTTGCCACCCTCATGCTTCACAGTAGGTATGGTGTTCATTGGTTGCAACTCAGCATTCTCTCTCCTCCAAACATGACGAGTTGTGTTTCTACCAAGCAGTTCTACTTTGGTTTCATCTGACCATATGACATTCTCCCAATCCACTTTTGGATCATCCAAATGCTCTCTAGCATACTTCAGATGGGCCCAGACATGTACTGGCTTAAGCAGGGGTACACGTCTGGCACTGCAGGATCTGAGTCCCTGGCGGTGTAGTGTGTTACTGATGGTAGCCTTTGTTACGTTGGTCCCAGCTCTCTGCAGGTCATTCACTAGGCCCCCCCGCGTGGTTCCGGGATGTTTGCTCACAGATCTTGTGATCATTTTGACCCCGGGGTGAGATCTTGCGTGGAGCCCCAGATCGAGGGAGATTATCAGTGATCTTGTATGTCTTCCATTTTCTAATTATTGCTCCCACAGTTGATTTCTTCACACCAAGCTGCTTGCCTATTTCAGATTCGGTCTTCCTAGCCTGGTGCAGGTCTACAATTTTGTTTCTGGTGTCCTTCGACAGCTCTTTGGTCTTCACCATAGTGGAGTTTGGAGTGTGACTGTTTGAGGTTGTGGACAGGTGTCTTTTATACTCATAACAAGTTCAAACAGGTGCCATTAATACAGGTAATGAGTGGAGGACAGAGGAGCCTCTTAAAGAAGAAGATACATGTCTGTGAGAGCCAGAAATCTTGCTTGTTTGTAGGTGACCAAATACTTATTTTCCACCATAATATGCAAATAAATTATTTCCAAATCAAACAATGTGATTTTCTGGATTTGTTTCCACATTTTGTCTCTCATAGTTGAGGTATACCTATAATGAAAATTACAGGCCTCTCTCATCTTCTTAAGTGGGAGAACTTGCACAATTGGTGGCTGACTAAACACTTTTTTGCCCCACTGTATGAGGTTGATTGGATGAACACCATTTCTGAATATTTGGTGGAATATTAGATAAAGACACTTGCATTTCATCATCAAGCATTTTTAAGCTTCCCTTTCCTATCCATATATCAAGAGCAGGAGCAGCAATGCACTACTGGGAGCTAGCTGCAGAAAAAAACCCCCACTGACTTCTGACTTCAGCTCAGCATTTAAGCTGCGCCCTCAGAGCTTGGTGAGTTTGATTGACTACTGCCCACGCTGCAAACACACTGCTGTCTCACTCACTGACTACACATGCAGTCACGAGCCAATTAAGGAGACTACACGTGCAGTCAGGAGCCAATGTGCCGCCAAAGCCGCCAATGGGAATAGTTTCAGTTCCCACTGAGCTGCGCCAATAGGTTAAGATGATCTGTGATCCCCTAGTTATCAATCACGTGTCAACCATGTGATCTGCGTAGCAGGCAGGAAGTCAGAAACCAAAAAAAAATTTTTTTAATTACATTTAAAAAAAATTGTGCTGAAGCAGGGACACACCTACACACTTCTGCCGACACACTAGTGTGTCCCGACACACAGTTTGGAAAGCACTGCCCTATAGCATTTAAAACTCATAATCTAGCTGATTGTTAGATGTAAAATAATGGACATTAAAATCCCATTCACAAACACAATAAAGTATTTTTAGAGGGCAGTAAAGCAAAACTGTAATCTTAATATTCATAAAGGATATCAAGATTACACTCACTCTGCCTGCATTATCACGGACTGGGCTGGCCCCTGCCCCCTGTAATAGCATGGTCTCACTCACTCTGCCTGCATCATCAATGTATCTATTGTACATTTTGATGTTACCCTTGAATGGGTTACTATCTCCAAAGATGCGGTCCAGATACATTGATGATCTCTTGCTCATTTGGACGGGAGATCATAATGCTGTACAAAGTTTTGTGAATTACTTGAATTTGAATGACATGGGCCTATGTTTTACTTTTGAAACTAACCCAGTTGAGATTAATTTCCTGGATTTGACTCTTAAAGGAGTAAAAAGAGAGAAAGTAACAACTAGCGTATACCGTAAGCCCATAACAGGGAACACCCTTTTGCACAGCAACAGTTGCCATCCTAAACAGATAAGGTTTGCAGTAGCAAAGGGACAATTTATGAGATTGAAGAGAAATTGTTCCAATTCTTCTGATTTTGAAAGAGAAGCTAATGAGTTTAGCAAAAGGCTCAGTGACAGGAAGTATCTCAAATATGACATACTCAGGGCCAGAAGAGTTGTGGAGTCCACCCCCAGGGATACACTTTTGGAGAACAAACAGAAGGGATTACACACAGATAATTTCAAAGGGGTCCATTTTGTGACTGAGTTTAGTGCTTAATACCAGCAAATCTGCAAAATAGTGAAAAAGCATTTTTCACTTCTTGCAGTGGACGACCATCTGACCAGTGTTGTGGACATGGGTATTAGGTGTTCTGACTGTTTGTATTATACTCAATGATTGCATCTTTTATCTCACAGTTCATTGTGCATTTTACATATTGTAATTAGTTAAATACTGATTTCCATTTTGTAAATACGTTTTTGAGGAGCCAACTGAACATGTGTTCAGTGACAGCATTCATTATGTGTGCTAGTAATATATTACATATGTATAATAACAATGTTTTCTTTCAATATCCAGTTCATTTGTATGCATGTATACAACATTTTCAAAATAATAATGACATTGTATTACGCAGCGTATTCACTAGTTGGCAGTTAACTTACGAAAATGTTCTTGTCAGAGGTAGGCTAGAGAGGGTTAACATTGTGAGCGCATATTGTTTTAATTATGTTTTGTATTTGAGCCAATAGGCTTATCTCATTTGGTCTTAAAAGTGAGAGTAAGGCACATCACTACAGGCTATGATTACGGCTAGACAGCCGAAACGTGTAAACCAAGTGCTGCGCCCACTCTGTGATTGCATTGGAGCTTCCTTCGTTGTTTTAAAAAGATATCAATAAAATTTTGCTTTTTTTACTAACTAGAAGGTGTGGATTGCATTTCTTCTTCAGTGTATTATTTTCCAGTTGATCCACACCTCCGTACAGCGGTCCGCCACACTGCCCTGCTATGAGGTTACACTCCTCCCCCTAAAAGTGCCCTCATTGGAGCGCCCGGGAGTCCAGATTGCCGCATACTGATTATTGATTGCTGAGATGCTTAGAAGGGTGAGAGGGAGAAGCAACTGTTTGCAGATCACAAGGATACGGAGCCCCTCTGCACTGTAGCACTCAAGCGAAAAAGGACAACTATTGGAGAACCGTGTCCGGAACAGGGTAAGCAAGTACCAAGAGTACCATCCTGGAGATTGAATTAAGTTCCAGGGATAACTGTCTGGGGAGTGAGTGTATGAATAAGTGGCAGTGGGACACGTTGGAGTAAATTGATGTGACTTTTGCAAGGATTATCCTACCACTCTTAATCTGTTATTATTACTGCACTTTAGATAATCTACCATACCATGAAAAGTTTGCTTTCTGCCATTTATTGATATCTACCGTTATTTTTTGGTATAGCGGAATATAATTTCCCTTGTATAAATGAGTAGAATGAGAAGTTAATTTTATCCCTAAGTATTGAATTGAATGTTTAGCCCACCTAAAATCAAAATAGGCCTCAATAATTTTTGTCGTAACTTTGGGTAATGCAATTGGGAGGGCTTGGCATTTATCCCTATTAATTTTATATCCCGATATAGCTAAAAAATCCTCCAGAGTAGAATAAAGATTTGGAAGAGATATCAACGATCTCGTCAAAGTCAGTAAGACGTTGTTTGCAAAAAGGGTCATTTTATGGTTAAAAGGTCCAGTCTCTAAGCCCATGATGTCTGGGGAATTTCGAATTGCTAGTGGTTCTATATATAGGGCGAGCATGAGGGGCGAAAGAGGGCACCCCTGCCTGGTGCCATTTAGAATCTGGAAAGTACTAGACTGATGGCCTATTGCTCTAACGAAAGCTGTCGGGTTAGAATATAAGTTTTTTATAGCCATAATAAAGGGACCTTCAAAACCCATCCTTTCCAAAACCGTCCTCATAAGTCCGGTCCACTCTGTCAAATTACTTTTTCCAAGTCCAGTGATAGCAGCAGAGAAGGCACCTTTTTATCCGTCAGATGGTCGATCACTGATATCATCCTATGTATATTGTCAGGGGCCACACTGTACTTAATGAACCCTACTTGGTCTGGATGTATTACGGATGGTAAAATTATTTTAAGTCTATTGGCCAGTACTTTTGTCACTATTTTAATGTCCTGATTAATTAACAATTTAGGTCTGTAACTGGGGCATAGCTTAGGATTTTACCCTGGCTTGAGTATTACTATAATTTTGACTTGTAAAAAATCCCCCGGAAGATTATGTCCATCTAATACATGACTTGCAAATTTCACAAGATGGGGAATTAATGTTGAAGCAAACAACTTATAATATTCGCCGGTGAATCCATCAGGCCCTGGAGCCTTTCCAGGCTTAAGCTCCTTAATCAACCTAGAAATTTTGGAATGTGTAATTTTGCTATTTAAAATTTCCTTATCAGCATCTGTTAGTTTAGATAATTTGGCTGCCTCTAAAAAGGAATGTAATAGACCTGTGGTTGGTTTTGATCTACCTTTTTGCCATCATATAGAATTTTGTAGTAATGGGCAAAGCTATCCACTATCTCTTGTGGATTTGATGTTGTATGTCCATCTGTTTTTTGCATATATGGTATCGACATAGTCCGGTAATTATCTCTTATCTTGTTGGCAAGGTATTTGTCAGGTTTGTTAGCAAACAAGAAGTAATTTGTTTTCAGTCTATTGGTTTTAATTGCATTTTCATTAAGTAATGTAGCTAGAGATTGTTGCTTGTGTTGTAGTAACAAAAGGATAGAGTTAACGTTTGTAGCCTTGTGTTCCTTTTCTAGCATTTCTATTTCTGAGTGTAACTGCAAGATATGTGCATTTGTTTTTTTATTATAAATGGCCTTCTCTTTGATGAGAAGTCCCCTAACAACTGACTTGTATGCGGCCCAAATCGATGTTGGGTTGGTTGAGGTGTTTAAATGAATCTGCCAGTAGTCCCCTATAGCTTTCAGTAGATTCGTTTTTGTTGTTGTTTTGTTGTTCTTCAAACATGAAGGGCCATACGTCCAGGATTTCACTCTACTAGGGACACATAACTCACCTATCTGCAATTAGGTAATCGAGTGGTGTGATCATACACACGCGTGAATGTCAGCCAACCTAATAATTGGTTGGAGAATTTGGCTTGTAAATATATAGTCCAATTTTGAATAACGATTATGTGCCACAGAGTGTGTGGAGCTAGCAAGTCAACTACTCTTTTGGCCAAGGATCGCTGTCTGGCAATTTTCTTGTTCTGGACTAGGGGCTGTTTATTTGTGAGTTATTGTAGATCTATATTAAAATCCCCTGCCAAAACTATTCTCATTTTAGACCAACCTGTCAGTAGATGGGAGATAGAATTAAAACATGCCATTTGGTTGTCATTTGGGGTGTATATGTTACATAGCAGTATATCAATACTTTGAATTTGGCCCTGAACTAGTAGGTATCTCGCTTCCTTATCTGATATTGTCTCTTTGTGTATGAATTGCAATGAGGAACGAATTAGGATCGAAACCATCCTTTTCTTTGTGTCAGTTGTTGAATGAAAGTGATGTGAATATTTTCTGGACCAGTATTTTGATATAAAGGATCTAATAAAATGAGTTTCATGGAGGTAGATAATATGTGCATGAAGTCTTTTATATTGAGTCAAGGCAGTTCTTCTTTTAATATTTAAATTAAACCCTCTCACATTATGTGAGGGGAGGTTAATATTAGGAAGAGACATCAATACACTGAGAAAACTTGTAGGCTCTATAACCTGGAACTTGGGTCTTTCCTCTAATACTCCTCTGAGATATGTCATATCTAATTATATAGAGATATAGGAGTGTTGATCTTATGTTTAAAGGAACATGATACCCAAAATGTTTCTTTCATGATTCAGATAGATTATACATTTTACACAACATTCCAATTTACTTCTGTTATCAATGTTGCTTCATTCTCTTGGTATATTTTATTGAAGAAGCAACAATGCACTCCTGAGAGTAGCTGAAAACATTTGTAAGTCAATGAAAATAGGCATACAAGTTCAGCAACCAATCAGCAGCTAGCTCCAAGCTCCTAAGCCTATCTAGATATGATTTCAACAAAGGATACCAAGAGAATGAAGCAAATTAGATAGAAGAAAATTGGAAAGTTGTTTAAAATGGTATGCTCTCTCTAAATCATGAAAGAAAAGTTTGGGGTTTCATGTCCCTTTAAGGGGTTTGCATTCTCCTCCTTTTGAACCTATTCATAAGTTGAATAGTAAACTACTTTCTTGGAAAGTATTCTTTATTTTAGCTATTTCATTGCTAGAAGAGTTTCTGAGTTATCTGCTCTTTCTTGTGATCCTCATCTGATTTTTCATCAGGAAAAGGCAGTTTTATGAACTTCTTTTGATTTTGGTTTGCCTAAAGTAGTTTCTTCAGACACTGAATAGTGCACAATCTGGAATTACAAGTTGAAAAGTTGAAAAAAAGGTTTCCCAGAGAATGCTAAAGTTTTTTTACCTAGCCCTATACGCAGGGAGTGCTATCAGTGCTTATAAGCGCTCTACCAGGAACGAACAACAGCTCATTAGCTAGTTCTATGTCGATTTACCACCCGGAAGCAGCCAGATGTGGGCTCCTTGCCCAGTGTGCTTCGAGGAATGTGGCTGCACCTCACTGACGAGGCCCATAGGAGGCCGAAACGATCATCTGGGGTTGTCATGTTCCTTGTTCAGAGGAGAACTGCCTGGTATTTCGGGGCTGGACTGACCTTACTTGGCGGGATCAGACTGATATACTTAAGGAAAGCCTTTGTGAAAAGCACACTGCTCCTGGGTGGTAAATCGCCATAGAACTAGCTGATGAGCTGTTGTTCGTTCCTTTTGAACAAAATGGATTTCCAGCCTCCAGGGTATAATAAAAAGACCTTTATTTTTCTTTCACAGGGTCCATAAACAAACGACAACGTTTCAAACCACTTACTGGTTCTTAATCATGTCTAATTGATCAGTATACAGGTGTGTCTTTTATACCTGTTCGTACATTGTTGCCATCTAGTGGCCATTATTAAAATTACATGTGTTTCATACAATAAAAGACATTTATTTCTCTATTGCTACCTATTTAGTATGTCACACATGTATCATTAAAACATTATTAATATTTGAACTACACAAACCTATATACATCCTATTAATCAGAATCATATGCACAACAGACATAACCAATTTAATCTCATAGGTATTTCATCATTTATAAGAACAAAGACCAATCAAAATCTTTATTAAGTCCATTGGGCTCTAGGGTATTCAATTTATTAATCCAGAACATCTCCTTTCTTTTCAACATATGTTCCCTGTCACCTCCTCTCCTGGGTTTTTCTATTTGATCTTTCACTTGAAAGCGTAGTTGACTTATATTATGACCCATGGAGAGGAAGTGACAGGAAACTGGGGCTTCCTTATTCTTCAATCTGATGTTGGACTTGTGCTCTGTTATTCTGGTTCTTACTTCCCTACTCATCTCTCCAATATAGATCCTGGCACATGGGCATTTAACTATATATATGGCATATGTACTCCTACATGTGAGAAGTTTTTTGATAGAATATTTGGTTCCATAATTTGGGTGAAAAAAATGTTTGCCTTTTATTATAGAGCTACAGTGGCTACAATGTAAACATGAATAACATCCTACATTGTCTGATCCTATTGTAGTTTGTAACACTTTTTTTTTGTTCCACCTATATCTGCTCACACTAAATAATCCCTCAAATTTTAGTTTCTCTTATAAGCTGTTATTGGAACATTTTTAAATTCTTCAACGTAAGGTTTGCAGTCTTTCAATATGTGCCAATATTTGTTTATTATGCGTGATTTTTTTGGACCTAAGGTGTTATATTGGGTTACAAATATAATCCTATCACTTTTGTTTTTGTTGTTGTTGTTTTGTCTCACTACTTGATCACTTTTTTTGACAAGTTCCAATTCTTCTTGAATTAATTTATCTGGGTATCCTCTCTTTCTGAATTTTTCTGCCATTTCATTAAGTCTCAAGTTGCACTTTGTTTTCATCTGATACTATTCTTTTTACTCGTAAGAATTGGCTTTTGGGTATTGCTCTTAATGTGTTATCTGGGTGAAAACTATTAAATTGCAAAATTTTATTTTTGTCAGTGGGTTTGATGTAGAGGTCAGTTTTTAAAAAACCTTCTTCCACATAGACAAAAGTATCTAAAAATTCTACACCTATCTCACTCATTTTAAGTGTGAATTTGAGCCCAGTAACAGAGGAATTAAGATGTTCAACAAATGCCAATAGGCTTCCAATGTCGCCCAACCATATGCCAAATATATAATCTATAAATCTCCACCAGGCGGCGCCATGTTGTAAAAATAAATTTTGTGGGTATACAAATCTTTCTTCTATATGAGACATATATATATTGGCATATGTTGGGGCGACGTTGGAGCCCATTGCTGTATCCAGCTTTTGTAAGAAAAACCTGTCTTGAAAAAGGAAATAATTTTGATATAAAATGAGAGACAGTAGATCTATCAAAAATTGAATTTCATCATTATTATAATTCTTATTGGTCTCTAGCATGTATCTTACAGCTGAGATCCCACTAGTATGTTTGATGGACGAATAAAGACTGGTAACATCTAATGTGTATAATATACACTTATTTCCAATATATCCAATGTCTCTCAACTTATTCAAAAAATCATTAGTATCTTTTATGTATGAGGATGTGTTAAATACATATGGCTGGAGTACTTTGTCTAGGAAGATTGATATTTTTGAAAATACTGAATTAACCCCTGCCACTATGGGGCGGCCTGGGGGGTGTTGTTCATTTTTGTGAATTTTTGGTGTAATATATAATACTGGTCTTATTGGATGTTTTTCAATTAGAGATTCTTTGAACTTTACTGTGATAATACCTTTTTTTTTTTTTTTTGTAAATAATTTTTTATTGAAGTCATAAGCAAATTTAACAATTGTGACACATCCAACAATAGTAACATAGATGAAAAGTACAGTGCTATTACCATGATATTGCCAAATCAACAATGTACATTATGCCAACATAGTATGCATGCATGAGTTTAAAAAGTGAGACTCAATAAGGAGTAGTAAAAGGGTGGAGAGGCTATAGTTGGTTAATGTTATGAAGAAGCAAGAAGGTTTACTAGGCAATAGAGCTAGATAAAAGGGGTATGTAAATCCCAGTTATTAAAGGTATTAGCAAAGAGTTTGGACTATCAAGATTAAGACCTCATTTTTATATTTTATATGATATGTAGACTAGAAGTGACCCCACCTTGTAAAAGATAGACATACCATAAGATATTTATTCAATAAAAAATATAGAAGCAAGGGGGGGTTGGTTTTATGAGGGTGAGGGGAGATAGAGTATATTCTCCACATCGTCATGAAGAGCATTTATAATCTAGTAAAAGTAGGATCGATGTGGGTTGGCTTATGTTTGGCCGATTATGGACCAAATTAGCGGGGAGAGGGATAAGGGAACGCAGCGGGCAAAAGCCGCTCAAAGTGGAGTGGGGAAGGGAATGGGGGAGGGGCGGAGCCAAACAGGGCAGGAGAGTAGGTATGAAAGGACTCATTATACGGTTATAAGGGTGGGCTTCGCAGGGAGGATCTATTGTTTGAATAACCAATTGTGAGGGGCAGAGCTTTATCCGGTTAGAGTAATTATCTAAATAAGGTGTTATGTCTATATAAAGAGAAAGTAATAACAAACGTGTAGAATATGTAGCGAAAAGAGATCTAACACTTAAGCATGGGGAATAATGGGACTCAACAGTCTCCCTGCAGCATTATGTGGAGAGGGGAGCATTGGGATATTTGGAACATAGGTAATCTCTGGATGAGCCCCTCTCCTAGGGGAGTGCCATCTATAGGCGATGCTGGAAAAAGGAGTAGGGATATGACCCGCAGGCAGCAAGCACCGGCGGGAAAGGGAGGAGAGAGGCTTAACATAAACAAGTAATATATACTGATAATGTGGACAGAACTATAAAGAGACTAGTGATGACAGTCTTACAGTCACTAATAATGATAGTGAATAACATATAGAATAAAAACAACACACCATTTAGGTGACAATAACAGAAACCCAAACAACTGAGTATATCGTCTCAATATAAATCTATAGTAGTCTCCTTGGAGTAAAATAATGAAGGAAATTATAGCTATACCTGTAATCAATATACAACTGAAAAGATAAGGCTATCAACCGCACTATGAGAAGTTGAGCTGAGTTAACAAGGTTGGACTTAGTATTTTTTATTATTAGAATAGGATAAAAAAAAGGTTTGCACTATAGTATAAGGGCAATTTTATTACCTATAGCGTTGTTCAGGGCCCTCCTGTATGTATGTATTGGAACTCCACAAAAAGCAGGAATGCAAACATTTCTAGTCAGATGACGTTATAGAGATATAGTAAAATAGGAGATTAATATAGCGATGGGCTTTCATTAGCCTCTCTATGACCTAAAAACAGCGGTTTATATACCAGAATGAATCTTAGCGCATGGATTATGAGGGCTTAAGTATAGTTAAACACATAATACAACGGTATCATGACCAGCATTAGGAACATATAGAGGACACTATACTGAGATTTACATAGTTGAAGTCTAATCGGACTCTGAGTCTCTGCACTCTGAAGGACTAAGAACATTGGTTTACGAGACAAGATAGATATTAGCTAAGGGAGACTAAGATGTCTCAGCTAATGCAAATTAGTTATTGATATATAGCCAGATCCTTGTTATCATACATCAAGTATTCCTAAATACACTAATGTCAGTGTTAAATATGATAAGATAGTTGTTGCCGTTTAGGAGAACTACAATTTAAATCAACATCATGACATATAACTTTGAAAAGGGCAAGCACTTGTAATATATATATGTTAAGGAAACATGTCTGACTGGGCTGCTGACTCATTTATATGTGGATTTCTGGACTATGTAGGACTATAGAGAGTAGAACATACTGAAACATTAGGGGAGCATAGGGAGGGCCTCTAAAATTTAAGACTCTAAGTAGTATGATTTCTAAGAAAGATTTAGAATACAGGTAAACAGTTATATTGACAGGCAACATATAATTAATAACAGGTATAAGACATAGATAAAGCATGCGTATTAATTAGGCCCATGAAATATACTTAGGGAACCTAAGGAAAACCTAAAAGTGAACACATAGGTACCAGAAGAAAAACACATAGCAGTGAATAGACTTGAAATTGGATTTGCAGTGACTGCTCACTGAATGCAATCATGCACTAACTTGCTAACAGCAGGCAGTCTTTCTTGTTAGATGGGGCCATGTATGTTATCAATAGGACATACTACAGGCAAGGGTATCTAAAGAAATAGCTAACATGAGAAAAACACACATAACAATAACCTTGAAGACATCAAACTGCATAGTCAACATTTGTCAGCAAAACTAGGGAGTAGCTTAGAGTTGATGACAATTACAGGCATATGTTCCTGCAACCCCAACTACATGGGATTCAGAAATATTAGCCTATGCCTGCTGGTGTATAAGAGCAAAAGTGTCTAGCTTGCAGTGATATGACCAGGCAATCTTTCAAAAAGAAATGGCGATCTCCAAGCAGACATCTTTCGCCAAACTGGAGTTGCACTTAGCCCACACCATCATTTTTAAGCTGGGATTCATCACGTAAGTAACAAGACCAGCACAAACTAAAAGTCACTGGAATACAGGGGTTGTCCTGCGCGGGTGTAAGCTTTCTGCTGGTATTATCATATAACAAAGTGTCCCAAAGAGTAAGTGACCAGTTGCTCCCGTTGCAACGATATTCATGTTTACCCAGTAGGAGCGAGTAGGCTTCTGAAAATTGAGCCGCTATCAAGCACTCTGTACTTAGTAATTGTGGTGTGAGAGGGGTCTCAGCTGAGATCAAGTCGCCGAGTAGATCCCCTTGCAATGTCGGACAGCTAACCTCATCTGCCCCGGCTAGTAGCTGTTCATCTGCAGCAAAGCCGCTCAGTTCACTTTCCTCTAGGGAGCCAGGCTCATCTGAAGCAAGGGAGGTCGAGGTCGAGGGATTAGCGGGCATGGGCGCTTGTATTATCGGCGCTATCATTACTTCTTGTAGCCCGTCACCT
Organism: Bombina bombina; assembly: GCF_027579735.1. Lineage (NCBI taxonomy): Eukaryota > Metazoa > Chordata > Amphibia > Anura > Bombinatoridae > Bombina > Bombina bombina. Next base: position 718,543,112 of record NC_069499.1, on the reverse strand, counting down.
GTTCTTGAGAGCTCCCGCGTAGTATCTGTAGTCTTAACCGGATCAGCAGCGGACCTCTCCACATTTCCCTGATCGCCCCTAAGCACGGATCTAAGGCTGTGAAACTGTGACGTCATCCGTAGATCCAGGCTCTGCAACATAGCTCTCATTTCAATGTAAAGAACCTCCATGGTGAGGCGTTAAAGTAGACAATGTATTGCTGGCGAAATAAGCATATAGCTGGGGAGGTAGTTCCAGCTAGATGGCCCCTCTAACAGCGTGGCTTCTGTGAACCGACGGTCCAAGACTGTAGGCTCCGTAACTTTAGTAGGCCTCATAGACCTGCGTGGAGCAGTCCAGTATGGCGAAATGTTAATGCCTAGATACGGCAAAGTAACTTGCAAATAGTGTAAAGATAGTCCTGTTTGGTCAGAAGTAAGTTTTTAGGCAAATTACATTAAAAATGCTGCAATTTATCAATGTTTTATAGACGCTTCAGCAGGACCTCTCTGTAACACGTCTTCTCTGCTTAGCTGTTGGCTCCGCCCCGATAATACCTTTTTTGATGGCTTGATTAGTTAGATGTTCAATTTCTTTGCCTATCTGAATAGTTGGATCTCCTATCAAAGGTTCATATACTTGTCTATCATCAAGTTGTCTCTCTATTTCTTTTACATAGTCTGATTTATTAAGTAAGACTACAGCCCCACCCTTGTCCGCCTCCTTGATTATGATGTCCTTGTTGTTTTTTATTTTGTTAATTACCTCTTGTTCTTTTTTGTTGGCTTGTACCAATTGTTTCTTTTTATTTCTCCTTAATAAGGTGTCTACCTCTTTGTTAACCAATTTAGCAAATGTTGCAACACTATGTTGTGCAGATGGTGTGAATTTACTTTTGATTTGTATACCATATCTTTTTGGATAATTAAATCTGATATTTTCATTAAGTTTGTCTATTTCTGATTTTTTGGTCATCATTGTTGTGCCAATTGTCGGGGAAAAAAATACTTTTAATTTTAATTTCCTAAAGAATCTCTCTAAATCTTGTTGTATAGTGAACTCATCATATGTATTTGCTATACATAAGGATAGGCCTTTATTTAAAATTGCATATTCAGTATCAGTTAAAGTATAACTTGATATATTATGTACCAAATTTGTATCAGTGACATTATGATTTATATTCATATAGTTGGTGCTTTCCATAAAGTGCAAATTTTTGTTATTGTTGTTTCTATATTTAGTGTTTTCAGTAAGGTGCAAGTCTTTTCTTAAAGTGTCAGTGCATTTGTTATAAACCCTTTCTGTACCTAATTGTAAAACTTCATTTGTGCAAATATCGGTATCAACCAAAACATTATTAGTGCAAATATCAGTATTAATTAAAACATTACTAGTGCAAATATCAGTATCAACCAAAACATTATCAATGCAATTATTTATATCAGTGCAAATGTCCATATTAGCAGATCCTATTGAATCACATTTGTTCACAATATGTCAATTTAGATTAAATTCTTTATCCCCTTCTGCATCCATATACAATAATGAAAGAACATTTACATTACCACCATCAATGTCCACACATTAGATGTTACTAGTCTTTATACGTCCATCAAACATACTAGTGGGATCTCAGCTGTAAGATACATGCTAGAGACCAATAAGAATTATAATAATGATGAAATTCAATTTTTGATAGATCTACTGTCTCATTTTATATCAAAATTATTTCCTTTTTCAAGACAGGTTTTTCTTACAAAAGCTGGGTACAGCAATGGGCTCCAACGTCGCCCCAACATATGCCAATATACAGGGAGTGCAGAATTATTAGGCAAATGAGTATTTTGACCACATCATCCTCTTTATGCATGTTGTCTTACTCCAAGCTGTATAGGCTCGAAAGCCTACTACCAATTAAGCATATTAGGTGATGTGCATCTATGTAATGAGAAGGGGTGTGGTCTAATGACATCAACACCCTATATCAGGTGTGCATAATTATTAGGCAACTTCCTTTCCTTTGGCAAAATGGGTCAAAAGAAGGACTTGACAGGCTCAGAAAAGTCAAAAATAGTGAGATATCTTGCAGAGGGATGCAGCACTCTTAAAATTGCAAAGCTTCTGAAGCGTGATCATCGAACAATCAAGCGTTTCATTCAAAATAGTCAACAGGGTCGCAAGAAGCGTGTGGAAAAACCAAGGCGCAAAATAACTGCCCATGAACTGAGAAAAGTCAAGCGTGCAGCTGCCAAGATGCCACTTGCCACCAGTTTGGCCATATTTCAGAGCTGCAACATCACTGGAGTGCCCAAAAGCACAAGGTGTGCAATACTCAGAGACATGGCCAAGGTAAGAAAGGCTGAAAGACGACCACCACTGAACAAGACACACAAGCTGAAACGTCAAGACTGGGCCAAGAAATATCTCAAGACTGATTTTTCTAAGGTTTTATGGACTGATGAAATGAGAGTGAGTCTTGATGGGCCAGATGGATGGGGCTGGATTGGTAAAGGGCAGAGAGCTCCAGTCCGACTCAGACGCCAGCAAGGTGGAGGTGGAGTACTGGTTTGGGCTGGTATCATCAAAGATGAGCTTGTGGGGCCTTTTCGGGTTGAGGATGGAGTCAAGCTCAACTCCCAGTCCTACTGCCCGTTTCTGGAAGACACCTTCTTCAAGCAGTGGTACAGGAAGAAGTCTGCATCCTTCAAGAAAAACATGATTTTCATGCAGGACAATGCTCCATCACACGCGTCCAAGTACTCCACAGCGTGGCTGGCAAGAAAGGGTATAAAAGAAGAAAATCTAATGACATGGCCTCCTTGTTCACCTGATCTGAACCCCATTGAGAACCTGTGGTCCATCATCAAATGTGAGATTTACAAGGAGGGAAAACAGTACACCTCTCTGAACAGTGTCTGGGAGGCTGTGGTTGCTGCTGCACGCAATGTTGATGGTGAACAGATCAAAACACTGACATAATCCATGGATGGCAGGATTTTGAGTGTCCTTGCAAAGAAAGGTGGCTATATTGGTCACTGATTTGTTTTTGTTTTGTTTTTGAATGTCAGAAATGTATATTTGTGAATGTTGAGATGTTATATTGGTTTCGCTGGTAAAAATAAATAATTGAAATGGGTATATATTTGTTTTTTGTTAAGTTGCCTAATAATTATGCACAGTAATAGTCACCTGCACACACAGATATCCCCCTAAAATAGCTAAAACTAAAAACAAACTAAAAACTACTTCCAAAAATATTCAGCTTTGATATTAATGAGTTTTTTGGGTTCATTGAGAACATGGTTGTTGTTCAATAATAAAATTAATCCTCAAAAATACAACTTGCCTAATAATTCTGCACTCCCTGTATATATGTCTCATATAGAAGAAAGATTTGTATACCCACAAAATTTATTTTTATAACATGGCGCCGCCTGGTGGAGATTTATAGATGATATATTTGGCATATGGTTGGGCGACGTTGGAAGCCTATTGGCATTTGTTGAACATCTTAATTCCTCTGTTACTGGGCTCAAATTCACACTTAAAATGACTGAGATAGTTGTAGAATTTTTAGATACTTTTGTCTATGTGGAAGAAGGTTTTTTAAAAACTGACCTCTACATCAAACCCACTGACAAAAATACAATTTTGCAATTTAATAGTTTTCACCCAGATAACACATTAAGAGCAATACCCAAAAGCCAATTCTTACGAGTAAAAAGAATACAAATATTGGCACATATTGAAAGATTGCAACCCTTATGTTGAAGAATTTAAAAATGTTCCAATAACAGCTTATAAGAGAAACAAAAATTTGAGGGATTATTTAGTGTGAGCAGATATAGGTGGAACAAAAAAAGTGTTACAAACTACAATAGGATCAGACAATGTAGGATGTTATTCATGTTTACATTGTAGCCACTGTAGCTCTATAATAAAAGGCAAACATTTTTTTCACCCAAATTATGGAACCAAATATTCTATCAAAAAACATCTCACATGTAGGAGTACATATGCCATATATATAGTTAAATGCCCATGTGCCAGGATCTATATTGGAGAGATGAGTAGGGAAGTAAGAACCAGAATAACAGAGCACAAGTCCAACATCAGATTGAAGAATAAGGAAGCCCCAGTTTCCTGTCACTTCCTCTCCATGGGTCATAATATAAGTCAACTACGCTTTCAAGTGATAGATCAAATAGAAAAACTCAGGAGAGGAGGTGACAGGGAACATATGTTGAAAAGAAAGGAGATGTTCTGGATTAATAAATTGAATACCCTAGAGCCCAGTGGACTTAATAAAGATTTTGATTGGTCTTTGTTCTTATAAATGATGAAATACCTATGAGATTAAATTGGTTATGTCTGTTGTGCATATGATTCTGATTAATAGGATGTATATAGGTTTGTGTAGTTCAAATATTAATAATGTTTTAATGATACATGTGTGACATACTAAATAGGTAGCAATAGAGAAATAAATGTCTTTTATTGTATGAAACACATGTAATTTTAATAATGGCCACTAGATGGCAACAATGTACACACAGGTATAAAAGACACACCTGTATACTGATCAATTAGACATGATTAAGAACCAGTAAGTGGTTTGAAACGTTGTCGTTTGTTTATGGACCCTGTGAAAGAAAAATAAAGGTCTTTTTATTATACCCTGGAGGCTGGAAATCCATTTTGTTCAAGAGTACATTGGGACCTGGCTAGTCCTATTCCTTGCCACAGGACAAAAGAATACAGGTGCTGTTTCCCATACATACAACTGTTGTTCGTTCCTGGCAGAGCGCTTCTTTCTTTGTATGTAAATTATACCCATCTACCTTTACCTCTGCTGATATGTTTCAGTACTGGTTTGGCTGTCTGCTATATGTGGATGGGTGTCTTACACGGTAAGTATATACTTTTATTATATAAGACACTCTCAGCTATGTATTGGGCACTTTTTAAGTAAAGTTGTTATATATTGTTTGTATATATGCCTTGACTCAGTAATTCAGTGCTCTTTTTTAGTGACTTTATTTGTGGCTAAATATTTGTCAAGGTTGGTAGAGTCTGTGAAACATACAGGGTTTTTTTTGAGCTAGTAATTTATTTATAAATTAGGATGCTAAGTATTATGTTACTCACATGGAATGTTGATAATCACATTTTATGCAGCTATAATAGCAGTATCCATTAGGCTTTATTTTAGTACAATTAGTTTTTTTGTATTTACAATCAAAATTCTTACCTTCTTTTTAGAGTGATAGGTGTTTTTGAAATCCTACTCAGCTTTGCATGTCACGCATGTGATGATGTTTACGTCATAGGGTGACGTGTCATCATTGTGTGCCATTTATTTGATGCCAAAAAAATCCCACCAAAATTGCTGTTTTAAGCTCCGCCCCCAGCTCATTCAGTGTTCTCAGTAAACACTTAGAGAGCTTTCATGCAGCATTTTATGAATCCGTTTTCTTTTTTTATAAAAAAATGTTCATTCTGTTTCCCATTCTCTCAAGCCTGTTATATATATATATATTTGGAGCATGGATATAAATGTGCAGAATTTAATTTATTTTTCTTTTTTTCTAATTTGAGGGTTTTTTTGCAATTATGTCTCAAACTGAACCTGCCTCTGATGTTACTATAGGATTTGAGCTCCCTAAACAGGTATTTAACAAAGCTAAGTATGCCTGTTGTAATTAAGCTGATCTAAATTATTAAGCTCTATTATGTGGCTCTTGTTTAACAAATTGTTAAATATATCTATGGGTACAAATACACACACTGTTATTCTATCTCAGTCTAAATGTACATAGCATTACTGCAGAAATATTAGATTTTTTTGCTACAGCTAAGAGAAGGCAATGACTGCTATTTTGCCTTCAAATAAATGTATAAGGTTTTTGCAACATTTTCCTAAACTTAGTGAATTAAGTTCTGACCTTCAGCATACTGACGTATCCTCTACTGATGGGGTCTCCTCTGATTCAGAGGTTGCTACGTCAGAGAGACTGATATAGACAAATCTTTTTATTTAATTTAGAATATATTCATTCTCTCTTAAAGAAAGTTTTGTTTACTTTAGGTATTGAGGAGTCTAAATCTCCTGATGATAAAGCTAGTAATTGTCTAAATTCTGTATTTAAGACTACTGTTATTACTCCTGAAGTATTTCCTATTCCATCCTGATGCTATCTCTAATGTGATTGCTAAAGAATGGTCTAAGCCTGGTACCTCTTTTAACCCTTCTTCTAGGTTTAAGAAATTGTATCCTTTACCTGTAGCCAAGGATCCTTTAGATAGGAAGCTTGAATCTTATCCAAGAAGGGCATATTTTCTTTCTGGCTATATTCTTAGATCTGTTATCTTTATAGCTGATGTTGCTGTTGCTTCTATTTTTGGTTGAACAGTTTAGCACAGCAGTTGTCTTCAGATTCTGAATTATCTAACATAATTGTTTTACTTCAACATGCAAATCATTTTATTTGTGATGCTATATTTGATATAAGGAAGATCAATGTCAAATCCATGTCTTTAGCTATTTTAACTAGAAGAGTTTTATGGCTTAAATCTTGGAATACTGACATGGTGTATAAAACTAGATTATTATCTCTCTCTTTTCACGGTAAAGATCTTTTTGGTTCCCAATTGGATCCTATTATCTCCACTGTTACTGGGGGTAAGGGAGTTTTTCTGCCCCAAGACAAGAAATTTAAGAGTAGATTTAAAGCTCCCAATTGTTTTTGTACCTTTCATCGGAATAGAGAACAGAAAACCGCTCTTTCCCTTAAGGCCTCTGGCTCTAATTAGAGACCATCTCCGTATTGGAATAAATCCAAGCCTTATAAAAAAACAAATCCTGCCCCTAAACCTATATGAAGGTACGGCCCTCAAGCCAGTTCTTCTGGTAGGGGGCAGACTTAAGATATTTCAAAGAGTTTGGACAGACTCTGTCCAAAATCAGTGGATTCAGAATATCAAATAAGATTCAAAATAAGACTTCCTTTGGGAAGATTCTTTCTTACCCATGTAACAAAAAACCCAGTAAAAGTTCAATTCTTTCTGATATGTGTTTCAGATCTAGAACTTTCAGGAGTAATTTTTTCCCAGTTCCACAGCAGGAACAAGGATTGGGGTTTTTATTCAAATCTATTCATTGTAACTATGAAGGAAAATTCTTTCAGACCTATTTTGGATCTGAAAACTTTAAATGGTTTTGTAAGACTCCCAACTTTCAAGATGGTGACTATAAGGACTATTCTGCCTTTTTGTTCAGCAAGGTCACTTCATGTCCACAATAGACTTACAGGACGCTTACCTTCACAATCTGATTCATCCAGATCACTATCGTTTTCTGAGATTCTCTTTTCTAAACAAGCTTTACGAATTTGTTGCTCTTCTGTTTGGCCTTGCAACAGCACCAAGAATATTCCTAATAGTTTTAGGTGCCCTTCTATCTGTAATCAGAGAGCAGGGTATTGCTGTGTTTCCTTATTTGAACAATATCTTGGTACTAGCTCAATCTTTTCATTTAGCAGAATCTCACACGAAACAACTACTGTGATTTCTTCAAGAACATGGTTGGAGGATCAATTTACAAAAGACAGCCAGATTGCGAGTTTTGCGTTATGAGTGGCTCGCTAATAACTTGCAAGTTATTTCCACCGCTCACCTTTAATAGCGCTGCTATTACAGGTTTGCAAAAACCCGGCATTTGCGGGCGATATGGCTGCCTTGAGCTCCATACCACACACAAATACCAGCGCTGCTTTCAGCTGCTGTTATGTGCTCGTGCACGATTTCCCCATAGACATTAATGGGGAGAGCCGGCTAATAAAAAGCCTAACAACTGCCATCACAGAGTGTAAAGCTCCGTAACGCAGCCCCATTGATGTCTATGGGGAAAGAAAATGTATGTTTAAACCTAACACCCTAACATAAACCCAGAGTCTAAACACCCCTAATCTGCCGCACCCGACATCGCCGACACCTACATTACACTTATTAACCCCTAATCTGCCGCCCCCAATGTCGCCGCCACCTACATAAATTTATTAACCCCTAATCTGCTCCCCCAATGTTGCCGCCACCTACATAAATTTATTAACCCCTAATCTGCCTCCCCCAATGTCGCCGCCACCTACATAAATTTATTAACCCCTAATCTGCCGCCCTCAATGTCCCCGCCACCTACATAAATTTATTAACCCCTAATCTGCCACCACTATACTAAAGTTATTAACCCCTAAACCTCTGGCCTCCCACATCACTAATACTAAATGAATATATTAACCCCTAAACCTAACCCTAAGTCTAACCCTAACCCTAATGTAACCCTAGCCCTAACACCCCTAACTTTAATATAATTAAAATAATTATAAATAAAACTTACTAATAATAACTAAATAATTCCTATTTAAAAATAAATACTTACTTATCTGTAAAATAAACCCTAAGCTAGCTACAATATAACTAATAGTTATATTGCAGCTATATTATGTTTTATTTTTATTTCACAGCTAAGTTTGTATTTATATTAACTATTTACTAGCTACCTAGTTAAAATAAATTCAAATTTACCTGTAAAATAAAACCTAACCTGCCTCACACTAACACCTAACATTACAATAAAATTAAATAAATTAAATTAAAAAAATACATTTATCTAAATTACAAAAAATAAAAAAAGAAATTATCAAAAATAAAAATGAATTACTTCTAATCTAATAGCCCTATCAAAATAAAAAAGCCCCCCCAAAATAAAAAAACCCTAGCCTACACTAAACTGCCAATAGCCCTTAAAAGGGCCTTTTGCGGGGCATTGCCCCAAAGAAATCAGCTCTTTTACCTGTATAAAAAAATAGAAACAACCCCAACAGTAAAACCCACCACTCACACAACCAACCCCCCAAATAAAATCCTATCTAAAAAAACCTAAGCTCCCCATTGCCCTGAAAATGGCATTTGGATGGGTATTGCCCTTTAAAGGGCATTTAGCTCTTTTACATTGCCCAAAACCCTAAGCTAAAAATAAAACCCACCCAATAAACGCTTAAAAAAACCTAACACTAACCCCCGAAGATCCACTTACAGTTTTTGAAGACCGGACATCTTTCCTCATCCAGCCAGGAGAAGTCTTCATCCAAGCGGCAAGAAGTCCTCAACGAACCCGAGATAAGTCTTCATCCAAGCGGAAAGAAGTTGTCCTCCAGGCGGGCAGAAGTCTTCATCCAGATGGCATCTTCTATCTTCAGCCTTCCGGCGCGGAGCGGGTCCATCTTCAAGACATCCAGCGCGGAGCATCCTCTTCATACGGTCCTAGCTGTACACTGAAGGTTCCCTTTAAGGGACGTCATCCAAGATGGCATCCCTTGAATTCCAATTGGTTGATAGAATTCTATCAGCCAATCGGAATGAAAGGGTAAAAAATCGTATTGGATGATGCAATCAGCCAATAGGATTGAGCTTCAATCCTATTGGCTGACCCAATCAGCCAATGGGATTCAGCTTGCATTCTATTGGCTGTTCCAATTGGCTGGATGAGGATGGATGTCCGGTCTTCAAAAACTGTAAGTGGATCTTCGGGGGTTTTATTTGGGGGGTTGGTTGTGTGGGTGGTGGGTTTTACTGTTGGGGGGTTGTTTGTATTTTTTTATACAGGTAAAAGAGCTTAATTTCTTTGGGGCAATGCCCCGCAAAAGGCTCTTTTAAGGGTATATTGGTAGTTTAGTGTAGGCTGGGGGTTTTTTTTTGATAGGGCTATTAGATTAGGTGTAATTAGTTTAAATATTTGATCATTTCTTTTTTATTTTGTGTAACTTAGTTTTTAGTTTTTTTGTAATTTAGTTAATTGTAGTTCATTAATGTAATTTATTTAATTTTAGTGTAATGTTAGGTTTAACTGTAAGACAGGTTAGGTTTTATTTCACAGGTAAATTTGTATTTATTTTTACTAGCTAGTTAGTAAATAGTTAATAACTATTTACTAACTAATCAACCTAGTTAAAATAAATACAAACTTACCTGTGAAATAAAAATAAAACATAAGCTAGATACAATATAACTATTAGTTATATTGTAGCTAGCTTAGGATTTATTTTACAGGTAAATATTTATTTAGTTTTAAATAGGAATTATTTAGGTATTAATTGTAATTTTTATTTGGAATTAATTTAATTATGTTAAAGTTAGTGGGTGTTAGGGTTAAGTTAGGGTTAGAGTTAGACTTAGGGTTAGGTTTAGGGGTTAATAACTTTAGTATAGTGGCGGCGACATTGGGGGCAGCAGATTAGGGTTTAATAAGTGTAGTTAGGTGGCGACGACATTGGGGCAGCAGATTAGGGGTTAATAATATTTAACTAGTGTTTGTGATGTGGGATTGCGGTGGTTTAGGGGTTAATATGTTTATTATGGTGACGGCGATGTCCGGAGCGGCAGATTAGGGGTTAATAATTTTATTTTAGTGTTTGCAATGCGGGAGGGCCTCGGTTTAGGGGTTAATAGGTAGTTTATGGGTGTTAGTGTACTTTGTAACACTTTGAGTTTTATGTTACAGCTTTGTAACGTAAAACTCATAACTACTGACTTTCAGGTGGCGGTACAGATCTTGTAGTTATAGGCTGTACTGCTCACTTTTTGGCCGGACAGGCAAACTCGTAATACCGGCGCTGTGGAAGTCCCATTGAAAAAGGACTTTTTGAAAGATGCGGTAGTTACGTTGCGTTACGGCCAAAAAGGTGTGCGGTACACCTATACCTACAACACCTGTAATACCAGCGGTAGTGAAAAAGAGCCATAACAATGCTTTTTCACCATAACGCACAACTCGTAATCTAGCTGAGAGCTTCTTGATTCCTCAGACAAGGGTCACCTTTTTAGGTTTACAGATAGATTCAGTGTTCATGACTCTTTCTCTGACATACTAGAGGCGAATTAAAGGGATACTAAACCCAAAAATGTTATTTCGCGATTCAGATAGAGAATACAATTTTAACCCCTTAAGGACCAAGGCCATTTTTCAATTTCTTTCCCTTAAGGACCAGGGCTATTTTTACATTTCTGCAATGTTTGTGTTTAGCTGTAATTTTCCTCTTACTCATTTACTGTACCCCCACATATTATATACCGTTTTTCTTGCCACTAAATGGAATTTCTAAAGATACCATTATTTTCATCATATCTTATAATTTACTATTAAAAATATTATAAAATATGAGGAAAAAATGGAAAAAAACACACTTTTTCTAACTTTGACCCCCAAAATCTGTTACACATCTACAACCACCAAAAAACAACCATACTAAATAGTTTCTAAATTTTACCCTGAGTTTAGAAATACCCAATGTTTACATGTTCTTTGCTTTTTTTGCAAGTTATAGGGCAATAAATACAAGTAGCACTTTGCTATTTCAAAACCACTTTTTTTCAAAATGAGCGCTAGTTACATTGGAACCCTGATATCTGTCAGGAATACCTGAATATCCCTTGACATGTATATATTTTTATTTTTAGAAGACATCCCAAAGTATTGATCTAGGCCCATTTTGGTATATTTCATGCCACCATTTCACCGCCAAATGCGATCAAATAAAAAAAAAGTTCACTTTTTCACAAATTTTTTCACAAACTTTAGGTTTCTCACAGAAATTATTTACAAACAACTTGTGCAATTATTGCATAAATGGTTGTAAATGCTTCTCTGGGATCCCCTTTGCTCAGAAATAGCAGACTTATATGGCTTTGGCGTTGCTTTTTGATAATTAGAAGGCTGCTAAATGCCACTGCGCATCACACGTGTATTATGCCCAGCAGTGAAGGAGTTAATTAGGGAGGATGTAGGGAGCGTCTAGGGTTAATTTTAGCTTTAGTGTAGTGTAGTAGACAACCCCAAGTATTGATCTAGGCCCATCTTGGTATATTTCATGCTACCATTTCACCACTAAATGCGAGCAAATTAAAAAAAACATAAAATATTTCACAATTTTAGGTTTCTCACTAAAATTATTTACAAACAACTTGTGCAATTATGGCATAAATGGTTGTAAATGCTTCTCTGGGATCCCCTTTGTTTAGAAATAGCAGACATATATGGCTTTGGCGTTGCTTTTTGGTAATTATAAGGCCGCTAAATGCCGCTGCGCACCACACATGTATTATGCCCAGCAGTGCAGGGGTTAATTAGGTAGCTTGTAGGGAGCTTGCAAGGTTAATTTTAGCTTTAGCATAGAGATCAGCCTCCCACCTGGCACATCACACCCCAGGATCCCTCCCAAACAGCTCTCTTCCCTCCCCCATCCCACAATTGTCCCCGCCATCTTAAGTACTGGCAGAAAGTCTGCCAGTACTAAAATAAAAGGTATATTTAAAAAAAAAAAAAATTGTATAGCATATTTACATATGCTGCTGTGTAGGATCCCCCCTTAGCCCCCAACCTCCCTGATCCTCCCCAAACAGCTCTCTAACCCTCCCCCTCTACCTTACTGGGAGCCATCTTGGGTACTGGCACCTGTCTGCCAGTACCCAGTTTAGAAAAAAATGCCTTTTTTTTATATTTTTTTATTTTTTTTCTGTAGTGTAGCTTCCCCCCCATAGACAAACCACCACCCGCTCCCAGATCCCTTACAATTACCATTGTCTGCTGATCCCCCCTGTCTCCCACTTATCAACTTTTTTCTGTAGTATAGCGGTTCCCACCCGCTCCCTCCCCGTGCACACGCCCGCCCGCCGCTCCCCGTGCACGTGCACGCGCCCGTGCGTGCTCCCGACAACCCCGCCCCCGATCCCGCCCCCTCTCTCTTCAATGTTCCATCGATGGCTGCCCACCCGCCGCCCACGTCGGCTCCCACCCACCAACGATTGCGGCCATCGATGCCGGTGAACAGAGGGCCACAGAGTGGCTCTCTCTGCATCGGATGGGGGAAAAATTTTATTGCAGGATGCCTCGATATCGAGGCATCACTGCAATAACTGTAAAGCGGCTGGTAGCGATCAGGATCGCTTCCAGCCGCTTTAATCCCCAAAGTCGTACAGGGTACATTGCTGGTCTTTAAAGACCAGGTTGTCTGCGACGTACCCTGTACGACTCGTGTCATTAAGGGGTTAAGCAACATTCCAATTTACTTCTATTATCTAATTTGTTTCATACTTTAGATATCCTTTGTTGAAGAAATAGCAATGCACATGGGTGAGCCAATCAGATGAGGCATCTATGTGCAGCAACCAATCAGCAGCTACTGAGCCTATCTAGATATGCTTTTCAGCAAAGTATATCAAAAGAATGAAGCAAACTAGTCAATAGAAGTAAATTAGAATTTTTTTTAAAATGGCATGCTCTTTCTAAATCACGAAAGAAAAAATTGGGTTTAATGTCCCTCTAAGTTAGTTTAAGCTTGTCTAAACCTTCAGTCTCTATCATTCCCTTCAGTGGCTATGTACATGGAAGTTTTAGGTCTCATGACTGCAGAATCAGACGCGATCCCCTTTGCTTGTTTTCATATGAGGCCTCTACAGCTTTGCATGTTGCACCAATAGTGCAGGGATTATACTCAGATATCACAACTGATATACTTAAATCCCAACACTCAACTCTCTCTGACTTGGTGGTTAGACCATCACCTTATTGTTCAAGGGGCCTCATTTGTTCATCCTACCTGGACTGTGATCACAACAGATGCAAGTCTTACAGGTTGGGGAACTGTCTGGGGGTCTCTGCCATCACAAGGGGTTTGGAAACCTCAAGAGGCGAGGTTACCAATCAATATTTTAGAACTCCATGCTATTTTCAGAGCTCTTCAGGTGTGGCCTCTAATGAAGAGATAACTTTACATTCGTTTTCAAACAGACAATGTCACAACAGTGGCAAATGTCAATCATCAAGGAGGGACTCGCAGTCCTTCAGCAATGAAGGAAGTATCTTGGATACTTTCTTGGGCGGAATCCAACTCTTGTCTAATCTCTGTTATTCTTATTCCAGGTGTAGACAATTGGGAAGCGGATTATCTCAGCCGTCAGACTTTACATCCGGGGGAGTGGTCTCTCCATCCAGATGTGTTTTTTATCTTGTACAGATGTGGGGTCTTCCAGAAATAGATCTGATGGCCTCTCATCTAAACTGGAAGCTTCCCAGATACCTTTTCAGGGCCAGGGATCCTCAGGAGGAGATCGTGGATGCCTCAGCAGTTCCTTGGTTTTACCAACCTGCTTATATTTTTCTGCCTCCGGTTCTTCTTCCAAAGGTGGTCTCCAAGATCATAATGGAACAATCTTGTGTGTTTCTGATAGCACCAGCATGGCCTCACAGGTTTTGTTATGCGAATCTTGTCCAGATGTCCAGTTGCCAGCATTGGCCACTTCCTTTAAGGCCAGACCTTCTGTCTCAAGGGACAGGATCTCAAATATCTACATTTGAAGGCATGGAAATTGAACGCTTAGTACTTAGTCATAGAGGTTTCTCTGACTCAGTGATTAGCATTATGATACAGGCTCGTAAGTATGTTTCAAGGAAAATTTATCATCGGGTTTGGAAAACCTATATTTCATGGTGTTCCACTCATAATTATTCTTGGCATTCTTTCAGAATTCCTAGGATTTTACAGTTTCTTCAGGATGGTTTGGATAGGGGTTTGACTGCAAATACTTTGAAAGGACAAATTTCTGCTCTATGTCTTATTTCATAGAAATATTGCTAAACTTCCTGATGTTCACTGTTTTGTTCAGGCTTTGATTTGTATCAAACCAGTTATTAAATCTATTTCTCCTCCTTGGAGTCTCAATTTGGTTTTGAAGATTTTGCAGGCTTCTCCTTTTGAGCCTATGCATTCTCTGGATATTAAATTACTTTCTTGGAAACTATTATTTATTTTGGCTACCTCTTCTGCTAGAAGAGTTTCTGAATTGTCTGCTCTCTCTTGTGAGTCTCCTTATCTGATTTTCCATTAAGATAAAGCTGTTTTGCGTTCTTCATTTAAATGTTTGCCTTAAGTTGTGAATTCTAACAACATCAATAGGGAAATTGTTTTTCCTTCCTTGTGTCCTAATCCTAAGAATACTCTTGAAAGGTCTTTATATTCTTTGGATGTGGTAAGAGCTTTGAAATATTATGTTTAGGCTACTAAAGATTTTAGAAAGACTTCTAGTCTATTTGTTATTTTTTCTGGCTCCAGAAAAGGTCAGAAAGCCTCTGCCATTTCTTTGGCATCTTAGTTGAAACTTTTGATTCACAAAGCTTACTTGGAGGCGGAGCAGTCTCTTCCTCAGAGAATTACAGCTCATTCTACTAGATCAGTTGCCACTTCTTGGGCTTTTAAGAATGAAGCTTCAGTCGATCAAATTTGCAAAGAAGCAACTTGGTCTTCTTTGCATACCTTTACTTAATTTAAATTTTTTATGTGTTTGCTTCTTCGGAAGCAGCCTTTGGTAGAAAGGTTCTTCAGGCAGTTGTCTCAGTTTGATTCTAGTGCCTTTGATTTTAGTTTTTTTTTTTTAAATTTTAAAGAAAACTTAATTATTATTTTTTGGATTTAATATCTCAGAGGTTTAAGCTCTTGTTATTTTATCCGTCTCTCTATAGTGACTCGTGGATTTCCACATCTTGGGTATTATATCCCATATGTCACTAGCTCATGGACTCTTGCCACTTACATGAAAGAAAGCATAATTTATGTAAGAACTTATCTGATAAATTAATTTCTTTCATACTTGCAAGAGTCCATGAGACCCACCCTATTTTTTGTGGCTATGATTTTTTGTATAAAGCACTTTATTTCTTCCAGTTCCTCTTTTTGTATGCTTTTTACTCCTTTTACACCTCACTTCTTGGCTACACGTTAAACTAAGGTATGAGTGAGATGGGAGGTGTATTTATAGGCATTTTGAGGTTTGTGAACTTTGCCCCCTCCTGGTAGGAATGTATATCCCATACGTCACTAGCTCATGGACTCTTGCCACTATGAAATAAATGAATTTATCAGGTAAGTTCTTACATAAATTATGTTATTTTTGTGCTACACTTGTTCTCTAGCCATATGTGCTGATTGTCATTTATAAGGGAGATTGCACCTTGCATCTGAACTGCACTCTTGTGAGTTTAGGCACTACGGGCGCGATCCGATATAGATCGCAGTTTGCGGCGCAAGCGAGGGAACCCGCGGCGCAAGCGAGGGAACCCGCGTCGCCCGCAGTTTCAGCTCGCAACTCGAGCCATCCAATATGCGGCGCCGTCACTTGCTAAAGTGGCGCAAGTCTCACAAACCAGCGATGTCCAGAAATCTGCGTAAGTACAGATTTTTGGAGTCGCCAGTGACTTGCGCCACGTTAGAAACTGCCGGCGCCTACAAAACCTGACTAAAGTCTAAATCACCCGCACTGTCTAACACGCCTCCTAAACATAGCCCGACACGTCTAACCCTCTATCCGCTATCCCCCCTCACTAGCCTAACAATAAAAAGAAGTTATTAACCCCTAAACCGCCGCTCCCGTACCCCGCCGCAACCTAATAAAGTTATTAACCCCTAAACCGTCGCTCCCATACCCCGCCGCCAGCTATATTAAATCTATAACCCCCTAAAGTGAGCCCCTAACACCGCCGCCATCTCTATTAAAATTATTAACCCCTAATGTAAGCCCCTAACACCGCCGCCATCTCTATTAAAATTATTAACCCCTAATCTAATCCCCCTATACCGCCGCCAGCTATATTAATATTATTAACCCCTAATGTAAGCCCCTTACACCGCCACCATCTCTATTAAAATGATTAACCCCTAATTTAATCTACCTACCCCGCCGCCAGCTATGTTATCTATATTAACCCTAAGTATATTATAGTTAATATAGTTATTACATTATATATATTAACTATATTAACCCTAATTATATTAGGGTTAATATAGTTAATATAGTTACTATAGTATTTATATTAACTATATTAACTCTATCTAACCCTAACACCCCTAACTAAATTTATATTAAATTAATCTAATTCATATTATAAACTAAAATATTCCTATTTAAATCTAAATACTTACCTATAAAATAAACCCTAAGATAGCTACAATATAATTAATAATTACATTGTAGCTATGTTAGGGTTAATATTTATTTTACAGGTAAATTGTTAATTATTTTAACTAGGTCTAATAGCTATTAAATAGTTATTAACTATTTAATAGCTACCTAGTTAAAATAATTACCCAATTACCTGTAAAATAAATCCTAACCTAAGTTACAAATACACCTACACTATCAAGAAATTAAATAAACTACAAATATCTATCTAAAAGTACAATTAAATTAACTAAACTAAATTACAAAAAAAACAAACACTAAATTACAAAAAATTAAAAAAAGATTACAAGATTTTTAAGCTAATTACACCTATTCTAAGCCCCCTAATAAAATAATAAAGCCCCCCAAAATAAAAAAATTCCCTGCCCTATTCTAAATTAAAAAAAGTTCAAAGCTCTTTACCTTACCAGCCCTTAAAAGGGCCTTTTGTGGGGCATGCCCCAAAGAATTCAGCTCTTTTGCATTTAAAAACATATACAATACCCCCCCCCCCCATTACAACCCACCACCCACATACCCCTATTCTAAACCCACCCAAACCCCCCTTAAAAAAGCCTAACACTACCCCCCTGAAGATCTCCCTACCTTGTCTTCACCACACCGGGCCGAACTCCTCATCCGATCCGGGCTATGTCTTGCTCCAAGCGGCAAAGAAGAATTCTTCCTCCGGCGACGTCTTCCTCCAAGCGGCAAAGAAGAATTCTTCCTCCAGCGACGTCTTCCTCCAAGCGGCAAAGAAGAATTCTTCCTCCGGCGACGTCTTCCTCCAAGCGGCAGCAAAGTCTTCATCCTTCCGGCGGCATCTTCAATCTTCTTTCTTGGCTCCGCCGCCGCGGAGCATCCATCCCGGCCGACGACTGAACGACGAATGAGGTACCTTTAAATGACGTCATCCAAGATGGCGTCCGCCGAATTCCGATTGGCTGATAGGATTCTATCAGCCAATCGGAATTAAGTTAGAAAAATCTGATTGGCTGATTGAATCAGCCAATCAGATTCAAGTTCAATCCGATTGGCTGATTGAATCTGATTGGCTGATTCAATCAGCCAATCAGATTTTTCTAACTTAATTCCGATTGGCTGATAGAATCCTATCAGCCAATCAGAATTCGGCGGACGCCATCTTGGATGACGTCATTTAAAGGTACCTCATTCGTCGTTCAGTCGTCGGCCGGGATGGATGGTCCGCGGCGGCGGAGCCAAGAAAGAAGATTGAAGATGCCGCCGGAAGGATGAAGACTTTGCTGCCGCTTGGAGGAAGACGTCGCCGGAGGAAGAATTCTTCTTTGCCGCTTGGAGGAAGACGTCGCCGGAGGAAGAATTCTTCTTTGCCGCTTGGAGCAAGACATCGCCCGGATCGGATGAGGAGTTCGGCCCGGTGTGGTGAAGACAAGGTAGGGAGATCTTCAGGGGAGTAGTGTTAGGCTTTTTTAAGGGGGGTTTGGGTGGGTTTAGAATAGGGGTATGTGGGTGGTGGGTTGTAATGGGGGGGGGTATTGTATATGTTTTTAAATGCAAAAGAGCTGAATTCTTTGGGGCATGCCCCACAAAAGGCCCTTTTAAGGGCTGGTAAGGTAAAGAGCTTTGAACTTTTTTTAATTTAGAATAGGGCAGGGAATTTTTTTTATTTTGGGGGGCTTTATTATTTTATTAGGGGGCTTAGAATAGGTGTAGCTTAAAAATCTTGTAATCTTTTTTTTATTTTTTGTAATTTAGTGTTTGTTTTTTTTTTGTAATTTAGTTTAGTTAATTTAATTGTATTTTTAGATAGATATTTGTAGTTTATTTAATTTCTTGATAGTGTAGGTGTATTTGTAACTTAGGTTAGGATTTATTTTACAGGTAATTGGGTAATTATTTTAACTAGGTAGCTATTAAATAGTTAATAACTATTTAATAGCTATTAGACCTAGTTAAAATAATTAACAATTTACCTGTAAAATAAATATTAACCCTAACATAGCTACAATGTAATTATTAATTATATTGTAGCTATTTTAGGGTTTATTTTATAGGTAAGTATTTAGATTTAAATAGGAATATTTTAGTTTATAATATGAATTAGATTAATTTTATATAAATTTAGTTAGGGGTGTTAGGGTTAGATAGAGTTAATATAGTTAATATAAATACTATAGTAACTATATTAACTATATTAACCCTAATATAATTAGGGTTAATATAGTTAATATATATAATGTAATAACTATATTAACTATAATATACTTAGGGTTAATATAGATAATATAGCTGGCGGCGGGGTAGGTAGATTAAATTAGGGGTTAATAATATTAATATAGGTGGCGGCGGTATAGGGGGATTAGATTAGGGGTTAATAATTTTTATATAGGTGGCGGCGGTTTTAGGGGTCAGATTAGGGGATAGATAAAGTAGATTGCGGCGGTTTTAGGGGCTCACAGTAGGGGGTTAGTTTATGTAGATGGCGGCGGGGTCCGGGAGCGGCGGTTTAGGGGTTAATAACTTTATTAGGGATTTCGGGGGGGGGATCGCGGTTGACAGGTAGATAGACATTGCGCATGCGTTAGGTGTTAGGTTTATTTTCTAGCTAGTTTAGGGAGTTACGGGGCTCCAATAGTCAGCGTAAGGCTTCTTACGGCTGCTTTTTGTGGCGAGGTGAAAATGGAGTAAGTTTTCTCCATTTTCGCCACGTAAGTCCTTACGCTGCATATTGGATACCAAACTGCGCTGGTTTGGTATACCTGCCTATAGCCCAAAAAACTACGGGCGACGGCAGAAATATACGGGCGTAACTTCTAGGTTACGCCGTATATGTGATACCAAACCAGCGCAAATATTGGCGTCGCCGGCTTTTGAGGGCGACGATTTTTATCGGATCGACCCCTACATTTATATGACGACAAGCAATAAGAATCCTACACCTTTCTGTCATTTTTGATAAAGAGGGCTATGACTAAAAAACTGGAAAAAATAACTTAAAGTGGTTTATTATAACTGAATATTTTATGCATTTTGCCTGTTTCAAAGTGTGTCATGCTAATATCATTAGAAAGTTCCAGCTGAAGCACTTGTTAAACGGATAGTAAACACCTTGAGATTGTCATATACGTAATGTTATGCATTATAAAAATTAGAATTGCATCAGTTGTATTTTTCTAATGTGTATTCAACAGACAAAAAGGTATACAAGCTATTTTTTATACTTTATTTTTATAAATCAAATTTAAACAATTTTAACAACATTAACATTAACAATTCCACATATATGCACACAAAGTATCTTCATGGAATTCTGTTGTTTAAAGGGACACTAAACCCAACATTTTTCTTTTATCATTCAGGTAGAGAATACAATTTTAAACAACATTTCCAATTTACTTCTATTATCTAATTTGCTTCATTCTTTAGATATCCTTTCCTGAAGAAATAGCAATGCACATGGATGAGCCAATCACACGAGGCATCTATGTGCAGCCACCAATCAGCAACTACTTTTCAGCAAAGGATATCAAGAGAATGACACAACATATTTAATAGAAGTAAATTAGAAAGTTGTTTAAAATTGCATTCTCTTTCTAAATCATGAAAGAAGCAAATTGGGTTTAATGTCCCTTTAACTCTAAAAGTGAATAATTAGGATTACAAAATATAAATAAATCAATAAGTTGTCATGTTTGTAAAGACTATATAGAAAAGATAAAACTTCAACTAAAAATCATGTGAAACATAGTTTTTCTTTAGATCCCTTTTGGCATTGCTGATCTTTATGGTAAGTTTGGTCCTTGTTATCTTTTTTCGGTTAATGGTTGCCCTGTTGTTTGTCCTGTATAATTATTTTGGAGACTCTGAAAAAAGAAATAGATATATACATTAAAAGAAAAATACTAACAACTGAAAATGAAAGGTAAGAGCAGAAAATACTGTCTTCATAAATGCTGCTTTCTATAAATATTATGCCTTTGCTAAAATACAATTTATATGCAGTCTCAACAGTTTTGGAGAATTAACACATTACTTTAACCCCTTAATGACCAAGGACGTGCAGGGTACGTCCTCAAAAAAAAGGCAGTTAATGCCTGAGAACGTACCCTGCACGTCCTCGGTTTGGAAAGCAGCTGGAAGCGATCCTGCTCGCTTCCAGCTGCTTTCCGGTTATTGCAGTGATGCCTCGATATCGAGGCATCCTGCAATAACCATTTGTAGCCATCCGGTGCAGAGAGAGCCACTCTGTGGCCCTCTCTGCACCGGACATTAACGGCTACGTTCGTTGGTGGGTGGGAGCCGGTATGGGAGGTGGGTGGCGGCCATCGATGGCCTTTGTGATGCGGAGGGGGGCGGGATCGGGGGCGGGGACGACCGGGGGGACGCGCACGGACGCGCGCGCGTGCACGGGGAGGCCGGGCGGGCGCGTGCACGGGGAGGGAGCGGGTGGGAACCACTACGCTACAGAAAATGTTTATGTTAGAAGTGGGGATCAAAGGGGTTAATATGGTTTTTTTGGTGATCGGTTTGGCTGGTGGGGTATTGGACTGTGGGGGGGAAGCTACACTACAGAAACAAAAAGTAAAACATAAAAAATAAAACATTTTTATTTGCAAACTGGGTACTGGCAGACAGCTGCCAGTACCCAAGATGGCCCCAATAAGGCAGAGGGGGAGGGTTAGGGAGCTATTTTGGGGGGATCAGGGAGGTTGGGGGCTAAGGGGGGACCCTACATAGCAGCATATGTAAATATGCTTAAAAAAAATTATTATTTTTTTTTTTATACCTTTTATTTTAGTACTGGCAGACTTTCTGCCAGTACTTAAGATGGCGGGGACAATTGTGGGGTGGGGGAGGGAAGAGTGCTGTTTGGGAGGGATCAGGGGGTGGGATGTGTCAGGTGGGAGTCTGATCTCTACACTAAAGCTAAAATTAACCCTGCAAGCTCCCTACAAACTACCTAATTAACCCCTTCACTGCTGGCCATAATACACATGTGATGCGCAGCAGCATTTAGCGGCCTTATAATTACCAAAAAGCAACGCCAAAGCCATATATGTCTGCTATTTATGAACAAAGGGGATCCCAGAGAAGCATTTAAAACCATTTGTGCCATAATTGCACAAGCTGTTTGTAAATAATTTTAGTGAAAAACCTAAAGTTTGAAAAAGTGAACAATTTTTTTTTATTTGATTGCTTTTGGCGGTGAAATGGTGGCATGAAATATACCAAAATGGGCCTAGATCAATACTTGGGGTTGTCTACTACACTACACTAGAGCTAAAATTAACCCTAGAAGCTCCCTACATGCTCCCTAATTAACCCATTCACTGCTGGGCATAATACACGGTTGGTGCGCAGTGGCATTTAGCAGCCTTCTAATTACCAAAAAGCAAAGCCAAAGCCATATATGTCTGCTATTTATGAACAAAGGGGATCCCAGAGAAGCATTTACAACCATTTATTCCATAATTTCATGAGTTGTTTGTAAATAATTTCAGTGAGAAACCTAAAGTTTGTGAAAAAATTTGTGAAAAAGTAAAATAATTTTTTTATTTGATCGCATTCGGCGGTGAAATGGTGCCATGAAATATACCAAAATGGGCCTAGATCAATACTTTGGGATGTCTTCTAAAAAAAAATATATACATGTCAATGGATATTCAGAGATTCCTGAAAGATATTAGTGTCCCAATGTAACTAGCGCTAATTTTGAAAAAAAGTGGTTTGGAAATGGCAAAGTGCTACTTGTACTTATAGCCCTATAACTTGCAAAAAAAGTAAAGAACATGTAAACATTGGGTATTTCTAAACTCAGGACAAAATTTAGAAACTATTTAGCATGGGTGTTTTTTGGTGGTTGTAGATGTGTAACAGATTTTGGGGGTCAAAGTTAGAAAAAGTGTGTTTTTTTCCATTTTTTCCTCATATTTTATAATATTTTTTATAGTAAATTATAAGATATGATGAAAATAATGGTATATTTTGAAAGTCCATTTAATGGCGAGAAAAACGGTATATAATATGTGTGGGTACAGTAAATGAGTAAGAGGAAAATTACAGCTAAACACAAACACCACAAAAATGTAAAAATAGCCTTGGTCCCAAACGGACAGAAAATGGAAAAGTGCTGTGGTCATTAAGGGGTTAAATATACTGCTATTTAAAGGGACAGAAAACTCCAACATTTTCTTTCATGATTTGGATAGAACATACAATTTGAAACAACTTTCCAATTTACTGCTATTATCAAATTTCTTCATTATCTTGTTATGCTTTGCTGAAGGAACGGCGCTGCCCTACTGGCAGATAGCTGAACACATCTAGTTAGCCAATCACAAGAGACAAATGTGTGCAGGCACCAATCAGCAGCTAGCTACCACTAGTGTAGTATATGTGCATATTCTTTTTCAACAAGAGATAATAAGAGAAAAAAGAACATTTGAAAATAGAATTGAATTTAAAAGTGTCTAAAATTATATGCTCTATCCGAATCCTGCAAAGTTTATTTTTCCCTTTCCTATCCCTTTAAGCAGAAAAACCTAGCTAAATGCACTGGCAAATCTACCATTCATGAAAATGACAAGGTGCTATTTAATTAATGGGATTATTTCATAGCTTGATTGACTGGCAGTTTGTCATAGTACAAGCAGTGATATGTGCTACTATTTAGAAAGATTCCTATTTTGCACTCACTAAATACCGACTTCACTTGAATGTATTACAGAAACCAGGATCCAATCTATTAGGTCTATATCACTCCATGTTTTAAAAGGCCAAGAGTATGTTATAAAATGTCCTGCTGTACATACCGCAGGGATTAGTTGAAAGTGTTTCAACTTCCTGCAACAGGACTGCCTCTCATGTGTATCAAAAGGAGAGGAAATATACAAACTTAGCTGTTATTTATTGTTGTAAGCTTAACAGGAGTGAAATGGGTTTATTGTAGATGTACCATTATACGTAGACATAAGAGTTTTTAAAACTGTCTTGTTTTTAATAAGGGAGTAACTGCCCCCCCCCCATAGCTTGATATCCAGATAAAAATATTAAGTGTATCTGATATCAGAGAGGTAAACTAATATGACATAAACCAACAAAAAGATATGATATAATCCAACAAACAGGATGGGCAATAAACTGACTTCCTGTTTCTCTGGCATTTACTAAATAGTAAATCAGCTCATGTTACTCTATAATATTTATGACATCAAGAGACCCAGCCCCATTGTGGGTTGTGACAGGAACTAATGGACAGTGAACAAATAAAGTTTAAAAGAAAAATACAATCTAAAAAAATCCTTTTAAAATTATTAATAATACAAATTATAATTACTTTTATTAGGTAAAAGCCACTGCTTGGTGCTTTTTTATTAGTTATTACAATAAAATAATAAATCTATAGGATAATCTATAGACAGATCACCCACAATCCCAATGAGCAGATACATATAGCACTTACCAACTCAAAGGGAGGCATAAGATGTCTGCAGTGCACGGTTATGATGTTTGGTGTTATACAAATTGCCGTAGAAGGATTCAGTTAGTTGTGTCCAACTCCATTTAGGAGACCGGTAATCTGTGAAAATAGAAAGCAACAAGCAAAACTACGAAAGCACAAACCATTCTTCTACAAAAAGAACATAATATTGTAACATTTCAGAGTTTGCTGGATATACATATCATTTAAATAAGCATAATAAATAACAATTCAGCCCTAGAGATATATTTTCAGATCACTTTTTGAGGATATGGAATGACTGGAACTTAAGGGGGATTCAAATGCATCTATCAACTGTAAAAAGTCTATTGTGTCTCAGAACGGTGTGATCTGCTTTTTCTTTTCCTGATCTTATGTCCTGATCTAAACACAGCCATAAGCCATTTAGAAGTAGCATATGTGCATAGCAACTAATCACTGGCATGAATACGTCTGCAGAATGGCAGCAAATTGCAGCTTTGAAGTGAAATTCATCTACATGCTTTTTTAATTTATAAACCCAAAAAGGTTGAGCATTTAAGTTTTGATCACAGTAAAAAATGATAAAATATATTCAATTTTAAACAATTTAAAAAAAATCTGTACGTGGACAATTTTGTTATTAATGAGCTTTTTCTACCTGCAATAGGTGCCATCTATTACCCCTCAATTGACAGGATTAATTCAGCTAATCTGGCTGCTCAAACAGTTGTCAGATTTCACATTTACAGTTATTTTTTGTCACAACACTGTATATGTCTTCTATATATAAAATGATCTCTTGGGAAAAAAAACATGGAATTCCAGTGCAGGATATGCAACAGACTGAGCTCCACTGCAATTTTTTAAAAAAAAAGTAAAAATAAAAATGCTCAACGGGTCATGTAGGAGAAACGTAGTGTAGTCAAGCTCCAAGTCTGCAGACACATCTAAGTTAGGAATTACATACTGCATTATGCTTTTATTTTCAGATTTTTACTACATTTTGAATTTAAAGGGACACTGAACCCAATTTTTTTCTTTTGTAATTCAGACAGAGCATGCAATTTTAAGCAACTTTCTAATTTACTCCTATTATCAATTTTTCTTTGTTCTCTTGCTATCATTATTTGAAAAAGAAGGCATCTAAGTTTTTTTTTTGTTTCAGTACTCTGGACACCATTTTTTTATTGGTGGATGAATTTATCCACCAATCAGCAAGGACAACCCAGGTTGTTCACCAAAAATGGGCCGGCATCTAAACTTACATTCTTGCATTTCAAATAAAGATACCAAGAGAATGAAGAAAATGTGATAATAGGAGTAAATTAGAAAGTTGCTTAAAATGTCATGCTCAATCTGAATCACGAAAGAAATTTTTTGGGTACAGTGTCCCTTTAATTTTAAATTCTTATTCCATATAATCCTAATATCTATATATATATATATATATATATATATATATATATATATATATATATATATATATATATATATATAAATATATATATATATATATATATATATATATATACACACATTTTTACTATGATCAAAATGTTTCTGCTACTGATAATACATTGTAGATCTCTTTCCATCTCATATAATTGCCTAACCAGGAGTAATTTTTGACTTTTTCAGGAGAATTTACTTGTTTTATGAGCATTCACATTTTAGAGTTTTAAATTATCTTTATCTGTAGATTCTATATTCATATCACTTTCATATTCTCCATCTAACATTATCAAGTACAAAACCCACAACTAAAAATCCAACTTTACTTAGAAATGTTATATAATCAGATATCTATGTGGTTTTAGTGGGGTAATGTCATGTTTGAAGCATTAATTCCTAGACATAATACAGCTATTCTGCTTACTTCTATATGGTCTAACTTTCATTATATAATAATTCTCATCCCTGTTTAACAGTGTGACTTTAAGGTTAGGATATACAAGTTATTGAACTTACTTTTAAAGCTCTCCAGATAAAAAAGAAAACCAGAATATATCTTTGAAGGACAAACCTAGTACTGCCAAATAACAAGTATATAGACACACACAAGTTCTGTACTAAATGACACAATATGTTATACTTTCAATGGTTTATATACTACATAAGACATGAAATAGCTAAATACCTAGACATATAAAACATTACTCCTGTATTCACTGAGAACTGCATGGTTAAAGGTGTTTATTGAAAGGAGAACTGGACAAAGTTAAGATATATATAAATATTTCCAACAAGTACATATTTACAATAGCTGCATTGAATTTATATTATAAAAATTAAAAGATAAAATCATATTTCTTATAAATAAATGTTATTAAGTGTATTTAAAATATCTTTAGGAGGGCCTTATTACATTTAGCTGCACAACTAACATTAACACTAAAAGGTCTGATTAAGCTCAGAAACCAGTGCAAAGTTATTTTAATATTATTTCTAGCCAAATAAATTAGTTTTAAAGCTAGATTTATCAAATAACATAAGACACTTTTAACATATTATTGTTACATTGTAGATTAGAAATTCATATAATTATTTTTTTTTTCTGTTAAAAATAGAATGCCACTGGTGGCATCATAGTTCTTAGGGTGATATAAGGCTGAGAATTTAAGTTTTGATCACAGTAAAAAAAATATAAAATATATTACATTTGAAACAATTTAAAAAAAAAAATACCAGCAATAGGTGCCCTCAATTGACAGGATTAAATCAGCTAATATGGGTGCTCAAGCAGTTGCCAGATTTCACATTTACACTGCATACGTCTTCTATATGTAAAATGATCTCTAGAAAAAAACATGCAATTCCAGTACAGGATATGAAACAGACTGAGCTCCACTGCAAAAAAATTGAAAAAGTAAAAAAAAAATGCTCAACGGGTCATGTAGGAGAAACGTAGGGTAGTCAAGCTCCAAGTCTGCAGACACATCTAAGTTAGGAATGCCATATTGCATTATGCTTTTCTTTTCAGATTTTTTAAATTTAATTTTGAATATTTATTCCATAGAATCCCATCATTCAAATGTTATGTATAGCATTTATATATATAATGATATACATATTTACTATGATCAAAATGTTTCTGCTACTGATAATTTGCAAATCTATAATTGCCTAATCATGACTACTTTATGTGAAACTAGTTTCTTGATGCTTTCTAGTCTCTCCAGTAGAATCTACTTGTTTTATCTTGAGCATTCACATCTTAGCGTTTATAATATAAAATCAGTGCAACTGTGATAAAATTGCAACTTTTAAATTATTCCAAACTGCTATTTTCAAGACACCTCTGTAATATTTAAATATTCCACAGAGAAATTCAATGAATCTAATAATAATAATTTAAGATGGCTACCAAAAAGTAACTTGACCAGCAAAAATAATAATTGGTGCATATCAAAATACAAACATTCTGTTTTGTTTCTATACTTGCGTAACTGAGTTGCTCCAATATACTGTATATAAAAAAATGTAATCCAAAATTGAAAGAGAAATATCAAATTTAATTTTTAAATATAAAGAAATCAAATTACTCTATGTGGAAAATAAAAAATACTTCTTAAACATTACCATTTTTCATCTGTAGATTCTACATTCATATCACTTGCATGTTCTCTATCTAACAATCTCAAGTACAAAACCCACAACAAAATAACAAGCTTAACCTAGAAACTTTATACTATCTTTCCAATGTCTATATGATTTTTAATTGAGGTATGGTCAAGTTTCAAACATCCATCCCAAGGCATAATTTAGCTTTCTATTTACTTATCTAACTTTCATTACATCTGCTTAGTTTACAATATTTATTACTCACACAAATATAATACTCATCCCTGGGAAGTGTGACTTTTAGGTTAGGAAATAAAATAAATTCAATTTACTTTCTAGGTTTTATGGAAAAATACCCTAAAGATATCTTTGCAAGCCAAATCTAGAACTGCTAAATAACAAGTACACACACAAGTTCAGTACTGTATGACACAGAATGTTCTACTCTGGAAAGAGAATGTACTACATATGACATGAGATAGATAATTCATATAGATATAAAACATTACTCCTCTATTCAATAAGAACTGCTTTGGTTAAAGGTGTATATTGAAAGGAGAACAGGACAAAAGATAGAATATTTCCAACAGTACATGTTTAAAACAGTTGCATTGTATTGAATGTATATTAGAAAAAGCAAAAACATAAAAATCATAATTCTTATAAATAAATGTTATTGGGTGTATTTAAACTATATTTCAATAGGTAAGCATTATTACATTTGTAAGGAGTTGTAAACTAACATTAATTAACACTGAAATGCCTGATTAAGCTAAGCAATCGATGCAACGTGATTTTGGTATTATTGTTAGCCAAATAAAATGGTTTAAAATTTAGATTTATCAAATGACATTAAAAACTTTGAACATATTATTGTTACATGTAGATTAGAATTTCATATAATTCATTTTTTTCGGTTAAAATGGTATGCCACTAGTCACACCATAATCGCTAGGGTAATGAAAGGCTATGAATTTAATTTTTGATCACAATAAAAATGAATAAAATATATAAAATTTGAAACAAGTTAATGAACAATTTTGTATGTGGACAATAAGCTTATTTAATGAGACTTTTTCCCTTGTAATAGGTGCATCTATAAACCCTTAACTGTTAGAGTTGATTCAGCAAATCTGGCTGCCTAAGCAGTTATCAGCTTTCAAATTTACAGTTTATTTTATCTCACAATACTGTACACTTCTTCTATATATAAAAAAAAATCATCTCTAGAAAAAAAATAAACATGGAATTCCAGTACATGAAATGCAACAGACTGAGCTCCACTGCAAAAAATGTAAAAAGTTTTAAAAAATGCTCAACGGGTCATGTAGGAGAACGTAGGGTAGTCAAGCTCCAAGTCTGCAGACACATCTAAGTTAGGAATGCCATATTGCATTATGCTTTTCTTTTCAGATTTTTTGCTACATTTGTTATTTAATTTTGAATAATTATTCCATAAAATCCTATCATTCAAATGCTATGTATATATTCATATTTACAATGATCAAAATGTTTCTGCTACTAATAATAATTTGCAAATCCCTTTCCATCTCATATTATTGCATAATTATGACTACTTTATATGAGATTGGTTTTATGATGCTTTCTAATCTCTCTGGTGGAATCTACTTTTTTTATTGTGAGCATTCACATATTATACAATTAGTGTAACTGTGATGAAAATGTGACTTTTAGTTTATCCAAAATGCTTTTTTTTTTTTTTTTTAAATAAAAAATCTCAGTAATATTTAAACATTTCACAGAGATGTTCAATGAATCTAATCATACAAATTTAAGATGGCTAACAAAAAGTAACTCAATCAGAAAAAAACAATCAATTGTTGCATATCAAACTACAAACATTCTGCTATATTTCCATACTTGCAAGACTTGTTCCCTTACAAAAAATACAAGTTTTTAATAAAAAATTGAAAGAAAAATATCATATATAATGTAATAGAAAAAGAAGTAGCATATCATGTCTGCTGCACATCGCTAAATGCCGACAGCATACGCTGTCACCATTTATAATTGCTCCAGCTGTTTTGGTGAACTGCTGGTGCAATGCCGCCCCCTGCAGATTCGCGGACATTCGGCAGCTAGAAGGGGGTGTCAATCAACCCGATCAAATTCGATTGGGTTGATTTCTTTCCGCCGCCTCAGAACAGGCGGACAAGTTATGGAGCAGCAGTCTTTAGACCGCTGCTTCATAACTTCTTGATAACAGAGCTTGATAAATATGCCCCATTATTGTTACCTGTAGATTAGAATTTCATTTATAATTATTTTTTTTTGTTAAAAAACAGAACGCCACTGGTCCCACCATAATAGCTAGGATGATGTAAGGTTGAGGATTGAAGTTTTGAACACAGTAAAAATTGATAAAATATATTAAATCTGTAACAGCTTAAATAACAATTATTTATGTGAACAATAGGCTAATTTATTGAGATTTGTCCTCATGTAAAAGGTGCCATCTATTACCCCTTAACTATTAGGATTTATTTAGCAAATCTGGCTGCTTAAGCAGTTGTCAGCTTTCACATTTACAGTCGTTTTTTCTCACAACACTGTATACGTCTTCTATATGTAAAATGATCTCTAGAAAAAAACATGCAATTCCAGTACAGGATATGCAACAGACTGAGCTCCACTGCAAAAATTTGAAAAAGTAAAGAAAAAATGCTCAACGGGTCATGTAGGAGAAACGTAGGGTAGTCAAGGTCCAAGTCTGCAGACACATCTAAGTTAGGAATTACATATTGCATTATGCTTTTTTTTAGATTTTTACTACATTTTAAGTTTAATTTTGAATAGTTATACTATAGAATCCCATCATTCAAATGCTATATATATATATATATATATATATATATATATACATATATACTATGATCAGATGTTTCTGCTACAAATAATAATTTGCAAACCTCTTTCCATCTGATATGATAGCCTAACCATGCCTACTCATTTACCAAACAATAATTGCTGCTTCAGAAGCCCATCGTTTAAGGCTTGCCTGAAATAATAGTTACGTAGCAGCAGTCTTACGACCGCTGCACCTTAACCTGTCTGCCACCTAAAATCCAATCCGATAGGGATGCTTGACAGCTCCTGCTAGCAGCCGATTGTCTGCCAACAAGCATGGGGCATCATTACACAAGCATTGCTAGTGCAAAGCTTAAACAATGTTAAATAGGGACAGCATATGCTGTCTGCTCACAGAGATGTCTTGTGTACATGATTTGCAGTAGCGAATCCTGTCTGCCCGAAGTTTAATAAATGGAACCTATGTGAGATTGATTTCATGGTGCTTTGTGTCCCTCCAGTGGATCCTACTTTTTATTGTGAGCATTTTAGAATGTATAATATAAAACAGTGCAACTGTGGTAACAGTACTACTTTTACATTTTTCCAAAATGCCATTTTTAAGACATTTCTATAATATCTAACTATTTCACACATCATTTGAGTAAATCTAGTAATAGGAATATAAACACTAACATAAAGGCATAACAGTGAGATATATGAACGTACCTTTTATCTGTATTTGGTAATGAAGCCTTTCTTCTTACCTTACCTTTATAAATTACTTGTGAGAATGCCTCGATCAGAAATCTTTGTTCCTCCTAGATTCCCACTTTACATGTCCTGCTTGTCACGATAAGAATAAAAAACTTGATTAGATTAGCTATCACTACCTATCTACCTTTCGATCCACCTACCTACCTTTCGATTTACCTACCGATCTAACTACCAATCTACCTACTGGTCTACCTTCCTACCGATCGACCAACCTACCTTCCTACCGATCAAAGCATTTTGTCAAACAAACATGACTGAAGCAGTATGTGGTCTAAATTTGCTTGAATTAAAGGGACATTGTACATTATATTTTTCTTTGCATAAATGTTTTGTAGATGACCCATTTATATAGTCCATCTGGTAGTGTTTTTGTAACAATGTATAGTTTTGCTTATTTTTTTAATAACATTGTGCTGATTTTCAGACTCATAACCAAGTCCCAAAGTATCAGATGTATATACTTGTTTACAGACTACTGTTGGCTCCTGTTTGTCTAATCTGTCTTTTTCATATGCAGGTAAGGGGGGAAGGGGGGGTGTCTGCTCTTCCTGGTTTCCCAGCCCCTTTCACTGGGTGTCCAAGCCTAACCTCATCAACAATGCTAAACTTGGAGCTTCTAAGTAAGTTTTTAAAAGGTTTTTTACTGGATTTTTAGATCAGTATCTGTGCATATTCTTCTTTATAGTAGTGTCTATTACATGTAGTTATATGAAAATTTGTGAATACTGTCCCTTTAAACAAGAAATGCTTTAATGTATCTCAGAGTAAGAAGTGAAGATTGTTTTTTATTGATTAGATGGTGGGGATTTTTGCATCAGAAACATCTGCCATAGTAGAGATAGTGTAACGGTACCAACAGGATACCAAGGGTTAACACCAGGGAACAATGTCCTGCATAGGGAATCAGCAATTCACAACCCAGCCAGTTTTCAGGTTTAAAACAGAATGACTTTATTAAGGCTCATATGCCCAGTATTTATGCAGGTCAGACCCCCCAGAAGGGGGGTTGAAAGAATGTTGTACATTACTTTACTTAGGCAGATAACAACTTAAACACCAGACACGTTTGGCTCTTCTTATCACTTAGGCGTTTTCTCTCTGAGGGTGATTAAACAATGGGTTGTTTATCAATAACATTAATGACAGTGCACAATAGCTGAGGCTAAAGCTGAACACAGTTAACTCCTTCAGTGCTGACAGAAGGGTCTGTCACATCTACATAGCACAATATACAGCCTATAGACAACCTTTCTTACGTTATAGTCCAGAAGTGGCTAGGTTTGCCACAATGCTCCCCCAGAACCAAGCCGGCATACACAGTCTGATCCCATCGGATCGGCTTGGGGATGTCCGGGGCAACAACTTTCGGCTCAAGTAAGCTACGGGGTGTTCTCCGCCATCTGCTCCAACTTGGCTCAGTACTGGCCCCACTCCAAACATGGAAGCGTTTCTTCCCGGAGGGACTGGGCTTGGGTAGTCACAGGGTTAACATCAGCGGGATCCATGGGAGCATAGGCAGAAACAAGGGGGGCCAAGTCATTTCCAAGGAGAACATCAGCAGGTAAGTCCTTCTTGACCCCCACATTCACAAGTCTAGCGCCCACTCCCCAATCCAAATGTACCCTGGCAACAGGTAGGCGGAACACAGTGCCCCCTGCTACCCTCACAGCCATAGTGTCTCCAGTGTGCTGTTTCTCAGACACCAAGTTCTCTTGAAGCAAGGTCATGGTAGCACCAGTATCCTGTAGACCACTGACCTCCTTCCAATTCACTTTAACCCGCTGCCGGTTATTCCGGTGGGCAGCTTGCACAGGGTCTGCTTCATGTAGGCTGCCCCAGCATTCTGGCGCCTCTACGTAGCGGGCCGCAGGCTGAGGATTATGTGGGATTCCGCCGGCGGGTCTTCTCCAGGACTGTGCTTGATTTGCTGCGTTTAGGGGACACTCTGGTCTTTTGTGCCCTAGTTGCTTACATCCAAAGCACCGAATAGGTTGTGAGTAGCCCCTGGAATTGAACCGGGCTCTCTGAGGGTAGTTCGTGGTCGGAGGCCGTGTGGTATAGCGGTGCGCTGGGGGTTGGTAACTGGCAGCTGCTGGGGTGACTGGGGGTCTGTACTCCACTCTAGCAGTGGGCAATCGGTATACTGCTCCCCCTGCCCCTCGTACTGCCACGGATCCGCCAGTGGGTGCTGTATCTGGCACCAAATGGGGAGCTATCAGGGTTAAAGTAGCTCCCGAATCCCGAAGTCCCTGGACCGACATCACCTCATGCAGAATTCCCAGGGGTTCCTCGGCTTGGGTGCTCAACAACTCATGAGCGGCTGGCTCCGTGTGGTAATGGTGAGCAGCCGCCCTTGGGGCCAGGTTCTGTCTGACCTGGTTCCAAGCTTGTCTGCTCCGATTTTGGGTGCACTCACGTGCCATATGTCCCCACTGCTTGCAGGTGTGGCATTGTATATTCGCCTGTCCGTTGTATCGTGAGGGGGGTGGTGGATTCCCTGGGGCTGAGCGAAAAGGTGCCGCTGTGGGGGTGTTAGGCTGTAGTCCATGGTGCCTCCTGGCATCAAAATGCTGGTTTGCTAATCTGGCTGCTTCGGTTAAGGTGAGGGGTTTTCGATCTCTCACCCATTCTTGGGCTTCTGGGGACAAGCCGTTAAAGAATTGCTCCAACAGCATCAGTTGTCGCAATTCTTCCATGGTGGTAGCTTGGCTGGCCTGTATCCACCCTTGAGATGCTTGATCCAGCTTGTGGGCCCACTCTGCATGTGAATCTCTTTCTGGCTTGCGCAGGCCTCTAAACTTGAGGCCTCTGAGGTAATGGCATATCTTTCCAAGATCGCTCTCTTCACTTTAGCGTAATCCTTGCTGTCCTCCCTGGGTACAGCGCGATACGCTTCCGCTGCTCTACCGGCTAGCTTGCCTGCTAGCACCGGCACCCATACGGACTGCTCCAAATCATGTAACTCACACAGTCTCTCAAAATCCTGTAAATACCCATCGATCTCATCCTTCTCCTCACAAAACATTTTAAATGCATGGTATGGGATTTTGGGTCTTACTGGGTTGCTGAGTGCGTCCAAAATGGATTCTGCTCGGGAGGATGCATTCCGCGGACTGTGTGCCATCACGTACTCCTGCACATCTGCCATTACCACGGATAGCATATCCCGTGGTACAGGTTGGGGTAAAAATTCCAGCCTGGTCCTCATTTCCCTCTGGTATAGGGTCTACTCCATGGCTGCTGGAGGCGTAGCGCTGCGAGCTCTGTCTCCCTCCATCAGCTCAGCAATTAATATAGCCTTGGGTTTGCTGCTGCCTATCTTTCCCCTGGCTTCTAGCAGTTCCTTTAACGTTTGTCTCTTTAGCTTAGAATAATCCGTCTCCATTCACTTCGGTCCCTGGTACTCCTTCCATCTTAGTCAGTATTGTAGTAATCCCCCTCTTCCTGAGGTTACTGGCATGTGTAGTTGCTCTTCTGGGCGATAAGGTTCATTCCGTCGCTTGCCACCAATTGTAACGGTACCAACAGGATACCAAGGGTTAACACCAGGGAACAATGTCCTGCATAGGGAATCAGCAATTCACAACCCAGCCAGTTTTCAGGTTTAAAACAGAATGACTTTATTAAGGCTCATATGCCCAGTATTTATGCAGGTCAGACCCCCCAGAAGGGGGGTTGAAAGAATGTTGTACATTACTTTACTTAGGCAGATAACAACTTAAACACCAGACACGTTTGGCTCTTCTTATCACTTAGGCGTTTTCTCTCTGAGGGTGATTAAACAATGGGTTGTTTATCAATAACATTAATGACAGTGCACAATAGCGGAGGCTAAAGCTGAACACAGTTAACTCCTTCAGTGCTGACAGAAGGGTCTGTCACATCTACATAGCACAATATACAGCCTATAGACAACCTTTCTTACGTTATAGTCCAGAAGTGGCTAGGTTTGCCACAGATAGGATACAAGGCTTGTCAGAGAGTGTAAATGACACTAGAGGGTGAATGGAATCATATGGCAACATGTTAAATAAGTAGAAAGTGATTTGCAGTTAAAAGGGGGAAATAATGATAGAAAGATATAGAAATAGAAGAAAAGGGATATCAGATGCTTAAAGAGACATCTACCCCCATATGGTGTAATTCTATGTTTTATATGTAAAATGGGCGTGAGTATCTGCATGTGCCTTGGTGTTGATTAATTAACATTTGACTAAGCAAGCAAATCTCACATTTACATCCCTTTATATTAATGCTACATGTAAGAAATACCTTGTACTTCACCTGCTTTAGAGTTTTCTGTGTCCCACAAGCTGTAGCACCAGGTTAAACCTTGCTCTGAGCTGAAGACTCTGCTTGGTCTGTTTTACAGAAGGAGAGATATGACAATTACAGCATGATCCGCAATCTATGACATCACACTGGTGAAGATTTCTGTTGCCTAGAGACAAGTTTACTTATTTTGATGCAACAAGTTAGGTTTGCTTCATAAAATTACGATGAATAATCAAAAGAGGGAGAAATTGAAATATAAAAGGAAAAATATGAAGAAAATAAAAAAGCAAGTGTAAAGAAAAAAATGTACAATAAATCTATGGAAAACAAATATATAGAATATATATATTGTGAGGGGCATATATGATTTGCCCCTCACAATATATAAGGCAATATGATAATCTTTATTTAAATGTGTAGATGCTTCTCTTACATGAGAGGTTGTTCTGTAAGTAATTAATTAAACAATGGCACAAACCTCAAAACTAGTTATATGTGCAAAATTCTTTATTTGGATATTCTTTTGTCAAATGAATCCCAAATATGGCAGAGAGTAGCAGCATTCAGCTATTTTCAGTGCTGGGTATATTAGTGTTAAAGTGCAACACACAAAGATCTGGCTTTGCACCTGTAGTGAACTCTGTATTCCACACTGACAAATTCCTATCAATGTGTAATGATGGCTGAGAAATGAGAATATGATCTGGTTAAAACTTTATCCCTAATGGAGTGATTCCTATATTTAATGACAAAATGCAAAAAAGCCCTTTCAGCCCAGTTAATGGTTTAAGTAGGGCTATCAAATTGTACTTGTACAAGTCCCCTATCTGGGCTGCTAACTAATGCAATGACTTGATAAACAGCATTAAATATTGGATGACTTTCGCATCAAGTCAGAAAAAAAACAATATTATATTGACGCTTTGTTATTAATGCTGCAATGGCACAGTACAACAAAATTGAAAATATCAACATACCATTGTTATGATCCTAACTGACATACATCACATAAGCTAATTGTACCTCTATGTAAAAATAAAATTGTGCATTGGCAGTCTGTGTTTATCTCATGAATAATGTATAAGCCTAAAAAAAAATATTCAGTAGTGTGACAAGTTGCATTTACATGGTTAGGGCATTGGTTATGATTTTGATTTGATTAAAATGTCAATTAGTTGAGTTCTTGTTAAAATAAATCATAGGTATTTTTTTCCTCACCTTTTTGCTGATAGAATCCTTGTGCTGCTTGCACCTGCACTGCTTTGTTTGTCTGACTGAGAAGATTTGACAGCCACAGCATCATCAGCAATCTATGACATCACACTGGTGACACTTCCTGTTGCCTAGAAACAGGTGTACATACTATGCTGCAGCATGTTAGGCTGACATTACAATGGTGAGGATAATGAAACTTTATGTTTATATTTAGAGATAATCATAGGCCTCTTTGCTGCCTCAAGTTAATTTGAACAATCAATATAAGGATAAATCTAATGTGAAAACTATGTGAAGGCATTAAAAGAAAACTGATTTATACCATAAATTGATGTACTATGAAGAAGTTCAAAATTAAAATGAGAGAAAACAACACAAGATTGGAAAAAGATGTAAGGTGTAGAAAGTGTCACATAGGGTTAGGGTAGGAAAAGAGAGAAAATGTAGTAATAAGAAAAAAGAATAATTTCAGGAGTAGTAGTTTTCAGCTCTTGAACGGTAGCTGTGTAAGCTATTTGCTTGCTCTGACTGAATTCTTGCCATACTAGGGTTTGCTATTAGTTCTGGTGGTATAACAAAGGGGCCTTAGCCTGAGACCAAAAGAGTATGAAGGGAGATTGTAATTTATAAGGTAGGGGATAAAAGTGATAGGGAGCAACTAACTGTCAGTGATACCTGTAAGGAACTCACCCTATTGTTATTGTTTATGTATTGCATTGCAGGGATGGAGCACGTGATATTTTAGTAGCATATCAGCAAATTAGTTGCAAAACATTTGTTCTTGGTTATTCTCATTATTGTGTTTTTTATAATCTGCAAGCAAAGTTCCAGTTGGTTATTCTCATTAATGTGTTATTTATCATCTGCAAGCAAAGTTCCAGGGAGTGATGCAGTATGTGCTGCCAGAACTTAAATGGACAGTGTACGGTCTTCAAACATTTTCACACCTACTCGCGTGCAAACCCCATTGCATATTCTCAAATGTGCTAACTCAACAAGAAAATATGAATATTTCACATTCCAATGTTCTTTACATAGCAGAATATGTTTCATTTATTCATAAATACATAGTTCTACATATTTGTTATGGTATTTTAGTGCAATATATATCTGTATGATTATATATAGGTATAGATATATACAGATATATATATAAGAATATCTATTTATAAATAATTAGAACATATTCTGCTATGTGCAGAACATTAGAATGTGAAATATTTACAGTAGATACACAGTATAACACTTTATTAAATATGAATAGTGCATAAATATAAAATATTTTTTCCTTTTCTTTTACTTAACTGCAAAGGGCTTGAATGTACATATATATATATATATACATATAAACACATAAATACATATGAATACATATATAGACATATATATATATATTCATATGTATTTATGTGTTTATATGTATATATATATGTCTGTAAATAGGTATATACACATATAAATACATATGTACACACATATAAACACACACACATATACATATATATATATAAAACACAAAAAACCCAGCACTCACTAGCAGATTCACAGCAATGTTTAAAAGCAAAACTGGGGGAAGTCAGTTACATTTGGCGCCAAAGGATCAAGCCCAGGACCACGACAAGGTCTCCCCCTTCCTGGGACCCTAAACCAGCACC
Source organism: Bombina bombina (assembly GCF_027579735.1). Classification (NCBI taxonomy): domain Eukaryota; kingdom Metazoa; phylum Chordata; class Amphibia; order Anura; family Bombinatoridae; genus Bombina; species Bombina bombina. Next base: position 718,504,349 of record NC_069499.1, on the reverse strand, counting down.
CACACAATGCATACTTCCAAACAAACCAACTGGGAACCTCCCAGGGTGACACAGGCTTTTGTAACCTCCCCTATGTAAATACAAAACACAGGAATGGACCCAGTCCAGTCTGTGAGTGCGGTCCATTCCTGTGTTTTGTATTTACATAGGGGAGGTTACAAAAGCCTGTGTCACCCTGGGAGGTTCCCAGTTGGTTTGTTTGGAAGTATGCATTGTGTGGGTGCTGGTTTAGGGTCCCAGGAAGGGGGAGACCTTGTCGTGGTCCTGGGCTTGATCCTTTGGCGCCAAATGTAACTGACTTCCCCCAGTTTTGCTTTTAAACATTGCTGTGAATCTGCTAGTGAGTGCTGGGTTTTTTGTGTTTTGTGTTAATGTTTGTAATGCTCCCCTGCGGACCTGACACCCAGGTTGCTCTGGGGTTAACTGCCTGGGTTGCTGGGAACTTTGCAGCTGTCTGTCAGTGTTCAGGGCTGTGGAGTTAACAGTGGCTTAGGATGTGTACCCAGTCCAGTCTGTGAGTGTGGTCCATTCCTGTGTTTCATACATACATATATATATATATATATATATATATATATATATATATATATATATATATATATATATATATATATATATAATATATACATTTATATCTTTGAGTCCGTATAACTTTTTTGTGCAATTTAAAAAAAATTGGGGATTGTGTTTTTATGATGGTAACTGTATTTCTTTCATGTAATTAGCAAGAGTCCATGAGCTAGTGACGTATGGGATATACATTCCTACCAGGAGGGGCAAAGTTTCCCAAACCTTAAAATGCCTATAAATACACCCCTCACCACACCCACAATTCAGTTTTACAAACTTTGCCTCCCGTGGAGGTGGTGAAGTAAGTTTGTGCTTAGATTCTACGTTGATATGCGCTTCGCAACAGGTTGAAGCCCGGTTTTCCTCTCAGAGTGCAGCGAATGTCAGAGGGATGTGAAGAGAGTATTGCCTATTTGAGAACAATGGTCTACCTCTAGGGGATCTATTTCATAGGCTCTCTGTTATCGGTCGTAGAGATTTCTTCCCCTACCTCCCTTTTCAGATCGACGATATACTCTTATATACCATTACCTCTACTGATTCTCGTTTCAGTACTGGTTTGGCTATCTGCTATATGTAGATGAGTGTCCTGGGGTAAGTAAGTCTTATTTTTTGTGACATTCTAAGCTATGGTTGGGCACTTTATATGTAAAGTTCTAAATATATGTCTATAAACTTATATTTGCCTTGATTCAGGATAATCGGTATTCCTTATTTTCAGACTGTCAGTTTCATTATTGGGATAATGCATTCAATTATTTTTTCTTACCTTGAAAAATTTTCATTTGGCCATTTTTCCTGCGTGCTGTTAGGCTCGCTGGGGCGGGATATGTTTCTTTTTATTTAGTCATTTTTTGGCGCGTTTTTTTTTTTGGCGCTAAAAATTGTCACTTCCGGCGCAGTAATTTACACCGGAAGTTGTATTCTGTTACGCATGCGTATTCAGACATTTTTTTGCGCCAAAAAAATGTGGGCGTCTTTTTTACTCACATTATTTAGACATTTCTCTTCATTGCTTCTGGTTGCTAGAAGCTTATCATTTTGCATTCTTTCCCATTCCTGAAACTGTCATTTAAGGAATTTGATAATTTTGCTTTATATGTTGTTTTTTCTATTACATATTGCAAGATGTCTCATCCCGACCCTGGATCAAAATCCACTAATGAACAGACGCTGCCTGATGCTGGTTCTACCAAAGTTAAGTGCATATGTTGTAAACTTGTGGTTATTGTTCCTCCAGCTGTAGTTTGTGTTAGTTGCCATGACAAACTTTCCAATGCAGATTGTGTCTCCATTAGTAATAATCCTTTACCTGTTGTTGTTCCTTCAACATCTAATGTTCAGGATGTTCCTGTTAATGTAAAATAATTTGTTTCTAATTCTATTAAGAAGGCTCTGTCTGTTATTCCTCCTTCCAGTAATCGTTAAAGGTCTTTCAAAACTTCTCACATTTCAGATGAATTTTTAGGTGACCGTCATCATTCTGACTTATCTGATTCTGATGAGGGTTTTTCTGGTTCAGAAGATTCTACTACAGATATTGATTCTGATAAATCCTCATATTTATTTAAAATGGAGTTTATTCGTTCATTACTAAAAGAAGTTTTGATTGCATTAGATATGGAGGAATCCAGTCCTCCTGATACCAAAACTGCTAAACGTTTAAATTCGGTTTTTAAGCCTCATGTGTTAATTCCGGAAGTTTTCCAGTTCCTGATGCTATCTCAGATGTGATTGCTAGGGAATGGGATAGTTTTGGTACTTCATTTACTCCTTCTCCAAGGTTTAAGAAATTGTACCCTGTGCCATCTGATAGATTGGAGTTTTTGGGATAAAATCCCTAAAGTTGATGGGGCTATCTCTACTCTTGCTTAACGTACTGCTATTCCTACGGCAGATAGCACTTTGTTTAAAGATCCTTTAGATAGGAAAATTGAATCTTTTTTAAGAAAAGCTTATTTATGTTCAGGTAATTTACTTAGACCTGCTATATCTTTGGCTGATGTTGCAGCAGCTTCAACTTTTTGGTTGGAGGCTTTAGCGCAACAAGTGACAGATCATAATGCATATAGCATTGTTAAACTTCTTCAACATGCTAATAACTTTGTCTGTGATGCCATTTTTGATATCATTAGAGTTGATGTCCGGTATATGTCTTTAGCTATTTTACCTAGAAGAGCTTTGTGGCTTAAATCTTGGAATATAGATATGACTTCTAAGTCAACTTTGCTTTCTCTCTCTTTCCAAGGTAATAAGTTGTTTGGTTCTCAGTTGGATTCTATAATTTCAACTGTTACTGGAGGAAAGAAGCCTTTTTGCCTCAGGGCAAAAAATCTAAAGGTAATTATAGGGCTGCTAATCGTTTTCGTTCCTTTCATCAAAATAAAGAGCAGAAGCCCGACCCTTCTCCTAAAGGAACAGTTTCCGGTTGGAAACCTAATCCAGTCTGGAATAAATCCAAGCCTTCCAGAAAGTCAAAACCTGCTCCTAAATCCACATGAAGGTGCGGCCCTCATTCCAGCGCAGCTGGTAGGGGGCAGGTTAAGATTTTTCAAAGATGTTTGGATCAATTCGATTCACAATCTTTGGATTCAGAACATTGTTTCACAAGGGTACAGAATAGGTTTCAAGGTAAGACCACCTGTGAGAAGATTTTTTCTCTCACGCATTCCAGTAAATCCAGTGAAGGCTCAGGCGTTTCTGAAATGTGTTTCAGACCTAGAGTTAGCTGGGGTAATTATGCCAGTTCCAGTTCTGGAACGGGATCTGGGGTTTTATTCAAATCTATTCATTGTGCCAAAGAAAGAGAATTCTTTCAGACCAGTTCTGGATCTAAAAATATTGAATCGTTATGTAAGGATACCAACATTCAAAATGGTGACTATAAGAACTATTCTGCCTTTTGTTCAGCAAGGGCATTATATATCTACAATAGACTTACAGGATGCATACCTGCATATTCCAATTCATCCAGATCATTTTCATTTCCTGAGATTCTCTTTTCTAGACAAGCATTACCAGTTTATTGCTCTTCCATTTGGTCTAGCAACTACGCCAAGGATCTTTTCGAAGGTTCTAGCTGCCCTTCTCTCTGTAATCAGAGAACAGGGTATTGCGGTATTTCCTTATTTGGACAATATCTTGGTACTTGCTCAGTCTTTACATTCTGCAGAATCTCACACGAATCAACTTGTGTTGTTTCTTCAAAGACATGGTTGGAGGATCAATTTACCAAAAAGTTCCTTGATTCCTCAGACAAGAGTAACCTTTTTAGGTTTCCAAATAGATTCAGTGTCCATGACTTTGTCTCTGACAGAAAAGAGACGTCTGAAATTGGTTTCAGCCTGTCGAAACCTTCAGTCTCAATTGTTCCCTTCGGTAGCATTATGCATGGAGATTTTAGGTCTCATGACTGCTGCTTTGGACGCGATCCCTTTTGCTCGTTTTCACACGAGACCACTCCAGCTTTGTATGCTGAACCAGTGGTGCAGGGATTATACAAGGATATCACAAATAATATCCTTAAATCCCAATGTTCGATCATCTCTAACTTGGTGGATGGATCACCATCGTTTAATTCAAGGGGCCTCTTTTGTTCGTCCAACCTGGACTGTGATCTCAACAGATGTGAGTCTTTCAGGTTGGGGAGCTGTATGGGGATCTCTGATGGCGCAGGGGGTTTGGGAATCTCAGGAGGCGAGATTACCAATCAACATTTTGGAACTCCGTGCGATTTTCAGAGCTCTTCAGTTCTGGCCTCTTCTGAAGAGAGAATCGTTTATCTGTTTTCAAACAGACAATGTCACAACCGTGGCATATGTCCAGGGTCGGCTCCAAGGGGGGGCTTTGGGGGGCAATGCCCACCCAAATGGAATGCTGTGCCCCCTCAAAACACAGGATTTGTTAAAATTATTTTTTTTTAAATTGTTTTACTTAATTTATTTTTATTTTTTTTGCCCCGCAACTTTTCTGGGGGCGGGGCCCTTGTGCATGCTCAAATCTCACAATGTGCAGTCAGTCAGGTCTCAGACTCTCAGCCCATTGCTTCAGCTCATCAAAAAATAGATTCATTGGTGCAGCTCAGCCAGAAGCTTTTCCTATTGGCTGGCTGCTTTTGGCACACACATTTGCTCTGAGTCTGAGCCCTGACTGCACGCAGACAGCTGTGCTGGAGCAGAGGAATTTTAGGAAACAGGCATCAACAGATGATAAGGTAAGAGCTATTATTAGCCTCCCTCCCCAAGTCCTCTAATACTCCCTCCTGCTTAGCTAGGGTGACCAGACGTCCCCGGATTGAGGATACTGTCCCCTGACAAATTATGTCCCCGGAAATGTCCCCGGGAAGACAGCCCCCTGAGTGTTGCCACATGTCAGGGTACACAGGACCGGAAACGTAAACTCCCTTACTACAGAAGCGTGCAGAGAACATTCAGAGTGACTGGTGCTACCTTTAAAAGGGGCGTAGTTAACTGCTACAGAACTAGCTGAGACTATTCCACTCGCTGTGCACTCTGCTTCCCTCCCTGGCTTTCCCCTCACCCAGCAAGATCCGGAGCATCTACACTTAGAAGCACAGAGCAGGTAGATTTGCGATGACAGCACCCTGGCTAAGACACTGAAGCACACATCGGTATTTTTATGCAAGCAAACAATTCTGAAATGTGCTCAGCTTAGTGCGAACACTGTCACAACTAAAAGTGTTTACTGTTTACATAAGAAAGTGTCACGGGCTTTGCAGCTAGTTATACTGAGCTGACATGGTAATTGCTTGATGTGGTTTTGTAATGAGGGCAATCCCCTCCCCTTTAGCTTGCCTGTTATTGCGGTCATGTGATCCACCCTGCAGTGTGTAGCTTCTGAAAACTGTTTGCTTCACTAAGGTGCGCGGGAACATTGTGCTGGGGGTGAGTAGAATCCCTTTGCAGGGGTTAAGTCTGTTATTCTCTTGCTGCCGTGAAAACGGATACTACAAACTCTGCCTACTTCAGAGTGCACAGGTCATCATCATTAATCAAGAAGCTGTCTGTGAAGAAAACATTTATGTTGTGCTGCTGCATACTACATTTGTGTGATCTGTCTATGCTGTGCTCCCTGTTTGTCTTTTGGGTTATTAGCTCAGTTTGTTTAAATATATTGTAAAATGAGAAGGGCTATACTCTGGGAGAGGTCCCCTGATGATTCATTGGCTAGCAAACAGAATTTAATACACATTAGCTGAGGCTACACCAGCTAAGTCTGAATATATTGTGGTATTAATTAGTATTTCCAATAGGTATACATATGACAACAAATACCAAATATAATAAATGTACAAAAAAAAAAAAGGAAAAATCAGGCATTAGTATTTTTCTTCTGATGAGAGGAATGTGGGTTCCATAAATGTGAGGATCAGCAAATTAACACTCCTTCCACGTGCCACTCCAATGAAAACAGGGGCTTTTATTTTTTAAAACAGAAACTTTTGCTGAAACCAATAAAAGGGGGCTTTTGGCATATAAAATCCCCCCACTGAACTCATAGTGCTCATGAATACTCCCAAAGCCAAGGTTTTCTTCATTCTTTTAAATTGCAGTACTTAGTTTCAATTAATTGAAGATTTGGGGGGGTAGTTATCAAGCCGTCTACTTTTCTGGCTTCGCCGGCCCAATACGTCCGCCTAAGCTCGCCTACCTTCGCCGCCGCGGACCTTGAATACGTTCGCCTAAGTTATCAAATAAAGCTGTCAAAAAGCCGCGGGGCGATGAGCAGCGGACTGTGACAGTTATCACTCATCCAATCTCGCTGCCCTTCGGCTTTTTCCCAGCTTTATTGCTAGCCTGTCACTAAGCACTCACACTAAACTACACTGTTCTACCCCCTATACCGGCGCCCCCGGAGCCTCCCGCAACTCAATAAAGTTACTAACCCCTAAACCGCCGCTCCTAGACCCTGCCGCAACTCTGATAAATGTATTAACCCCTAAACCACCGCTCCTAGACCCCGCCGCAAGTCTTATAAATGTATTAACCCCTAAACCGCCGCTCCTAGACCCCGCCGCAAGTCTTATAAATGTATTAACCCCTAAACCGCCGCTCCTAGACCCCGCCGCAAGTCTTATAAATGTATTAACCCCTAAACCGCCGCTCCTAGACCCCGCCGCAAGTCTTATAAATGTATTAACCCCTAAACCGCCGCTCCCGGACACCGCTGCCACCTACATTATACCTAGTAACCCCTATCCTGCCCCCCCTATACCGTCGCCCTCTATTATAAAATTATTAACCCCTATCCTGCTGATCCCGCACCTCTCCGCAACTAAATAAATAGTTTAACCCCTAAACCGCCGCTCCATGAACCCGCCGCAACCTATAATAAATTTATTAACCCCTATCCTGCCCCCCACTACGCCGCCGCCACTGTAATAAAATGATTAACCCCTAAACCTAAGTCTAACCCTAACGCCCCCCTAACTTAAATATTAATTAAATACATCTAAATAAATTAACTCTTATTAACTAAATGAATCCTATTTAAAACTAAATACTTACTTATAAAATAAACCCTAATATAGCTACAATATAAATAATAATTATATTCTAGCTATCTTAGGATTTATATTTATTTTACAGGTACCTTTCAATTTATTTTAACCATGTACAATAACTATTAAATAGTTATTAACTATTTAATAGCTTACCTAGCTAAAATAAACTGAAATTAACCTGTAAAATAAAAACTAACCTAAGTTACAATTACACCTAACACTACACTATACTTTAATAAATTATTCCTATTTAAAACTAAATACTTACCTGTAAAATAAACCCTAAGATAGCTACAATATAATTAATAATTATATTATAGCTATCTTAGGATTTATATTTATTTTACAGGTAACTTTGTATTTATTTTAGCTAGTTAGAATAGTTATTAAATAGTTATTAACTATTTAATAACTACCTAGCTAAAAGAAATACAAAATTACCTGTAAAATAAATCCTAACCTAAGTTACAATTAAACCTAATACTACACTATCATTAAATTAACTAAATAAACTACCTACAAATAACTACAATGAAATACAATTACATAAACTAACTAAAGTACAAAAAATAAAAAAAGCTAAGTTACAAAAAATAAAAAATTAAGTTACAAACATGTTCAAAATATTACAACAATTTTAAGCTACTTACACCTAATCTAAGCCCCCTAATAAAATAACAAACCCCCCCAAAATAAAAAAAATCCCTACCCTATTCTAAATTACATAAATTTCAAAGCTCTTTTACCTTACCAGCCCTTAAAAGGGCCATTTGTGGGGGCATGCCCCAAAAAGTTCAGCTCTTTTGCCTGTAAAAGAAAAATACAACCCCCCCCAACATTAAAACCCACCACCCACATACCCCTAATCTAACCCAAACCCCCCTTACAAAAACCTAACACTAATCCCCTGAAGATCATCCTACCTTGAGTCGTCTTCACTCAGCCGAGCCACCGATGGAACTGAAGAGGACATCCGGAGCGGAAGAAGTTAATCCTCCAAGCGGCGCTGAAGAAATCTTCCATCCGATGAAGTCATCATCCAGGCGGCGCTGAAGAAGTCTTCGATCCGGCCGATGTCATCTTCAAAGAGGCGCTGAAGAGGTCTTCTATCCGGGCGAAGTCATCTTCCAAGCCGGGTCTTGAATCTTCCTTCCGCCGACGCGGAACCACCTTCTTCACCGACGGACTACGACGAATGACGGCTCCTTTAAGGGACGTCATCCAAGATGGCGTCCCCTCAATTCCGATTAGCTGATAGGATTCTATCAGCCAATCGGAATTAAGGTAGGAAAATTCCATCAGCCAATCAGATTTTTCCTACCTTAATTCCGATTGGCTGATAGAATCCTATCAGCCAATCGGAATTGAGGGGACGCCATCTTGGATGACGTCCCTTAAAGGAGCCGTCATTCGTCGTAGTCCGTCGGTGAAGAAGGTGGTTCCGCGTCGGCGGAAGGAAGATTCAAGACCCGGCTTGGAAGATGACTTCGCCCGGATAGAAGACCTCTTCAGCGCCTCTTTGAAGATGACATCGGCCGGATCGAAGACTTCTTCAGCGCCGCCTGGATGATGACTTCATCGGATGGAAGATTTCTTCAGCGCCGCTTGGAGGATTAACTTCTTCCGCTCCGGATGTCCTCTTCAGTTCCATCGGTGGCTCGGCTGAGTGAAGACGACTCAAGGTAGGATGATCTTCAGGGGATTAGTGTTAGGTTTTTGTAAGGGGGTTTGGGTTAGATTAGGGGTATGTGGGTGGTGGGTTTTAATGTTGGGGGGGGGGTTGTATTTTTCTTTTACAGGCAAAAGAGCTGAACTTTTTGGGGCATGCCCCCACAAATGGCCCTTTTAAGGGCTGGTAAGGTAAAAGAGCTTTGAAATTTATGTAATTTAGAATAGGGTAGGGATTTTTTTTATTTTGGGGGGGGTTGTTATTTTATTAGGGGGCTTAGATTAGGTGTAAGTAGCTTAAAATTGTTGTAATATTTTGAACATGTTTGTAACTTAATTTTTTATTTTTTGTAACTTAGCTTTTTTTATTTTTTGTACTTTAGTTAGTTTATGTAATTGTATTTCATCGTAGTTATTTGTAGGTAGTTTATTTAATTAATTTAATGATAGTGTAGTATTAGGTTTAATTGTAACTTAGGTTAGGATTTATTTTACAGGTAATTTTGTATTTCTTTTAGCTAGGTAGTTATTAAATAGTTAATAACTATTTAATAACTATTCTAACTAGCTAAAATAAATACAAAGTTACCTGTAAACTAAATATAAATCCTAAGATAGCTATAATATAAGTATTAATTATATTGTAGCTATCTTAGGGTTTATTTTACAGGTAAGTATTTATTTTTAAATAGGAATAATTTATTAAAGTATAGTGTAGTGTTAGGTGTAATTGTAACTTAGGTTAGGATTTATTTCACAGGTACATTTCTCTTTATTTTAGCTAGGTAAGCTATTAAATAGTTAATAACTATTTAATAGCTATTGTACATGGTTAAAATAAATTGAAAGGTACCTGTAAAATAAAAATAAATCCTAAGATAGCTAGAATATAATTATTATTTATATTGTAGCTATATTAGGGTTTATTTTAAAGGTAAGTATTTAGTTTTAAATAGGATTCATTTAGTTAATAAGAGTTAATTTATTTAGATGTATTTAATTAATATTTAAGTTAGGGGGCGTTAGGGTTAGGGTTAGACTTAGGTTTAGGGGTTAATAATTTTATTACAGTGGCGGCGGCGTAGTGGGGGGCAGGATAGGGGTTAATAAATTTATTATAGGTGGCGACGGTGTAGGGGGGGCAGATTAGGGGTTAATACATTTAATATAGGTTGCGGCGGGTTCAGGGAGCGGCGGTTTAGGGGTTAATACATTTATTATAGTTGCGGTGGGCTCCGGGAGCGGCGGTTTAGGGGTTAATATGTATAGAGTAGCTTGCGGTGGGCTCCGGGAGCGGCGGTTTAGGGGGTAATAACTTTATTTAGTTGCGGCGGTGTAGGGGGGGTCAGATTAGTGGTGTTTAGACTCGGGGTACATGTTAGGGTGTTAGGTGTAGACAGCTCCCATAGAAATCAATGGGATGTCTGTCAGCAGCGAACTTGTACTTTCGCTATGGTCAGACTCCCATTGATTCCTATGGGATCCGCCACCTCCAGGGGTGGCGGATTGAAAACCAGGTACGCTGGGCCGTAAAAGTGCCGAGCGTACCTGCTAGTTTTTTGATAGCTAGCAAAAGTAGTGAGAATGTGCCGCACTTGTGTGCGGAACATCTGGAGTGACGTAAGAATCGATCTGTGTCGGACTGAGTCCGGCGGATCGAAGCTTACGTCACAAAATTCTACTTTTGCCGGTCTCGAGCCTTTGATAACTAAGGCGAATCAGCCTCGCCACAAATACGCTGCGGAATTCCAGCGTATTTGAGGTTGACGGCTTGATAACTACCCCCCTTGGTATTAAAGTTTAGGTTCTTGCATTATTTTGCATAATCAATTGTTGTCTAGGAAATGTGTGGGAGAGTGTGTGTGTGTGGGAGAGTGTGTGTGTGTGGGAGAGTGTGTGTGTGTGGGAGAGTGTGTGTGTGTGGGAGAGTGTGTGTGTGTGTGGGAGAGTGTGTGTGTGTGTGGGAGAGAGTGTGTGTGGGAGAGAGTGTGTGTGTGTGGGGGGGGGAGAGTGTGTGTGTGTGGGGGGGAGAGTGTGTGTGTGTGGGGGGGAGAGTGTGTGAGGGGGAGAGTCAACACTCTTGACAAAGTTGTGTATAAAACAATATTAACTATGAGTGTGTGGAAATCCTGGTGAATTTCCACCATTTTTTTTTCTATGACTTGACCCCTGGTTACAACTCAGTTGTCAGTTTAATAAATAACTTATAAATATGCTAATAAAATAGTTTTTTACCATTTGCCAATTAAAAAAAATAAAAATATCCCCGGATTTCATTTTAAAAATCTGGTCACCTTATGCTTAGCTGAATGCGTGCCTGTCAGTGTCATTACTTATTTAGTGCGGGTCACAGCCAGTCACCCTCCCTGCCTGCACTTACTAACAGATCCACGGAAACCAAAGAAAATAAACAAACAGAGGGCGGGGGAGTGGGACAGATACAACAAATATGTGATCGATCACATATTTGTTGTATCTGTCCCACTCCCCCGCCCTCTGTTTGTTTATTTTCTTTAGTTTCTGTACCTGAGTGCCTCTCTATCACTGCTCTCCCGACTCCAGTCCTCTCTGGTATTGCTGGTGGTGTGCCCTGAGCGAGGTGCTGCCTAGAATCATGTGTATTGAGCTCAGCAGGTCTAAGCTTTGGTATGTGGGTCCTGTTTCTTTCCTGTGTATAGCTGTTCTTTTCTCCCATTACTATCAGGGCATAGTTCTCTCTCTCTGTGACCATCTGATGTCAGGTAACTGTGTTGCCTTTTACAAGCAGCCCCTGCCTCTGTATAATGTAAATCCACTTATTAATTTCAGTACTAATTGTCTTCAGTAGTTACTTTCACTTCTCTGCAGTCTCCTTTTAATAAGAAATCACTATATGTTATTATGGAGATCTCACATTGCTTTGTCTATGTGCTGTCTGTGCTCAGGGCAGTCTCTTGTTATCACACTATGTGCTGTCAGTGTGATAACAAGAGACTGCCCTGAGCACAGACAGCACATAGTGTGATAACAAGAGACTGCCCTGAGCACAGACAGCACATAGTGTGATAACAAGAGACTGCCCTGAGCACAATGTGCTGTCTGTGCTCAGGGCAGTCTCTTGTTATCACAATATGTGCTGTCTGTGCTCAGGGCAGTCTCTTGTTATCACACTATGTGGCTGTCTGTGCTCAGGGCAGTCTCTTGTTATCACACTATGTGCTGTCTGTGCTCAGGGCAGTCTCTTGTTATCACACTATGTGCTGTCTGTGCTCAGGGCAGTCTCTTGTTATCACACTATGTGCTGTCTGTGCTCAGGGCAGTCTCTTGTTATCACACTATGTGCTGTCTGTGCTCCGGGCAGTCTCTTGTTATCACACTATGTGCTGTCTGTGCTCAGGGCAGTCTCTTGTTATCACACTATGTGCTGTCTCTGTTACCCCCAGCCCAGCTATGTAAGGCAAGTTAATGAGTTCCAGCTCTCCCTCTCCTCTGTTGCAAACTTTCCTCCCACATGCAAGGGCTTAGGGCTGATTCAAAAAACAAAATAAAACATTGCAGGCTGACTTCATCCCATATCCCATTTATATGAATTTAATTTTAATGTCTTGTCCTGGTATTTATTGGTTAGAAAGTTGGTTCCTAAATAATAATAATAAAAAAAGCATAAGCATTGCTATAGTACATTGTGATCTAATAGGGATGTTACGTGTCAGCTCTAAGGTTTGTTAAAGGTATCAGGAATTTGCCATTTACTGTATGTGCTTGAATACATAACTGTGTGCAGCTTGGCTCATTATATTGCCTGTAGGATGTATGTGCACATACCTGTGTTATTCATGTGTCCTATTGCTTGTGTGTGCTGTCAGCTGATGGATTGGATGCCATTTCATTATTATTGAGAGTCTGAATTGCTTGACATGTTTTGTTAGTGACACTCGGAAATGCTTTTAATGCAGCTGAATAAACACATCCTAACAATTTGTCTTGCAAGGCCATAAACTGTCTTTTTATATAAATATATATATATATATATATATTTTTTTTTTTTTTTTTTTTTCTTTTTTTTCTCATATCTAATCTACAAAATTTCCAGTACCTGAAAACCTAGTATCCTCACTGCTATTGCAAACAAAGGAGTTAATTGCATTGGGGGGTTTGGGGTGCATGGCTGTTTAGGGGACATGATTGAGATTTGAGAATAAGTTTAAGGGTTTTGGATCAGGGTGATTAAGGGGTGAATTGTTTTTAAGGAGCTATTGCACTGGGGGTCTCAAGTTTAATGGCTCTGTTTTAGTGCACTGCATAGGATTTAGACTTCATTCTTTTACCTAGGGATTTAGCACATATTCTCCAAATGTTAATAGTGGGGGATAAGCCAGTCAGAAGCTACACTTTCCTGCAGAATATGTAGGTCTGCTCTTATTTTGACTCTCATACATGCTTTGTAAATGTGTGCCCCCTCGTGAAAAAAAAATGCCCCCCCCATTTCATTTGTTCTGGAGCCGACCCTGCATATGTCAATCATCAAGGTGGGACTCACAGTCCTCAAGCTATGAAAGAAGTATCTCGGATACTTGTATGGGCGGAATCCAGCTCCTGTCTAATTTCTGCGGTTCACATCCCAGGTGTAGACAATTGGGAAGCGGATTATCTCAGTCGCCAGACGTTACATCCGGGCGAATGGTCTCTTCATCCAGAGGTTTTTCATCAGATTGTGCAAATCTGGGGTCTTCCAGAAATAGATCTGATGGCCTCTCATCTAAACAAGAAACTTCCCAGGTATCTGTCCAGATCCCGGGATCCTCAGGCGGAAGCAGTGGATGTGTTGTCAATTCCTTGGAATTATCATCCTGCTTATATCTTTCCGCCTCTAGTTCTTCTTCCGAAAGTAATCTCCAAAATTTTAATGGAGCGCTCATGTGTACTACTGGTGGCTCCAACATGGCCTCACAGGATTTGGTTTGCGGATCTCGTTCGGATGGCCAATTGCCAACCTTGGACACTTCCGTTAAGGCCAGACCTTCTATCTCAAGGCCCTTTTTTCCATCAGGATCTCAAATCATTAAATCTGAAGGTATGGAAATTGAACGCTTAATTCTTAGTCATAGAGGTTTCTCTGACTCAATAATTAATACTATGTTACAGGCTCGAAAATCTGTCTCTAGAAGGATTTATTATCGAGTTTGGAAGACTTACATCTCTTGGTGTTCTTCTCATAAATTCTCCTGGCATTCTTTCAAAATTCCTAGAATTTTACAATTTCTTCAGGATGGTTTGGATAAAGGTTTGTCTGCAAGTTCTTTGAAAGGACAAATTTCTGCTCTTTCTGTTCTTTTTCACAGAAAGATTGCTAATCTTCCTGATATTCATTGTTTTGTACAGGCTTTGGTTCAGATCAAACCTGTCATTAAGCCAATCTCTCCTCCTTGGAGTCTTAATTTGGTTTTGTCAGCTTTACAGGCTCCTCCATTTGAGCCTATGCATTCTCTGGACATTAAAATACTTTCTTGGAAAGTACTGTTCCTTTTGGCTATCTCTTCTGCTAGAAGAGTTTCTGAGTTATCTGCTCTTTCTTGTGAATCTCCTTTTCTGATTTTTCATCAGGATAAGGCGGTGTTGCGGACTTCATTTCAATTTTTACCTAAGGTTGTGAATTCTAACAACATTAGTAGAGAAATTGTTGTCCCTTCATTATGTCCTAATCCTAAGAATTCTAAGGAAAGATTGTTACATTCTTTGGATGTAGTTAGAGCTTTGAAATATTATGTTGAAGCTACTAAAGATTTTAGAAAGACTTCTAGTCTATTTGTTATCTTTTCTGGTTCCAGGAAAGGTCAGAAGGCTTCTGCCATTTCTTTGGCGTCTTGGTTAAAGTCTTTGATTCATCATGCTTATGTGGAGTCGGGTAAGTCCCCGCATCAAAGAATTACGGCTCATTCTACTAGGTCAGTTTCTACTTCCTGGGCTTTTAGGAATGAAGCTTCTGTTGATCAGATTTGCAAAGCAGCATCTTGGTCTTCTTTGCATACTTTTACTAAATTCTACCATTTTGATGTGTTTTCTTCTTCTGAAGCAGTTTTTGGTAGAAAACTACTTCAGGCAGCTGTTTCTGTTTGATTCGTCTGCTTATAATTTCAGTTTTTTTCATTATAAAGATTAAAACTTTTGATTTGGGTTGTGGATTATTTTTTTCAGCGGAATTGGCTGTCTTTATTTTATCCCTCCCTCTCTAGTGACTCTTGCTTGGAAGTTCCACATCTTGGGTATCTGCTATCCCATACGTCACTAGCTCATGGACTCTTGCTAATTACATGAAAGAAAACATAATTTATGTAAGAACTTACCTGATAAATTCCTTTCTTTCATATTAGCAAGAGTCCATGAGGCCCACCCTTTTTGTGGTGGTTATTATTTTTTTGTATAAAGCACAATTATTCCAATTCCTTATTTTTTTGATGCTTTTGCTCTTTTATCACCCCACTTCTTGGCTATTCGTTAAACTGAATTGTGGGTGTGGTGAGGGGTGTATTTATAGGCATTTTAAGGTTTGGGAAACTTTGCCCCTCCTGGTAGGAATGTATGTCCCATACGTCACTAGCTCATGGACTCTTGCTAATATGAAAGAAAGGAATTTATCAGGTAAGTTCTTAAATAAATTATGTTTTTTTTAATGTATTTTTGAGGAATGAGGTCACGCTAACCTGACGTGCGTTAACTTCAATTGCGCTCAAGCAATCGCATTTACTTTCAACTTGTAATGCCCGTGATAAACCCCTTTTCGCTCGCACATAACTATTAGCGCTCCACTCGTAATCTAGCCCTAGTTAAATACACCGTATATCAATTACATTGATGGAAACCCAATTCTTCTTTGTATTTGACATTTGTCTCACCACTGTGGGATTTATTTTAGGATTTACAACAAATGGCACCGTTAATAATTTGGCACCGTTTAATAGTAAACTGACAACCTATTGACTAAAGTTGCAATCACTTTCAGGAATGAGTTAGAATTTTTGCTTTACCAGTAAATGTGAATTTATAGAACAATCAACTTGGCTTTTACAGCATTGTAGCAGTGCTTGACGGTAAAATTCTACGCATCATGATCATAGTAAGTAAAGCACTACTGGTACAAGAGAAAGTAGAAATAGGTCTTATTGGGGGTTTTGCTGTAGTAATTGCATAAAAATGAGTTTAAGCTAAATAAAAACATTCTGCAATCATTTACTTAAACAATATTTTGCACTTCAGCCTTGCAGAATTAATTAAAGTATTTGGTTTGTAAATGAGCATTAAAGACTCATGTTCCAAATGTTTGTTCTTTTAATCTCAGCAAGAACATAGGCCTAGATTATAAGCGGAGTGCTAAAGTTAGCGTGGGTCGTAATAAGCAATATCGCGACCACGTTAACTCGCATGTGTATTACAAGTTGAAAGTAAACAAGTGCACTCGAGTGCAAACAGAATTAGCGCTCTTCGGGTTAGCGCAACTGAAGACCTAGAAAAAGTGTGTAAAAAAGAAAGCGCACCAAACACAACATAAATACATTTTAATAAAGTGTTACATTCAAATATACAGTTTCTGATAAAAAAAAAAGTATTTAATTAAATATTAATAAAAGCATTTTATAAGGATTAAATATATATGGTATATGACAAGGTATTTGACTGAACAGGGAAATAATGTGTGTGTGTAATTTGTATGTGTTTGATTAAAACATAGATCTGTTTGATTAAAACATTTTTGAAGAAATCCAGAGTGCAAGCCGTTCTTTTTATATTTACAGCTCTTGCTAGCCAGGGCTGCCATCAGGGGGTGAATAGGGTGACTCCTGTCAGGGGCCCAGTTGGTCAGGGAGCCCCATGAAGCAAGCACAACTATTATTTAAAAAAAATATTTTTTACATTTTGGCAGCCACCAGAGGGCGCTACAGCAGAGTGCTATTGAGCGTGGGAAATGTTATTACAAGGAGTAAAACAGTAGCATTTGAGAGGATTTCTGAGTGTGCACTAAATCACTATGCACAGTGTGAGACAGACTTGGCACTTCAGTTTGTACAGTGTGTGCCAGAGTCATGCGGCAGATCACTTTCATTTGCAGAGTAGGTAGGACTTACTTACTAAATGTTTTTTATTTATTTGTGCAATTTCAGATTGTAACTTTAGTGTGGTAGTTGTGTGGTGGGGCAAGGGGTCCATAAAAACATTTTATTTTGTTTGCAATTTGCAGCAGTGTATTTATGATTATTTGACAATGTTGTAGAAATTATGGGCCCGATCCGATATGCAGCGTCGCCCGCAAAAGCCGGCGACGCCGAATTTTGCGGGGGTTTGGTATCCTATATACGGCGTAACCTAGAAGTTACGCTCGTATATTTCTGCCTTCGCCCGTAGTTTTTTGGGCCATAGACAGGTATACCAAACCCGCGCAGTTTTGTATCCAATATACAGAGTAAGGACTTACGTGGCGAAAATGGAGAAATCTTACTCCATTTTCACCTCGCCACAAAATGCAGCCGTAGTAAGCCTTACGCTGTCTATTGGAGCCCCGTAACTCCCTAAGCTAGCTACAAAATAAAACCTAACACCTAACGCATGCGCAATGTCTATCTACCTGTCAACCGCGAACTGCTAAATAAAACCTAACACCTAACGCATGCGCAATGTCTACCTGTCAACCACGATCCCCCGCCGCAATCCCTAATAAAGTATTTAACCCCTAAACCGCCACTCCCGGACCCCGCCGCCACCTACATTAAATGTATAAGCTCCTAATGTGATCCCCCTACACCGTCGCCACCTTCATTACATACCCCCTAATGTGAGCCCCTTACACCGCCGCCATCTACATTAACTACCCCCTAATGTGAGCCCCTTACACCACCGCCATCTACATTAACTACGCCCTAATGTGAGCCCTTTACATCGCCGCCATCTACATTACATACCCCCTAATGTGAGCTCCTACCCCGCCGCCAGCTATATTAAAATTATTAACCCCTAATCTAATCCCCCTACCCCGCTGCCAGCTATATTAAATTATTAACCCCTAATCTAATCCCCCTACATCGCCGCCAGCTATATTAAAATTATTAACCCCTAATCTAATCCCCCTACCCCGCCGCCAGCTATATTAAATTATTAACCCCTAATCTAATCCCCCTACACCGCCGCCAGCTATATTAAAATTATTAACCCCTAATTTAATCCCCCTATACCGCCGCCAGCTATATTAAATACATTAACCCCTAATCTAATCCCCCTAAAGTATTCACCTCTATTACCAGCCCTTAAAAGGGCCTTTTGCGTGACATTGCCCCAAAGTAACAGCTCTATTGCCAGCCCTTAAAAGGGCTTTTTGCGGGGCATTTCCCCAAAGTGATCAGCTCTTTTGCATCTAATCTAAATCCCCCTACACCGCCGCCACCTATAATAAATGTATTACCCCCTAATCTAATCCCCCTACACCGCCGCCACCTATATTAAATAGATTAACCCCTAATCTAATCCCCCTACACCGCCACCACCTATATTAAATAGATTAACCCCTAATCTAATTCCCCTACACCGCCGAAAGCTACATTAACTATATTAACCCTAATTATATTAGGGTTAATATAGTTAATATCGTTGTTATATTATATATATATTAACTATATTAACCCTAATTATATTAGGGTTAATATAGCTAATATCGTTATTATATTATAGCTCAATCAGATTGAGCTCGCATTCTATTGGCTGATCGGAACAGCCAATAGAATCCTATCAGCCAATCGGAATTCGAGGGACGCCATCTTGGATGACGTCATTTAAAGGAAACTTCATTCGTCGTTTAGTCGTCAGGCCAGATGGATGTTCCGCGTCGGAGGGCTGAAGAAAGAAGATTGAAGATGCCGCTTGGAAGAAAACTTCGCCCCGATGGAGGACCTCTTCTTTGCCGCTTGGATGAAGACATCGCCAGATGGAAGACTTCTTCTTTGCCGCTTGGATGAAGACATCGCCGGATGGAAGACTTCTTCTTTGCCGCTTGGATGAAGACATCGCCCAGATTGGATGAAGAGTTCGGCCCGGCTGGGTGAAGACGACTCAAGGTAGGGAGATCTTCTGGGGCTTAGTGTTAGGTTTTTTTAAGGGGGGTTTGGGTGGGTTTAGAGTAGGGGTATGTGGGTTGTAATGTTGGGGGGTGGTATTGTGGGGGGGTTTTACAGGCAAAAGAGCTGATTTCTTTGGGGCATGCCCCACAAAAAGCCCTTTTAAGGGCTGGTAAGGTAATAGAGCTGTTAACTTTTTTAATTTAGATTAGGGTAGGGAATTTTTTTATTTTGGGGGGCTTTGTTATTTTATTAGGGGGCTTAGAATAGGTGTAATTAGCTTAAAATTCTTGTAATCTTTTTTTATTTTTTTGTAATTTAGTGTTTGATTGTTTTTGTAGTTTAGTTTATTTAATTGTATTTTAGTTTAGATATTTGTAGTTTATTTAATTTATTGATAGTGTAGGTGTATTTGTAACTTAGGTTAGGATTTATTTTACAGGTAAATTGGTAATTATTTTAACAAGGTAGCTATTAAATAGTTATTAACTATTTAATAGCTATTGTACCTAGTTAAAATAAATACCAAGTTACCTGTAAAATAAATATAAACCCTAAAATAGCTACAATGTAATTATTAATTTACATTGTAGCTATCTTAGGGTTTATTTTATAGGTAAGTATTTAGATTTAAATAGGAATATTTTAATTAATAATATTAATATTAATTAGATTTATTTTAATAAGAATTTAGTTAGGGGTGTTAGAGTTAGATAGGGTTATTATACTTAATATATATATATAATATAATAACGATATTAACTATATCAACCCTAATATAATTAGGGTTAATATAGTTAATATATATAATATAATAACTATATTAACTATATTAACCTTAATATAATTAGGGTTAATATAGTTAATATAGGTTGCGGCGGTGTAGGGGGGTCAGATTAGGGGTTAATCTATTTAATATAGGTGGCGGCGGTGTAGGGGGATTAGATTAGGGGGTAATACATTTATTATAGGTGGCGGCGGTGTAGGGGGATTTAGATTAGAGGCAAAAGAGCTGATTTCTTTGTGACAATGCCCTGCCAAAAGCTCTTTTAAGGGCTGGTAAAAGAGCTGGTTACTTTGGGGCAAAGCCTGCAAAAAAAACCCTTTAAGGGCTGGCAATAGAGCTGTTTACTTTGGGGTAATGCCACGCAAAAAGCCCTTTTCAGGGCTATTTGTAGGGTTAGACATAGGTTTAGTGGTAGGGATAGTTTAGTATTTTAGGGGTTAATTAATTTAATATAGGTGGTGGCGGTGTAGGGGGATTAGATTAGGGGTTAATAATTTTATATATAGCTGGCGGCGGGGTAGGAGCTCACATTAGAGGGTAGTTAATGTAGCTGGCGGCGGGGTAGGAGCTCACATTAGGGGGTAGTTAATGTAGCTTGCGGCGGGGTAGGAGCTCACATTAGGGGGTAGTTAATGTAGGTGGTGGCGGGGTAGGAGCTCACATTAGGGGGTAGTTAATGTAGGTGGTGGTGGGGTCCGGGATTGGCGGTTTAGGGGTTAATAACTTTATTAGGTGGCGACGGGGTCCTGGAGCGGCGGTTTAGGGGTTAATACATTTTTTATTATTAGGAGAGTGAGGGGGGATAGCGGATAGAGGGTTAGACGTGTCGGGCTATGTTTGGGAGGCGTGTTAGACAGTACGGGTGATTTAATAACTTAGTCAGGTTTTTTATGCGCCGGCAGTTTCGAAAGTGCCGTAAGTCACTGGCGACTCCAGAAATTTGTACTTACGCAGATTTCTGGACATCGCTGGTTTGTCAGACTTACGGCACTTTAGCATCTGACCGCGCCATATATGGGATAGCTTGAGTTGCGAGCTGAAACTACAGGCGGTGGGGGTTCCCTCGCTTGCGCTGTAAACTACGATCTATATCGGATCGCGCCCTATATATTTAAAACCATGCAGAAATGTTTCCTCCTCAATACACAAATGGTAGGTGCCCTTTTGGCAGATATGATTTTTTTTATTTACAGTATCCCACAAAAGAACACTGAAGAAATGACACTTTGCTACAATGTAAAGTACTGAGTGTACAGCCTGTATAAGAGTGTAAATTTGCTGTCCCCTCAAAATAACTCAACACACCGCCATTAATGTCTAAACCGTTGGCAATAAAAGTGAGTACACCCCTAAGTGGAAATGTCCAAATTGGGCCCAATTAGCCATTTTCCCTCCCCGGTGTCATGTGACTCGTTAGTGTTGCAAGGTCTCATGTGTGAATGGGGAGCAGGTGTGTTAAATTTGGTGTTATTTCTCTCACAGTCTCTAATACTGGTCACTGGAAGTTCAACATGGCACCTCATGGCAAAGAACTCTCTGAGGATCTGAAAAAAGAATTGTTGCTCTACATAACAATGGCCTAGGCTATAGGAAGATTGCCAAGACCCTGAAACTGAGCTGCAGCACAGTGGGCAAGACCATACAGCGGTTTCACAGGACAGGTTCCACTCAGAACAGGCCTCGCCATGGTCGACCAAAGAAGTTGAGTGCACATGCTCCACGTCATATCCAGAGGTTGTCTTTGGGAAATATACGTATGAGTGCTGCCAGCATTGCTGCAGAAGTTGAAGGGGTGGGGGGGTCAGCCTGTCAGTGCTCAGAACATACGCCGCACACTGCATCAAATTGGTCTACATGGCTGTCGTCCCAGAAGGAAGTCTCTTCTAAAGATGATGCACAAGAAAGCCTGCAAACAGTTTGCTGAAGACAAGCAGACTAAGAACATGGATTACTGGAACCATGTTCTTTGGTCCGATGAGACCAAGATAAACTTATTTGGTTCAGATGGTTTCAAGCGTGTGGCAGCAACCAGGTGAGGAGTACAAAGACAAGTGTGTCTTTCCTACAGTCAAGCATGGTGGTGGGAGTGTCATGGCCTGGGCCTGCATGAGTTCTGTCAGCACTGGGGAGCTACAGTTCATTGAGGAAACCATGAATGCCAACATGTACTGTGACATACTGAAGCAGAGCATAATCCCCTCCCTTCAGGGACTGGGCCACAGGGCAGTATTCCAACATGATAATGACCCCACACACACCTCCAAGACGACCACTGCCTAGCAAAAGAAGCTGAGGGTAAAGGTGATGGACTGGCCAAGCATGTCTCCAGACCTAAACCCTATTGAGCATCTGTGGGGCATTCTCAAACGAAATGTGGTGGAGCGCAAGGTCTCTAACATCCACCAGCTCCGTGATGTCGTCATGGAGGAGTGGAAGAGGACTCCAGTGGCAACCTCTGAAGCTCTGGTGAACTCCATGCCCAAGAGGGTTAAGGCAGTGCTGGAAAATAAGGGTGGCCACACAAAATATTGAAACTTTGGACCCAATTTGGACATTTCCACTTAGGGGTGTACTCACTTTTGTTGCCAACATTAATGGCTGTGTGTTGAGTTATTTTGAGGGGACAGCAAATTTACACCATTATACAGGCTGTACATTCACTACTTTACATTGTAGCAAAGTGTAATTTCTTCAGTGTTGTCACATGAAAAGATATAAAATATTTACAAAAATGTGAGAGGTGTACTTTTGTGGGATACTGTATATATATATATATATATATATATATATATATATATTTATATATAGATAGATAGATAGATAGATAGATATATTCATAACATTCCAGTTTACTGCCCCTTTATGCAAGGACTTTCCATATGCCAGAAGGCATTTTATCTAAGATTTTTACATCTGCATAAAATGTTATACTCTCAGGCTAAGATTGCTCAGTGTTTGAAATGAGACAGGTTAACTTAACACTGTTCAGTTTACACTACAGCTGACTTAATTTTGAAATACATACAAACAAGTCTAAATCCAGGATTTAACCAGATTTAATGGTATGAGACTTAGTGCCACAGCTTATGGTTCCACCAAGACCATATAGAGTACAGCATTTTCAAAATCCATAACTACAGCTGACAGATGGGAATATTTGTAACCAGATTTGAAGTGGTTGGGGAAAATGGGGCGGGGGGCCAGACATATGCCAACCTTTCAAAAGTACTTTTCTTCATCTACCTTTTCTAACAGATCAATAATGTACAATTTTGAATTCACAGAAGTATTTTTGTTTGCACATTTACAAATATGATTCTTTAAAAAGTGATCTCTTAATTTCTGCTATTTTTTTTTTATCATGCATGTCATACACTGTTAATTTAGGGGATGGCAATGTGCAGAAATTTTACCTCCTGTGAGTGTTTCTGTGAGTGTCTGTGTTTATGGGGAATATTTATCAAAACGTCAACTGAAAATACGCTTGAATCCCGCGTCGTATTTGTCGCGAGAATTATCTGCCGTAGTTATCAAAGCGTCAAGATCTGCAAATGTTGAACTTTGTGATGTAATATATGATCCCGCAATCTCAATCCAACGCAGATCGATGCTTGCGTCATTACAGATGTTTCAAATTCAGATTCGACTCTATTTGACCCTTTTCCCAATTTATCAAACATTTAACAGGTACGCTCACATGTATTTCAACGCAGCGTACCTAGTTTTCAATCCACCACCCTTGAGGTCGAGGATGCCATAGAACTCAATGAGAGTTTGAAAACACAGAAAGCTTATGTTCCATGATGCAAGAGAATGAAGTATATTACATAATAAAAGTAAATTAGAAACTTTATTAAAATTATATACCCTTTCTAAATTAAACAATATTATTGCTCCACATTTGGTGCACTAGAAGATATAGGGATGAAAATGAAAAATATATTACTACTTATGGATTATGTTACAACTTTGTCTCTCATTACAATGCAAGGGGACAATATTATTTCTCCAAATTTGGTGCAAAGTTTTCCCCCAAACTTGTTGCACTAATAGATATAGAGATACAAATGAAATAAATAAACAACATAATATAGCTAACTTCCTTTTTATTTTTTTGAAAAATCTATGTGCACCATGTTTAAGCCATGTAATACAAGTCACACTCTCTACTTTGCACCAAATTTGACTCAACACTTTTCATAGTAATTATGACGCAAACTCCTAAACAACCCACACACTAGTGAATTTTTCAACCACTTTTGATTGGAATATGCATAATCACATGATTTATGACATCAGCCAATCTGATTCAAATATAAACTATCACTAACGAATCAAATCGCTCGATACTTGTGTCATTGATCACTCGTCAGAACTTGTAAGTGCCATTTGTTACATTGTGTATTGTTACATTGGGTATTATACTTTGAAAGTATGTATATGTGAAATTAGTATTAAAGATAAACATTGATGCTGACATTAGGACACACAGTGTAATATTTTAGACAAGGATTTTAAAATTCAAATTAATGTTTGATTCAATATAATCTTAGGCTGATAGCTCAAAGGGATAGCCCACTTAACATTAAACTGTCATGATTTAGATACAGCATAAATTAAAATCCCCTCTTTACTGTCATGCTATTTTCAGTGTATTTCTTCCTTCTCTTGAATTTCTTTTTCAGTAAGAAATGTCATCTTATATGTCAGTCCATTTTATAACACATGTGTAGCGGTGGTTTTTAAAACTAGATTGCAATCAGGAGGGGTTAGACAGGTGCAGAGTGAAAACTGGCCCAGCTCTTAAAATATCCATTGTGTGCAAATAGATACATATGATACCCTGATTACATGTTATTTTCTCAATTATTCCTGCTCAGAATAATAATACATTTACAATATATACATATAGTGGTATAAATTAACACAGAGATATGACCGACAACTTTGTTTAGAACAAAAAAAGGAACTTAGGGACATGCAAATATGTTTGCAAAAGATTTCTAACATAACACACACACATATATATATATATATACACAAGTATGTGCAAAGATATATGTATAAAAGAGATAAAAGCATATCATGACTTCAAGAAATATAAATACACATTAAGTTATGTGAAAGTATTATATAACAAATAAATATAAACATAACTTCCTATGAGATATTATTTGTTGAGGTATAAATGTACCAATTTCTTGGACAATAACAGATGGAATTTTTTTTTTTAGCTTTACAGAAATGTGATCGTTCATGGACAGTAATGAAATGGTATAAATAGAGTTGGGAAAAACCTGAATAACCGCGACATCCATGACTGTTAGTTAACAACAGTCCGATGCTCATTGCACCGTACTTGATGCGCATGTTTTTGACGGTTATTTTGGTAAATAAGGGGATCATATGTGGTTCCGCGGCAGCGATGTCTGGCGAGCGTATTGACGCAGGCAAATGCACTGAGATTGACGCTTTGATAAATATGCCCCTATGTCTTTGTGCTTTAGTTGGTGTCTCTATGAGTGTGTATGTATTTTTTTCTGTGTACCTCTCTGTGAGGGTTTGTGTGTCTGTCTGTACATTTGATGTGGATGTCTCTATGAGGGGGGGGGGTATGCATGTCTTTGTGTGTTTTCTGCGGGTGTCTGTGTATGTATTTTAATGTTTTCTGTGGGTGTCTGTGAGTGTGTATGTCTATGTGTGTTTTCTGAGGCTGTCTCTGTGGGTGTTTCCTTGGGTGTATGTGCAAATTTGTGTTTGAGTTTGTGTGTGTGTGTCCATTGACTGTTCCTTTTTTAGGACATTTTGACCCTACTACTGATTATTCACATTTTTCTACAAACTTTGAGACTAATGAGACCTTTCTGGAAGTCAATAAATCCACCACTTAACCTTTAAATTATTGTTTAGGCAGTTCAGGGCCCTTCCTTTCAGCCACTGCATTGTGTTGTTAGGGTTGCCAGGTGTCAACCACAAAAATACTGGACATATGGGGGGGGGAGTAAAATAAAATAAAAATGTAAATTAGTGTACACACATACATATATAGACACACATACACACACAGTCCACACACACACACATATATACATATATATATAAATATACTGTATATACACACACACACACATATATATATATATATATATATATATATATATATATATATATATATATATATATATACAGGTTATTTACTATTTGAATGCACAAAAAGATCATTAAAGGTTCTAAAATACACTGTTTAAGCCCCGTAACTGCCAGAAATGTGTGCACATCTGCTACATACTGCACAGCAGGCAGCCCTTTCAAAGCAGTCAAGGGGTTAAACAGTTTTTTATCAGACAGAAAAGTAAAATTAGAAACTACCTTATTGCTAATGCTATATTTACTCCCAGTGTTAGCCTTCTATTTGCCTAAAAAACATATATTTACAGATAAGTCTACTTGGACATGGCAGCAGTCTTACTTTACATGTCTATGATTATTGTTATGAATAAAAAGGGAACTGGTGTTTGTGTAGAAAAAAAATATACATTTATTATGAGTGGGCACAGGGATTATGAGTAGAAATACAGAGAATGCAAGAAAAGACCATGCAGGTAACGTGTACTACAGTTCAGATAGCACATTCAGTCCGCAGACATCCTAACTCTACCTGAAGTTCAGGGAGTCTCCCTGATTGTAATAGCCAGCAAATGGAATGCAATCTCCCTGAAACTTCAAGTACCATGATCCATGTGGCCCAAATCCGGAAAAGTGTTTCTTCAAGGAATGCCTTTAGTTGCTGAGACGTTATAGAACCCTCAAAGCATGCATCAGTAATCAAAAAGCCCACACTGATTTTAATAAAATAAAACACAAATACTACCTTATTTACTGCACGTAATTAAACTTTGTATTCTAGAATATTTAAGCATTCAACAAGCGTACGATCACTGGAAAATAGGTTTGTTGTATGTGGTTGTGCAATAAAGCTACTTTTTTTAAAATGTGACTTTAGTGGGAAGCTACTTTAATTAGTCTCTATCTTATTTAGGGTTTCAAGGTATCCACTATATGACTGGGAGGGGGGGGGGGCGGCGCAGTAGCGGGTGAAGCCACCTCCCTGAAATGAGTTTTTGCAGGTTGGGATGTCTGAGTCAGTGAAAGTGCTAACAAAACCTTCTGTAAATAAGTAAAATGAGGAACACTAGGGGACACACAAGCATGCACAATAGAGTTGTGGGACATAGGTGAGACTTACATCAGTTATGGCAGTGTGTGCAGGTTATGAAGAAATTGTGCAGACACTTCACAAACTCCCTTCTCAGCAGCAGTAGCAGACGCCCTGCCCCCACAGCAACCCGGTAAGTGAAGCAAGTCTCTGAAAGGGGAGGGGGCACAGTCTGATTCTGTAGTAAACTACCCAAACCTGTTGATTATACCTAGGTATCCCACTGTAGGGGGCGCTATTCGCATATATTAGTTAGTTAACAACATTTGATGTGCAACAAAACAATAATAAATCTCAAACCATACACTTAGTGGAAATAACTTAGCTGGATTCTTTGCCTCAGCTATGTAACATGTACTGATACTCAATATAGTCCTGAAATCTTTAAGAAATTCTTTTGGTAAAGTCCAGGTATGGTTGGTAGTATGATATTCACACTTGATAGAAGGCTTGATGGGCAGCTCCTCTTATAACAAACAAAGCAACCGAACATCTGTGGAAATTAATCACAAAGAAAAGAGGGCGCCTCCTAGTGCAATATTGCAAGATAATAAACAAAAAATAGAATTTGTGCAAGAAAAATACTCACAAAATAAGCGGCACCTATGTGCTGATTGGGGCAGGCTGGGGAATCACAGTGACCTCACCCAGCTACACTGATCCAGCGATTGGATGATAGAGCTTGAATGGAAACAAATGTAGAATCGGAACAAGAATTTAAAAAAGAGATGGGGGAGCACCTCCTAGTGCAATAATATAATATAAATGGCACAAATGGACAAACTAGAAGATTGTATACTCACAAAGGGAGCAGCACCTATGTGCTGATTGAGGCAGGCTGGGGAATCACAGTGGGGAATCACAGTGACCCAGCTACACTGATTCTGCAGCAGGATGATGGTTACCAATATGTCCAAACAAACAATCAGGCTTAGACTTCCATAAAAATAACAATTTATTTAAAAATTCAAGGGATGTGAATTGACAACACCCCAATATAAAAACAATTGTTTAAAAACAGTTGCAACTAGTTTCTCAGCTACAAAGGCTGTTTCCTCAGGCTAGCCTGAGGAAACAGCCTTTGTAGCTGAGAAACTAGCCTGAGGAAACAGCCTTTGTAGCTGAGAAACTAGTTGCAACTGTTTTTAAACAATTGTTTTTATATTGGGGTGTTGTCAATTCACATCCCTTGAATTTTTAAATAAATTGTTATTTTTATGGAAGTCTAAGCCTGATTGTTTGTTTGGAGATATTGGTAACCATCATCCTGCTGCAGAATCAGTGTAGCTGGGTCACTGTGATTCCCCAGCCTGCCTCAATCAGCACATAGGTGCTGCTCCCTTTGTGAGTATACAGTCTTCAAGTTTGTCCATTTGTGCCATTTATATTACATTATTGTACTAGGAGGTGCTCCCCCATCTCTTTTTTAAATTCTTGTTCCAATTCTACATTTGTTTCCATTCAAGCTCCATCATCCAATCGCTGGATCAGTGTAGCTGGGTGAGGTCACTGTGATTCCCCAGCCTGCCCCAATCAGCACATAGGTGCTGCTTATTTTGTGAGTATTTTTCTTGCACAAATTCTATTTTTTGTTTATTATCTTGCAATATTGCACTAGGAGGCGCCCTCTTTTCTTTGTGATTAATTTCCACAGATGTTCGGTGACTCTGTAGTAAGATGATTACTTTCAGTTTGTTAACCCCATGCTGTGGAAGACTAGAAAGCATAGGGTTTCTACTCTTCCATGTGCAGTGGGTAAAATAAACCTGGATCTGCATGGATTAAATGCAGTGATCTGCTTAATAAAAACTGGATTTTTTTCAGCCAGCTGTCCTGTATCTTTCTGCAAATTTTACCGGACAGCTGGCGGAAAAAACGGACTGTCCAGTCACATACTGGACACCTGGCAAACCTAGCTGTTGTCATCATATAGTCGGCATCTTTCTTGACAAAAAAGATACTCAGAATTCCATATTTTGTCTTATAAATCTTTTTTGACAAAACTGTAGTCTACCTCATTACTTGTCAGGTCGATGTAAACAAGTGCTGAGTGTCTGTGCCTGAGTGTGCTTGTGAGTTTCTTTGCATGTCTGCTAGAGTGTCTATGTGTGAATCCTTATGTGTGAGTGTGTGTTTCAGTGTGTGAGTGTGTCTGTGTGTTACTACCTTTACAACATTTCCAAGTTTGACTACACTTAAGAATAAAGTGCATATACGTTTTAGTCACTTGGTCAAAAATTGCACATGTCAAAGGGGGGGGGGTGATCAATGGTTAAGTAAGGGGCCCCAAAATTTCTAGTAGCGGCCCTGTTGCTAGCACCCTGGTGGATGTGTTTGTTTTAAGATAGAGTGCACTTCTACATTGCTTTATTTATATATATATATATATATATATATATACACACACATAAAAACACAACACATATATAAGCATGTATATACGTATATACATATATATATATATATATATATATATATATATATATATATATATACACACACACATATATATATATATATATATATTTTTTTTTTTTTTTTTTTTTTTTTTTTCGAGACCGGTACACGTGATGTACGCACAGGACTGCAGAGTCTCGCTTTGAAAATCTTGGCACCTTTCAGAGCAGTTTGCTCACAAAGCACGGATTATACAAGGAAAGCACTTCCAAGAAGGATACATAAGGCTTCCATCGCCTTTCCAGCTGATAACAAGGTCGTATGTACTTTTCAATAGAAGGCAACAGATGGGCCTTTTAAGTAGGAGTGTACTCCGATTTTGCTCACAAAAGAGAGGCATGATTATCCCTGTCGAGGGTTACTGTTCTTAAACTTGGAACTGTTACTCAAAAAACTGCATACTGCCTTATATAGCACTTCCAGCTGAATCGCATACCTGCAAGTGTACAACTATAAAGACATACAAGTGATATCTCAGCATTTCTGCTGCTAACTTGCTTACTAATCCTCATATGCTTTAACTTTGCATGTTTTCTATCCTATGTCAAATGTACATATTTAGGTGGGTTGATTACTAGACTACTTAGATCCCAATCTTCTCCTGCCCAGCTAATACCTCTTTAACCAGGGGTGCTGTGAGCAGCAGGGTGTAGTCAGTCTAGATAATACTCCCCCTACAATATATTTCCATGCTTGCTTATGTACTTTGCAATACTTTGCTCCGTTAAGCTGAACATATGTTGATAATGACAAACTGCACTTATGCAAGAATTCTATACTTAACCTCTTAGATCCCATTTTATATCTGCCCAGGTTATACCTCCATGCCCACTTTTACTGTGAGCAGTAGGGTGTAGTAGGCTAAGCAAGTTCTTGCCATCAACAGCTTCATACTAACAGCTTGAAATACTTTGTGCCTGTGTTCATCCCTGACCGGTCAGGTTTATTATGCACTTTGCACATAAAAATGTATTAATATATGTATTTTAAATGTATGTCCTTGTGTGCCTACACATCGTATATGTATTTTAGAACTGTACATTTTGAATGACTGATGGTGTTCTCACGGGGCGAGATGGCACTGATTCACAATTAAAACTCGCTATTGAAGTATATATTTTTTGAGCTTTTCTTTACTTTATAAAAGAGTGCTGATTTCCCTGTCTTTTAACAACAAGATTTCGTTCTTGTTTATTCTTTCTTATTTGCACCATGCCATATATATATATATATATATATATATATATATATATATATATAGGCTTACCATAATATTTAAGGGTGAAACTGGGATCACCTGGTGTGGTGCCAGTGGGGGTGTGGTCAGGGGTGTGGTCAAGGGACGCAGCGATTACCGGTCCTTTTAAAGTAGTAGCTTTTATGTGCGTAATGTTTTGTGGATACTCTACCCTTCCTCGGTCAAACAACAAGTGAAATCACACAGTTTAAATAGACACATAACACCACCCCGTAGTGAAAAAGGCACCATTACATTGTCATGGCAACCCATACACAACATTACCAAATAAATCATTCATCTAAATCTCAGATTCTAAATAATGCCAAACATCAGGCATAATTACCAATTTCATAAAATAGTGACAAGCATATACATCACTCAATTTAATTTCTGCAGGGTAATATGTGTTTTATCTGTCTAATTAAGGAACAGAACTGAATACTGATTTTGCATAAATACAACATTGAATGTAATAAGTCAAAAAGAAACACATACCTGTTAAAGCTGTTTAAGAGGCTACGCTATACCATAACGCAAGAAGTTTACAGCCAAAATGCTATTCTGCCTAAAGTAAAGCAAGATCCACTCCAAAAATCCTACCTGTCTGCACTTCCTGGTCATACACATATGATTCCCCTAAACGTGTATCACCGGTGATGTCATCAGGGGTCAGGGGGGTGTTAAATTCTTAGAAAAATAAACCAAGTAGTACTACAAAATTAAAAAAAACTCTATGCTGCTCACTGCCTGTATTACTAAATGTAAACTTTGATGGACACGAATGTTAAGCTAAGCAGCTGTATGTAACAAAGTACCAGCATCCAACTATTCTGGAGAGTCACAGTCTAGTCATTTTGAATAATGTGTCCGGGTTTCAGGCGGTCTGAAACCCGGACACATGATTTGAAATCCAGAGGTGGCAACCCTACTGGGACAGAATGAACAACTGGGTGGGACACTGGGACAGCGCCTCCAAACTGGGACAATCCCAGTAAAAGTGGGACTTCTGGTAAGCCTATATATATATATATATATAGTCACACACACACACTTTGGAGCCCTTTACAATCAAATACCTTAAAAGTTGAAATATAATTTTTAATAAATTTAATGTTCTTCACTGTCTAGATTACAAGCGGAGCGGTATATTTAATGCCAAAAGTTGGCAGATCTGAATTATAGGCTTTTTTTAAAAAAAATTCATATGGTCTACTGTAAAAAAATGTTTTATTTGAATATTACAAAAAAGTACTCTTGCTAAATGCAGTGTGTACAATAGTTCAGCACAGCAGTGAGAAATAGCCCAGCAGTGCAGGGGTTAAGGTACATACTACCTTAAATCTAAGGGGTTAATTAACTAAAAGTGTCGTAAATTCTTCTAAATATATGCAATGTTAGATATATTTCTCGTAAAAAACTTTGACATCACAACTCCAGACCTGACAACTGAAAAATATTTAATCGTGATTTGTTCATTAATTTATATATATGATCATATCACAGGAAGTACAGCACAATAAAATAAATATACTATCTTACACAAATTTGTCACTTTTTACTAATCAAAAGCTGAAACTTATTAGTGTGATTTGGAGTAGACCAGAAACAGTGGCACTGACTGGTTTAAATAGTCTTGCGTTCCAATGCAAAAATATTACAAAGAAGAGTTACATTTCTTATTGGTTCCTAGCATTGTCAATCACAATAAAGCTCCAAACCTCTTGCCGCCGCTAGTGACGTATTCTAAAGCGTCTGCAGATAGAGATTTTGGGAGCCATGGGGTTAACCGGAAATTCACAGTCATAAGCGTGAATAATACATTTTGTTGTCCCTCAATGTTGTTAGTCGGTTTAGGGAAATATCAATCACTAAAATTCCGATACGGAAGCTTTACCGAGGTGTGCTTGAAATGCAGCTATTTGTATTGAATGTATGAGACAAGCTTGTTATCCTGTTTGATGGCGCAGGCAGTGGGCGTACCCGGGATTTCAGTCGGTGTTCTGTCCTGTAACTTAAGTTTGTAGGAGAAAGTATTTATTTATTTATTTATTTATCCTTATTTGTATGCTATTTGTGCTACAGCGTCTAAATCCAGACGCCCTACTGGCATTCACAGCAGATGCTGATTTCTTCACCGAGGCTGGCGGCTAGGAAGCTTATAGTTACTATTGAAGAGTTAGTATAGGGCAAGGAGTCATGTATCCATTTTAAAACGTAGATGAGATACAATAATAATTGGAGCTGATCTTTATAAACTAGACATATAGGAAAAAAAACTGCGAACAATAGTACGAATTGAAAATTTAGATAACTGGATAATTATTGTTGTGCATAAATAATGATGCAGCAAGAAAACTTTGAGATACTATAAGTATGTGTTACATGGGTTTAAAATAATATTTGCTTTATTTAAAATATATCTTCTGGTACTTTAAGATTTGCCAATCACTAAGATTACTAAATAGATGTAAAACAAACTTTGTATTAGGCAAAGGGCAACCTGACAATCGATCAACTTTAACTCCAGAAAGGTTGATCTCTGTGGGATACCTCCTCAGAGCATCCATTATCCATAAGGCTTTAGAATGCTGCAGCTTAAAGGGCATGAAGATGACCTTATAGAGAGCAAAGAGCTCCACCTTGCTGTGTCTCTGGACCAACCTCAACACCTGAGTGAACTTCTCTCTCATGACAAATACAGAAACCTTATCAATGCAAGCAGTGGTTGGGGAATTCCAGTGACCCCTCTCCGTCTGGCTGCGGCCAAGGGATTTGTTCAGTGTTTAAAGGTTCTTTTGGACAATGGGGCAGAGGTGGACAGCTTGGATGTTAAGGCTCAGACACCTCTATACATAGCAGTAAACTATGGGCATCTTGATTGTGTCAGCGAATTACTAAAAGCCGGAGCCAATCCTGGTGGAAGCATCTACAACAACGCCTCCCCTATTCTGATTGCTGCGCGTGAAGGAAATGCCAGCATCCTAAGAGAGCTATTAGAATATGGTGCTAATGCAAATGTCAGGCCAAAGGTGCCTGACTGGGCTTTTAGTAGTAGCATCTCCACTGGTCCCTTGTATTTTTCGGCAGTATATGATCATTTGGAGTGTTTTAGGACTTTACTTCTCTATGGGGCTGATCCTAATTACAACTGCACAGACATGGAACTCCTTAAGAAGATAAAGAATCCCAAATCTGTTGTGGAGCACTGTCTGCAACGTAAATGTAGTACCCAGTTTGTGGAGCTGCTTATTGAGTTTGGTGCCAATGTTTACTTGCCTGACCTGAATAATGATGAAGAATATCTTAAACATGACGCAATGAAGCTCTTGTTAAGAGAAAGAGGTAACAATTGCTTAGGATACACCTATGACATACAATTCATTAAATCACTTAATTCTCTACTACACTATTTAGCAAACGTAACTTCTGCCATACACACTAGTTGTTATTATTATTTTCTTTTCTTTTTTTCTTGCTTACTGTATAAGATAGTTTAGATAACGTGGTAAACACCTTATTGATGGTCAGGAACATTGTGTGTGTGTATACACATATGCATAAGGTTTAACCTTTTCTGTCTGGAGGGTGATTAGTAGGCATCTACTGCTATACTGCGACTTTTAAGATAAGGCCTTTGTCATAGTTTCCATTAAATGTTTAGTAGTAAACTGACATGCCATTTATGTGACCTAAGGTCATGTGACGACATAGGATTTTATAAGTCACAGTGAGGATGCACCCAAAACCAGAGGTAGTTTCTCATGGTGACCCCTCATTTGAAATATATAATTCTGTCTTTTTCAAGGAGTTCTGGAAGAGGAGGCATAATAGAGCCTTGGGGGTAGATTTATCAAGCAGTGGATGCTGCAATTCACCCCCAAAGTTTCAGGTCCGCCTGAAGCAGCAGTCATAAGACCGTAGCTCCTTAACTCATCCGACACCTGTGAAGTGGCGGACAGCAATCATCCCAATCAGATCATGTCTGCCGACATTTGATAAATCTACCCCCAAGTCTTCCCCAAACCTAGTCCACCCATCATAGACTGATTACACAGCCTCTAAATGCTTTTCCTGTTTGTGATTACTTAAAAGAAAACAAAACTTTAGGAAGTGTATAAGCCACCCTGTTTTTAACCCCTTCATGATCGAGCCAAATGCCCAAGTTCTGAACGTAAAAAAAACTAGAATTTTCATCTATATGCATGTTCAACCATAATTTATCTCTTTCACATTAAGTGCACCCACACTTATTATATATTGTTTTTTAGGGGACAAATAGGAATTTTTTTTTAACATCAAATATTTATTTCTAGACTAATTTTATATGAAAAAAATCTGTGTAAGAGCTTTTAGGTTCTCCAAGCAATTTTATTGTGAATACCATAATCCTGATAGACATTCATGCAATATAACGCCCATATTTGTGTTCAGTGATGTACAATGATACCCCCCCCCTCCCTACATGTAAGGGTTTTATGGGATTTCAGGAAGTTACATGGGGCCTGGCCATTTACATGGAAATTTGGCACATTACTTTTCTGGACCTATCTCACCTTAGACACTATGGCAGCCCAGGAATGAAAACTACCGCATCATGGCATACCATATGCAAAAGTAGACAACCCAGGGTATTCCAAAATGTTTGTTTTTTCTTTTTCTTTTTTTTGTAGCCACTCAGTCACAACACCTGTCCAAATTAAGTTGTAATTTTTTGTATGCGTTTTTCACACAAACACTGCACTTTGGCTGTTTCTATCATCATCATTGTTTTTCTGCTGTAAAACACCCAGACTTGTGTTCAGCGAAGTCCTTCGAGTTCAGCAGTACCACCCATATACCGGTTTTATAGGGTTTCTGGAAGTTCATGGCCAAATATGGGGCCTGCTTATTTCATTCTTCATACATGGAAATTTGGCATCTTGATATTTTGGGCCTTTGTCATCTTTGAGACATTATGGCAGCCCAGGAATGTAAATTACCCTATTGTGACATACCACTTGCAAAAGTAGACAACCCAGGGTATTCCAAATGGGCTATATCTGGTCTTTTTTATGTAGCCACTTAGTCACCTGTCCAAATTTTAGTCTATGTGTAAAATATATATATATATATATATATATATATATATATATATATATATATATACACACAAACCCTGCCCTTTCACTGTTTATATCATCCTTATGTTTTACTGCTATAATACACTAATATTTGTGTTCAGCAATGTCACACATGTACAATTATGCCACTCCCAATGCACAGGTTTTATGGGGTTTCAGGAAGTTACATGGGGCCTGCCCATTTACATGGAAATCTCGCACATTGATTTTTTTGGGCCTATGTTGCCTTTGAGAGACAGTATGGCAGCCCAGGAAAAATACACTCATTATGGCATACCATTTGCAAAAGTAGACAACCCAGGATATTCTAAAAGGTGTATTTAGTTCTGTGTAGTCAACTTCTCATGACCTCAGAGTGGCTGTGCTTAAAATGAAGATAAACCTTGATGAACGAAAGCCCGGTTTTTAAAAAATACTATTAAAAACAGGGGCACTTTCATTCATCAAAGTTTAGAAAGCAGCCATTTTGTTTAAAAACGTACCTTTCTTCTTTTCACAGCCAGAGCAGCTTCTCCCACACGGAGATCCTCTCTTCACACGTCGGCAATGACTAATCCGGCTTCCTCCAATTACGGCATGGCCTCAGGCAATGACTTCCCCTGGGGGGAAAGCCGTGATTAGAAGAAGAAGAAAAGTAATTTTTTAAACAAAACAGCGGCTTTCTAAACTTTGATGAATGAAAGTGCCCCTGTTTTTTAATAGTATTTTTAAAAACCGGGCTTTCATTCATCAAAGTTTACCTTCACTTTACTGTAAAAAGAGACAGGTCAAGGGATCCATGAAGTTAGGAATACAGAATAATAAAATAAATCAGGAAGACATTCCCCCCCCCCCCCCCATATTTTTGCTATACTCTACATTGCACAATGGCTTTCGGATCTATGTATCTTTTCTCTTTACAAACACTGGCACTGTAGTTTTTATTGTGCATTGTGGAGAGCATGTACACTTTTTTTTTTTTTTTTTTGACAGTGTATCGAAGGATCAGTAGCTCATTGTGGCATAAAGCTGACGTGCCCCTATGTTTCTTTCCATATGCCAGCTTCAAATTTGCTTTTTGAAGGAGCAGTAATGCACTACTTTGAGCTAGCTGAACACACTGGTGAGCCAATGACAAGAGGCATATGTGCAACCACCTATGAGCAGCTAGCTCCCTGTAGTGCATTGCTTATGCTGAGCCTACTTGGGTATCCTTCCCAACAAAGGATAACAGAACTAAGAAATGTAGATGAGTCAATTAGAAAATTGTTTGAACTTGCATGCTCTGAATCATGAAAGTTCAATTTTTACTTTTCTATCCCTTTAAGAGTGTGAGCTAGGTCAAACTAGAGAAAGTAATGTAGAACATAAAATAGGGCTAGGTTTATCATACTACTGGTGGACAGGAGTGTACATCCTTGCTCCTGTCTGCCCTGCATCGCCTCTTGTGGGCAGCAATCCGATGCCTGCATTTATCATTGCACACGTGTGCTCGTGTACAACCCTGCCTATGGGCAGAGACTGTCAATCTCCCCAGTTGGAAAAGTCCGGGGAGATTGATATCCGCCACATAAGAGGTGGAGGATAGGGTAGAGAAGCACCAGTCTAATGACCGCTGCTTCTTAAATCTAGATAACAGGCTTGCTCATGCGAACCTGCAGCCGATGGGGCTGAGACAACTTGATAAATCTTAGCCAAACTAGTTAAGTGCATAAGTAGATCAAGCTATGGAAGAAATAGAAAGTATGTCAGGCTGTAGAGCAAAACCTGATTTAGCTTCATCAGTAATGCTGTGTATTTCAGACTTTATACCCTAACATTTGTATTTATTTTGTGTTTGATGCAGTTTTACAATGAGGTTTTTTTTTCTGTTAAGCGATAAGAATGAAGAATATATAGAGAAAAAAAATGTAACATAGCTTTCCAAGAGTTTGCTGCGAACACTGTACCAGAGGTAGTCGTCATAAAGAAATATAGTCAGATGTCATGGTAGACATGAATGCTTTAAAGGGACAGTCTAGGCCAAAATAAACTTTCATGATTCAGATAGAGCATGTAATTTTAAACAATTTTCCAATTTACTTTTATCACCAATTTTGCCCTGTCATCTTGGTATTCTTAGTTGAAAGCTTAACCTAGGAGGTTCATATGCTAATTTCTTAGACCTTGAAGCCCACCTCTTTTCAGATTGCATTTTAAGTTGTTCACCACTAGAGGGTGTTAGTTCACGTATTT
Source organism: Bombina bombina (assembly GCF_027579735.1). Taxonomy (NCBI): domain Eukaryota; kingdom Metazoa; phylum Chordata; class Amphibia; order Anura; family Bombinatoridae; genus Bombina; species Bombina bombina. The sequence goes on along the minus strand of NC_069499.1, from coordinate 718,466,478 downwards.
CATATAGATAACACTGTGCACGTGAAGTTATCTGGGAGCAGGCACTGATTGGCTAGACTGCAAGTCTGTCAAAAGAACTGAAAAAAGGGGCAGTTTGCAGAGGCTTAGATACAAGATAATCACAGAGGTAAAAAGTATATTAATATAACTGTTAGTTATGCAAAACTGGGAAATGGGTAATAAAGGGATTATCTATCTTTTAAAACAATAAAAATTCTGGTGTAGACTGTCCCTTTAAAGCATAATGTTGATAAACAGTGACAGAGTTGGAGTGAAGTGTGAAGTAAAACAAATGTTTGAGAAGGACAGGAAAATAGGTATTTGATATGTGCATTCAGCAGTTTTGTTCTCTGCTGATATGTGGAAGAAGGCGGACCCTTGCAGCTTTCGGCTAATTTCGGAGACCAAATTATTGTTGTGAAAGTGCAACACATTAATATCTGGATTTGGTGTGTTGCACTGTCACAAGAATAATTTATATGGCATATACTTATCCACTCTGTGTCACTGTCTACATCGGCTTGCTGTGATACCATTGGAAGAGGAAGGAAGGGGAGGGTTCCCTACCTACAGAAAAAAGATTTTGTGAGGGATGGGTTTCCTATGCTACAGAAACGGGTGAGGAAGAGGGGCCCTATCAGTTGAGGGGGTGAGGGGCGATCGCTACACTACAAATTTTCTATTTTTATTTTTGATAAATACAATCTATAAAGTGGGTACTGACAGCTGCCAGTACCTAAGATAGTGGCACATAGGGAGAGGGTAGGAGAGATGTTTGGGGTTGGATCAGGTGGGTGAGGAGGGTTTCCTACACTACATAAATGGGGGGATACTGTACGTAAATTGCAGACTGTCAGTTCCTAAGATGGTGGGGACCAGTGTGGGGGGGGGGGGGTTAGGCGAGAGGGTAATCTCTACACTGCAGGTAAATTTAACCTTCCAAGCTGATAGTGAAAAAGGGTGTGTGTACAAGCGCTAAGGTAATCCCCAAGCTGTATCCAAACAGAGATCCTAACCAACCTCCAAAAAATATGCACAAGTAGTAAGAAGTGAATACAGCGAGTATATTTATCCCTTGACCTCTTGTTGGCGCTGTATTCACTTCTTACTACTTAACCTTCCAAGCTACCTGATCAACCCATTCGCTGCTGGGAATATTAGAAGTGTGGTGCGCAGCTGCAATTAGCCACCTTCTAATTACCAAAAAGCATTGGCAAAGCCAAATATATCTCCTATTTCTGAACAAGTGGATCCCAGACAAGCTTTCACAGCCATTTGTGCGTTGACTGCACAAGCAGTATGTAAATAATTTCAGTAAGAAATTGTTAAAAGTTAATGGGTAGATAACAAAAAGAAAAGTCTATTGCTGTTTAGCCCATTAAGAAAAAGGCAATTTTTAAATTTCCTTCCCTTAAAATGACAGTCTAGTATTAATTAAACTTTCATTATTCAGATAGGACTTTTAATTTTAATCAACTTTCCAATTTACTTTTATCATCAAATTTGCTTTTTTCTCTTGGTATTCTTAGTTTAAACTAAACATAGGTAGGCTCATATGCTAATTTATTAGCCTTTGAGGGCTGCCTCTTATCACATGCTTTTTAAATCTCTTTTCAACACAAATAGACAGAAAGTACAGGTGGGCCATATAGATAACACAGGGGATTATTTAAGATCTAGCACAAAACAATGCTAAATTTAAGACAATAGATAATAAACAGTCACAGTCATGTGATCAGGGGGCTGGAAGAAGGTTACTAGATACAAGGTAATCACAGAGGTAAAAAGTATATTAATATAACTGTGTTGGTTATGCAAAACTGGGGAATGGGCAATAAAGGGATTATCTATCTTTTAAAACAATAACAATTCTATGGTAGACTGTCCCTTTAAGGACAAGGGCTGTTTTTACATTTCTGCCGTGTTTGTGTTTAGCTTTAATTTTCCTCTTACACATTTACTGTACCCACATATTATATACTGGTTTTCTGGCCATTAAATGGACTTTCTAAAGAAACCATTATTTTTATCATATCTTATAATTTACCATAAAAAATATTATAAAATATGATGGAAAAAATACACACTTTTTCTAACTTGGACCCCCTAAATCTGTTACATATCTACAACCACCAAAAAACACCCATGCTAAATAGTTTCTAAATTTTGCCCTGAGTTTAGAAATACCCAATGTTTACATGTTCTTTGCTGTTTTTGCAAGTTATAGGGCAATAAATAGAAGTAGCACTTTGCTATTTTCAAACCATTTGTTTTCAAAATTAGCGCTAGTTACATTGGAACACTGATATCTGTCAGGAATCCCTGAATATCCCTTGACACGTGTGTGTGTGTGTATATATATATATATATATATATATATATATATATATATATATATATATATATATATATATATATATATATATATATATATATATATATATATATATATATATATATATAAATAAAGAAAGAAAGAAAAACGAGGAACCAGGAATTTCAAATGCCAAGTGGCTTATTCAAACACAGGGTGGGTAGCACTTACACAGGTGTGCAAGGGGTGCTAAATCTGACGTGTTTCGCGCATATTCACATGCGCTTCATCATATATATAATATATATATTTTTTAGTAGCTAACCCAAAGTATTGAAGTATTGATCTAGGCTCATTTTGGTATATTTCATGCCACTATTTCACAGCCAAATGGGATCAAATAAAAAAAAAAAAATCATTCCCAAACTTTTTCACAAACTTTAAGTTTCTCACTGAAATTATTTACAAACAACTTGTGCAATTATGGCACAAATGGGTTGTAATTGCTTCTCTGAGATACCCTTTGTTCGGAAATAGCAGACATTTATGGCTGTGGCATTACTTTTTGGTAATAAGAAGGCCGCTAAATGCCGCTGTGCACCACACTTGTTTTAGGCCCAGCAGTGAAGGGGTTAATTAGGTAGCTTGTAGGGTAATTTTAGCTTTAGGGTAGTAAAACGTGTATAATTATAACTGTTGGTTATGCAAAACTGGGGAATGGGTAATTAAGGGATTATCTATCTTTTAAAACAACAAAAATTCTGGTGTTGACTGTCCCTTTAACTTTTTCACTAACTTTGGGTTTCTCACTGAAATTATTTACAAACAGCTTGTGCAATTATGGCACAAATGGTTGTAAATGCTTATCTGGGATCCCCTTTGTACAGAAATAGCAGACATACAGGTGAAACTCGAAAAATTTGAATATCGTGCAAAAGTTAATTTATTTCACTAATGCAACTTAAAAGGTGAAACTAATATATGAGAGAGACTCATTACATGCAAAGCAAGATAGTTCAAGCTGTGATTTGTCATAATTGTGATGATTATGGCTTACAGCTCATGAAAACCCCAAATCCACAATCTCAGAATATTAGAATATTGTGAAAAGGTGCAATATTCTAGGCTCAAAGTGTCCCACTCTAATCAGCTAATTAAGACATAACACCTGCAAAGGGTTCCTGAGCCTACAAAAGGTCTCTGTCTGGTTCAGTAAGAATCACAATCATAGGAAAGACTGCTGACCTGACAATTGTGCAGAAAACCATCATTGACACCCTCCATAAGGATTGAAAGCCTCAAAAGGTAATTGCAAAAGAAGTTGGATGTTCCCAAAGTGCTGTATCAAAGCACATTAATAGAAAGTTATGTGGAAGGGAAAAGTGTGGAAGAAAAAGGTGCACGAGCAGCAGTGATGACCGCAGCCTAGAGAGGATTGTCAGGAAAAGGCCATTCGAAGTCCAGTGTGAAGTTTCCACAGTCTGTGTTGATTTGGGGAGCCATGTCATCTGCTGGTGTTGGTCCACTGTGCTTCATTAAGTCCAGGGTCAACGCAGCCGTCTACCAGGAGATTTTGGAGCACTTCATGCTTCCTTCCGCAGACGAGCTCTATGGGGATGTTGACTTCATTTTCCAGCAGGACTTGGCACCTGCCCACACTGCCAAAAGCACCAAAACCTGGTTCAATGACCGTGGGATTACTGTGCTTGATTGGCCAGCAAACTCTCCTGACCTGAACCTCATAGAGAATCTATGGCCCATTGCCAAGAGAAAGATGAGACATGAGACCGAACAATGCAGAAGAGCTGAAGGCCGCTATTGAAGCATCCTGGTCTTCCATAACACCTCAGCAGTGCCACAGGCTGATAGCTTCCATGCCACGCCACATTGAGGCAGTAATTTCTGCAAAAGGGGTCCAAACCAAGCACTGAGTACATACATTGTGCATGCTTATACTTTTCAGAGGTCCGATATTGTTCTACAGGTATGTACAATCCTTGTTTTATTGATTGCATGTAATTTTCTGAGATTGTGGATTTGGGGTTTTCATGAGCTGTAAGCCATAATCACAATTTTGAAAAATCACAGCTCGAACTATCTTGCTTTGCATGTAATGAGTCTAAGTTACATTAGTGAAATAAATTAACTTTTGCACGATATTCAAATTTTTCGAGTTTCACCTGTATATGGCTTTGGCATTGCTTTTTGGTAATTAGAAGGCCGCTAAATGCTGCTGCGCACCACACTTGTATTATGCCCAGCAGTGATGGGGTTAATTTGGGAGCTTGAAAGGTTAATTTTAGCTTTAGTGTAGAGATTAGCCTCCCACCCGACACATCCCACCCCCTAATCCCTCCCAAACAGCTCTCTTCCCTCCCCTACCCCACAATTGTCCCCGCCATCTTAGGTACTGGCAGGAAGTCTGCCAGTACTTAAGTTAATATATATATATATATATATATATATAATATATTCTGCTGTGAAGGACCCCCCTCCCCCACTATTTGCCACCATTTTGGGTACTGCCAGTACCCACTTAGCAAACAAATGTGGCTTTTTTTTCTTTTCTTTTTTTTAATAAAACCTACTTTTTCTGTAGTGTAGCTGCCCCACTCCATACCCTACCCCCTCTCAGATCCCTTTTGAATTTTTTTCACCCACTCCTCTGCCACCCACCACTCTCTCTCCCACCACATGTTTTGAATAGATCACAGGCATGCCCACCGGCACGCACCCGACACCCATTTCCCCACTGCTGGCCAGAAGTTTACCAGTGATAGGGCCCCTCCCTGCAATGGCTCCCACCCACCAACGATCTGCACCATTGCTGGCTGATGCAGAGAGGGTCACAGAGTGGCTCTCTCTGCATCAGTCTGCAAAATAAAAGCTATTGCAGTGATGCCTCAATATCGAGGCATCACGGCAATACCTTGAAAGCGGCTGGAAGCGATCAGGATCACTTCCAGCCGCTTGAAACCCCTGACGACGTACAGGGTATGTCGTTGGTCTTTAAAGACTAGTTTTTGTATGCCATACCCTGTACAACGTGTGTCGTTAAGGGGTTAAATGAAGTGATAGTAAAAATGCTAAAAATCCTCTGGTGCTCTGGGCAAGTTTTTCTCTAATTTTCCCAGTCCTTAAAGGGACAGTCTAAACCAGAATTTTTATTGTTTAAAAAGATAGATAATACCTTTATTACTCATTCCCCAGTTTTGCATAACCAACACAGTTATATTATTATGTTTTACCTCTGTGATTAGCTTGTATTTAAGCCTCTGCAGACTGCCCCCTTATCTCAGTGCTTTTGACAGACATGCACTTTAGCCAATCAGTGCAGACTCCTAAATAACTCCATGGGAGTGAGCACAATATTATATATATATATATATGATACACATGAACTAGTACTGTCTAACTGTGAAAAACTTTCAAAATGCTCTGAGCTAAGAGGAGGTTTTCAACGGTTTAGAAATCAGTTTGAGCCTACCTAGGTTTAGCTCTTCAAAAATACCACCAAGCAAATTTAATGATAAAAGTCTATTGGAAAGTTGTTTAAGATTTTATGCCCTATCTGAATCATGAAAGTTTAATTTTGACTAGACTGTCCCTTTAAGGGGTTAAAGAGACATTAAAGTGACACGGAACCCACATTTTTTCTGTCGTAATCCAGATAGAGCATGCATTTTTATCATGAAAGTTTAATTTTGACTAGACTATCCCTTTAAGTAATGAAGTATATGAAAGTTTTTTTGTTTTTTTTACTACATATAATTAAACAATTTATATCACAATCTCAGGCTTAAAGGGACACTGAACCCATTTTTTTTTCTTTTGCGATTCAGATAGAGCATGCAATTTTAAGCAACTTTCTAATTTACTCCTATTATCAATTTTTCTTCTTTCACTTGCTATCTTTATTTGAAAAATAAGGCATCTAAGCTTCTTTTCTGGTTCAGGACTCTGGACAGCACTTTTTTTTATTTGTGGATGAATTAATCCACCAATCAGCAAGAATAACCCAGGTTATTCATCAAAAATGGGCCGGCATCTAAACGTACATTCTTGCATTTCAAATAAAGATACCAAGAGAATGAAGAAAAATTGATAATAGGAGTAAATTAGAAAGTTGCTTAAAATTGCATGCTCTATCTGAATCACAAAATAAAAAAAATTGGGTTCAGTGTCCCTTTAAGCCTGAGATTGTGATATAAATTGTTTAATTATATGTAGTTAAAAAACAAACAAAAAAACTTTCATATACTTCATTACTTAAAGGAATAGTCTAATCAAAATTAAACTTTCATGATTCAGATAGAGCATACAATTTTAAGCAAATTTCTAATTTACTCCTATTATCAAATTTTCTTCATTCTCTTGGTATCTTTATTTGAAAAAGCAAGAATTTAAGCTTAGGAGCAGGCCTATTTTTGGTTCAGCACCTGTGTAGCGCTTGCTGATTGGTGGCTACATTTAGACACCAATTGGCAAGCGCTACCCAGGTTCTGAACCAAAAATGGTCGAGCTCCTAAACTTACATTCTGGCTTTTTCAAATAAAGATACCAAGAGAACGAATAAAAATTAATAGGTGTAAATTAAAAAGTTGCTTAAAATTGTATGCTCTTTCTGAATCAGGAATGTTTCATTTTGATTACACTATTCCTTTTCCTGTACTCTAACTACAAATTTTTGTGAATGCCACAGTTTCTTTAAAGTAAGACGTCAACTTTTTCTTGCTTATCTGTTCTGCTAAGGACGATTAAAGGGATAGTAAACACCAAAAGTTTTATTGTTTAAAAAGGATAGATAATCCCTTTATTACCCATTCCTCAGTTTTGCATAACCAACACAGTTATAATTATATACTTTTTTACCTCCTGTAATTACCTTTTTATCTAAGCTTCTGCAGCCTGCCCCTTTATCTCAGTTCTTTTGACAGACTTGCATTTTAGGCAGTTAGTGCTGACTCTTAACATTGTGTTCAGGCCCGTGAAGTTATTTATCTAAATGACACACATGAACTAACTCCCTCTAGCTGTGAAAACTGTCAAATGCATTCATATTAGGAATTAGCAAATTAGACTACCTAGGCTTAGCTTTCAATTAATAATACCAAAAGAACAAAGCAAATTTAATGATTATAAAAAAAATGGAAATTTGTTTAAAATTGCATGCACTCTCTGAATCATGAAAGTTTAATTTGGACTTTACTGTCCCTTTTAACCTTTTACCGCCGTTATATTCCGTCCAAACGGCGCTGGGCTTTAGCGCCGTTAGGACGAAATACAGCGGCAGAGCCGTTGGATGTCCTGAAGCCAGCTGCGCTTACTGGATTTGATCGCGGTCTGGAGGGCGTTCCTAGAGTCATAGGGACGCCCCCCAGACCCGATCCCATAATTGATATCTCGATCGTGGGATTTCAGTTTGTCTACATCGGAACGTTGTTCCGATGTAGACATTATGACCCTGTCATGAGAGGGTTAAAGGGACACTGAACCCAAATTTTTTTTCTTTCATGATTCAGATAGAGCATGCAACTTTCTAATTTACTCCTATTATCAATTTTTCTTTGTTCTTTTGCTATGTTTATTTGAAAAAGAAGGCATTTAAGCTTTTTGTTTAGTTCAGGACCCTGGAAAGCACTTATTCATTGGTGGATGGATGTATCCACCAATCAGCAAGAACAACCCAGGTTGTTCATCAAAATGGGCCAGCATCTAAACTTACATTCTTGCATTTCAAATAAAGATACCAAGAGAATGAAGAAAATTTGATAATAGAAGTAAATTAGATAGTTGCCTAAAATTGCATGCTCTATCTGAATCGCAAAAGAAAAAAATTGGGTTCAGTGTCCCTTTAAGGACAGATATAAAACAGGAAATAAAACCAACCACCAAAACAAGGCTGTGTTAAACATAGGATTATGTAATAGGGTTTAGAATCATCCTTGTTTGTACAAACAGATAAATAGAACAAGCATCTGGCAAATATAAGAGAGGCACCTCATGTTTGTATCAGTCACCATATAGACAAATAGGATAGATAATATCAAACACAGGGTACTCCCATTTCCATAGAGCACCTTTATGTGCTAGTAGACACAGGCTGGCAGTATAAAGGTGTGTCAGCTCACCTCCTCCCGACAGCTCAAACACACTCACAGTGATGAACCAAACAGTAGGCCCCACACAAACGTGCACCTGGCAATTAGGGCTTGTAAACACTGTATTTTATATGGTTTTAATAAATCGGTATTTAAACTACAAACAATACAGTGTCAAAAACTGGTGGGTATACAAAGTCTGTACCCCCAGATATGCAATGCGTTTCTCTGAAGTTACGCTGCACTTATTTAAATGCTATCCTATCCAATCAGATTCTGAGAGCACAGGTGTAGTTAACATAAATAGAAAACTAGATCAAACAGGGTGGCGCCCATTACATTATAGAAACTAAAGTACATAAGCAAAACCTTTACACAACTTATAGTGTAAAATACATCTACATATTATTATTCTAAGGCTAATCTGAATACATCATTATGTCTAGCTTGTGTTTACTGGTAATCATCCCTTTTAAAATACTTTGGTCAATTTCATGGCACTTTAAGGACATTTTTTTTTTTATTATAAAGAGGTTAGCATATCCGTAGGCCTCAACTTCAGACTTAAAGGGACACGAAACCCACTTTTTTTTTATTTAGATATAGAATACACTTTTTTTAGAAAGTTTCCAATTTACTTCATTCTCCTGCTATTCCTTGTTGAAGAGAGATCTAGATAGGTAGCGTGCACATGTCTGGAGAATTACATGACAGGAAATGGTGCTGCCATCTAGTGCTTTTGCTAATGTATAACTGCTGCCATATAGTACTACAGACACGTGCACACTCCTGAACTTACCTCCCTGCATTTCAACAAGGAAACCAAAGAAAATTGGATAATAGAAGTAAATTGGAAAGCTGTTTAAAATTGCATGCTCTATCTGAATCATGAATGAAAATCTTTTGGTTTTTATGTCTCTTTAACCCCTTAACGACCAAGAACCTGCCAGGCATGTCCTACAAAAAGTGTCCGTTAATGACCAAGGACGTGCCTGGCACATCCTATGGGGTTTCAAGCGCTGGAAGCAATCGTGATCACTTCCAGCGTATTGCAGTGATGCCTCGATATTGAGGCAGCACTGCAATACCCTTTTTTACCCACCGATGCAGAGAGAGCCACTCTGTGGCCCTCTCTGCATCGGCCAGCGATGGTGCCGATCGTTGGTGAGAGGGAGCCGTAGCAGGGAGGTAGGTGGGCGGCCCATCGCTGGATTACTGCCGGATCCTCTTCATCCAGTGCTAGTACATAACTCGTATGGAATAGACGTGTGTTCAGAGTGTCTAAAGTAAAAAGGCTAAGGTGTCTAATACGTCTCATACAGTATCTAGTACTAGAGAACTAGAACAGTTTGTAGCTCAGCTCCACTGTCAGGTGCACGCCAAAAGTGGTGCTGTAATCCCTTGAGTCACAATAAATCCTCAGAAGGAGGCAGCACCTTGCAATATAAAAATATCTTTATTTCCACAGACTGGAATAAAACAGTGACGTTTCGGGTGGGACACCCTTAATCATACAAAGCTAAAACACACTGAACAAACCTTATAAAGGCCTACCTATGCACAGGTGTTCAATTAACATTTCTCAACACTTCCACCTAGTGGTTACTCACTTAGGATAGTACAACACAAAAAGCAATATCAGATGTGGAAATCTAGAGGCACCAGTCTCAGGACATTTTATCCAATGTGGCCACAACATTAGTCAGGTCCGTTTTCAAATCATTGATGCAATGCCACGTCCCAGACGGGGGGGGTAATAGAGAGTTAATGCTAAAAAAGGAGGCATTTTGGATTTACAAACTCAATGCAATGCAACCCTTGGGTTTAAATAAAGAATTGGATTATACTCTATTTCTATAATCATTTTGCAATTATTTTTGTAATCATTTTGAGTTATGAAATGTCAAATTTGCTGCAATTGTTTTTCATCTAATTTGCTGCAACTGTTTTTCACCAAATTTGCTGCAAGTGTTTTTCAACAAAATGTTTTTTTAATAATTTTCAATAATTTGTCTATCAATAATTTATTTGGTTGAAAATACATTGGTATCTGTATATGTCATTGTTTTGCATATGTATACATCTTTTGTATTGATTTTAATTCTATCTTGCACCAAGGTGAAATGAGAACATTAAGTTCTAATATAGATGTAACCACTAAGTGGAAGTGTTGAGAAATGTTAATTGAACACCTGTGCATAGGTAGGCCTTTATAAGGTTTGTTCAGTGTGTTTTAGCTTTGTATGATTAAGGGTGTCCCACCCGAAACGTCACTGTTTTATTCCAGTCTGTGGAAATAAAGATATTTTTATATTGCAAGGTGCTGCCTCCTTCTGTGGATTTATTAGTACTAGAGAACAGCAGTATCAGCTTATAAAGAAATAAAACTTTAATACAGTATTGCATCAGTGTTAATTTTGACAGCAAATTTCAATTTAGTCTTAGTTTTAGTCTTTTGACTAAAATGCCATTTTAGTTTTAGTCGTCTTTTAGTCATCTGAATTGTTTTAGTTTTAGTCGACTGAATCTCCAGTAGATTTTAGTCAACTAAATCTCCAGTAGATTTTAGTCGACTAAAATCTAAGGGGTTTAGTTAAAGTGTAATGCATTATTTAAGCATTTCTCTATAATTTGCAAACTGATTACATACTCCAGGAGTAAACATAACAGCTGTTAATATTTATTGTATTAAGGTTTAAACATGCAATACAGACACAGATTTAGCCATTGTGATATGTAACATCTTTATTAAACTTACAATTAAATAAAACCAAGTTTCATAAACAAACAGACGTGCAATTTTAAAATATAAAAAAACAAAACTGTAAACTATATTGGCTAAATTGAACATATTACCTAATATAAAAACAGTTCTCTGTTAATAATTAAAACAAGAATCAAGTAACTCAACACAGCAAAAAGTTTCTGCAGCTAGCACAGGCACAGCATAACTTAAACCATTATGCTTATTTCTATAGGAAGAATCAATTGATTGTTCACAGATTTGAAAAATTTCTATAGGAAGAATCAATTGATTGTTCACAGATTTGAAAAATTTTCGGCAACGATATTAGCACTGCTCTAGAACTTCCAAACTCATTATATACTCCTGGAGTAAAGGTTTATTAACCTGTTTTTATTTATGGTATTAAGGTTTCAACATGCAATACAGATTTAACTGTTGTGGTATATAACATGTCTTTATATATCTTAAAATTTAATAAAATTAAGTTTCGTAAAAGAGCAGTAATTGGATATGGATTGATTATAACACCTTGCATAAAATGTTTTTGTCAGCAAATTTTGATTTAGTTTTAGTCATAGTCTTTGGACTAAAATGTCGTTTTAGTCGTATTTTAGTCATCAGAATTTCTTTAGTTTTATAGTCATTTTAGTCTAGTTTTAGTCGACGAAATTAACACTGTATTGCATCAAGTTAGTTTAAAATCATGGATCCATAATTATATTGAAAGATAATAAAATATTCGGATAACATTCAAATAAACAGCCAAGCAGTGAATGTGAAATTGGTCTTCTAGTAGTGACGCTTGCTGAAATATCTTGTATGTCAGAAACAGCAAGCAAAATTAAGCAAAAAGGAGTCCAGTGTGTCAATCCCAATAGGTTAACCTATATGAAAAAAGTGTTGGGTGCACCAAAAATAAATGAAATTGCAAAGTTCAAAATGAATAATAAAAATCAAGTCAGAGGTCAAAAATGCGTGACTGGTGATGTCTGAATTGTACTCCTGTGCAGAAAAAAATGTCAGGTGGGAGGCTGATCTCTACACTAAAGCTAAAATTAACCCTACAAGCTACCTAATTAACCAATTAAAGGGACAGTATACTATAAAATAGTTTTTCCCTTTGTGTTTCCAATTACTTTTTTTTTTTTTCCAGCTGCAGATTATAAAATGCATGAGATTTGCTTTTTGAAGGTTTAATTGTTTATATGAATTAGCTGATTTTGTGTTTTGAAGCCACAACCTAATAAAATGGGTTGAGCTTGTAGGTATAATCGGATCTCATTACTTTATGACATTGTGTAAATATACATGCTTCTTTATCTTATATCTGTCCATTCACCAATACTTGGAGAGCACAATGGAAAATTAACATTTTATTACCTTATCGCTTCTATAACCCACTTGGAGTGTAATTTCTTCTACTGGCTGTGTTAACACAGCTTGGCCTTGAGGCCAAAAACGTTTAGGATGGGTGGGGATACCACAGGCTAAATAAACTATTTCAAATGCCAATATAAGGTAATGGAAAACTTGTAAACAATTGAATACAATCCAGCAGGTAAAGTGGATAATTGGGAACAAATTAAAGGGGAGGACATTTTTGAGTAAACTGTCCCTTTAACTGCCGGGCATTGTACAAGTGTGGTGCACAGCGGCATTTAGCGGCCTTCTAATTACCAAAAAGCAACGCCAAAGCCATATATGTCTGCTATTTCTGAACAAAGGGGACCCCAGAGAAGCATTTACAACCCTTTGTGCCATAATTGCACAAGCTGTTTGTAAATAATTTCAGTGAGAAACCTAAAGTTTGTGAAAAAAAACACAATTATTTTTATTTGATCGCATTTGGCGGTGAAATGGTGGCATGAAATATACTAAAATGGGCCTAGATCATTACTTTGGGTTGTCTACTACACTAAAGCTAAAATTAACCCTACAAGCTCTCTACAAGCTACATAATTAACCCCTTCACTGCTGGGCATAATACAAGTGTGATGCGCAGCGGCATTTAGCGGCCTTCTAATTACCAAAAAGTAAGAGAAACCTAAAGTTTGTGAAAAAGTGAACTTTTTTTTTTTTTTATTAATCGCATTTTGCGGTTAACTGGTGGCATGAAATATACCAAAATGGGCCTAAATCAATACTTTGGGTTGTCTACTAAAAAAAAAAAAAATACATGTGAAGGGTTATTCAGGGATTCCTGACAGATATCAGTGTTCCAATGTAACGCTAATTTTGAAAAAAAATGGTTTGGAAATAGCTAAGTGCTACTTGTATTTATTGCCCTACAACTTGCAGAAAAAAAGCAAACATGTAAATATTGGATATTTCTAAACTCAGGACAAAATTTAGAAACTATTTAGCATGTGTGTTTTTTGGTGGTTGTAGATGCGTAACAGATTTTGGGGGTCAAAGTTAGAAGAAAGTGTGTGTATTTTGTTTTTGTTTTGTTTTTTTCTTAAATTTTTTCATCAAATTTTATATAAAAAAAAATATAGTAAATTATATGATATGATATGATGAAAATAATGGTATCTTTAGAAAGTCCATTTATTAATAGCGAGGAAAACTGTATATAATATGTGTGGGTACAGCAAATGAGTAAGAGGAAAATTATAGCTAAACACAGCAGAAATGTAAAAAATAGCCCTGGTCCCAAACGGTCAGAAAATTGAAAAATGGTCTGGTCACAAAGGGGTCAATGCATCTGAGTGGATTTCTATGTATACCTTCATAACACACTACAGATTAGGGTCTTGATTCTCAACTTTGGCCCTAAAGTTCTGAGAACTGAATTAAAAATGATAGTGTGTGTGGTTTCTGCAGCTGTGCTTAATTCGCACCGCTTTTGTAAGTTTTAGTTGATAAGTTTATCTTTTTAAAGTGAGCAAAAAGAACTGTAATTAAACATATTTGCAGTAAATTTAAATTACCTTCAGGCTGCTAGCAACATAAAAATAAGAACATATGCACAGTATTTAAAAGCCTATTCTGGGTCTAAGCATTAATGTCCTGGTCAATCGTCCTTGTTGATAAGAGCAAAGAAATATTATTTTAGTTTTTATGTATGTAGTGGGTTGCACTGTTTCTGCATGTTAAATACTGATCAAGGCCCAGATACTGTTGGTTATAAACCTTACTACCTGATTAAAAACAGTACAGATTTTTTTTATTAACTTTTGTCGCCACTTGTTTTTTTGTTGTAGTTGTTGTTAACATTATAGGTACAGATATAAGTAATCTGATTTACAGTCTCTGTTACAAAGACATCTATCTTTTTTTTTCCCCCCAATATCTAATTCTAATGACTAAAGTCTAGATAACAAATAGGCACAGTAAACTTACTTAGTGTGTTTAAAAATAAATATATAAATACTGTACCAGTCTAAAATGTGAACTCACCTACTCACAGTAGGATGTATGACTTGTATAAAATGTGGAAAATAGAACACAAATCAAATGTATGCATTGACCAATGTTTTAAATTCTTCAAAGTAGCTACTTTGCCTTGATAAAAATGTTGCACACTCTTGGCACTCCCTCAACCAAATTAGGGCTAGATAGCAAGTGGCACGCTAACTGTTGCACATGAGCGAAAAAGTGTTTCTCGCGGTTCTGTGCGTGCCTCCTGAAGAAGCGCACATATAAATATTGCATTTGGATAACGTGACTTCAGAGCTCTGGTTAACTGTTACTCTCGACTAAAAGGTTGCGCAAAAAAACATTAAACAAAATTTATGCTTACCTGATAAATTTATTTCCGGACATGGAGAGTCCACGACGTCATTCCAATTACTAGTGGGAATATCACTCCTGGCCAGCAGAAGGAGGCAAAGAGCACCACAGCAAAGCTGTTAATTGTCACTACCCTACCCATAATCCCCAGTCATTCGACCAAAGGGAAATGGAAAAAGGAATAACGCAAAGGTGTAGAGGTGCCTGAGGTTTAGTCAAGATTAACTGTCTTAAATAAGGTTGGGGTCGTGGACTCTCCATGTCCGGAAAGATAGAAATTTATCAGGTAAGCATAAATTTAGTTTTCTTTGCTAAGACATGGAGAGTCCACAACGTCATTCCAATTACTAGTTGGAACCAATACTCAAGCTAGAGGACACAGGATGAATAGCTGACCAGCAGTCTCGTAAGCAAAACGAATTATACTTCTCAACCAGAGGGAAAGAGAAGTAGCAGTAGCCTTCTGAACCTTACGCTTTCCTGAGAAACAAATAAACAGGGTAGAAGACTGGTGAAAATCCTTAGTCGCCTGTAGGTAGAATTTTAGAGCATGCACCACATCCAAGTTGTGCAACAGACTTTCCTTATGAGAAGGAGGATTGGGACAGAGAGAAGGAACAACAATTTCCTGATTAATATTTCTATCCAAAACCACTTTAGAGAGAAACCCCAATTTAGTACGAAAAACCACCTTATCCACATGAAAGATAAGGTTTCCAAAACTTTCAGAGCAGAAGAAATAGCAATAAGAAACAATCTTCCAAGATAACAGCTTAATATCTATGGAATGCATTGGCTCAAACGGAGCCCGCTGCAAAACTTTAAGAACAAGGTTAAGGCTCCAAGGAGGAGCAACAGGCTTAAACACAGGCATGATTCTGACCCAGGCCTAACAAAAGATTGAACATCTGGCACATCCGCCAAACGCTTATGTAAAAGAATAGGTAATGCATAAATCTGACCTTTCAGAGAACTGGAAGACAATCCTTTCTCCAGACCTTCCTGGAGAAAAGACACAATTCTAGGAATCCTGACCCTACTCCAAGAGTAGCTCCTTGATTCACACCAAAAAAAAGGTATATAGGCCATATCGTATGGTAAATTTTACGAGTAACATGCTTACGAGCCTGCAGCATGGTCTCGATGACAGACTGAGAAAACCCACGCTTAGCCAGAACTAAGCGTTTTAATCTCCAAGCAGTCAGCTTCAGAGAAACGAGATTTGGATGGAGGAATAGACCCTGAAATAGAAGGTCCTTCCTCAGAGGCAACCTCCAAGGTGGCAGAGATGGCATCTTCACTAGGTCTGCATACCAGATCCTGTGAGGCCATGCAGGAGCTATTAGAATTACCGACGCTCTTTCCTGTTTGATACGAGCAATGACTCATGAAAGGATTGCAAACGGAGGAAACAGATATGCTCGACCGAAAATCCAAGGAACCGCCAGAGCATCTATCAGAGCGGCCTGTGGATCTCTTGACCTTGAACCGTACCTTGGAAGCTTGGCGATCTGCCGAGACACCATCAGATACAACTCTGGCACCCCACACTTGAGGGTTAATCTGGAGAACACCTCCGGATGGAGAGTTCACTCACCGGGATGAAAAGTCTGCTCAGAAAATCCACCTCCCAGTTGTCCACCACTGGAATGTGGATGGCAGACAACAATTGTGAGCTGGCGTCCATGGTCACGATCACCCAGGAAGGTCTCCGGAAGCATGTGCTCTGAGAGACAGATGCTCCTGAGAAAGCGACCACGGAAGAGAGTCTCTTGTCGACTGGTCTAGATCTATCCTCTGAGACAGATCCGAATTGTCTCCGTTTCATCGTCTGAGCATGCATAATTGCAGAGCTCTCACATGGAATCGAGCAAAGGGAATGATGTCCATGGAAGCGACCATCAGACCAATTACCTCCATGCATTGAGCCACCGATGGCCAAACAGTAAACTGAAGAGGCAATAGGAGAGAATTTTGGATTTTCTGACCTCTATCAGAAAATTTTTCATAGATAGGGACTCTATGATGTTCCCTAAGAAAACCACCCTTATAGCTGGAACAAGGGAACTCTTTTCCAAATTAACTTTCCATTTGTGGGAACGTAGAAAAGACAACAAGATCTCTGTATGAGAGTTTGCTTTTTGAAAAGATTGCACCTGAACCAATATGTCATCCAGGTAGGGTGCCACAACAATTCTCAGAGACCTGACCACTTCCAAGAGAACCCCCAGAACCTTTGAGAAGATTCTGGGAGCTGTGGCAAGGCCAACCGGAAGAGCCACAAACTGAAAGTGCTTGTCTAGAAAAGCAAATCTCAGGAATTTGTAATGATCTCTGTGGATGGGAACATGAAGATATGTGTCCTTCAGGTCTATGGTCGTCATGAACTGACCCTCTTGGACCAAAGGAAGAATGGAACGAATGCTTTCCATTTTGAAGGACGGTACCCTCATATACTATCTGAATGTCTAATTTTCCTCTTGCGTTTTCCCAACATAGGAAAACAGATAATGCCGCAGAAGATACCTGAGCAGCAAAATCTGCAGGCAAATAAACTCCTCCAGGATGCTGAGAGGAACTGTATGTGACGCCATAGAGGCTTGGGACGTTTGAGGAACAAGCTGTGGCAATGCCTGAACAGCATCCTCCTGAGAGACATTGGGCAACAATTTATTTTTACACTCTAGTGTTCTAGCTAAATAATTAGCACAAAATTGCATAGGTGAAACAATTTGGGCCTCTAGATATAATAAACATTTATCAAAAGAAACAATTTGATTATCCATGTCTATAGCTTGAAATTAAAATTCTTTCCCCCCCCAAAAAAAAAATTAAAAGCAGAATAAAGTCTGAAAAAAACTACTGTAACTTTAAGAGTAGTCCTTTTGTCCCAAGCGTTATAATAATTAACCACCCAAAAAGAAAAAAAACCTCTGGACCTCTACACCCCAGGTGAGGTGCCCTTCGCAATCCAGAAGCAATATATGCACAGAGAATTGCCATCAGTCGATTTCTCACCAGCTGACACAAAACTGCAAGAATTAGTGACTCAGCTCCGTATTCGGAAGAACAGAGGGTCACATGACCGGCACCACAGGAATTGTGGATACAAAAAACTGCCTAGTAACAGCGATTTTATTTTTTTTTATTATTATTTTTCTCCCCTGTACACAAGCAGTTCCCGGTCTCCACAGAAAAAGTCTCCATCAAAGCACATTTACAGACCGATTAAAATTGCCGGTCAAACAATTATTTCTATGTGTAGAGAACGCTCCTGAAGCCAGACATCTAGCAAGAGAGTCTACATATTTCAAACATACAAATCATTAATAAATTAATAGATTAAACAAAGAGCCACAGAGGAACAATCCATTAGATAAGGGGAAATTAACCCCTAGTCTTCCCACATACAATTGTGCCTGCTCACTTTCCAAACAAATCCTGCATACAGGATAATTATGTCCCAATTAATATTGCAGAATTAATGATCTTCTGAAGTGCAAGTCTCCAGTACCTAGAAGACAAAAAAACACTTACCTGCAATCTAGCTGTCCAGCAGGAAGACGGCTCAAAAGACGTGAAAGGACATACTCCTTACAGAGACCTGTAGACAAAAGAAAGAACAGAGTAACCTACTCTGGCTTTCTATAACTAGGGCAGCAGTATGTTAGGAAACAAAGTAAGGACCACCTCACAACTTCCTAACTGCTTAAAAGCAACCACTACTCTACTGAAGAGATTGTCGTGGACTCGGCTAAACCCAAATCCTTGCTTGCAGGGAAAAGTACCCAAAAAACAAAATTTATGCTTACCTGATAAATTTCTTTCTCTTGTGGTGTATCCAGTCCACGGGTTCATCCATTACTTGTGGGATATTCTCCTTCCCAACAGGAAGCTGCAAGAGGACACCCACAGCAGAGCTGTCTATATAGCTCCTCCCCTAACTGCCACCCCCAGTCATTCGACTGAAGACAAGCAAGAAAAAAGGAGAAACTATAGGGTGCAGTGGTGACTGTAGTTTAAAAATAAAAAACACCTGCCTTAAAGTGACAGGGTGGGCCGTGGACTGGATACACCACAAGAGAAAGAAATTTATCAGGTAAGCATAAATTTTGTTTTCTCTTGTAAGGTGTATCCAGTCCACGGGTTCATCCATTACTTGTGGGATACCAATACCAAGGCTTTAGGACACGGATGAAGGGAGGGACAAGGCAGGTGCTTTCTCCCAAAAATAGCCTTGGAGGAAGCAAAAGTATCAAATTTGTAGAATTTAGAAAAAGTATGAAGCGAAGACCAAGTCGCCGCCTTACAAATCAGTTCAACAGAGGCCTCATTTTGCTACCGCTCTAGTGGAATGAGCTGTAATTCTTTCAGGAGGCTGCTGGCCAGCAGTCTCATAAGCTAAACGGATTATGCTTCTCAGCCAAAAAGAACGAGAAGATGCCGAAGCCTTTTGGCCTCTCCTCTGTCCAGAGTAGACAACAAACAATGCAGATGTTTGACGAAAATTCTTAGTAGCTTGTAAATAAAACTTTAAAGCATGAACCACGTCAAGATTGTGTAATAGACGTTCCTTCTTTGAAGAAGGATTAGGACACAGTGACAGAACAACAATCTCCTGATTGATATTCTTATTAGATACCACCATAGGAAGAAATCCAGGTTTGGTATGCAAAACTACCTTATCTGCATGGAAGATCAGATAAGGGGAATCGCACTGTAAGGCAGATAACTCTGAAACTCTTCGAGCCGAAGAGATAGCTACCAAAAACAGAACTTTCCAAGATAAAAGCTTGATATATATGGAATGCAGAGGTTCAAACGGAATCCCTTGAAGAACTTTAAGAACTAAATTTAAACTCCATGGCGGAACAACAGGTTTAAACACAGGCTTGATTCTAAATAAATAAAAAGAGAGAAGCGCTCAACCTGGGAACGAACAATAGCATAATAGCTTGCTCTATGGCTAGTTACCACCCAAGAAGCAGCCTCTTTTTGCTCAAAATGTGCCTTTCACAGAGAAGAACTTTCCTGAAGCATATCAGTCTGATCCTGACTTCACAGTACAGTCCAGCCCCGAAATACCAGGCAATCCCTCTCTGAACAAGAGAAACAGCAAAACCCCAGACGTACGTTTCGGCCTATTGTGGGCCTCGTCAGTGAGGTGCAGCCATATCCCTCTAGGCACACTGAGCAACGGGTCCACGTCTGGATTCCCGCATCACACTTAGGGAGACTTCCCAAAATGTCATAATTTGCATAAATAAAAAGAGAGAAGCGCTCAACCTGGGAACGAACAATAGCATAATAGCTTGCTCTATGGCTAGTTACCACCCAAGAAGCAGCCTCTTTTTGCTCAAAATGTGCCTTTCACAGAGAAGAACTTTCCTGAAGCATATCAGTCTGATCCTGACTTCACAGTACAGTCCAGCCCCGAAATACCAGGCAATCCCTCTCTGAACGAGAGAAACAGCAAAACCCCAGACGTACGTTTCGGCCTATTGTGGGCCTCGTCAGTGAGGTGCAGCCATATCCCTCTAGGCACACTGAGCAACGGGTCCACGTCTAGATTCCCGCATCACACTTAGGGAGACTTCCCAAAATGTCATAATTTGCATAAATAAAAAGAGAGAAGCGCTCAACCTGGGAACGAGCAATAGCATAATAGCTTGCTCTATGGCTAGTTACCACCCAAGAAGCAGCCTCTTTTTGTTCAAAATGTGCCTTTCACAGAGAAGAACTTTCCTGAAGCATATCAGCCTGATCCTGACTTCACAGTACAGTCCAGCCCCGAAATACCAGGCAATCCCTCTCTGAACGAGAGAAACAGCAAAACCCCAGACGTACATTTCGGCCTATTGTGGGCCTCGTCAGTGAGGTGCAGCCATATCCCTCTAGGCACACTGAGCAACAGGTCCACGTCTGGATTCCCGCATCACACTTAGGGAGACTTCCCAAAATGTCATAATTTGCATAAATAAAAAGAGAGAAGTTTTCAACCTGGGAACGAACAATGGCATAATAGCTTGCTCTATGGCTAGTTACCACCCAAGAAGCAGCCTCTTTTTGCTCAAAATGTGCCTTTCACAGAGAAGAACTTTCCTGAAGCATATCAGTCTGATCCTGACTTCACAGTAAACGTATGTCTGGGGTTTTGCTGTTTCTCTCGTTCAGAGAAGGATTGCCTGGTATTTCGGTGCTGGACTGTACTGTGAAGTCGGGATCAGACTGATATGCTACAGGAAAGTTCTTCTCTGTGAAAGGCACATATTGAGCAAAAAGAGGCTGCTTCTAGGGTGGTAACTAGCCATAGAACAAGCTATTATGCTATTGTTCGTTCCCAGGTTGAGCGCTTCTCTCTTTTTATTTATTGATTCTAACTAAAGCCTGACAAAACGCCTGAACGTCTGGAACATCTGCCAGACGCTTGTGCAGAAGAATAGGTAGAGCAGAAATCTGTCCCTTTAAGGAACTAGCTGACAATCCCTTCTCCAATCCTTCTTGGAGAAAGGATAATATCCTAGGAATTCTGAACTTACTCCATGAGTAACCCTTGGAGTCACACCAATGAAGATATTTACACCATATCTTATGATAGATTTTCCTGGTGACAGGCTTTCAAGCCTGAATCAAGGTATCAATGACCGACTCGAAGAAACCACATTTTGATAAAATCAAGCGTTCAATCTCCAAGCAGTCAGAGGGGAGAGAGAACTCTTTTCTTCGTTCACCTTCCACCCGTGAGACCTCAGAAAGGCCAGAACAATGTCCGTATGGGACTTGGCGATTTGAAAAGTCGATGCCTGTGTCAGAATGTCGTCTAGGTAAGGAGCCACCGCTATGCCTCGTGGCCTTAGAACCGCCAGTAGGGACCCTAGAACCTTCGTAAAGCTTTTTGGTGCCGTGGCTAGCCCGAAGGGAAGAGCCACAAGCTGGTAATGCCTGTCTAGGAAGGCGAACCTGAGGAACTGATGATGATCTCTGTGAATCGGAATGTGGAGATAAGCATCCTTTAAGTCCACGGTAGTCATAAATTGACCCTCCTGGATCATAGGGAGGATGGTTCGGATAGTCTCCATCTTGAAGGATGGGACTCTGAGAAATTTGTTTAGGATCTTGAGATCCAAGATTGGTCTGAAAGTTCCCTCTTTTTTGGGAACTATAAACAGATTTGAATAAAAGCCCTGCCCCTGTTCCTCCCTTGGAACTGGGTGGATCACTCCCATAACCAGTAGGTCTTGAACACAACGTAAGAATGCCTCTCTCTTTATCTGGTTTACAGATAATTGTGAGAGATGAAATCTCCCCTTTGGAGATGAAGCTTTGAAGTCCAGAAGATATCCCTGGGAAACAATCTCTAATGAGCAGGGATCCTGGACGTCTCTTGCCCAAACCTGGGCGAAGAGAGAAAGTCTACCCCCTACAAGCCTGGGCGAAGAGAGAAAGTCTGCCCCCTACTAGATCCGGTCCCGGATCGGGGGCTACTCCTTGCTGTCTTAGAGGCGGCAGCAGGTTTTTTGGCCTGCTTCCCCTTGTTCCAAGCCTGGTTCGGTCTCCAGACTGGTTTGGACTTTGCGAAATTTCCCTCTTGTTTTGCATTAGAGGAAGCTGAAGCTGCGCCACTCTTGAAGTTTCGAAATGAACGAAAATTATTCTGTTTGGTCCTTAATTTATTGGACCTATCCTGAGGAAGGGCATGACCTTTTCCTCCAGTAATATCAGAAATGATCTCCTTCAGGCCCGGCCCGAATAGGGTCTGTCCTTTGAAGGGGAAGTTAAGAAGCTTAGACTTTGAAGTAACGTCTGCTGACCATTCTGGCCCTAGGCGCCAGAATGGGAAAACCTGAATTCTTAGCCGTTAGTTTGGTTAGATGAAAAACGGCGTCAGAAATAAAGGAATTAGCTAACTTGAGAGCTTTAATCCTGTCTAAAATATCATCTAACGGGGTCTCCACCTGTAGAGCCTCCTCGAGAGACTCAAACCAAAAAGCCGCTGCAGCAGTAACTGGGGCGATGCATGCAAGAGGCTGGAGAATAAAACCTTGATGGATAAAAAATTTATTAAGGAGACCCTCCAAT
This sequence comes from Bombina bombina, assembly GCF_027579735.1. NCBI lineage: Eukaryota > Metazoa > Chordata > Amphibia > Anura > Bombinatoridae > Bombina > Bombina bombina. The sequence goes on along the minus strand of NC_069499.1, from coordinate 718,443,503 downwards.
TTTTTATCCATAGGATCTAAGAAAGCACAACTGTCCTCGACGGGGATAGTTGTACGCTTAGCTAGGGTAGAGACTGCTCCCTCCACCTTAGGGACCTTCTGCCACGAGTCCCGTATGGTGGCATCTATGGGAAACATCTTTTTAAAAGCAGGAGGGGGAGAGAACGGCACATCTGGTCTATCCCATTCCTTAGTAATAATTTCCGAAAACCTCTTAGGGACTGGAAAAACATCAGTGTAAACAGACACTGCAAAGTATTTGTCCATTTTACACAATTTCTCTGGAACTACAATGGGGTCACAGTCATCCAGAGTCGCTAAAACCTCCCTGAGCAATAAGCAGAGGTGTTCAAGCTTAAATTTAAAGGCTGTCATTTCAGAATCGGACTGAAGTAACGTCTTCTCTGAAATCTCACCCTCAGATAGCAAATCCCTTGCCACGGCTTCGGAGCATTGTGAGGGTATATCGGACATAGCTACTAAAGCATCAGAAAGCTCTGTATTTGTTCTAGCGCCAGAGCTGTCTCGCTTTCCTTGTAACCCTGGCAGTTTGGACAATACCTCTGTGAGGGTATTAGTCGTAACTGCCGCCATGTTTTGTAAAGTAAACGCATTGGACGCGCTAGATGTACTTGGGGTCACTTGAGCGGGAGTTATAGGTTCTGACACGTGGGGAGAGCTAGATGGCATAACCTCCCTTTTGTCAGTCGGAGAAACCTCTGATGATAAGTTATAGAAATTTCAGTACATTTGGTACACATTCTAAGATGGGGTTCCACAATGGCTTCTAAACATATTGAACAAGGAGTTTCCTCTATGTCAGACATGTTTAACAGACTAGTAATGAGACCAGCAAGCTTGGAAAACACTAATAAATGTGAAACAGTAATTAAATAAAAACGGTATTGTGCCTTTAAGACAAAAAAAACTATCACATAAACGGCAAAACAGTGTTAAAAAGTAGTAAACTCTTCGAAATTTTTACAGTGTGTATAAGGGACTAAAGCAGCATTGCACCCACTTGCAAATGGATGATTAACCCTTTATGCCCCAAACCGGATTTGGAAAACGTTAATAAACAGTTAAACACCTTGCCACAGCTCTGCTGTGGCTCATAACTGCCCTCAAATACGATTTAGGAAAGAAATAAGCCCTCTATCGTGGTCCTCAGATGCCAGAGGACTCCTTTAGGGAAGCTGGATGTCTCAGTCTGAATATGAACTGCGCATCTAGAGCGCGAAAATAGGCCCCTCCCACCATGCACTCGATGTCAGAAGGCCTTAAGAAAATACTCCTAGGAGTATCTGACTAGCCATGTGGAAACTAGGCCCCAAAAAACGATTTATCACCCTCAGAGAAAAAACGTTCTTTCTATATAACATGTAAACGTTTTGTCACTAAGAAATATGAGTATTAACATGAATATTACCCTTTTTTGTAAGCATGATCCCAGTCGTTGTTAAATCACTGCATCAGGCTTACCTCAATTATACAAGGCTCTGTCAGCATTTTCTAGATCTTATCATCTCTCTAGAAATAAATATACTGAACATACCTCAAAGCAGGTAATCTGCAAACCGTTCCCCCAACTGAAGTCTTTCCCATACTCTTCAGCTATGCGTGAGAACAGCAATGGACCTTAGTTACAAACCGCTAAGATCATCAACCTCCAGGCAGATTCTTCTTCAAATTTCTGCCTGAGAGTAAAATAGTACAACGCCGGTACCGTTTAAAAATAACAAACTTTTGATTGAAGGTAAAACTACACTCTCTTGATACTTCCTATCTTGTCGAGAGCTGCAAGAGAATGGGGGTGGCAGTTAGGGGAGGAGCTATATAGACAGCTCTGCTGTGGGTGTCCTCTTGCAGCTTCCTGTTGGGAAGGAGAATATCCCACAAGTAATGGATGAACCGTGGACTAGATACACCTTACAAGAGAAAAGGAATTAATTTCTTCAGACACCAAAACTTCACCTCCTCCATTGACAGAGGCAAAGAGAATGACTGGGGATTATGGGTAGGGGAGTGACACTTAACAGCTTTGCTGTGGTGCTCTTTGCCGCCTCCTGCTGGCCAGGAGTGATATTCCCACTAGTAATTGGAATTACGTTGTGGACTTTCCATGTCTTAGGAAAGAAATACATTTAAAGCGTGCAGTTACATTCAACACAATCTAATAAATAATATTTTTTTTTTAAATTAAATAAAAAGTTATAAGGGCTCAAAGATATAAGGGTCTCAGGTGTTTTAAAAAAAGGAATGCAAAAGGGTTTTAACGTCGCTAAATAGAATATATTCTGCTATATGAAGAACAAATATTAATATTTCATGTTGGGTTAGCGCACTTGAGAAAATGCGATCGGGAAAGGGTGTCATTTACCCCCTCACACACACTTTTCACTCCATTGAAGTCTATGGGGGAATATGTTAACACAATGATATTAACATTTCGGCTTTTTGCGCATGTTGAGTTAGCACTTGTATATTGTACAAAAAGCTCGCTTCTAGCGTATTATTTCTTTTGAGCGGGAGTAATAAATAGTGCTCCATTTGTAATCTAGCCCTTCATGAGTTAACAGCCTGTGGTGCCTGAATGAGTTTCAGTATATGAAAACAAGGCAGAACATGATGTGATCTGAAATGTTATTGCAGAAAGAAAAGGACACATGCAAGAAATGTTAGCACTTTTGCTTTGTAGTGCTGTTCCACATCCAGCTGTTCTCTTCAAACAGAGCTATGCTTTGGCTGCACTGTGTAAGTTTCCCATAACATAGCGCAGCCAGAGCAGTGTGCTGTTTGAAGAGAACAGTCAAATACGGAGCAGTACTAGAAAGCAGCAGTGCATTGATTGATGACTGGCTCTTAGTAACTTTTTCTAGCCTTTCCTGGTTTCCTGAAGGTAAAATGTTCTTGAGAGCAATGTACCATTTCTTTTACTATATTTTTACCTTATAATTATGTGATGTTAGACCAAGAGCAAAGGAAAGAAATGTATTCAAGAGACATTTTAAAACCTTAACAAAAAATATATTTTTTTCTTTGCAGATTTTCTGCAGTAACATTTTCAGCTGCTGTGATATATTATAAAAATTGCTTTATTCTTCAGTTAATCAGCACATTAACATTTGAGCTAGTACTTTTAGTGTAACCGACTAATTTTAAAAATGAATTTAATTTCAAAATGATCTGTAGATTTATTTATTTTTTACTAAAAATTATTGTAGAAAGTGGGGAAATAAATTCTGTCCCTGGATGTATTAGTTGCTTGCTTTCCCATCACACTGTGATCTATTGAGTTTAGGTCATGTGACTGTGAAGGCCAGACAATGTCATCCAGTACCTTAGTCTCCTCTTTTGTCAAATAGCACAACATGGAGATGAGTTTTGGCTTTTCAAAAACAAATGATGGCACCATAAGCACAACCCACATGAATTACTGCTGAATACTGTGGTAGCCGTGCTTGTTAAAGTAACATGAAACCAAAACTTTCCAATTTACTTCTATTATCAATTTTGTTTAATTCTCTTGGTATTCTTTATTTAACCCTTTAAGGACACAGCTTTCAGTTTGCTCAATTGTTTTATGACGGAAAAATTCCGTCATATGTCCTTAAGAGGTTAAGGAGCAACAATTACTGGGAGCTAGCTGAACACAATGGTAAGCTAATGACAAAAGGCTTATATGTGCAGCCACCAATCAATTTTATGCTTTTAACAAAGGATACCTAGAAAACAAAGCAAATTAGATATAACAAGTACATTTGAAAGTTGTTTAAAAGTATGCTTTGTCTGAATCAGGAAATAAATATTTTTTTGGGTACGACGTCCCTTTAAGTGTGCCTTCAACTATAACTAAATTACCAACTACACAATGGGAACTACACATCCAGACATCATCCAATCACTGTTTCTTCATCTCAAGATAGAGATTTGCTTGGGCTAAAAAAGTTGGCCAACTGCTTTATTTGCCACCTTCAGTAGTAGTTTTCTCACAACAATTCTGCCATGAAGACCGGCTTCAAATAGTCTAACCTGAACCGATAGTTATATTCAATTCAGGTAGAGCATACAATTAAAAAAAAACAAAGCTCATTAACTTTGCTTTGTTCCCATGGCAGGAAGTAGTGCTGCCATCTAGTGCTCTTACAAATGGGTAACATTCTTGCAAAACTTCTGCCATATAGTGCTCCAGCTATGTGCACACTCCTGAGCATACCTCCCTCCATTTTATCCAATGATACCAAGTGAATGAAGACAATTTGATAATATAAGTAAATTAGAAAATTGTTTAAAATTGCATGCTTTATCTGAATCATGAAAGAAAAATATTGGGTTTCAAGTATAAGCTTTTAGATTCAATGGTATTTTTTTTTTTAGCAACTTTCCAGTTTAATTTTGAGACAGATAGATATAATTTTTTTTCTTGGTATCTTTTGTTGAAGAAGCAGCAATGCCCAACTGAGAGCTAGCAGAATACATTGGATGAGCCAATGACGAGGTGTATAGGTGCAGCCACCAATCAGCAGTTAGCTTCCAGTACAGTGCTTGACAAATCTGTTTAAACATTAGTAGCCAGTAAGAATATTTAGGAGCAAGCCAGATGGATTTGTATTTAGATATATGGCAAATAACCCAAAAACTTTGGAGCCAGGGGTAAAATTCTAGGAGCCAGTGGCTCCTGGGTTTGTTGAGCCCTGTAGTAGTACATTGCTGCTCCTCAGCCTACTTAGATATACTTTTCAGCAGAAGATACCAAGAGAACAAAGCAGTTTAGATAATAGAAGTAAATAAGAAAGTTGTTTAGAATTGCATTTCTAAATCACATAATTGAATTTGATTCTATACAAACAGATATCTTCCATTCTAGACTTGCAATTGCCTGTTTCTGGATTGCACAGATATTAGTGTGTTGCATTTTCACAGAAATAAATCTGGCTCAGAAAATTGCCGAATGTGGCTTGAGGCTGCCTTATTTGGCATTCGGATCTTCTCAAAATAGACACGTGCACATGTCTGCTACATTCTGTGTATTTAAAATAGTTTAATCTGTAAGTTCATTATAAGTGCTACTTTTTGCTCTCCTACAGCTCATCCTCGACCTCTGATGTCACAGTGTCGTTTGACCATAAGGAAACAGCTGATGCACCCAGGAAAGAAACAAGTTATTGGGCAACTGAACATTCCTGATTCCATGGTTAAATATTTATATTATGAGACTTAAGAGAGAATATTTCATGAACCGTAGATGCCGAGAATCCCTGGTCGCAAGAACACTTCTGCAAAAATCCATGAAACTGCATAAAGCAAATAACATACACTTTCTTTTTTTATAGAATGTCGGAAAAACAGTAGAGAATATTATTTACATAAAGGTTGCTGTGTTGATTGTTCTAGAGTTTTTCTTCACATCTTTTGGTTGTTTGTTTTGCTATCAATCAATAACCGCTAATAAAGCAACGGTATAACTTGTACACAAACCTACATTTCCAACTAGTTTTAACTTTTAGTGAGCCGTTTTTCATTCAAAATATTGTGTTTGTGTGTAGTTTTTACTTGAACGAAAAAACATTATGTGGTGTTTAAATTGTATTTGTCAAATAATTTAATAACGGTTGACTGGTAGAACAAATGTTACATTTTGCACATTACCTTATGCTGTCAGTCACTACAAACATTTAACATTTTGGATTAAATCTGTCCGGTATTGTGAGTTTGTAAAAAGGACATACAGGAGCAATAACACAGTTCAGATCATGACCCCTTGTTCTGTTGTTGCTCATTTTGTGTGAAAAATACAGTGTCAGCTTTATTTAGCCCCTTAAAATGCTTCAAAGTTTCTATATTTGCCTCTCTCCCTAGACTAAGATATACATATGTCATTGAGCTTTTCTTTGCAAGCTTTATATTGTTTTAGTTGCCCTCCAGATTGCAGTTTATTTATATTGTGGAGATAAGGTCTGCAGAACTGCACACAATAGTCAAGATGAGGTCTAACTAGTGATATATAATATGGCCTAAGAACTTTAATATCCATACTGCAAATACCTCAGTCTATGCAGCCAAGAATTCTGTTGGCCTTACGACAATACTGCATTGTTTACCATGTTTCAAATAATCTGAAATAATAATTCCCAACTCCATTTCTTTTCTTTATATATAAAAGTGATTGCGTCTGTAAATAACCTTTTGGACTTTTCGTTTCTAAATGCATAACTTTGCACATATTGTACATTACTGTTCTTTACTTGGTTTAACACTCAATTCTAATTTTACCTATGCTGTTTATCGGCTCCTAATACGTGTTTTTCAAGTTTTGAGTGATTACAATGCAAATCATAAAACCATTCCTATATCGGATTTTAGCATATAGAGAAAAAATGTTCTATATGATACATGGACACTATTGACATCAGAATTTACAATATTTTGACAATACAATGGACACATCGAATTAAACATACAAAAGGTTTTGATAAAGTGCAGAACTGGACTTTCTGACATGTTTGTGAGTGTTCCAATATGATATGGAATAATTGTTATTTTGCACATGTGTAATACATTCCAGATTATATTTTAGATTTATAATATGAATATATGGTCTAGATTAGTGTTTCTCAACCGCGGTCCTCAAGTACTGCCAACAGGCCAGGTTTTCATTATAGCTGAACCAGTGCACAGGTGAAATAATCAGCTGATCAGTAACCATGGTTACTAATAACCTGCTCTCATCCATCAGCTGATTATTTCACCTGTGCCCTGGTTCAGCTATTGAAAACCTGGCCTGTTGGGGTACTTGAGGACCGCGGTTGAGAAACAATGGTCTAGATTTATTAAACCTATATTCAGTACTATTGAATAGTCCCTCTGTAATAGTCAGAACAGGCTTTTATATATGTATATGTATTTAATGGACAGATACCTGAAATTGTGTACAGCTAACGAGACCTGCAGGAAATGCAAGAAAACGAAAATCGAACAATTATGCTCTTAAAATGTTTGTTTTTATTTCTTACTTGTATTTTCGTGATTGTCAGTAACAGTAATTTTGACTTCTTAAATGGGATTTCTATAAGTAATTACTTTTTTTGAAATCAGGATTTAAGTTTGTCATTGTGTCTTGTTTATTGGCAACAAAGATCTTTTGTACAGGTTTTTACAGTAAACAGAAGTCCCAAAAATATATGTAGCAGGGTTAGCCTTGGTAACTCAGCAGGGGCATTTAAAGTTATGAAAATCAGAAAATCTTCAATTTTCAGAGCTAAATTACATGTAAGGGTGCAAAATAAATGACAAAAGTATATTACGTTATTTTTCTTTACGCATAACTTTTCTCCAACATAGGTGTGTCCGGTCCACGGCGTCATCCTTACTTGTGGGATATTCTCCTCCCCAACAGGAAATGGCAAAGAGCCTAGCAAAGCTGGCCATATAGTCCCTCCCAGGCTCCGCCTACCCCAGTCATTCTCTTTGCCGTTGCACAGGCAACATCTCCACGGAGATGGCTAAGAGTTTTTTTGGTGTTTAAATGTAGTATTATTCTTCAATCAAGAGTTTGTTATTTTAAAATAGTGCTGGTATGTACTATTTACTCTGAAACAGAAAAGAGATGAAGATTTCTGTTTGTAAGAGGAAAATGATTTTAGCAACCGTTACTAAAATCGATGGCTGTTTCCACACAGGACTGTTGAGATTAATTAACTTCAGTTGGGGGAAACAGTGAGCAGACTTTTGCTGCTTGAGGTATGACACATTTCTAACAAGACTTGGTAATGCTGGAAGCTGTCATTTTCCCTATGGGAACCGGTAAGCCATTTTCTTAGTTTAGTATAAGAATAAAGGGCTTCATTAGGGCTTAAAAAACTGGTAGACATTTTTCTGGGCTAAAACGATTACTTTACTAAGCATATTTGGCAGATTATAACTATTAATAGTTATTATAATCTTGGGGATTGTTTTAAAAAAACGGCAGGCACTGTATTGGACACCTTTTTCACTGGGGGCCTTTTCTAGTCATAGACAGAGCCTCATTTTCGCGCCACTAATGCGCAGTTGTTTTTGGAAAGCAAGGCATGCAGATGCATGTGTGAGGAGCTAAGAACCACTGAAAAAGCTTATAGAAGGCATCATTTGGTATCGTATTCCCCTCTGGGCTTGTTTGGGTCTCAGCAAAGCAGATACCTGGGACTGTATAGGGGTTAAATGTAAAAACGGCTCCGGTTCCGTTATTTTAAGGGTTAAAGCTTTCAAATTTGGTGTGCAATACTTTTAAGGCTTTAAGATACTGTGGTGAAATTTTGGTGAATTTTGAACAATTCCTTCATACTTTTTCACATATTCAGTAATAAAGTGTGTTCAGTTTAAAATTTAAAGTGACAGTAACGGTTTTATTGTAAAACGTTTTTTGTGCTTTGTTGACAAGTTTAAGCCTGTTTAACATGTCTGAACCATCAGATAACGATGTTCTATATGTATGAAAGCCAAGGTTTCTCCCCATTTAAATATATGTGATAATTTTGTCATAGTGTCCAAACAAAGTAGGGACAATAATGCCATAGATAATGATATTGCCCATGATGATTCCTCAAATGAGGGGAGTAAGCATGGTACTGCATCATCCCCTTCTGTGTCTACACCAGTTTTGCCCACACAAGAGGCCCCTAGTACATCTAGTGCGCCAATACTTATTACCATGCAACAATTAACGGCTGTAATGGATAATTCTATTGCAAACATTTTATCCAAAATGCCTACTTATCAGAGAAAGCGCGATTGCTCTGTTTTAAACACTGAAGAGCAAGAGGACGCTGATGATAACTGTTCTGGCATGCCCTCACACCAATCTGAAGGGGCCAGGAGGGAGGTTTTGTCTGAGGGAGAAATTTCAGATTCAGGGAAAATTTCTCAACAAGCTGAACCTGATGTTGTAACATTTAAATTTAAATTAGAACATCTCCACGCACTACTTAAGGAGGTATTATCTACTCTGGATGATTGTGACAATTTGGTCATTCCAAAGAAATTATGTAAGATGGACATCCTAGAGGTTCCGGTGTCCCCTGATGCTTTTCCTATACCCAAGCGGGTGGCGGACATAGTAAATAAGGAGTGGGAAAGGCCCGGCATACCTTTTGTTCCTCCCCCTATATTTAAGAAATTATTTCCTATAGTCGACCCCAGAAAGGACTTATGGCAGACAGTCCCCAAGGTCGAGGGGGCGGTTTCTACTCTAAACAAACGCACTACTATTCCTATAGAAGATAGTTGTGTTTTCAAGATCCTATGGATAAAAAGTTAGAGGGTTTGCTTAAAAAGATGTTTGTTCAGCAAGGTTACCTTCTACAACCAATTTCATGCATTGTTCCTGTCACTACAGCTGCGTGTTTCTGGTTCGAAGAACTAGAAAAGTCGCTCAATAAAGAATCTTCGTATGAGGAGGTTATGGACAGAGTTAAAGCACTTAAATTGGCTAACTCTTTTATTTTAGATGCCGCTTTGCAATTAGCTAGATTAGCGGCGAATAATTCAGGGTTTGCTATCGTGGCGCGCAGAGCGCTTTGGCTAAAGTCTTGGTCAGCGGATGTGTCCTCCAAGACCAAATTGCTTAACATCCCTTTCTAGGGTAAAACACTGTTTGGCCCTGACTTGAAAGAGATTATTTCAGACATCACTGGGGGAAAGGGCCACGCCCTTCCTCAGGATAGGTCTTTTAAGGCTAAAAATAAGCCAAATTTTCGTCCCTTTCGCAGAAACGGACCAGCCTCAAATTCTACACCCTCTAAGTAAGAGGGTAATACTTCTTAAACCAAGCCAGCCTGGAGACCGATGCAAGGCTGGAACAAGGGTAAGCAGGCCAAGAAACCTGCCACTGCTACCAAAACAGCATGAAGTGTTGGCCCCCGATCCGGGACCGGATCTGGTGGGGGGCAGACTTTCTCTCTTTGCTCAGGCTTGGGCAAGAGATATTCAGGATCCTTGGGCGCTAGAAATAGTTTCTCAAGGTTATCTCCTGGAATTCAGGGAACTACCCCCAAGGGGAAGGTTCCACAGGTCTCAATTATCTTCGACCCAAATAAAAAGACAGGCATTCTTACATTGTGTAGAAGACCTGTCAAGAATGGGAGTGATTCATCCTGTTCCATTAGGAGAACAAGGGATGAGGTTTTACTCCAACCTGTTCATAGTTCCCAAAAAAGAGGGAACATTCAGACCAATTTTAGATCTCAAGATTCTAAACAAGTTTCTAAGGGTTTCATCGTTCAAAATGGAAACCATTCGAACGATCCTTCCTACCATCCAGGAAGGTCAATTCATGACCACGGTGGATTTAAAGGATGCGTACCTACATATTCCTATCCACAAGGAACATCTTTGGTTCCTAAGGTTCGCCTTTCTGGACAAGCATTACCAGTTTGTGGCACTTCCATTCGGATTAGCCACTGCTCCAAGGATTTTCACAAAGGTACTAGGGTCCCTTCTAGCGGTGCTAAGACCAAGGGGCATTGCAGTAGTACCTTACTTGGACGACATCCTGATTCAAGTGTCGTCTCTGTCAAAAGCAAGGGCTCATACGGACATTGTCCTAGCCTTTCTCAGATCTCACAGGTGGAAAGTGAACATAGAAAAAAAGTTCTCTGTCCCCGTCAACAAGAGTTCCCTTCTTGGGAACAATAATAGTTTCCTTAGAAATGAAGATTTTTCTGACAGAGGCCAGAAAATCAAACTTCTAAGCTCTTGTCAGGTACTTCATTCTGTTCTTCTTCCTTCCATAGTGCAGTGCATGGAAGTAATAGGTTTGATGGTTGCGGCAATGGACATAGTTCCTTTTGCACGAATTCATCTAAGACCATTACAACTGTGCTTGCTCAGACAGTGGAATGGGGATTATACAGACTTGTCTCCGACGATCCAAGTAGATCAAAGGACCAGAGATTCACTCCGTTGGTGGCTGACCCTGGACAACCTGTCACAGGGAATGAGCTTCCGCAGACCAGAGTGGGTCATTGTCACGACCGACGCCAGTCTGGTGGGCTGGGGCGCGGTCTGGGAACCCCTGAAAGCTCAGGGTCTATGGTCTCGGGAAGACTCTCTTCTCCCGATAAACATTCTGGAACTGAGAGCGATATTCAATGCTCTCAAGGCTTGGCCTCGACTAGCAAAGGCCAAATTCATAAGGTGTCAATCAGACAACATGACGACTGTTGCATATATCAACCATCAGGGGGGAACAAGGAGTTCCCTGGTGATGGAGGAGCATCCGGGGGAGTGGGAACTCCATCCGGAAATCTTTGCCCAAATAACTCAATTATGGGGCATTCCAGACATGGATCTGATGGCCTCTCGTCAGAACTTCAAGGTCCCTTGTTACGGGTCCAAATCCAGGGATCCCAAGGCGACTCTAGTGGATACAATAGTAGCACCTTGGATCTTCAACCTAGCTTATGTATTCCCACCGTTTCCTCTCATTCCCAGGCTGGTAGCCAGGATCAATCAGGAGAGGGCTTCAGTGATCTTGATAGTTCCTGCGTGGCCACGCAGGACTTGGTATGCAGACCTGGTGAATATGTCATCGGCTCCACCATGGAAGCTACCTTTGAGACAGGACCTTCTTGTTCAGGGTCCATTCGAACATACGAATCTGGTTTCCCTCCAACTGACTGCTTGGAGATTGAACGCTTGATTCTTTCAAAGCGTGGGTTTTCAGATTCTGTAATAGATTCTCTTATTCAGGCTAGAAAGCCTGTAACTAGAAAAATTTACCATAAAATATGGAAAATATATATCTGTTGGTGTGAATCTAAAGGATTCCCATGGAACAAGATAAAAATTCCTAAGATTCTTTCCTTTCTACAAGAAGGTTTGGAGAAAGGATTTTTTGCAAGTTCTCTGAAGGGACAGATCTCTGCTTTATCTGTTTTACTTCACAAAAGGCTGGCAGCTGTGCCAGACGTTTAAGCGTTTGTTCAGGCTCTGGTTAGAATCAAGCCTGTTTACAGACCTTTGACTCCTCCCTGGAGTCTTATTCTAGTTCTTTCAGTTCTTCAAGGGGTTCCGTTTGAACCCTTACATTCCGTAGATATTAAGTTATTATCGTGGAAAGTTTTGTTTTTGGTTGCAATTTCTTCTGCTAGAAGAGTTTCTGAGTTATCTGCTCTGCAGTGTTCTCCGCCCTATCTGGTCCATGCAGATAAGGTGGTTTTGCGTACTGAGCCTGGTTTTCTTCCGAAGGTTGTTTCCAACAAAAATATTAACCAGGAGATAGTTGTACCTTCTGTATGACCGAATCCAGTTTCAAAGAAGGAACGTTTGTTACACAATTTGGGCGTAGTCCGTGCTCTAAAATTCTATTTAGAGGCTACAAAAGATTTCAGACAAACATCTTCCTTGTTTGTTGTTTATTCTGGTAAAAGGAGAGGTAAAAAAGCAACTTCTACCTCTCTTTCCTTTTGGCTTAAAAGCATTATCAGATTGGCTTTTGAGACTGCTGGACGGCAGCCTCCTGAAAGTATCACAGCTCACTCCACTAGGGCTGTGGCTTCCACATGGGCCTTCAAGAACGAGGCTCCTGTTGACCAGATATGTAAGGCAGCGACTTGGTCTTCACTGCACTCTTTTGCCAAATTTTACAAATTTGATACTTTTGCTTCTTCGGAGGCTATTTTTGGGAGAAAGGTTTTGCAAGCCGTGGTGCCTTCCGTTTAGGTGACCTGATTTGCTCCCTCCCCTCATCCGTGTCCTAAAGCTTTGGTATTGGTTCCCACAAGTAAGGATGACGCCGTGGACCGGACACACCTATGTTGGAGAAAACAGAATTTATGCTTACCTGATAAATTACTTTCTCCAACGGTGTGTCCGGCCCACGGCCCGCCCTGGTTTTTTAATCAGGTCTGAGGAATTATTTTCTTTAACTACAGTCACCACGTTTCCATATGGTTTCTCCTATATATATTTCCTCCTGTCCGTCGGTCGAATGACTGGGGTAGGCGGAGCCTGGGAGGGACTATATGGCCAGCTTTGCTGGGCTCTTTGCCATTTCCTGTTGGGGAGGAGAATATCCCACAAGTAAGGATGACGCCGTGGACCGGACACACCGTTGGAGAAAGTAATTTATCAGGTAAGCATAAATTCTGTTTTTTTTATTTTTTTTTTATTATTTCTTTATTTAGTGAAAAAACCCCAGGGGGGCACAATACAACAAGAAGTAATAAAATACATGAAGAAGCGAAACTCAATTATTCACAAAAATGGCATCATAGCAGACACTTCACTTCATGGTATATGTATTAGTCTGATACAGTCTTGAAGTAACTGTCACCCAAACGGGCATTTTAAAATTTTGACTAAAACCGGGAAGAAAAAGGGGGGAAGGGGGGGTGGGAAAGGGGTAGCATCAAAGGGGAGAGGGGAAAGGGGTTAAACCTATTGGAAGGGGGAAGGGAAAGAAGAGGGGAAGGGGATAGGGAAACCAACAATAACAACAACAAAGTTTCCTATGCAAGTAACAAGACCTGGATCGAATGGCATCATGGGGAAAAGCGGTAACCCTGGCGGGGCGACAATCCAATTTACATAATAAAAAGTTAGATATATATATGAGGAGATTTACATTTACATCCCATGGCCAGTGCAAGTTAGATGTGTTCCCGGGATGGTTAGTGCTAACACAGGTGGTCTCCGGGGAGGGGGGGACAAAACATTTCCAGTTAACATAAATAGTCAAAAACAGCAACAACAACAGAGTCCTCCACCTGAGCGGCAGGGTTTAATTTTGTGATCCGTAGGAGGCAGAGAAAGCCCCAAATTCGCTGGGCTTTGCTGGGGAGGAGGCACCCGGTCCGCCCCGCGTGATTTATCGCGGTTTCCTGCACAGATTAGCCCCAATGCATCAGGGTCTCATGGGAAAGGTAAGGATAGTTGGAAAAGTGAACGGAGTAAGAAAGGAAGGAAGGAGCAGGGGAGAGGAAAGAAAGAAGAGGAGGGGGGAGAGGGAGGTTAGTGTTTTTAGGAGTCATTTAGCCTTCCTATATGTCCTGACTTCTCAGTCTCTCTGTCATCATAAATGTACTATTGGCAAAAGGTGATATTATCTGTGTGTAGATGCTGACGGGTAAGGTCAATAGATAGGGTTCCCATTTTCTGTAAAAGGTCTTAATTCTCCTCTCTAGGTCTCCCTTGAAGTCTGCCTGTTCAATTAAAAGCTGTGCATGCAAGAGGCTAGTAAAATGTGTGATATGTGTCGGTTTACTAGAAACCCAATGTCGTAGGATCAGTTTCCTAGCTATTAGGATGGCGGTGTTTATGAAGCGGTCCTGTGGGGTGCTCCGTGTGTGTCCTTTGAAAAAGAAGACGTCGTGCATTGTTAAGACTAATGTCTCGCTATGTATCCTATTCAACCAGTATTGTATCTTATTCCAGTATTGAGTTATTTTAGGGCAACCCCAAAACAGATGAGTAATATCCGGACCAGGTAGGGAGCATTTAGGACATGAATCCACTGCGCCCGGAACCCACTTGGCTCTAAGGTGGGGGGTGATGTAGCTGAAATGAATGAATTTAAGATGCATCTCTCTATATCTCATTGCTAATGTGCTAGTGGTAAGCAGCTTAAAGCTGTTTGATATAGTGTCTTCACTAATGTCGAGGCCTGTGCAGCAGGACCATTTGGCACTCAGCTGTTGCATGATCTCAGTAGATTTGCCTTCAATAATTAAGCTATAGATGTAGGAAATAGAGTGTGATCCCTGCTTAGTCAGAGAGCAAATGGTGTCTATTGGGGAGCTCGTCGTGACGTCAAGACCCTCAGTGAGGAGTTTACGTGCGTAGTGAGTGACTTGGAGGTATGCAAATGTACTGTGTCTGGGGAGGTCAAATTTATCTTGTAGATGCGCCAAAGGGAATATTGTGTTGGTAAGCGGGTTTATTAGATGTGAGATTACACTTAGCCCCTTCTCTTCCTACTGGGCGAATATTCGCGTAGTCATGCCTGGGAGGAAGTTAGGGTTGCCCCTCAGTGGGAGATGCTTAGTAGTTGCGCTGGAGAGCTTCCACCACTTGCATAATTTTGCCCAGGCACGTAGTGGATCTCTGAAAAGAATGCTATTTTTGATTTGGGCAGGAAGAGTGTGTATGGGAGCATGCGGGAGGAAGGCTAAGTGAAGTGGATGGACAAGGGATTTTTCGAGGTTTTCATCATTAAAGACTGATGTTCGTGCTAACCATTCAAAAACTAATTTTGTCAGCGTCGCCCAATTGTACCATTCAACGTTTGGGAGCTTTAGTACACCTTTGTCAGTAGGTAACGCTAGTTTTGTTCTGCTGATTCTATGTTTCTTTGAATTCCACGCAAAGTCACTGAAGGCACTAGATATGCTCTTCAGGTCCTTCTGTGTCAATAGGAAGGGAAGCAACTGCAATGGGTATAATAACTTGGGTATTGCCAACATTTTAATTAAACTCACTCGCCCCGACAAGGGTATGGGTAATTTAGACCAGCTCGCCAATAGCGAGCAAATTTGTTTGACCACTGGGGGGATGTTCAGTTTGTATATTGAATGCGGGTTAACATCTAGGAGGATGCCCAGGTACTTGAAGGAGTCATCCGTGGTTTTAAGCGCAGTTTGTATGGGTGTGGGGGGGGTGCCTGCTAGTCAGGTATGTCATTTCCGATTTGTCCAGGTTTACCTTGTAACCCGAAATGGTGCCAAATTGTTGAAATATGGAGATGAGTTTGGGTATGTTATCATAGGGCTTGGTTACATATAAGAGTAGGTCATCAGCATACAGTGATAGATGCATTGAATGAGACCCCACTTGTAATGCCGGCAGCTTGTTTCTGATATATATATAGCTAGGGGTTCTATAGCCAGGTTAAATAGCAAGGGCGATAGAGGACATCCCTGCCTAGTACCTCTTCTGAGGAAAAAAGGCTGGGATACCTCTCCATTCACTATCACAGAAGAGCGGGGGCTGTGGTATAACGTTTGTATGAGCCTTTGAAAATCCCCAACTATACCGAATTTTCCCAGGGTAGTCAAGAGGTGATCCCATTCTACTCTGTCGAACGCCTTTTCCGCGTCGACAGAGAGAAGGCAGGCCTCTGGGAGTGCGACAGATTCAGTTTTGTTACGGTCTTTTCTTTGCCAGTAATACTCTATCACCGTCAAGGTCTTACGTATGTTGGTGACTGAGGAGCGGTGCTTCATGAATCCTGTCTGATCTTTATGGATGACTGACCCTAGTACAGCAGCTAACCTATTTGCAAGTATGGCCGTAAAGAGTTTGCATTCGCTGTTCAAAAGCGCTATTGGTCTGTAGGAGGCAGGGGATGTCGGGTCTCGACCTGGTTTCAAGATTAAACACATAAGTGCGTCTGCGAAGTCAATTGGGGGGGTTGCTGTGCCCTTCAGATAGGCTGTAAATGTTTGGGCCAGCAGTGGGCTAAGTTCCACTTGTAATAGCTTATAGTACTCAATGGGTATTTTGTCGGGTCCCGGGGTCTTGCCCAGCTTAGCTGTTTTAATGGCTTTCAGTACCTCCGACGCATGGATTGGGGCATTGAGGAGGTCTAGGCTGTCTGGGCTAAGAGAGGGAGGAGCAATCTGCTTCCAGAATTCCTCCTTATCATTCTGTGTGCATGGCTGCGCGGTGTAAAGTGCAGAGTAGAAGTT
This sequence comes from Bombina bombina, assembly GCF_027579735.1. Classification (NCBI taxonomy): domain Eukaryota; kingdom Metazoa; phylum Chordata; class Amphibia; order Anura; family Bombinatoridae; genus Bombina; species Bombina bombina. Next base: position 718,426,840 of record NC_069499.1, on the reverse strand, counting down.
TAGGAATTCTGACATTATGGATTTAGTGTCTGAGTGTATCACCCCTTGTGCTTGAATTGAGGGAATTATGGATTTAGGGTTGGCCAGTTTTACTACATTAGCCAGTAGCTTTCCAGTCTTATCTCCAAACCTATAGAACCGGCCCTTTCTATACGTCTGGAACAAATGGTCCTGCTGAGCCAGGGCATCCTCCCTAAGTCTCTTTTTCTCGTAAAATCTATTTCTGCATTGGGGGGAGGGATGAGCTAAGTATTGATTGTATGCAGCTGTGACTTCTGCCGTGGTGACAGTTTCTATCTTTTTCCGTTTTGCATTGTAGTGGGTGGTAAAACTGGTGATTTGTCCCCTCATGACTGCCTTAGATGCTCCCCAAAAAATCCCTGGGGTATGCAGGTGTTGGGCGTTAAAGGTATAGTACTCCTTCCACTGAGTTTTTAGGTGTTTACTGAACTCAATGTTGTGGTATAGGTAAGTAGGGAATCTCCAAGACTTTTGAGTAGGAGAGCTGGGTTTGGGGCCAAGTAGTAGCCATATGGGCGCATGGTCTGAGATTATAATATCTGAGATGTCTGTCTGTGGGATTTGTGAATGTAGCTGACCGGAACACAGGAAGTAATCAATACGCGAGAGAGTGCTGTGCGTTTTAGAGGCACACGTAAAGTCTCTCCTGGTCGGATTACGAGAGCACCACACGTCAATGAGGTCCAGTGAGTTTTTAAAGGTTGCTATGGTATCTGTTTCTTTTTTCCGTTTCTTAGCTAGAGTCTTTTCCTGTCTCTTAGTGTGTGTGTCAGTTCTGCGGTCTAGTGGCAGTTCCTGGGCCAGGTTAAAGTCTCCCCCCATTAGGATTGGAGAGTCAGCAAGAGCAGCCAAGTGAGTCTGAATGGAGCGCCAGAACGATGGTCTGAGTTGGTTAGGGCCATAGATGTTATATATGGTGTATGTACGATTATCTATCTGCAGACTAGCTATGATATACCTGCCTCTAGGATCTATGGTGGTGGGGTTGATTTGTACTGATAGTCCTTTTCTAACAAGTATAGCAACTCCTCTCTTACGCCCTTCTGTAGGGGTGTAGTAAACTCGGTCAACCCATCTGCTTTTTAGTTTCTCATGTTCCGCCCCTGAGTCGTGTCTCCTGTAGGAGAGCAATGTCAGTTTGTAGTCGCCCTAGGTGCTGCAGAATGATGCTGCGCTTGGCTGGGGAGGTAATCCCTCCCACATTCCAGGATACAATTTTAAGGGGACGCGCCATAATGTTGGGGAGGGGGAGATGTACTTGATGGGTGCCTTACAATAGATGTATAAGTTATAAGTGTATATTGTCTTCGCTTGATTTTGTATAGAGTGGTGGGTTGTGTAATAGATCTGCTAGGGGACTGAGAGATAAGAGGGTTGTGTTCAGAGGGGTGTGTCTGAAGCTTTAGCGACTTACGGTCTGAAGTGTCCGTGGGTATCAAACTGGATGGAATCCGGGTGCTCCTCCCGCAGCCTGAGGAAAAAGACATTCATATAAGTAAAAGATTAACAGCCTGGTTTTCAAGACATGGAGAGAATAGAAGGGGGCAAGAGAGACATATAAGGGCCAAGGGCAGGGGAAGAAGGGAAAGACACACAAGGGAGGGAAAGAGGTGAGGGACTGATCAGTATACCCCTAGGGGGTGTAGACATATACATTGCCAGGGTCACCATGAGGGACAGGAGGTGTATGTGGGCATGAACATAAATAAACAAGTACAAATACTTAGTCCTTGAGATAGGTAGTAATAGGAGACTCTGGGATAGGTCATCCATTCTGCAAGTTGGGAGGGCTGGAGGGTGGATGTATGCAGAATGTCTCTTTAACCCTCGCCATTGCGTATTTCAGCGTCTAAGAACTCCTGTAGTTGTTGCGGGGTCAAGAAGAGCTTGGGGCCTCCAGATGTCATCAGCTTCAGTTTGGCCGGATAGAGTAGTGAGGCTTGCCGCCCCATGGAGTGTAGCTTGGAGCAGAGGGGTGCAAACTCTTTTCCGCTTTCTCGCCACTTTAGCAGAGAAGTCTTGAAAGATGAGGAGCTTGTGGCCTTCGTAGAGGAGGTCAGGTTTGGAGCGGTATGCCTTTAGGACTGCCAATTTTTCTTGGTATCTAAGCAGTTTAAAGATGACCTGACGTGGCCTCTGGCTAGGCTTAGATGGTAGGGAGTCAGGGCCTATTCTGTGAGCCCTCTCGATGTCAAGCGTCATAGTCTCCTGGTCCATTTTCAATAATTTAGGTAAGGTATAGGCTGTGAATTCCAGTAAGTCTTTGTTTTTAATTGACTCAGGGACTCCCACAATTCTCAGGTTGTTGCGACGAGATCTATTTTCGAGATCGTCCAACTTGTCCTGTAGTGAGGAATTGTGACGCTCTAGGCGTTGTATAGCCAAAGTAGATGTTTGTTGGGTGTCTTCCACATCAGATATCCTTTGCTCTGCATGCTGTAGTCTGTTGGCATATTGTCGGATCTCAGTGGTAAGGGTATCCATTCCTGCCTGCAATGTCTCCATTTTAGGCAGAAAAAAGGCTTTGAGATCTTGGAGCAGATCAGGAGGTGGTTCAGGGCCAATGTCTCTTTGGACAGGGGAGGGGGGGTCCTGGTGAATTTCCACGACATGTTTCTTAGTTTTGTCTGCTGCTTTCTGTCTACCAGCCATGATTGGTATAGCCTGTGAAGCTGAGACCTTGAAATATTTGTCAACTTTCATAAGGGATGATAATCTCTGCCTTCTTTCTGCACGTGGTCATATAGATTTTGAAGCGTTGAAATGCTACTTCAGAAGTAGAGAATATAGCAATATATCTGATGCATATAGAATTGGTAAGGCGTGTGAAGAAAAGTTTGTCGCACCTGTCTTTCAGGCAGCACACCACCCCTTAAATGTAAGTTCCTTTCCTTCCTGTTTTAGAGAAGTCAAAAGTTCCAGGGAGCGCTCAGACACTGCACTCGATGCGGCAAAAGGTTACCAGGAACCCTGCAGTGGCCTTCACGTAGAGAGTCACACCCCCTCCAATGCGTCATCATGACGTCACAGCTTCACCCGACTGGTGCGAGGACAGGAACGTTCCACCTGCGCTCCAAATTCAATCAGCAATATTAGTAGTCAGCGCACCCAGGTAGGTAAAGAAATACGTAGAGAAATAGTATTTGATTCAACTCTTTTATTTGTAACGAGTCACATTACAAGTGTATAGGCATCAAAAATAATACGGCTGGCAGCTCAGGTCAGGTTAGGAAAAACAAAAAAGGTCAGACGCGTTTCCTAGTGCATTAAGCACGTTATCAGCATTAGCTCCTTAGCTCCTCAGTGACCATTAATGTGCACCCATAATTCCAAGGTTTATATGCACAGGTAAACTCCTCCTGGGTAATTTCCTAACCAATTATGTGTAAGCAACAGTGCAAATATAGGAAAAATTGGGTGCACATTAGGGGGATTGTGAGAAATAACACGCTCAGTATGCTACAGTCCCTAAAATAAAAATAGTCAAAAATGACTGCATGTATATATGTATTACTTAATATCTATAATATGCTGAAAATATTTGGGATCTGTGCAGTATTAGCATGTATATAATTATTTGCAAAAAAAACAACAATTAACCCCTTAATGACCGGACCATTTTTCAATTTTCTTACCCTTAATGACAATGGCTATTTTTACATTTCTGCAGTGTTTGTGTTTAGCTTACTCATTTACTGTACCCACACATATTATATACTGTTTTTCTCGCCATTAAATGGACTTTCTAAAGGTACCATTATTTTCATCATATCTTATAATTTACTATAAAAAAAATATAAAATATGAGGAAAAAATTGAAAAAAACACACTTTTTCTAACTTTTACCCCCAAAATCTGTTACATATCTACAACCACCAAAATACACCCATTCTAAATAGTTTCTACATTTTGTCCTGAGTTTAGAAATACCCAATGTTTACATGTTCTTTGCTTTTTTTGCAAGTTATAGGGCAATAAATACAAGTAGCACTTTGCTATTTCCAAACCACTTTTTTTCAAAATTAGCGCTAGTTACATTGGAACACTGATATCTTTCAGGAATCCCTGAATATCCCTTGACATGTATATATTTATATTTAGAAGACATCCCAAAGCATTGATCTAGACCCATTTTGGTATATTTCATGCCACCATTTCACCGCCAAATGCGATCAAATAAAAAAAATTGTTGACTTTTTCACAATTTTTTTCACTAACATTAGGTTTCTCGCTGAATTTATTTACAAACATCTTGTGCAATTATGGCATAAATGGTTGTAAATACTTCTCTGGGATCCCCTTTGTTCAGAATTAGCAGACCTATATGGATTTGGCGTTGCTTTTTGGTAATTAGAAGGCCGCTAAATGCCGCTGCACACCACACGTGTATTATGCCCAGCCGTGAAGGGGTTAATTAGGGAGCTTTTAGGTTTAATTTTAGCTTTAGTGTAGTGTAGTAGACAACCCAAATTATTGATATAGGCCCATTTTGGTATATTTCATGCCACCATTTCACCGCCAAATACGATCAAATAAAAAAAAAAACTTAAATTTTTCACAATTTTAGGTTTCTCACTGAAATTATTTACAAACAGCTTGTGCCATTATGGCACAAATGGTTGTAAATGCTTCTCTGGGATCCCCTTTGTTCAGAAATAGCAGACATATATGGCTTTGGTGTTGCTTTTTGGTAATAATAAGGCCGTTAAATACTGCTGCGCACCACACTTGTAATATGCCCAGCAGTTAAGGGGTTAATTAGGTAGCTTGTGGGGTTAATTTTTAGCTTTAGTGTAGAGATCAGCCTCCCACCTGACACATCCCACCCCCTGATCCCCCCCTGACCCCCCTCAAACAGCTCTCTTCCCTCCCCACCTCACAATTGTCACCGCCATCTTATGTACTGGCAGAAAGTCTGCCAGTACTGAAATAAAAAATATTTTTTTTAATTTTTTTTATTTTTTGGCATAAAGTCTGCAGTGATAGATCCCCCCTTACCCCACAACCTCCCTGATCCCCCCCTTACATCTTTCTAACCCTCCCCCTCTGTCTATATGCCGCCATCTTGGGTACTGGCAGCTGTCTGCCAGTACCCAATTTGCCCCCCAAAATAGTTTTTTTTTAACTTTTTTAATAAAAAATATATGTTTGCTGTAGTGTAGCTGGCCCCCCTAAATAATATTCAACCCTCCCCCTCCCAGATCCCTTATTACAGAACAAAGATGCCACTGCATCTAGATCGATCTTTTTTTTTTTTTGTGTGGGCTGTTGTAAATTTTGTGTGCGCGCGCACACGCGCGCACACGCGCACACACCCCGTCCCCGCCGCAACCGCCACACCGGGAACAAACAGGAAACATACAAGATCGGTTAGTATTGTAAAGTGTGATGGCATACAAGTTGAAAACAGCACCGACTAAGGCAGTAATTGTAAAACATACAGAGCCGATGCAGATGGGGCCACAGAGTGGCCCTTTCTGCATCGGTATGTAAAATGGGGGATTGTAGTGATGCCTCAATATTGAGGCATCACTACAATACCTTGTAAGCAGCTGGAAGCGATCTAGATCGCTTCCAGCACTACAAACAACAGAGGACGTACCAGGTACGTCAGCTGTCATTAAGGGAAGTTTTTTCTATGACGTACCTGGCACGTCCTCTGTCATTAAGGGGTTAAAGACACATTTCATTAGATGCAGAATGTGATGAAAAATTTAAAGGTACAGCAATGAACAATTAAATTTGAAAAGTTGAAAACAGTTTTGAAAAAATAAAAATAATAAAAATAAAAAGATATACATAAATAAAGATTCAAATCAGGCTTAATATTGATCCACATACAGCTTAACATCCCACTCTGAGTTAAGACCAATTGGCATTCGAGTATCCAAATGAAAAATCCAAAAAACCTCTCTTTTACTGAGGGTTATCTCTCTATTACCCCCTCTGGGGTGTCTCGGGATACATTGGATACCCTGGAATGTCAAGAGGGAAATGTCAGAGTTATGACATTTTTTGAAATGCAAAGATATTGGGGTAGTGGACTCAGGGTCCTCTATAGAGCGTAAATGCTCAAGAAAGCGATCTTTCAAGGCTCGTGTAGTTTGACCTACGTATTGCCTTGAACAACCCTTGCATGTCAAAAGATAGATGACATAACAAGAATTACAAGTCATGTGTTCCCGAATTTGAAAACTCTTGTCATTAGCAGAAGATACAAAGCTTGTCCCAAAAGAGGCATGAGAACAAGATTTGCACCTCCCGCTCCCACATTTGAAAAACCCTGGCTTAATTGAAAGCCAATTTTGTGTATGTGGTACTCGTGGCAACATGGAGGGAGAGAGAAGATTCCCTAAAGTTGGTAATTTGCGTGACACAAAGCATGTGCCATCTCTTATAATGCTTTTAAGGCTCTCATCGGTATCTAAAATTGGTAAAGCTCTCCTTACTATATCACAGATTTGCCCAAATTCAACACTATACGTAGTGATGAACTTGAGTTTATTGAATCCACTCATTTTGGTAGATTTTTCTGATTGAAAAAAAGTTTTCTTGTCAAACTGATCCACTTCCTGTTTGGTCCGTTCAAGAAGGTCCTTAGAATAACCTCTCTCAATAAGTCTGGCTGTTAGTTCTGCAGAAAATTTTGAATAAGTCTGTGGATTGCTACAATTACGTTTGACCCTGATATATTGGGACTTGGGTATGGAATTTATGGTATGTCTGGGATGACATGACCGGGCATTCAAAATAGTATTTCCAGCACTGGATTTGCGAAACAATTGTGTTTCTATAGTGGAGGTATGTAGATTAGCACATAGTTCGATGTCAAGAAATGAAATCGAAGATGCATTTACCTCCATAGTGAATTTAAGATTCAACAAATTGTCCTGGAGATAGATTTGAAACTGTTCAAGAAGATCCATTGGGCCCTTCCAGATAAGAAGGATGTCGTCAATGTACCGACCATAATATTGAATAAAATGTCTGAAGGGGTTTCTATCTCCATAGACGTGGGACAGCTCCCACCAACCCATATAAAGGTTGGCATAGGAGGGGGCAAATTTGGCCCCCATAGCCGTCCCACGCCTCTGGAGATAGAACTCCCCCTCAAACAAGAAAAAATTGTGTGTCAACAAATATTCCACAGCAGTCTTGATGAACAGCTTCAAAGCCTTATCATAGTTTGAAAAAGTATTCAGAAAAAATTCAATTGCTTGTATGCCCTGTTGATGTGGTATACAAGTATACAGTGAGGACACGTCAATGGTAACAAAGGTAAATTCTTTATGCCATTGAATGCTTTCAACCTGGCTAATAACATCTGACGTGTCCTTAATGTAACTTGTAAGATTCAATACAAATGGTTGAAGATAGCCATCAATGAGTTCCGAAAGTGGTTCATTGAGGGATCCAATCCCTGCCACTATGGGTCTCCCTGGGGGGTTGGTACCTTGCTTATGGACCTTTGGCAAATAGTGAAAAATGGCCATAACCGGATGCTCAGTGTATAGAAAGTCAAAGTTAGATTGTTTGATAATTCCCTCATTCAATGCTGTAACCAATATGTTACGTAACTCAGATTTATAAAAGAAAATGGGATTAAATTTGAGCTTTTCATACACTGTAGTGTCCAACAATTGTCTATATGCCTCAGTTAGGTATGCCTGCCGATCCAAAACAACAACCTTACCCCCTTTATCAGAGTTACGTATGACTAACTCACAGTTAGCCTGTAGTTGCTTAATGGCAGAATGTTGTGCCTTAGACAAATTGTCTTTATAGGGGTTAAGTGCCCTACCAGACAATTTCTTTAACTCTTGTTCAACTGTTTTTTGAAAAACTTCAATGGCACTATTTGTATTGAATCTTACAAGTTACATTAAGGACACGTCAGATGTTATTAGCCAGGTTGAAAGCATTCAATGGCATAAAGAATTTACCTTTGTTACCATTGACGTGTCCTCACTGTATACTTGTATACCACATCAACAGGGCATACAAGCAATTGAATTTTTTCTGAATATTTTTTCAAACTATGATGAGGCTTTGAAGCTGTTCATCAAGACTGCTGTGGAATATTTGTTGACACGAAATTTTTTCTTGTTTGAGGGGGAGTTCTATCTCCAGAGGCGTGGGACGGCTATGGGGGCCAAATTTGCCCCCTCCTATGCCAACCTTTATATGGGTTGGTGGGAGCTGTCCCACGTCTATGGAGATAGAAACCCCTTCAGACATTTTATTCAATATTATGGTCGGTACATTGACGACATCCTTCTTATCTGGAAGGGCCCAATGGATCTTCTTGAACAGTTTCAAATCTATCTCCAGGACAATTTGTTGAATCTTAAATTCACTATGGAGGTAAATGCATCTTCGATTTCATTTCTTGACATCGAACTATGTGCTAATCTACATACCTCCACTATAGAAACACAATTGTTTCGCAAATCCAGTGCTGGAAATACTATTTTGAATGCCCGGTCATGTCATCCCAGACATACCATAAATTCCATACCCAAGTCCCAATATATCAGGGTCAAACGTAATTGTAGCAATCCACAGACTTATTCAAAATTTTCTGCAGAACTAACAGCCAGACTTATTGAGAGAGGTTATTCTAAGGACCTTCTTGAACGGACCAAACAGGAAGTGGATCAGTTTGACAGGAAAACTTTTTTTCAATCAGAAAAATCTACCAAAATGAGTGGATTCAATAAACTCAAGTTCATCACTACGTATAGTGTTGAATTTGGGCAAATCTGTGATATAGTAAGGAGAGCTTTACCAATTTTAGATACCGATGAGAGCCTTAAAAGCATTATAAGAGATGGCACATGCTTTGTGTCACGCAAATTACCAACTTTAGGGAATCTTCTCTCTCCCTCCATGTTGCCACGAGTACCACATACACAAAATTGGCTTTCAATTAAGCCAGGGTTTTTCAAATGTAAGAGCGGGAGGTGCAAATCTTGTTCTCATGCCTCTTTTGGGACAAGCTTTGTATCTTCTGCTAATGACAAGAGTTTTCAAATTCGGGAACACATGACTTGTAATTCTTGTTATGTCATCTATCTTTTGACATGCAAGGGTTGTTCAAGGCAATACGTAGGTCAAACTACACGAGCCTTGAAAGATCGCTTTCTTGAGCATTTACGCTCTATAGAGGACCCTGAGTCCACTACCCCAATATCTTTGCATTTCAAAAAATGTCATAACTCTGACATTTCCCTCTTGACATTCCAGGGTATCCAATGTATCCCGAGACACCCCAGAGGGGGTAATAGAGGGATAACCCTCAGTAAAAGAGAGGTTTTTTGGATTTTTCATTTGGATACTCGAATGCCAATTGGTCTTAACTCAGAGTGGGATGTTAAGCTGTATGTGGATCAATATTAAGCCTGATTTGAATCTTTATTTATGTATATCTTTTTATTTTTATTATTTTTATTTTTTCAAAACCGTTTTCAACTTTTCAAATTTAATTGTTCATTGCTGTACCTTTAAATTTTTCATCACATTCTGCATTTAATGAAATGTGTCTTTAATTGTTGTTTTTTTGCAAATAATTATATACATGCTAATACTGCACAGATCCCAAATATTTTCAGCATATTATAGATATTAAGTAATATATATATACATGCAGTCATTTTTGACTATTTTTATTTTAGGGACTGTAGCATACTGAGCGTGTTATTTCTCACAATCCCCCTAATGTGCACCCAATTTTTCCTATATGTGCATTTTTCCCATATTTGCACTGTTGCTTACACATAATTGGTTAGGCAATTACCCAGGAGGAGTTTACCTGTGCATATAAACCTTGGAATTATGGGTGCACATTAATGGTCACTGAGGAGCTAAGGAGCTAATGCTGATAACGTGCTTAATGCACTAGGAAACGCGTCTGACCTTTTTTGTTTTTCCTAACCTGACCTGAGCTGCCAGCCGTATTATTTTTGATGCCTATACACTTGTAATGTGACTCGTTACAAATAAAAGAGTTGGATCAAATACTATTTCTCTACGTATTTCTTTACCTACCTGGGTGCGCTGACTACTAATATTGCTGTTTTAGAGAAGCTAGTGATCTTCAGCTATCAGATGCAGTGTGGAAGGCTACTACTTATTGTTTGTTGGGTCAGATTGCTGGTATGCTCTGCAGTCTTAAGGAGGTCTGAGGTCTGAAGACTAGGCCACGTGGGTGCAGGTTTCTACCCTAAGTCTCAGGTAGGCTGGTGAGCGTGTTAACCCGCAACAGCGTGCTGTAGGTGTACTTTAAAGTGTCCCAGCTGTGAAATTGCAAATTTCAGTTGTCTCAAGAGGGGTTAATAACTATAAAGCAAGGTGCTGGTCTCAGTCCTGTGTCCTGCTGTTGCCGCACTAACAGCGTTAGGGGAAATAAGGTGTAGGGCAGCGTGGCTGGGAGCGTCAGGCTTTATTGCTTATGTGAGGGCCTTGGTTGGCTGCTGGGGATGGAGTATGCAGCAGAGTGATGGCAGCAGTGCTAGTAGGTATGGGGAGGACCTTAGGTGTATAGTTGTTCCTGCCGCTTTAGCAGCGCTTGTTATGGAGCGCTCCAGTCAGGCCTGTCTCCAGGGATAAGACGTCCCCAGCGGCCCTGTTTGTGGCCCTCCACCCCAACCCCACAAAGTCTATAATGGTGCGAAAGTACCTTCAAGTGCACCCTGTAGTGTGCTGTAGCCTCTGGATTGCCCAGCTAGAGAAATGAGTGAAGCTGCGTAGGCTGTGTGGGGCAAAATGGCGGCCGCTCCAAAAGGCAGTGCGTGTGTTCCCCTTTCTTTTTTAGCTCACCGCTGTGATGCAGGTCGGGATCTCCTCTGCAACTTTTGCTGGGGCAGGTAAAGTGGAGCCAAAGACCCTGTCACCGGTCGCAAGGCTCTTGTATTCCGCCGCTCTCAGGCGCGGCTCTTTTCCGCGGTCCGCAGGTTCCCGGTGGGGAAGCCGTTCTTGGGGGCTTCTACAAGTTAAGATGCCAGGCAAGGTGCAGTAATCACCTGTTAAGGCTAAATATTGTGCTCGGGTTCCTTTGCTGACTGCCGTAATAGTTTAAGCAAGAGGTTTGGCGGAGCTCCTCTGTCTTGCGGCCAGTCAGTTCGCCCGCCCACCGGAAGTCCCCCCACGCATAACTTTTTTTTACATATAAAAATATCAAGCTGTTTACTTTCCCTTAAATTAATTTTAAAATATTACATTTTGAAAACATCACTGAGCAAACGTGCAGGATATTCATCATGACCATATAAAAATGGCATTCAAATTAGCACTTATTAGAAACACCACTCTATCCAATTGCAAAACACACACACAGATTCCATTAACCCGAATTACCCATTTTACATATCAGTGATCGATACCCATTATCTGTAGTTCAAGGTGCTGAAAAAAAGAATGGAATGAATCCTTTTTATTGCTCCGTTTATGTTTCATTTTGTGTTTCCATTTCGACAACATGATATTCTTTAGTTAAAAGTACTTTTATAATTACTGCCTCAATCTTGAAAGTTGAGAGGGAAATATTGTAGGCTAGAATATTTTAAGCTTTCCATAGATCAGCTTCCTTTAAAGTAAAGAAATGCAGGAATTTAAAAATTAGATTCAAACAGGCCATGATTTGAGCATTATCTCTAGGGACAATCGTTTGCATAGAAAGCTCATTGTTGAACTTGTTTTACTGGTGACTAAGAAGGATTATGTCTCACATTCTTTAAGGATTTGGTACTTACCCAAGCCCAGTTCCAGTGGTAGGTTTCAGCTTCGGCTTGTAATGCAGATGCCACTCTGTCTTAGTTTCATTGAAAAGGGCAGCATCTAATTACTGGACCCTCCAGCTAAGTGGCTTCAGCTGTGAAGGTTCCAATATAATCTCACTCAACCTATCAGTCATTGGTTGCAAAAAAAAACAGTGTACTATCTAGTCCAGCCTTGTATCCAGGATCCTGCTTTGTATTCAGTATGCTACAGTATTCAGCCTGGTATTCCATATCCAGTCTGTTATCCAGGATCCTGCAGTATCCAACTTGTGAGTAATAAGGTCTGCAATCTTAGCCTGTGAGTCACAAGGCCAGCATCTTGTTCCTGTGTAACCTGAAGCCTGCATATTGCTCCAGTGTAATTTAAGGTCTACATTCCTGTATAGCCTAAGGACTGCATCCTGACCTTTTGTAAGCTGAGGCCTGTTTTTTGCATAACTTGAGGTCTGCATCCTGTTTCTGCATAATCTAAGGCCTGCATATCTTGTCCCTGTTTAACCTGAGGCCTGAATATATTACTAATTTCTGTGTTTTGACCATGAAGACTTCCTGTAATGAAGCTGCTCTTTTGGATCTATTTAGATTGGGCCTATTGAAAGATGAAATTGCATGGGTTGGAGTTCCTGCCACTTTGGAAATCCTAATTTGACTATATACCTAAATTGATTGTCACCTCAGAAAGAGACGATTTGAGAAAGCAGCTTCTCATAACTCCCCACACAGATGACCCACTTACAGTTCTCCTACTGTTCCAGCTACTACTTCTACAGAGGAGCCTATGCAGATAGGTACCCATGGTCATCTTTCTGATTCCGAAAAGAAATGTAGATCTTTGAATTTGTGTTTGAATTGTGGAAATCCTTATCATAACGTTTGAGAATGCATAGCTAAGCCCAAACCTCCAAGAGGTAAGCCACTTCTGTCTACTGAATAGAAACCAAGACACTCTAATCCTGATTAATCCTCATTACAATGGAATAAGACTTCTGTTAGTCTCCTGGCATGACTAGTTCCAGTGCCAGAGGTTTGTTTCATGGATACTCACCTAGCTAAAAAAAAATGCCAATACCCTGTCTTCATAAGAAATGTCCAGTCCATATTCAAATCATAGATGGAGTTTCTAAAACCAGGCCAATTGCAGAGGAAACTATGTACTTATATGTGATTATGGGACTCTAACTTCGGTACCATCCCCTGTATTTTCCTTACTCTTGGTCTTCATTGGCTACAGAGATACAACCCTTTAATTTATTGGGAGAATGGTACTGTGCACTTCAAGTCTCAATTTGTCTTAATCATTGTTTAGCTTCCAACATTTGTTCCAGAGATTCCTTCATCAATTCCCGTAATGTACCAAGAATTCCAAGATGTCTGAGAAAAAAAGTGGTGAAATCCTCCCCATCAGGATTATGATTGCCCAATCAACCTTTATCATTCTTTATCTGAATCAGAGCTTCAAGTGTTAAAAGTATATAGGTGAAAATCTAGAAATGGGTTTCATCCGGCCCTCCAAGTCATCTGCTAAACCAGGCATATTCTTTGTTTGTAAGAAGGATCCTTGAATTGATTACATAGTTCTTAAAGGGACAGTCAACACTAAAATTGTTAAAGGGACACTGAACCCAATTTTTTTCTTTTGTGATTCAGATAGATCATGCAATTTTAAGCAACTTTCTAATTTACTCCTATTAGCAATTTTTCTTCGTTCTCTAGCTATCTTTATTTGAAAAAGAAGTCATCTAAGCTTTTTTTTTTGCTTCAGTACTCTGGACAGCAATTTTTTATTGGTGGATGAATTTATCCACCAATCAGCAAGAACAACCCAGGTTGTTCACCAAAAATGGGCCGGCATCTAAACTTAGATTCTTGCATTTCAAATTAAAATAGCAAGAGAATGGAGAACATTTGATAATAGGAGTAAATTAGAAAGTTGCTAAAAATCCATGCTCTATCTGAATCACGAAAGAAAATTTTTGGGTTCAGTGTCCCTTTAATGTTAGATAACGCCTTCATTGCCCATTCCCCAGATGTAAGTGCAAACCTGTGTGTTCAGATGAATGGGTTAACCAATGTTGTACATCAAATGAAGCACAGGCAATTAAACATATACCAATAATATGATAAAATTTACAAAACATATATATGATTACCAGCTAGTATGTGGAAGAAATAGTTCATAGGGTACCACCATAGTGGGAACACAAGACTTTCTTATAAGTCTATGAGAGTCCTGAGCGCTGCTGAATTTGAACCAAACTTTTCCTGTTTTGGTGAAGACAAAAATCTGTGCAAAAGACAAGACAAAGCGCAGCTCCGACTCAAGATAATTTATTAATTTAAGAGTACACCAAACAAATGATTGCACTTACTAGAGATAAGTAAAAACAGTGCCTCGGTGTATGGTTCTGCGGTAAGCAGTAAGCGATGTGGAGGCTTGAGTGAAGAAAAATACCCTACGGAATGTTGAGAGTTTGTACAATTCACATAGGCCCTGGAGTGTCCGGCACGTGAACTAAATGCATTTCTCCCGATCAGCGGTCTGGGTTTTTCAAGAGGTAAAGGGAAGTCGGATGGTTTTAAATCACCTAACCTCTGACTTATATATGCAGTCCTTAAAGTGATATTACCCACAGATGATTATGTGGGAGTGTTTAACTATATACTAACTAAGCATAAAAAACATTGACCAATATATAAAAGAACACTTACTCACATGAAGCATAAATCTTAAAAACAATAGAAAATACATTTCATATCTAAACAAATATGTTGGTACAATGTATTAAAAACTTAAAAGTGAATCAGGGGCAGGGCCACGCTGTGCTGGAACATGGCAGCACTTTTCTAGAGCTCTGACGTTGCAGACATTCTCAGTTCAAACCAGGGGCAAACGTAGTTCTCAATTCTAACACCAAGGGTCCTGGCACCTACCCATACACCAACAGACAAGCAGCAGAAGGAATCGCGACGAAGAAGCAGATGGGCGTACTTGCTCTGGAATCAACAGGGAACAGTGCAGGAGCCACGGATTGTTCCCCAAACACAACGGAAAGGCCAGCAGATCCTCTGAGGGACTTACTGCGGCGAGCACCCGGAGCCTGCAAAAACAGCAAGAGCACCTAATCATGGAGCGGCACATTATTACAACCATATAAAGAAGCAAGCGGGTAACAGCAAATTCAATTTAATTTATTATAATAAGACAAAAAAGGTGACGTTTCGGGACCTTAATCCCTTAATCATACCATACCTCTTACAAACAAACAAGTGGTTTATATACAGGTGTACCACAAGGTGGTGCTAGAGAGCCATTAACCCATTAGTGGTTGGAATTACTATTTCACTATCAGTATATCTAAATTCAATTGTAAATTCCTCTTGAAAATTCTAAAATAAATAATATGCAGATGTAATACTTTAACAATTACCACAATTATGTTTAACATAATCTTGAAAATTCTAAAATAAATAATATGCAGGTGTAATACTTTAACAATTACCACAATTATTGTAATGTTTAACATAATCTGAAACCACCAATGTTATATAAATACAGAAAGATCCCAATCTTTGTTCATTCCTTTAGGTTCAAGACATTCAAGCTCATAAATCCAGTAAGCCTCTCTTTGTTTAAGGAGATTTTCCCTATTACCTCCTCGCCTTGGACTGACAATACTATCTATGATTTGAAATTTTAATTGACTAATAGAGTGGCCTGCTTTTAAATAATGGGCTGCTACAGGGGCTTTAATATTGCCTGTCCGAATATTACTCTTGTGTTCAATGATTCTATCTTTGGCAGCCCTTGTCGATTCCCCAATATAAATCCAACCACATGGGCATTTGATCATGTAAATTATAAAAGAACTTAAGCACGTGAAGACATTTTTAATATCATATTTTTTACCCGTATGGGGATGATAGAACACTGCCCCCTTAGTCATATTACTGCAACACGAGCAGTTCAGACAGGGGAAACAGCCTTTATTTTTAGAAGTAATGTAACTAGGTCCTGATTTTTTATCAGAACCAATGTCTGCTCTCACTAATTTACTTTGAATGTTAGTACCTCTCTTAAAGGCTGACATAGGGGGCTGTTGAAATTCAAGAATAGATGGATTGCACTCTGATAAAATGCTCCAATGTTTATTAATGATACGTAGTATCTATTTACTTTGAGCATTATATTGTGATACAAAGATTAGTCTGTCAGACTTCTCATTACCATCTTTATCCTTGCAATTCAACAGCTTAGATCTGGGAATTAATTTAACTGTTTCTATTTAATCAGAAATTAATTTAGGGGGGTAACCCCTTTCAATAAATTTTTTTCCCATTTCGGTCAGTCTTTTAACTAATATGTTCTCATCAGATATAATTTTGCGAACCCGCAACATTTGGCTATGTGGCAATGACTTAAGTAAAGAAGGAGGGTGAGCACTTTCAAATCTTAACAAACTATTCCGATCTGTTTTTTTCTGAAAGAGATCAGTTTTAAAGCTATTATCCTTCTTGATTACTCTCACGTCCAGGAAGTCTATCTGTTCTTCACTCCAAACCAATTTGAACTTAATATAATTAGTAGATGAATTTAAGTCATTGACCAAAGATTCCAGGGTTCCAACGTCGCCCAACCAAACACCAAAAATATCGTCGATATAGCGCCACCAAGTGGCGCCATATCGAACAAATAAAGGATTTGAAAAAACAAATCTTTCCTCAAAAAAAATCATAAAAATATTCGCGTAATTGGGGGCGACGTTGGAACCCATAGCTGTCCCTTGGAGTTGAAGAAAGAAGTCGTCCTGAAAGAGAAAATAATTGCCACAGAGTACAATAGTGAGAAGTTGTATAAAAAAGTCTACCTGTGCTGAAGTATATTTATTATCAGTCCTTAATAGGGAATCAACTGCATCTATTCCACTAGTGTGTTTTATATTAGTATAAAGACTTTCTACGTCTAAACTAAATATAATAAATTTATTAGTGGGTAGGTCAAGAGAGTCTAATTTCCTAAGGAAATCTCCTGTGTCCTTTACAAAGGAACTGGATAGTTCCACATAAGGGCGTAAAATTTTATCAAGGAATATAGAAATGTTTGTACAAACAGAATTAGTAGAAGCCACAATAGGGCGACCGGGGGGCTTTTTGATATCCATTATTACAACCACCAGAGTGACGCCGGCCACATGGGACATATGATGTGACTAAAGCAATTGTGATAAACACATTCCCATAATACTTGCACTCAGCAGTTACAGAAGGGCACAATTACTGTAATAAAGGCTGTCCTGACAGGTTTGCTGTGTCACTACATTGCAGCATTGGAATAATTGTTAAAGACTCATACACTGCTTCATTATTATACCTCTAAGAGAGCAGCACAAAAAGAAGATGATGGTGACACACAAATAGTCTCAAACTTACAAATAACCAGTTTACTTTGCCCTCTTATCTTAGGGCCCATCCACTGTAATAAAGGCTACCTTTATAAGTCTACTATATTACAGCACCACAGCATTTACACAATTTTCAGGGACTTACACCTTATCTTCTTATAAGACCATCACAGGAGTCACACAAAAAAAGAAGAAATCAGCATACAAACAGCCTCACTCTTGCAGGCAACTAGCTTATCTTACCATTTCATCTCAAAAGACCCATAAACAAGCACTTGAGCTTTTATTCAGGTAGCTCCAGAAATGGCCACAAAGAAAGGACCAAAGATGGATAAACATAACAAACCTCCACCCTCAGTATCCATGTTCTTTCAAACAGCTGAACACTCTGCTGCAGATATTGCACAACCACAAGAGGCTTCCATGTCAAGCTCTCAATCAGACACTCTCTCTACTCAGCATAATTCCCTATTTGCAATACAGTCCCAAATAGCAGACATACCCTCCAAAACAGACCTGGAGTCACTGAAGTATTTTATTAAGGGACCTTAAGAAAGATCTAAATGAAATAGGGTCTAGAATTGATTATTTAGAAGAGGGCCAATATACCCTAAACAACCTGGTAATCTCCAATACTCAACAACTATCAATATAAGATTCAATGATACAAACTCTTCAGGAAAAGATAGAAGATCTAGATAATTGGGGGAGGAGAATCTCAGGATCAGGGGCATCCCGAGGAGATAACTCAAGACCAACTTAAAACATATGTAAAAGATCTCTTCCTATCATTATCCCCCATGAACACCACCTCTTAATGAGGATATCAAGAGGATACACAGAGCACTGTGGCTTCTCCCTAAACCCCCCGCCCCTCGAGAGATGTTATCTTAAGATTCTTGAAATGTACAATTAAAGAAGAAATATGGCAAGCTGTGAGATCAAGACAGTCTATCTTGGTCCATGGCCATAACCTGCAAATTTACCAAAACCTCAGTCCCCAAACTGGTCAAAGGCGAAAAGTGGTTCATTTCTATACCAAAGCACAACATCAGATACCGCTGGGGGTTTCCTTTCAGCTTGATAGTTACGCACAACAGATCCCATTTCACATATAAAAGTTTCAAGGACTTGGACAACCTGTCAAAAATGATAAATATTCCACTAGTGCCACCTCCGGACAATATAATAGACACATCATCTCCTCACCTAACTGTGGCCAAAACAGCCCCAAAGATTGGCCCCCCACATCCAACAGAAACCTAACTATAAACACCAGCTACTACTGAATTCACAAACCAGCACATCATTAGGTTGTACACACGACCTTATGGGAAACTTCTGGAACTTTCTTCAACCCTTCCAACAAAGGAACTTCAACCCAGGATTAACGGTAGGATACAATACATTAATGGATAAACTGAACTCAGACAAAACTAGCCTTCCACACCTTGGCTAGCCATAGGTGACTCTAACCAAAAGACATTTCCACATATTCTTAATGCAACTACACCAAAATCCTGCTACTTAAATGTATAATGGGTAGACAAATCTCCCCCTCCCTTTCTTAGCATTTGAATATACCCGACCCAAGGTATAGATATCTGTTGGGCCCGATATATTCTAAATTCAACCTATTTCTATATAACTTTCCACGAACTGAGAGTGAAAGACGACAACAATCCATCCCCCTAATATGGTGTATGATGCAAAATGTACACTCGTTGTTGTTATTCAAAATGTTGTTCAGTTTATTATTGTTTTGCTGAAATTAATGTCTCTAATGTGTCTTGTTTCATGATTCCAACAATGTATGTCATATGTATATGCCTTTTTTCAGCCGTGCCATCAATCTCGAATATGCATATCCACCCCTTAAAACACAATGGCCTAGATTTGGAGTTCGGCGGTAGCCGTCAAAACCAGCGTTAGAGGCTCCTAACGCTGGTTTTGGCCGCCCGCTGGTATTTGGAGTCAGTGATTAAAGGGTCTAACGCTCACTTTTCAGCCGCGACTTTTCCATACCGCAGATCCCCCTACGCCATTTGCGTAGCCTATATTTTCAATGGGATCTTTCTAACGCTGGTATTTAGAGTCGTTTCTGAAGTGAGCGTTAGAGCTCTAACGACAAGATTCCAGCCGCCTGAAAATAGCAGGAGTTAAGAGCTTTCTGGCTAACGCCGGTTTATAAAGCTCTTAACTACTGTACCCTAAAGTACACTAACACCCATAAACTACCTATGTACCCCTAAACCGAGGTCCCCCCACACCGCCGCCACTCGATTAAAATTTTTAACCCCTAATCTGCCGACCGCCACCTACGTTATACTTATGTACCCCTAATCTGCTGCCCCTAACCCCGCCGACCCCTGTATTACATTTATTAACCCCTAACTTGCCCCCCACAACGTCGCCGCCAGCTACTTAAAATAATTAACCCCTAATCTTCCGACCGCAAATCGCCGCCACCTACGTTATCCCTATGTACCCCTAATCTGCTGCCCTAACATCGCCGACCCCTATATTATATTTATTAACCCCTAATCTGCCCCCCTCAACGTCGCCGACACCTGCCTACACTTATTAACCCCTAATCTGCCGAGCGGACCTGAGCGCTACTATAATAAATGTATTAACCCCTAATCCGCCTCACTAACCCTATCATAAATAGTATTAACCCTTAATCTGCCCTCCCTAACATCGCCGACACCTAACTTCAATTATTAACCCCTAATCTGCCGACCGGAGCTCACCGCTATTCTAATAAATGTATTAACCCCTAAAGCTAAGTCTAACCCTAACACTAACACCCCCCTAAGTTAAATATAATTTTTATCTAACGAAATAAATTAACTCTTATTAAATAAATTATTCCTATTTAAAGCTAAATACTTACCTGTAAAATAAATCCTAATATAGCTACAATATAAATTATAATTATATTATAGCTATTTTAGGATTAATATTTATTTTACAGGCAACTTTGTTATTATTTTAACCAGGTAAAATAGCTATTAAATAGTTAAGAACTATTTAATAGTTACCTAGTTAAAATAATAACAAATTTACCTGTAAAATAAATCCTAACCTAAGATATAATTAAACCTAACACTACCCTATCAATAAAATAATTAAATAAACTACCTACAATTACCTACAATTAACCTAACACTACACTATCAATAAATTAATTAAACACAATTCCTACAAATAAATACAATTAAATAAACTAGCTAAAGTACAAAAAATAAAAAAAGAACTAAGTTACAGAAAATAAAAAAATATTTACAAACATAAGAAAAATATTACAACAATTTTAAACTAATTACACCTACTCTAAGCCCCCTAATAAAATAACAAAGCCCCCCAAAATAAAAAATTCCCTACCCTATTCTAAATTAAAAAAGTTACAAGCTCTTTTACCTTACCAGCCCTGAACAGGGCCCTTTGCGGGGCATGCCCCAAGAAGTTCAGCTCTTTTGCCTGTAAAAAAAAACATACAATACCCCCCCCCCAACATTACAACCCACCACCCACATACCCCTAATCTAACACAAACCCCCCTTAAATAAACCTAACACTAATCCCCTGAAGATCTTCCTACCTTGTCTTCACCATCCAGGTATCACCGATCCGTCCTGGCTCCAAGATCTTCATCCAACCCAAGCGGGGGTTGGATGAAGAAAAAAAATATGCAGGGGTCAGCGATAGCGGGGGCGGCAGATTAGGGGTTAATAAGTGTAAGGCTAGGGGTGTTTAGACTCGGGGTACATGTTAGAGTGTTAGGTGCAGACGTAGGAAGTGTTTCCCCATAGCAAACAATGGGGCTGCGTTAGGAGCTGAACGCTGCTTTTTTGCAGGTTTTTTTTCAGCTCAAACAGCCCCATTGTTTCCTATGGGGGAATCGTGCACGAGCACGTTTTCGAGGCCGGCCGCGTCCGTAAGCAACTCTGGTATCGAGAGTTGCATTTGCGGTAAAAATGCTCTACGCTCCTTTTTTGGAGCCTAACGCAGCATTTGTTTGAACTCTCGATACCAGAGTTAATTTTATGGTGCGGCCAGAAAAAAGCCCACGGAGCGTTAACAGCCCTTTTACCGCCGAACTCCAAATCTAGGCCTATGCCTGTTAACCCTTTGAAATTAAGGTCCTCTCATAATGTCAAGGGGTTTAACATTTCACAAAAGAGATCCATAGCCATAAAAGAATACAAAAGACTCAGATGTAACATAGTGTTGCTACAAGAAACTAATTTTAAAAGGGGACACGAACCGCACTCATAATTAAAACAATTTGGCCCAGCATACTTTGCTTCTAACTCTACTAATCATAACGGAGGGGGAATCCTGTTCAATAAAGCCCTCCCTTTTAAGCTTATTACGACTAGTAAAGACAAAGAAGGGAGATATATAATTGTTACAGGGTTACTATATAACAAGCTCATAATAATAGCGAATGTCTAGGCCCCAAACACAGATTCATCCTAATTTTTTCAACACACAAGTAACAAAAAACTAGAAATGACCAGAGGTAGTTTGATAGTGGGATGAGACTTCAATGTGGCTTTAGATCATAGTACTGACTGTTCCTCAGGACACTCATCAGTTCCAAACAAGTCACTGAAATCAATAAAGTCAAGCCTGTCTAACCTGGCTGTTCTCAATGCTTGAGAAATTCACCACCCCAACACAAAAGACTATACTTATTCCTCACACCCCCCAGACATATACTAAGATAGACTATTTGATTATTGATGTTACCAGCCTAGCATATATCCAACATACTGACATTTCACCTCTCACATGGTCTGATCATGCCATGATCAGTTGTACCGCAAATGGCCCACATCACAAACCCAAGACAGAGTGTGGACACTAGACGAATCCCTACTAAAAAGATACCATGACTTACATTCAAATTACTAAGTCCATCGAAGAATATTTTAGAATAATAACTACACCTGACATAAGCATACAACACATCTGGGTTATAAGAGGAGGAGAACTCATAGCCCTGAAAGTGGCCAAAACATCAACAGTTTTACCTAAAATCTCTACTAGAAGACTTAAACAAACTACAAGACACCCACAAATCATACCCTCACGACCGCTCCCTATCTGAAAGCATAGAACATAAAAGACAACAACTAAATCAGTATTTAGGTATTGAAGCAAAACGCAGGGTCCTTTTCTTAAAGAAAACCTACTACAAAGGCGCTAATAAACAAGGAAAGATGTTAGCTAGACAGCTTAGGTGTCAGGATAGGTTAAGTCCAGAGTTAGACCCAAATGCTAGAATGAAGTTTGAATAACACTCTAGCACTGTGAGTATATTCCAGGATCTGACCCTGCGACAGCTGCAATAATATACTCACTGAAATAAACTGGAAGTTGGTACAGCAGGGTCAGGAGAAGAAACTTCAGGTAGATAGGGTTAACCAAAAGAGTAATCCATCAAGCAATAACCGGCAACTTGAAATCAGGCAGGTAGGGGTTAACCAGAAGAATTTGTCAAACAAGCAAAGTCCAGCAATGTGTTATCAGGCAGATTGGGGTTAAACAGAATTGTCTAGCAAGCAAAGTTCCAGCAACGTGTAATCCGGTAGTTTGGGGTTAATCAGTAGAATAGTCAAACAAGCAAAATCCAGCAACGTGTTATCAAGCAGTTTGGGGTTAAACAGTGAAATGTTCAAACAAGCAGAGTCCAGGTAACAGGAATCAGGCAGGTAGGGTTAAGCAGGGTAAGAGTCAAACAAGCCAGCAATTCTAATCAAACTAGAGATTATCCCTGTTACTATTCGCCTGCTTAATAGAAACACTTGCGACCAAAATAAGACACCATTTAGAAATATCAGGTATACCAATTAAAGGAAAGGGAATACAAGCTGTCCATGTTCGCAGACGATATTCTCTTTTCCTTTAACCCCGAAAGCTTAATTCCCCATTTGTTAAAAGAACTAGTCAAATTCTATAAACTCACAAACTTCCTGGTTAACCAAGCTAAATCAAATATTCTAGGTATAGACAAAAAAATATATTTGCAGGAGCACCGTGGTTAAGGGTAAAATTCAAATACTTTATTGGTAAATATACAGGGTGTCCTCACCCAGAGGGTAAAATACAGAGAAGTATCAAATGAAAAAATAGGCTGACCGGTTTCGGCTACTGCCTTACTCCTAGCCTGCTTAAAACCATATGGTAACTTGCAAACTTAAAAACCTTCATGTGATTGCCCATTGGGTAGTGGGATAACTCTCCTCCCTCCCCTAAACCAATCAGGCTGTCCGGTTACACGTAATCCTACATAACAAACAGCTGAAATACTAAAATACAACAAAATTGTATGTATTTTAAAACATTTAGGATCAGTTACTGAACTTGACATTTAAACACTGTTTACTGCACCTCAGCTTGTCAGATCTGAAAGTCTAACCTATTCTGTCTCTATCTAGTTCACATAAATAGCTGATAGCTGCCGACACTCCTGTTTGTCTCACAAGAGCTTCAATTTGCTACTTCCAATAGATTATAATACAAATAGCATTAATCAAAGTGTATGTTCTATCGTGTGCATACAACATAAGCTGACCTGTTCGCCTGAGAAACTTGAAAAACACACCCCTTTGTTTATACTGCAAACTCCTGCCTTTCTTTTCCTCTTCTGACAACATAGCAACGGAAGAGTCCTTAGTGACTCACAAAGTTTCAATATTGTGAGTGTTTTAAACAATTAGAATAAATCTGTATGCCTAAAAATTTGAATTTAATAACTCATTGATGCTCCAACGTGTATCGGATCTGAAAGGCTATCCTACTATAGATACTAGTGGATCATGGAACTGGCTGCTAATTGTCAATACTTCCTATTTCATCTCAAAAAGGTTTACATATACTGCTTAAATAAAACTATGCTACAAATGCCTTTGTACCAGAGTGTGTTCTAACGTGTGCATGCTATTAGCACGTGCTGTCCCGATCACGTGGAAACTTTTCTAATCAACTTGTTTGTTTATACTACACTCCCCTGCCTTTTTTCAGACAGTGCGGACCAATCAGGGCATTGTGGCAACAAAGGAGTCCTTAGTGACTCACTGTTTGAATACAATAACTGTAATATAACTTAGATTCAATGCTAATGTGGTCACCCCCCATAATATCTCCACTATATTAGTGTTCTATAAGCCTAACACCATTAGGCTAACCTCTAGTAACAATTTAACTGCAAAATTGCAGTATATGTCAGTCTCTAGATGTATATTATAGATACATGTAAGGGAATCCTCCTAGTGTTGTATGTACACGTTTGAAATGGACTTCATCAAGGTGGTGTTTATATGGTCTAGACCTTGGCGCTAACAGCCACAGTTTGCTCAGCTAATACCAGAGCATAAGTTATTAAATAGTGTCTATAGATTGTTTATTACACTTACACTTGCAGTTACAGTTAAAGAGGATTTACCAGAAATTAATAAGGTCAAATTCTGAATTGAGACCTTCTGGAACTCTAGTCCTCAACCTGAAGATCCAGAAGGCTTCTCTTTCACCAAGTTTACATGTCCTATCCTCCCCTCTTGTCTGTGGGGATACCCTCTCTATTATTGTCCACGTAAAAAAATCTCACGTCCTTCTGGTGAATGGCAGAAAAATAATTTATTAGGGGGGTTGTTAGAATGCCCGCTCTGATGTCAGACAGGTGTTCTTTGATTCTCACCCTCTCCTCTCTGGTCGTAAGACCTACATACTGAAGGGCACAGTAAGTGCAAGAAATCAAGTACACCACATAATCGGATCTGCAATTCAGACAAAAGCTTTCTGGAAATTCTCTCCTGTGACCATAGAGTGAAAAGAATCCCCTGTTGTCACTCTCTCACAAGCTTTACAGGCCTGATGGGGGCACCGATACGTGCCATTAAATCTCAAACATGAGGAATTATCAGTCTGTTCCTTCTTTAGTCTTGTGGGGGCTACTATGTTCCCTATCGTCCTATTCCCCTTTAGGTAAAACTGACACCCCCTGTCACTGTTTCTCTCAGATCATCATCGGCTGATAATAGTTGAAAATTATTTCTTATTATCTGGCAAATCTGAGTGTACTGTTGGGAGTATTCTGTTATAAATGTAAGCTTGTTAACAGTGGTTTTTCCCCCTCTTCTGTTGCCTTGAATTAAGAGGCTCTCTCTGGGCACCCTGGTTACGGAATCCCTTGCTTTAGAAATAGTGGACTTTTTATATCCTCTTTCTGTCAGTCTAATGGACAATTTGTCTGCTTGTTTCTCATATGTACTTAGGCTAGTGTAATTTCTCTTTAGACAGATAAATTGTCCCCTCGCAACCACCACCACCACCACCTCTCTTTCTGACATGAAGCTAATACCCACATTATTTTGATTAAGTACTTTTACAAAGCCTGCAGATCCCTCAATGGACCTCTTCAAATGAACAGGAGGTCATTGATAAATCGCCTGTACCACACTATCTCCCATCTGAAGGGGTTCTGATCTCCAAAGACTTGGGAGAGCTCCCACCAACCCATGAATAGGTTGGCAAAGGAGGGGGCAAACTTGGCCCCCATTGCCATCCCACGTCTCTGGAGAAAGAACTCACCCTCAAACTTGAAATAGTTGTGGGCGAGAAGAAAGTGAGTAACCCTTGTAACATACTCTACAAAAAT
Source organism: Bombina bombina (assembly GCF_027579735.1). Taxonomy (NCBI): domain Eukaryota; kingdom Metazoa; phylum Chordata; class Amphibia; order Anura; family Bombinatoridae; genus Bombina; species Bombina bombina. The sequence continues at coordinate 718,400,975 of NC_069499.1, read as the reverse complement.
GTGATCTGCATTATAATCTCTCTCAAAGAAGTATTTTATCGCCTCCAAACCTTTCTCATGAGGTATGGTGGAGTAGAGGGATCTCACATCCACTGTTAACCATTTGAAATCACTCTGCCAGACCACATCAGAGAGGAGGTTCAGAACATGTTTCATGTCAGATAAGAAGCTCCAAAGGGCACTTACTAGTGGCTGTAATATGCCATCAAGCCGACATCCATCCTCAACGAAGCCGGGAGAAGTCCTCAGCAAAGTGGCAAGAAGTCCTCAACGAAGCCAGGAGAAGTCTTCAAGCCGGCAGAAGTGGTCCTCCAGACGAGCAGAAGTCTTCATCCAGATGGCATCTTCTGTCTTCATTCATCCGGCGCGGAGCGGGTCCATCTTCAAGACATCCGGCGTGGAGCATCCTCTTCTTCCGACGACTAAAGACGAATGAAGGATCCTTTAAATGACGTTATCCAAGATGGCGTCCCTTGAATTCCGATTGTTTGACAGAATTCTATCAGCCAATCGGAATTAAAGGGAAAAAAAATCCTATTGGCTGATGCAATCAGCCAATAGGATTGAGCTTCAATCCTATTGACTGATCCAATCAGCCAATAGGATTGAGCTTGCATTCTATTAGCTGATTGGAACAGACAATAGGATTGAAGCTCAATCCTATTGGCTGATTGTCATCAGCCAATAGGATTTTTTCACCTTTAATTCCGATTGGCTGATAGAATTCTATCAGCCAATCGGAATTCAAGGGATGTCATCTTGGATGACGTCATTTAAAGGAACCTTCATTCGTTGTTAGCCGTGGAAAGAAGAGGATGCTCCGTGCCGGATGTCTTGAAGATGGACCCGCTCTGCTCCGGATGGATGAAGATAGAAGATGCCGTCTGGATGAAGACTTCTGCCGGCTTGGATGAGGACTTCTTGCCGCTTCGCTGAGGACTTCTCCCGGCTTTTTGAGGATGGATCTCGGCTCTTCAAAACTGTAAGTGGATCTTCAGGGGTTAGTGTTAGGTTTTTTTAAGGGTTTATTGGGTGGGTTTTATTTTTAGGTTAGGGTTTAGGCAGCAATAGAGCTAAATGCCCTTTTAAGGGCAATGTCCATCCAAATGCCCTTTTCAGGGCAATGGGGAGCTTAGGTTTTTTTAGTTAGGATTTTATTTGGGGGGGTTGGTTGTGTGGGTGGTGGGTTTTACTGTTGGGGGTTGTTTGTATTTTTTTTTTACAGGTAAAAGAGCTAATTTTTTTGGGGCAATGCCCCGCAAAAGGCCCTTTTAAGGGCTATTGGTAGTTTAGTTTAGGCTAGGGTTTTTTTTTGTTTTTTTTGGGGGGGGGACTTTTTTATTTTGATAGGGCTATTAGATTAGGTGTAATTAGATTACATATCTTATAATTTATTTTTTTATTTTGTGTAATTTAGTGTTTCTTGTTTTTTTGTAATTTAGGTAATTGTATTTAATTTATGTAATTTATTTAATTGTTGTGTAAGGTTAGGTGTGAGTGTAACTCAGGTTAGGTTTTATTTTACAGGTAAATTTGTATTTATTTTAGCTAGGTAGTTAGTAAATAGTTAATAACTATTTAGTAACTATTCTACCTAGTTAAAATAAATACAAAACTTGCCTGTAAAATAAAAATAAACCCTAAGATAGATACAATGTAACTATTAGTTATATTGTAGCTAGCTTAGGGTTTATTTTATAGGTAAGTATTTAGTTTTAAATAGGAATTATTTAGGTAATGATAGTCATTTTTATTTATATTTATTTTAATTATATTTAAGTTAGGGGGTGTTAGGGTTAGACTTACGTTTAGGGGTTAATGACTTTAGTAAAGTGGCGCCAGATTAGGGGTTAATTACTCTTAGGTGTTCTTTTCAGGGGGGGTGTCAGTCAGGACTGGGCCTCGGGTACATCGTACCAACTGAAAATGAATATATTATTTGATAAGGATATCCGGAGAACAGCACTTCAGACCACGCAGCAATAAGTCTAAAACTATTCTCCTTTATTGAAAGATAAAAGGCACGTCTTATAGGCGAAAGTTACAGCATACAGGGTTAACATGACCATGTTATTTTACACAGTGTTTGTCAGGAAAAATACAAGCTCATTATTATAATTAGGTAAAACAGAGTTTTGAGAAGCAATATTTCTATAGTCATAATAACAAATGCATTTAGTACCAAAGCAAGGTTATATGAGCATCTTATAGAGATATCACCTTCCAGGCATCTTGCCCAGAACATCTGCAAGGCCAAACTAGCTCTAACAAACTAATAACAAATCTGTCTTTCCCACTACAGAATGATTGCTATAATAAATGTTATTCAGACAAGATGGATGCCAAAGACAAAATGGTAGCTAAGAACAAGATGGCGCTAGTCATACTAACAATAATTCCTAACATACCACAGAATAACACAAAAATAGAAAAGCACAGAAAATTAGTAAAGCCTTTAACCCCTTAACGACCAACGACGTATGGGGTACGTCCTGCAAAAAAATGCAGTTAATGACCAAGGACGTACCCCGTACGTCGTTGGTCTTTGAAAGCAGTGGAAGCGATCCTGATCACTTCCAACTGCTTTCATGTTATAGCAGTGATGCCTCGATATTGAGGCATCCTGCTATAACATTTTTTAGCCGTCCGATGCAGAGAGAGCCACCCTGTGGCCCTCTCTGCATCGGCCATTGATGGCCATGTTCGTTGGTGGGTGGGAGCTTACCAAGGGAGGCGGGTGGGCGGCCATCGGTGGGAAGGGGGGCGGGATCGATTGTGGGTGCACGCGCACGTGCACGGGTGCGGACGCGCGCACGTGCACGGGAGCGGGGCGCGCGCGCGGGTGGGAACCCTACACTATGAAACAATGATGGTACTCGGTGGGAGTGAGGGTGGGCAGCTCAAAACTTTAGCAGCTCAAATGTTTAGCGATCTGGTAGGGGTTGGGGGGTTGGGGGTTGAGGGAGGGCAGCTACACTACAGAAAATAGTATTTTTTAAAAAAATAAATAAAAAAAAACATATTTCATTTCAAACTGGGCACTGGCAGACAGCTGCCAGTACCCAATATGGTGCAATAAGGCAGAGAGAGGGGGGTTAGAGAGCTGTTTGGGGGGGATCAGGGAGGTTGGGGGCTAAGGGAGGATACTACAGAACAGAATTATTATTTAAAAAAAAAAAAAAAAAAAAAAAACTCTTATTTTAGTACTGGCAGACTTACTGCCAGTACTTAAGATGGCGGGGACAATTGTGGGGTGGGGGAGGGAAGAGAGCTGTTTGGGAGGGATCTGGGGGTGTGATGTGTCATGTGGGAGGTTGATACCTACACTAAAGCTAAAATTAACCCTGCAAGCTCCCTAAAAGCTCCCTAATTAACCCCTTCACTGCTGGGCATTATAAACGTATGGTGCGCAGCGGCATTTAGCTGCCTTCTAATTACCAAAAAGCAAAGCCAAAGCCATATATGTCTGCTATTTCTGAACAAAGGGAATCCCAGAGAAGCTTTTACAACCATTTATGCCATAATTGCACAAGCTGTTTGTAAATAATTTTAGTGAGAAACCTAAAATTGGGAAAATTTTACGTTTTATTTTTATTTGTTCGCATTTGGCGGTGAAATGGTAGCATGAAATATACCAAAATGGGCCTAGATCAATACTTTGGGTTGTCTACCTCACTACACTAAAGCTAAAATTAAAACTACAAGCTCCCTACAGCTCCCTAATTAACCCCTTCACTGCTGGGCATAATACACGTGTGGTGCGCAGCGTCATTTAGCGGCCTTCTAAATACCAAAAGGCGATGCCAAAGCCATATATGTCTGCTATTTTTGAACAAAGGGGATCCCAGAGAAACATTTACAACCATGTATGCCATAATTGCACAAGTTGTTTGTAAATAATTTCAATGAGAAACCTAAAGTTTGTGAAAACATTTGTGAAAAAGTGAACTTTTTTTTTTATTTGATCGCATTTTGTAGTGAAATGGTGGCATGAAATATACCAAAATGGGCCTAGATCAATACTTTGGGATGTCTTCTAAAAAAATATATATACATGTCAAGGGATATTCAGGGATTCCAGACAGATATCAGTGTCCCAATGTAACTAGCGCTAATTTTGAAAAAAAGTGGTTTGGAAATAGCAAAGTGCTACTTGTATTTATTGCCCTATAACTTGCAAAAAAAGCAAAGAACATGTAAACATTGGGTATTTCTAAACTCAGGACAAAATTTAGAAACTATTTAGCATGGGTGTTTTTTAGTGGTTGTAGATGTGTAACAGATTTTGGGGGTCAAAGTTAGAAAAACTGCGTTTTTTTTCCATTTTTTCCTCATATTTTATCATTTCTTTTACAGTAAATTATAAGATATGATGAAAATAATGGTATCTTTAGAAAGCCCATTTAATGGCGAGAAAAACGGTATATAATATGTGTGGGTACAGTAAATGAGTATGAGGAAAATTACAGCTAAACACAAACACCGCAGAAATATAAAAATAGCCTTGGTCCCAAACGGACAGAAAATGGAAAAGTGCTGTGGTCATTAAGGGGTTAAAAACAGTATAAGCCTGATACTACGGTAACATAACTCTATGTGAGAATACTGTAAAGAAAGATATTCACATGTAGTGGTATAATTTTATAGGCTATTAGGGCACAATTTGTCACTGCACATAGGTGCGGCCTCTCCAATACTCTCTGTCTACCACCCAGCATCCTCAAACTACTGGTCTATCTGCACAAAGACCCAATCAGCCCCCTATCTACCCCCAAACAACGCTGCAACTTTATGTCTCCACCTGCAGTGCTAGCAACCCCCATATGTCCAACAATTTCTTGCTCTGTACATTCACCACAGTGAAGCATGACATGGGAACAGCACAAATGTCTCTAGGTGGCCTCTGATAACTTTAAGAACAGTCCTTGTCCTCTTAGAGCGCTCCACCTTCCTCAGACACTTTGCTTCAAAACCATAGTCCATTTGCAGTGGGGGTGCTTATCCGGTGTTCTTCTGCAGGTAGATGCTGGAAGACAGATGGTTTGTTCATGGGGTAAACAAGGGAAGCCAGCTGATCCCCATATCAAGCAGACACTTGAGTCAGAAGGAGTCTAAGAAGAAAACAAAACAGCACAAGATGAGTACACACCCTGATACAATCACAAATATGCCCAAATAAAACTTCTTTCACCTTGATGTAAGCATCACAATTCCTTTAACTTAACTTATCCTGTCATTTAAAACCAGGAAAGCATTGTGGATATATAATACAAACTACTTTTACAGAGAATAATTCACAGCTTCTCTATACAATTTAAATGATACTTCATGAATACTAAGCAAGTGAAAACTGCTAGACTTCATCAAGAGACTGAATGGCTATGCTAAGTAACTTATGCTAAGGCCTGCCCTGCAACACAAATGAAAAATAAAAAAAACAGTCAATAAAAATATTTCCTTTAAAATGAATTTCTTCACACTGTCACTTAGAACTACTAAAAATAAAAGAACCTAGTGTTGCTTCATTCTGCAATGCTACTATCTGTAATGTTTATAATTCTCCAACTATGATCTTAATAGTCAGCAATCTCATCTGATATAAACACTATCTGCTAGTTTACTAATTATGTTATGCAACCTAAATTCTCTCACACTTCTGTATGAGGAAAGAATACAACTATAACATCATTTAAAACTACAAACTCTTTTAAAGGTAAACACATCTTTATGGTAAGATGATTCCTTTCATTGCCAAACATCTGGAATTACAAAATTCAAATTGCAGATACCATACCAAGTAATAAAAGGGAAAAAAATACATTTGCTTTTATAACACAGCTCCACTAAGAGCCATGGTAGGTAGACAATATACCATCAATATAACTATAATTATGCTACTCCCTAAACTCTGTATAATTAATATAAATTTCTAGCTGAGACGTGTTCTCACTGTGTTCCATAGGGTGAAGGGTCTAAAATATTCTGATATATTGCAGCATTTTCTTTAAACTATAAAGGTGCAAACATATTTTCTATACTCAGTGGACCATTCAATAGGTTACAATACTGCAAGGTTTAGGGTTACACTTATCTAAAGGGTTACTTTGTTTAAGTACATAAACTACAATGTGCACTAATACAAATAAGGCATACTTTTCGGCAGACAAAACTATATGACTTCTTATAACTAATATGATCAACAAATAATAACACAAATACAAGAGCATACAAAACAAGCAATATAAGTAAACAAGTTAAAACAATACTCCCCTAATTTAATTGTTGTTGACTCTGTAACCACGTAACAGGTCCTAAATACCAACAGGCAAGGCACAGTCCAGAGAAGTATAGTCTTTATGTTCTGAAGACACACATCATAGGAAACAGTCATAGATTACCCAGAGTCCAGTTCTGGGGCTGGTACCAGCATACAAAGCAAAAAATGGATCCAAAGATAGTTCAGCAACTTTTACTGCAGCATGGTGGTTAAAACAAGCTTTCATTGTTTCTTTCTTTAAAAGGTTTACTTGCATTCAATCTTTTGGAGAGTGCACTATGGAATTTTATCTGTACAGATTTTACCTAAATATGAAAAACTCAAAAATAATTCAGTTAGTGTCTTTAATCTCTGGATACAGCTTCATGATCTCATCCTGCAAATACAAATATTGTGTTAAGAACAAAATAGAAAAATTAAAAACATTTTACGTTCATTTACTTACTTAAAATAATCACCCAAATCACATAAAGATAGTCATCAATACTTCCCCCTTTGTTTGCGGGAACCACCCTATGTGTCACACAAACACAAGATAACAATAAACTAAAAGACAATTCATGCACTCCACTCATGCATGTAGTACACTATTCTGAGCATCAGGCAAAATCAAATACACCTCAATATTCAATATTCCATTCATACAGCAGCACCCTTCCACACGCATTCACTAAAAATAAAAAAACACAAACTGTCCATTCCACAAAACAAAAAAATAACAGCCGACACAAACTTTTAACAATCAGAATTAACCTGAAATTCAACACATATACTTACATATTCACTGAAACACAGCACTCGCAAAACACTACAAATAATTAAAATACTATCGCCTAGATTTAGAGTTCTGCGGCCAAAGGGGTGCGTTAGCTACGCGTGCTTTCTTCTGGCCGCACCTTTAAAATAACTCTGGTATTGAGAGTCCACAGAATGGCTGCGTTAGGCTCCAAAAAAGGAGCGTAGAGCATATTTACCGCCACTGCAACTCTCGATACCAGAGTTGCTTAAGGACGCGGCCAGCTTCAAAAACGTGCTCGTGCACGATTCCCCCATAGAAAACAATGGGGCTGTTTGAGCTGAAAAAAAACCTAACACCTGCAAAAAAGCAGCGTTCAGCTCCTAACGCAGCCCCATTGTTTGCTATGGGGAAAAACTTCCTACGTCTGCACCTAACACTCTAACATGTACCCCGAGTCTAAACACCCCTAACCTTACACTTATTAACCCCTATTCTGCCGCCCCCGCTATCGCTGACACCTGCATATTATTATTAACCCCTAATCTGCCGCTCCGTAAACCGCCGCTACTTACATTATCCCTATGTACCCCTAATCTGCTGCTCCTAACACCGCCGACCCCTATATCTGCCCTCCCTATGAAGACTTCAATCGGATGGAAGACCTCTTCTGCCCCACTTGGATGAAGACTTCTACCGGATGGAGGACCTCTTCTTGCTCCGCTTGGATGAAGAATTTGGCTCGGCTGGGTGAAGACGACTCAAGGTAGGGAGATCTTCAGGGGCTTAGTGTTAGGTTTATTTAAGGGGGGTTTGGGTTTAATTAGGGGTATGTGGGTGGTGGGTTGTAATGTTGGGGGGGGGTATTGTATGTTTTTTTTTACAGGCAAAAGAGCTGAACTTCTTGGGGTATGCCCCGCAAAGGGCCCTGTTCAGGGCTGGTAAGGTAAAAGAGCTTTGAACTTTAGTATTTTAGAATAGGGTAGGGCATTTTTTTATTTTGGGGGGCTTTGTTATTTTATTAGGGGGCTTAGAGTAGGTGTAATTAGTTTAAAATTGTTGTAATATATTTCTAATGTTTGTAAATATTTTTTTATTTTTTGTAACTTAGTTCTTTTTTATTTTTTGTACTTTAGCTAGTTTATTTCATTGTATTTATTTGTAGGAATTGTATTTAATTTATTTATTGATAGTGTAGTGTTAGGTTTAATTGTAGATAATTATAGGTATTTTATTTAATTAATTTATTGATAGTGTAGTGTTAGGTTTAATTGTAACTTAGGTTAGGATTTATTTTACAGGTAAATTTGTAATTATTTTAACTATTTTAGCTATTAAATAGTTCTTAACTATTTAATAGCTATTGTACCTGGTTAAAATAAATACAAAGTTACCTGTAAAATAAATATTAATCCTAAAATAGCTATAATATAAATATAATTTATATTGTAGCTATATTAGGATTTATTTTACAGGTAAGTATTTAGCTTTAAATAGGAATAATTTATTTAATAAGAGTTAATTAATTTTGTTAGATTAAAATTATATTTATTTTAGGGGGGTGTTAGTGTTAGGGTTAGACTTAGCTTTAGGGGTTAATACATTTATTAGAATAGCGGTGAGCTCCAGTCGGCAGATTAGGGGTTAATAATTGAAGATAGGTGTCGGCGATGTTAGGGAGGGCAGATTAGGGGTTAATACTATTTATTATAGGGTTAGTGAGGCGGATTAGGGGTTAATAACTTTATTATAATAGCGGTGCGGTCTGCTCGGCAGATTAGGGGTTAATAAGTGTAGGCAGGTGGAGGGGACGTTGAGGGGGGCAGATTAGGGGTTAATAAATATAATATAGGGGTCGGCGGTGTTAGGGGCAGCAGATTAGGGGTACATAAGGATAACGTAGATGGCGGTCGGCAGATTAGGGGTTAAAAAAAATTAATCGAGTGGCGGCGATGTGGGGGGACCTCAGTTTAGGGGTACATAGGTAGTTTATGGGTGTTAGTGTACTTTAGAGCACAGTAGTTAAGAGCTTTATAAACCGGCGTTAGCCCAGAAAGCTCTTAACTACTGACTTTTTTCTGCGGCTGGAGTTTTGTTGTTAGAATTCTAACGCTCACTTCAGACACGACTCTAAATACCAGAGTTAGAAAGATCCCATTGAAAAGATAGGATACGCAATTGACGTAAGGGGATCTGCGGTATGGAAAAGTTGCGGCTGAAAAGTGAGCGTTAGACCCTTTTTTGAATTACTCCAAATACCGGCGGTAGCCTAAAACCAGCGTTAGGAGCCTCTAACGCTGGTTTTCACGGCTACCGCCAAACTCCAAATCTAGGCCTATGAGATCACACTAAAATAAAATCCCTAACCATAAATTTAGAAAGAAACACACAAACACCTAAGTACCCTATTTTGGGAAAGATCAGATAATAATGGTACAGCCACTGTTCTATATAGCTCCTGATCGCATGTACAGTGCAAAGCCACTGTTAAATAAATCATGTGTGGCACACATAGTTTGTGAAAAGCTCTAGACTCCAGTCTATACTTTTTACATAACCAAGATGTTAATAAATACACAATTATTTGATTTAACTTTTTTTTATATAATTTGATATTCACCATTTTGCAGCTCTCTAGCTAAATATAACAATTGTATATACCAAAAAATTGAGCTTTCTACAAAAGAATAATAATTTACACGAATAGATTAAAAGGAAAAATTTCCCCTTTAAATTGTTCTCAATGATTCATCGTCCTTACTTATAATAAAAATGTATACTGAAGTTCATTGGATAGCCTAAGCAAACACAGCCAGCATAAAAAAAACACTCTCACAGTGGGGTGCAGGATAGTTAAAGGGACATTTTACCCAAATTAAAAAAAAGATATCTTTAATTGCAACTGCTGACACAGTTACTAGTGTTTTGCTTACAATAAACCCCATCTTCTTTCTCTGTAAATATTTCTTTAAAATCTCAGATTTTATATCAATTTGCCCGTACCCCCTGAAATATTGCACTGAGCTCTGGTTTTACAGACAAATATAAGATAAGGAACACAATGAGATATGTTTATTATCCAAAATTCAACCCATTGCAATAAACTGTGTTTTGAAAGCACAAAACCAGCTACTTCATATATACAAATAAACTCGCAAATGCAATTTCTCCTATATTTTTTATACTATTCAGCTTGTATAACAAGCCATTGAAAATACATTAATATAAAAACAATGTTACAGTGTACTGTCCCTTTAAGGACTAACCATTTATCATGTAAATTACAAATGTATACCCTAGCCATGATTAGGAAACTTGTATTATTTACCACAAAAATTCTACTGCTTTACTGTATCATGACCTGCATATTTAAATGAGAGCCATCACAGCATAAATAATACCCATTTATATTAAAACTTCTACTGAATTAATTTACTTGCAACAGAAACAGACCCAAATACTTTAGATAAATTTTAATGATATACTGCTTATAACCTTATTTTATCTTTTCCACTAACTACTTGCACAAATCTTGCAAATACAACATACTTGAATCAACCTGTTAATCTTTTATCATTTACCAGAACGTGACCGAAAGTCAGACAATCATCCGCACATTCACAAATCCCTTAATTAGTTCACTTACAAAAACAATATATTTATATGCCGCAACAGGTGGACAGTCTTCATTTGCATACAACAAATATCACTTAAAACTAAAAATCTGCTATTAATACAAATAATTAAGAACATACATATGACTTTAAAGTTACAACAATAACAAGCAAATTATTAGTGTCAGATTTCTTACCTAAGAATCCCTGATACACACAGCTCTAGCCTGCATCAAACATCAAGGCCAGCTTTCTTTTGCAGCGATTGTACACACAAATCATATCAACTCGCATACCTCAAATATTTCACTCCCAACATTTATTCTAAAGCAATTCCAACATACATCAAACTCTTAGTGACACAGAAAACACATTAACAGTCTCTTTCCTTGTTTCAGGAAAACATATATCTCATAATATACCAAAGACATTTAAGAATACATAAAGATTAACTTTCCACCAAATTTAAAATGTATTTGAAAGTGTCCGACTGAGACAAATTTCAAACAGGATAATACATTCTCTCTTTTTTTACAGTAAATCTTTTACACGTCATACAAGACACAGTGAGAACCGACAGACCAACACTCATTACACAGCACTGCCCCCCCCCCTTTCTCTACTCATAACTTCTCTAAATGCGGGAGAAAACTTCAGCATGCACAGCTCCCTGCCTTGAAACGAAACTGTTAACCCCTTTGTAGTCATTAAAAATGTAATAACATTCTCCTTTTCTCTATACATTATTATCAATATTTTGCTATGAGCAGACCCCATTTTTTAACAATACAATAAAAGCAGCAATGATAAAATGCACAGTCACTTAACATTTTCTAAGCACATCACAGTACAATCATATGGCAATAAAAGCAAGCAAGCAAAAGCAAAAGCACCAAATATTAATTCAAATCCAGTGATAGATTACAAAAACTCTACTACTGTATAAGAATGTATAGGGACAACTTCAACACAGATGAGACTCAAACTCACCATAACAAAGTGATGCCAACTTGCCCGGGGGACTTAAAACCTTCCGTCAAATGCATGCTAACTTTTTATCTCTTGCGCGCTTCACCTAGCACAGGACTTTAACCTGTCTAGAGGGGGTTATATGCCGGCAGGACTAAAAACCTCCGCAAAAAAAACCTGCTTCTTTACTGCAGGAACCCCTTAACCCTTTATCATATATAACCAACACATATTACCAAAAAATAATTTAGGTTCAGATTCACAGAGGGAAAAGTTGAGTAAAAAACACTCATCTACTTACCCAGTGCGAATCCCATGAGCTGACACCAGAAACTGTTAGGTGTTCTTTTCAGGGGGGGGGTGTCAGTCAGGACTGGGCCTCGGGCACATCATACCAACTGGAAATTAATATATTATTTGATAAGGATATCCAGAGAACAACACTTCAGACCACGCAGCAATAAGTCTAAAACTATTCTCCTTTATTGAAAGATAAAAGGCACATCTTATAGGCGACAGTTACAGCATACAGGGTTAACATGATGACACGTTATGACCGTGTCATTTTACACAGTGTTTGTCAGGAAAAATACAAGCTCATTATTATAATTAGGTAAAACAGAGTTTTGAAAAGCAATATTTCTATAGTCATAATAACAAATGCATCTAGTACCAAAGCAAGGTTACATGAGCATCTTATAGAGATATCACCTTCCAGGCATCTTGCCCAGAACATCTGCAAGGCCAAACTAGCTCTAACAAACTAATAACAAATCTTTCTTTCCCACTACAGAATGATTGCTATAATAAATGTTATTCAGACAAGATGGATGCCAAAGACAAAATGGTAGCTAAGAACAAGATGGCGCTAGTCATGCTAACAATAACTGTAATGTAGGTTGCGGCAATGTTAGGGGCAGCAGATTAGGGGTTAATAATATTAAACTATTTTTTGCAAATGTTTATTCTAGTGGCGGCGATGTCCGGAGCGGCAGATTAGGGGTTAATAATTTTATTTTAGTGTTTGTGATGCGGGAGGGCCTCGGTTTAGGGGTTAATTGGTAGTTTATGGGTATTAGTGTACTTTTTAACACTTTAGTTATGAGTTTTATGCTACAAAACTCGTAATCTAGCCGTAAATGTACATATTACTATTACTGAAAGTTAACAATCTAAAAAAAATAAAAGCATGTGAAATGTTTATCTTGATGTTTCAAAGAAATAATGGAGACACAAATGATGATGTTTATTATTTTTGTTTATTTACAAAAATGTAAAATATAAGAGTCCATGTCAGATAACACTAATCTTTATTCACAATATTTTTATTCACAATAGTATTTGTAAGTTATACTGTGACATTGTATTGAAATGTTACAACATACTTGGATTCTTAATAAAGAGAAATTGAAGAAAGAAAAAAAAAGTTAAAAAAAAGAGTATCTATAAATAGTTCAGTTCACCACAAAGCAAAAAATAAAAGAGATGTTATCATACTCATTGATAGAAAGATACAAAAATACATAGATACAAACTAGATAAAAAAATATACAACATTCATGTCTATAAAAAACAATCTCTTATTCAAACAAAAAATATGTAAAATATATAAACAATAATGGGTTATCAAGAGTAAGGCACTATTCAAAGGGGAAAAAGAGAATAACAGATGTTTAACCCTAAAACGGCCATATATTACGTATTACATGTGTGCTTGTATATCTGTGTCTAGGTTCAAACCATAGGGGTGTAAGCTGCAATGTAGGTGGCAATGCTGCTTTGAAAATATCACCAGTACCAGAAAAGCGTTGCCACCCATGTATAGTAAAATGCCTCTCAGCGAGACTGCCTAAAAACACTGATTTCTGCCCTAGAAATTTTCACAGGCAATCTCAATCCTGTAATGGATCCCCTTTAATAATATTGCCATAACCACAATGCTAGGATCATCAGGGCCATAGAGTGATGTTGCAACCTCCCCCTGGGACAGCAACAGAAGACAGTGACTAACCAAGGTGGAAGATTGACTTCCAATCACAGAGAAGCAGCCTACCTTACTCCTATGTGACTGCTGGCTCAAGTTCTACATGTTTCAAACAGCCAGAAACTGTTGAAATGAGTGGCCCTGCCACAGTGTTTAACCTGGGGCCCAGTGAGTTAGGGCATTGTATGGACATATTTTAGGTTGTGTTTTATTGTTACAACTGGTATTTTAGCCAGTTGTACTCCACAAAAATAAGATGGATGAAGGCACCCAATGCCCCCCTAAAAGCTCTACTTTAGCCACCACTCTTGATCTTAAAATTTATATTTTTTTCACAAGTGAGCAATCATTTTACCCCTTGGCTGCCCCTAAACATACAAATCAATAATCTTACCTCTTTGGCTGCCAGTAACATCTGTAAACAGAAGTGATTAAACCTCCTTTACAGCCCCTTACATTTCTGCTCCAAATTTGTAATGCATGTTGGCAAAAGAGGCCTTTTATATTTAGCTAACAGTAACACTCAGGGATTTAAGAGTCCTGTATTTTTTTGAAGACAGCTTGCTTAAACACTGGACACCAAACAACCCTAATCACCACCCTTTAGTTAGTAGAAAAACTTCCGTTACCTTTATATTATTATGCATGAAATCACACCCTAATGTCTATTACACCTGGCAAGTTTCTATTACACCTGGCAAGTTGTCATCGTTGCAAATATATAAATGCCAACCCTCATCATTCAAAATGTTTGTAATTAATATATTCATAATTTATATATTTGATTTACGCTATTTTTTTATTTTGTGTTTTTTTCTCAGGTCCATCGTGCACAATATGATACGAGCCCTAACGCTATAGACCACGCATTGTTGATAAAAGAAAAACAAGCCTATGGGAACACCACTAATCCTTGCTGATTGGTGTTTTCGGGCGTCAGTCATTTGCACACCCAATCACAAGCCGGTCTGTTTTTTTTTACCTCCGCTGTAGGATGATTGTCTGATCTGTTAACAGATTGCTGGTTGGTTGCTGAAGGTGTCTATCATGGTTGCCTGTTAGTGCAGGCCGCGCTTGTAGAGAAAGCATCAATCTGCTAAGGAGAGATCAAGCTGGGCATAAGGAGCAGGATACTGCGGTGAGGCGCCGGGCCTATTCTGGAGTAATAGGAGGAGAAACCTACAATTATACACATATGCACTGAAAGGCAAGGGATGCGTTTAATATATGTTGATATGCAAGTTGTGCGCCTATGTGTAACCTGCGAATAATACAGTACCTGTGGTTACCTAAGAATTGTAATGCTCCAACGTAAACTGGGTGCAAAACAATTGTGAGGGAGACTGTTGCATTATTTTCGTGAGACTGAAGTTGGATGTATTAACCTGGGGGAGATATGCAAGTGTGTACTTTTGATTTCAGGGCAAATACCAACTAATTGGGCATATAGGGTGTGTACTCTCTTAGTAAGAGATAGGATAAATGTTATCTTAATGTTGTGCATTTAACGTATAGTGCCTTTTTTTTATTTATGTTTTTGAGGCAGGGAGGGGGTAGAATAGCTTTCCTTTTAATATGTTGAGAAGGAAGGAGCGAATTCTTGGGAAGTATGGAGTAGCTGACCTCAGTATTTAGGGGGAATAAACTGGCAACACACTTTTTTTTTTTTTATTTCACTCTTAAAGTGCGGCCAGTTTTTATGCATTGATAGTCATGCAGATTTGTTTCAGTGTTCATGTAGATTAATATACTTTATTTGGATAGTAGGAAAAAACAATCTTTTACTGTATATAAATCGTTTAGAGATTGTGGCACACTAAAATCCCATGGGTTTTAGCTGGTACTCTTAATTAGAAACTGATTAGGACATTGATAAGACAGTATGAGCTCTGCAGAGACATCTAGTTGGTTACTGTTAGTGGGTTGTAAATAGAAAGAGCTGCACTTTCACCACTAGAAACACACATTGCCATGTAACAATGAAGTGTATACACAGAAACATGTCTCAGGTTTACATATATTTTGGTGATTCACAGATTTGTTTTGTTTCATGGTTACCTTCTAGTCAGGGGCTGAGAAATGTCTTTAAAATATAATATGCTCAGAACAAACAAGAGACACTGTCTTCAAAGATAAAATTTAGGGTAATAGTTTTTTAATTTTTAACACATATATTACACTTTTTTAAACATTATGCTGGGACCAAATACCTATAAAATGAGGGTCTGAAATATTGTTTTAAAATTTGGTATGTCACAAATAGTATTCACTGGATACTGTGATCAAGGGAGGTATATTGCAGAACTTTGAATTTCAATGACCATATTCCTACAGAAAAAGCATACTTTAGGCTAAATTGCACACTGTATCATAGCTTTATAGGTATATCTTTTAATTTGATTAAGTGTTTCTTAAAGGGACATTCTGGTGTAGCAATAAATTGCTGTAATTAGAATGGGGTTTTTTTTAAGCAAAAGACACAATCATACAAGCCTATGCTACTTTTAGTGAATGTATCTTTATCTGGAGTAGAATGGGAGTGTTCCAAGAGTGTAACTTTGCATGTTTTAACACATAGTAAAAGCAGATAATTTATCTAAAGTCCTCCTAATACAATAGATTGTTTTATTTTTACGCTAGAATGCCCCACTAAAACCAAAATAATCCAGTTCTCCATCTCTACTTTACAGGGACTGTGACACCTTGAGATTTGTATATGAAACGTTTAGTTGTGCATAATGAAACAACTTTGCAATATATTTTCATTATTTTGTTCAATTTTCATGTAATTTAGCTCTGGCAAACTGAACAATTTCTAATTCTCAGAATTTAAACTGTATCCTGCTACCTTCTTAATGTTAACTCTTCTACATATCTGTCCCTTATTGGCTTTAACTGTTAACTGCAAACCAATGCATTTTATATTAGCTTTATGACAGTGTCTAACCTTGTTGTCTCTGGACTAAAGCCCATATTGGCTCCTCCATATAAGGCAAATTGTGAAAGTATTTTGGCTATTGAAAAATAAGCTCAATAAAAGAATGTTCATTTGTTTTAAAAAAAACGTTAAGGCTTGGCTGAGAAGTTTACTTTATAGTAACACAGCAGGAATGTCTTGTAAATACAAGGTGCTTACTGTCTCTTTAACGGGCCATTATAGTCCCTATAATAAAAAATAAAAAAAACTCTTAAGATAGACAGTGGCAAAAACTATTTGCTTGTGTTTTTGCCATGTATTGCTTCATTATTATACAGTTTTTTTTTTTTTTTAATTTTGTCAATTCTTAGTATTTTAAACTCCTTTCTTTTCTTTCTTTTTTTTTTTTTTTTTTTCTTCAGATGATGTAAACTTGCAGAACATTTAAAATTAAATAGCAGCAGATGATTCCGTAATGAATTTGTCAAGTTTTAAGGTTCAAGATGTCTGGTATCAGCATATTCCCTTTTACCCTTCATGTACTTGTGGGTAATTTACAAGTGGCACGGTTAGTTACTTTATTTTATGTATGCATTTACAGCTATACTGACAGAATGGCAAACTGTCTTTTTAAGTGAAAAGCTCAGCCTCTTCTGTTTACAACTTCCTTTTATGTATTTATTGTAAGTTGTGACTGCACAGTTTGTTTTTTGTTTTTTTTAACACTCACCCATGTTATATTAGGCATTTAATAAACTAATCAGTGCCCTCTGCTGAGCTACTATCATTAAAGGCATTAAACACATTTTCTTTCATGATTCAGATAGACTAGCTTAACATTTTTAACGACTTTCTAATTTTGCTTTTATTATCACATTTGCTTTATTCTCTTGGTATCTTTTGTTGAAGGAGCAGCAATGCACTAATGGGAGCTAGATGAGCACATCAGGTAAGTCAGTGAAAATATGCATATATGTGCAGCCATCAATTAGCAGCTAGCTCCCAGTAGTGCATTTCTGCTCCTGAGCCTACCTATGTGTCCTTTGCAAGAAAGAGATGCCAAGGGAATAAAGCAAGCTAGATCATAAAAGTAATTTTATATATATATATATATTCTATCTCAAAGTCCTGTGTAGGAATGCACACCATATATTTAGTAGCAGCTGCCAGGGTGCAATGTCAAAACAGTATGTACTATGCAAAAAAGGCAGCACTCACTGGTCATTTGTAAGTAAAATTTAGCTTTTAATAATACAAAAAGTTAAAATCTTGGGAAAAATCCCAAGATTTTAACTTTTTGTATTATTAAAAGCTAAATTTTACTTACAAATGGGGTTAAACACACTTTTTTTTTCCCCCCTCTCAAAATGGGCGTAATAGTTATCACTACAATAGGTATCACTGTGTTTAAAATGATTTAAGACTTAATGGAGACTTGTTGAACTGAATAACAGGTTTTTCCTTCTTTTGTATTTTGATTTTAGATATTGAAAGAATGCCGCCACTGCTCTTGATCTATTTAAGAGAAACTTCCTGTACTGTTTATTTTCAATCAAGAACACATTTTTAATGTATACAAGTTGCCATGGAAACTCTTCACAGCTGCTCAGAAGAAAATATTAGGCCAAAATCCTCTTCTTCAGTCTGCGAGCAAAATGATAATGCTCAGGATTCTGCAAAGGTTGAGATCTCTCCTGGGCAAAACAGGCCTGGTGTGGACCACCAAAATCATGGAAAGCAGAAAAAGACCCCATTCAAATTTTTTGGAGGAAGAAAGAGCATCTGTACCTTGCCAAGCTTCTTTGGGGGAAAGCACAAAGGCTTGGGAAAGGGCAGCTCATGGAAAGGCCTAAGTAAAAGCAAAACTCATGATGGAATTAGTGATGTGCCCTGTGAGGATGGGAAGAAAGGTTGTTCTGAAAGTTCTATCAACAAACTATCTTGTCAGGAGCTTACGAGAGTGGGGCATACTTTGCCCAGCTCACACAGTGCAGATTTGAGTGTTTCTTCCACAGTCAAGCTTGATTTCAACTTCCATGATACTTCCCCACTTGGCAGCACTGAGTGTTTTGATAAAAAAGTAAACGGAGAGAAGTCTCTGTCATTTCCTCGACCAAAAAAGGGCCTGAAAGGACTTTTTAGCAGTATACGTCGTCATAAGAAAAAAAATCCTGATACTGAAAAATCAGTGCATTATGATCACACTACTCCTTTTGTGATAATAGAACCTGAAAGTAAAAAGTATCACAAAAAGCCAGAACTTGAAGAGAGCATTGAATTGCCAAATCTCAGGTTGTCTCCAAATTCATCTCTTAATAAGACCGTGGAAAGTGAAAAAGAGACTTTGGAATGCTCAGTCAGCTTTTCAGAAGTAACTAAACATACAGTAAGTGATTTACCTGTAGAAGCAAATATTGATGTTGCTAATGTGGAACATGCCTTAGATACAAAACCCAGCTCTGCTGTTTTATGCTCTAGTCCAATCGAGAACTTTCCAGAAGTTGCAAATGTAGATGCTATAGCCTTGCCTAGTATCTCTGCTGGTGACCAGATTAGCCTTATTTTTGATGAAGTCTCTTCCCTCAAGAGTTTTGACTCCTTTACTGGTTGTGGGGACATAATTGCAGATCAGGATATTGATACTGTCAGTGATAGTGCAGTTTCCTTGGAGAGAAGCCGGGAAACTACGAAGAGGAGCTCCTGTCTTGTGACTTATCAAGGAGGTGGAGAAGAGATGGCAACGCCAGATGATATGGAGGAGGAGTATCTTCAGCATCTCTTGGAGGAAAGCAGTGAAACAGATGCAAGCTACACACTTGATAAAAATCATGATCTGAAGGAATTTACTGAACTGGAGAATACTGGCTATACTTTAGAAGTTGAAAATACGTACAATGAAAGAGTGGTTACAAACAATACAGAGGTATTAAGCCCACAAAGTGATCAGCAGGAATCGGCTCCAAATAGTGATGAAGGGTACTATGATTCTACTACTCCTGGAAATGAAGATGATACAGGAGATGGCTTCTCTCAGAAAGAACGTCTTCCAAGAGACAGCTATAGTGGGGATGCTCTCTATGAGTTTTATGAGCCTGATGACAGTCTCATGAGTCCTGCACCTGGAGGAGAGTCAATGTATGAGAGTAAAACGCCATGCTCTGAAATTTTTGAGCAGTTATTTGATTTTAGTCTTCCAGCTGGCAATAACTTAATTCAAGATATTGAGTGCAAAAACAGTGCAATGGAGACAGAAGAAGAGCGCTTGGCTGTAATTCAGAAACAGCTGCTATTTTGGGAGAAACAACGAGAGGCAACTTTAAAAGGAATAGAAGATTTGAATAAAGATTTATTTTCCAAAGATACACAAAATGTTGAATGTAATGCCAAAACAAAGTTAATGGGGAAGGATAAGGTTTACTTAAGCAGTAAAAAAATACCACAGAACACAAGCAAAGAGTTTCTTAACAAAGGCATACCAAATTCACGATTTGAGAAACTTAGCTGGAAAGACTTCCAGGAAAATTCTCTTGCAAATTCTAGTTACCAGGAAAGCTACATCCAACATTTAGTGGGTAATGGCCTTATACGGGGAATGGATTTTGAGCTGAATGTTGATCGCCTCAGAGCTCAAAACCAAAGCGACACAAATGAAGCAAATCTTATGTATCCAAACACTACTGCCATGCTTCAAAGCCAGAATGTATTTGTTGCAGATAATGCATCCATCTCTGCCTATGATCAAGAGTCTGAATTTGACCAGGCTGTGAACTTCTCTCAAACACTTGTTGATTTCACTTCTAATGACATGTTATTTTCAAGAATCTCTGAACGTCTGGGTAAAGCAGATGGTAGTTCTTCTTTCCAACACAAACTTGATGCTCTTCCAACTATGGTTACCTTTGACATTGTTGATGTTGAAAATGAAGGTGAATGTGACCAGCAAATAGAACTGAGCGTAGGAGATGATGTGGTTGAATCATTCGAGAATTTTGACCACAGCTGTGTTCAGGAGTCTTTAGCTGATTGTGAACAGTTGTTTCAGTTGGACTCTACACAAACTTTCCACAGCTATAACTGGGGAGTTACAAGTCTTCCTCGCCATTTTGGCCACTATAAATTGAACCCCCCTATGCCAGCACCACTTTCTCTTAACAGAAGGAGCAAATCTCTGGATGCAGAGAGCTTAGAGTTAGAACGTGATGGTTTGCAATTATCAAAGAATGTTTTAAAATCCTATGATTTTATTGCACCTTGGGGGGGTGAAAAGACTTCCTGGAATTATGAGGCAACGTGCCCCTTGGATCATGAGGTAGGATGGGATGGCTGTGATGCTTTACAGCAGAGAGATCAGACATCTGAAGAGTTTTTAGGATACAGCCCAGTAATAACTTCAAATCAAGCTTACAATAGAAAACCTCAGGACTTAATTACAAATAAACAGATAGCAAGGACCTTAACTTCACCTTTAGAATGTAACAGCAGGCAACCAAGCCCTTACCAATATAACAGAAAAAACACTTCAAAGAAACTAGCTCTTGTTTTACCGCTGGAAGAGAGGAAGGTGTTGGATGTAAATCGCAGCACTTGTGTTTCCCACATACATGATAAACAAGTTAAGGCCAAACCAGTGGGCATCACACAAGCAATGCCACAACATCAGAAAAATGAGGAAGAAACCTTAAAATTACCAACGTGCTACCAGGAACAGTCTGTGGATTCCACAAAAGGGACAGTGGAGCACAGAGACTCTGCTTCTGAGAACTGGAGTAAAAATTATGGTGAATGTACTACTAGCAGTTAGTCTTGTTTTCCTGTTCATCCTCACTATACTGTCTTTAAGAAAACTGTTTTTAAATATTGGTTGTGAACCAAAAAATTGACTAGGAGCTGCATTTATTATTCTTATTTATTTTACTAGAATTTTATTGTGGTTGCTGGGTGGTCATAGCATCTAGGCAAATCTACTGATTGTATTGAACAGTATCACAATAGTATTCTACTGTTTCTGAAATTGAAATTAAGCCATTGTTTGCTCTGTGATCGGTCCCATTTTGCCTACCAATATAGGGCATTTTTTTTTTTTTTTTTTTTATAAATGCCTCTATGGTATCATCTCCCAACTACTGTTTAAGTCCACCAGTGCATATTATATATCCTTATCTTTGCACGTCCTGTATGCTTAGTCATGACACAATATGGATGAATATAGCATACAATACATCCTAACATAGTGGATATATCAATTTGATCCACTTTTCATATTAAAAGCATATGGTGCCAGGTAATCTATTATGAGCAATACAAAATCAGACTTATATAAACATAACAAAGGGCTTGACAAATTTGTTCAAATCTAGGAGCTAGCCCATACATTTAAGAGCCAGAAGCTTTCAGACATTCTTAAGAGAAATATATCTATCTGCATAGTATATTCATAGGCAAATAGCCAAATATGTACACACGTGTATGTATGTTTAGATTTGTATATCCCAGTTGCGAGGCCTAAAAAGGATCCAGCTGCACCAAGCTAAATTTAAGTTGCCATGGGTGTCTTGTTGAATCTAAACCACGGCACCAGGGTTTGTCATGCCCTGAACTAATAGTTTTTACCAAGACTAAATAAAATGACTAATGTGAGTGAATGTGTTATAATTTTTCAACATTCTTAATTGCATTTTTAGAGTGGCAAGTACATTTTGTTTTTTATAACTGACCAATAATGCTGATTAACTTCTCTGCCTTTACAGCTATGGCAGGATGAAGTCTATTTAGGTGACTTCGGCACTAAAAAAATCTTGTGCTCTTGTTTGTGTCTGATACACCATTGTAATACACTAGTCTGGCACATTACAACTGACTCTGCAAACCATTGATACTGCATCAGGTCATTGTCCCTCTTTATTGTGTATAAAACATTAGTGTTTGAAATGGGGAAATAGCTTTGAGTCCCTTTTTGCATTGTATCGGCTTATCATATAATTCAATGTTGGAAAAATGCACATTATGTTGTAAAGGTAACAGAACCTTGTATAAGCTACTTCCAAATGCCTCTGAAGAAAGAAAGAAGTTGGTTCCAGCCTCCAAACGATTCTTTAAAAAGTGACCTTAATTGGTCCATATTAAGGTCCAAAAACATGTTTCAGGCCTGCAATCGGTTAATTAAAGGAACACTAAACCCAACACAATTCTCTCATGATTCTAGTAGAGAATACAATTTTAAATATTCCAAGTTACTTGTATTATCTAATTTGCTTCATTCCTTAGATATCGTTTGCTGAAGAAATAGCAATTAACATGTGTGAGCCAATCACCTGAGGCATCTATGTTCAGCAACCAATCAGCAGCCACTGAGCCTATCTAGATATGCTTTTCAGCAAAGTATATCAAGAGAATTAAGCAAATTAGATAATAGAAGTAAATTAAAAAGTTGTTTAAAATTGTACTCTTTCTGTTTAAATATTTATTTTATTTGTATACCAGCAGGGAAAAATATTACCACATGAATATAAATAAGCAAAAACACAGACATATTCTTTGTGTGTGTGCCACGCAGGGCATCAAAACCTATGAAAAAAAACAAGAAAAAAACTGCATATAAATAACTTTAGTAGTATCTCAGCAAACTTAACTATATTCTCCCTGTTGGAATTTTTAACTTTAACTTACATTCCTTTTTATTAAGTCTATGTTTTAATTTTATTTTCGGCATTGCTGTTTCAGACAATTACAGAAATCCAAAATAAACAGTTAGTATGGCTAGGTATACCTCAAACCAAAAAAAAAAAAAATATATTGTCCCTATGGTGTGTACATATATAATCGCTTGTAATCGCCTTCCTCCATCCCCCTCTCGCACATTATAGTCCTGCATTATTAGCTGGAAGCCAGGTACTAGGGAAAGTCCCCGCCAGTACTCGTAGTTGGGAAAAAAACTGATTTAACATATGGTTTGACTATATATTATCTTTACCAGCTGGTACGCAAAATATTAAACACTTTCCAATGTTTAAAGAACATGTTTAAAGAACACTTTCCAATGTTTAAAGAACATGTTTAAAGAACAGTTCTACTTGATCGTCAGGCAGCCCGTGTAGATTGTAACGTTCAGACATACACTGAGTTAGCACTGAGTTAGCAGGGCCTGTTTAAGCTCTCTCAAGGTGGGCGCCTTTTTTGCTTTCCATTTTCTCAATATCAAGTTTCTGCCCAAAAATATAATTATATTAATCAATTTCAGATTACAAACTGTTCCTTGATATTTAACTAAAAACAAGATCTCCATGGGCTGAATAGTGTAATCAAGTCTAAGAGCTGCGTTCATCCAATATACTATCTTAGCCCAAAACTGACCAATCATAGGACAGGACCAAAAACAGTGTATGATATCTGCACAGATGGCACTACATCTGGTACAAGGAATGTCCACACCATACCATCTTGATAATTTTGCGGGAGACAGATATGTCATTAGGGCTATCTTAATTTGAGATTATCTCCATGCTGTCAAAACCCAACTCTAAAATTGTACTCTTTCTAAATCTTGAAAGAAAAAAAAAAAAGGTTTCATGTCTCTTTAAGTCTCATGCTATCTGGTTCTCAGCCATAAATATTGTTGGAGGCTTGGGAAAGCCTAGATAATTGTAGTGCTTACAAGGACATAAAACACAAACTTTTTATTTCATGGTTCAGATAGAGCATGCAATTTTAAACACATTTCTAATTTACTTCTATTATCAAAATAATTTTTTAGGGTGTCTTGTATACCTTTTTTAAAACAAACTTTTTTTTTTTTTTTTTTTTCCTTTTCTTAATTAACCACTTTCAGGGAATTTAATAAATGCAAATTAAAGAGTCTGAATGTTTGTGCAAAGAAAACACTAATGTAACAATCTCCTACTGTATTTACATTATATTAAAAAGGGCCTTGGATTTTATTTAGTATCAATTATCTTTTGCAACAAAGGAAACTACTGTTATCTGCACATTGTAACAAAATGGTACAGTTACAAATGCATTTATTGTCCAACTTTAAGATTATAAAGAAATTACAGTAGATATAATTGAATAACACTAAAAAAAATATTTTAAATATTTTGTCTTGTGCTACACGGACGTATTGTGAAACTTAATTTTTGTTTCCATTTGTTACACACATTTCTAGATTGTCATATGTAGAAATATAATTTGCTAGTTCTTTTTGTTTGTTTTTTTAAAGATGCAAACGCTGTACAGATGAAAGTGTAATTTATTACCAGCTATTATTTTTTAATGATGGTAAAACCTGAAAAAATAAAGAAAACTTGAATATTTTTTTTTATTATTAAATGTTTGCATCATATAGCTACAAGTATTTAAACTTTGTTTTTCATTTTATCTAGGTCTGTGTTTGTAAAAGTGAGTAAGAGGTTTTCTTTGCCTATTTGCACGTTCTTAGATTGCACAAATGTATTTGTTTGACCTCACAGGGTAATGGAGTCTAGAAACCCTCTTCTTTCTTTTCTTTCTGCTCTCAAGCCCCTCTTAATGATGTGTTTTAATTCTAATTTGCTATTTAAGATTCAGCCCACCTGCTATTGCTGTGGGAGCCCATATGTATAGCAGATTATTTTACTGCTTTAATGCATCACAAACTGGCTTGCTTCTGCTGAGTGGAAAAAGGATAACTATGCCAGTCTGTTCAGATGAGATGTTGCAGGGTAATTTATATATATATATATATAATTTTTTTTTTTTTTTTTTTTATTATTATTATTATTTTTTTTTTTTAATAGGGGCCTGAGTTTATAGATCGGTTCAGTATAAAATACTTACAAATCCAAGCTTTAAGAGTTTTTAAATGTAAGTAAAATAATGGTACTATGATCATAGTTTAGGTGAATGCAGATAGAAAAAGTTTAAATACACATAAGCAGAAACAAACACCTTATTTTGGACCTTGGACAGCACTATTCATGTTCCTGCCTGCATACCCTGAA
This sequence comes from Bombina bombina, assembly GCF_027579735.1. Classification (NCBI taxonomy): domain Eukaryota; kingdom Metazoa; phylum Chordata; class Amphibia; order Anura; family Bombinatoridae; genus Bombina; species Bombina bombina. The sequence goes on along the minus strand of NC_069499.1, from coordinate 718,375,503 downwards.
GCATGTGTGACTCATAATTGTCCTGTAAAACATGGCCGATGTGTCAATCCTATTTAACATGTAGGAAGTGATTTCAAACAACATTCCAATTTACTTCTATTATATAGTTTTTCTTTTGATATCCTTTGTTGAAAATGATTCCTAAGTGGGCTCAGAGCTGCTGATTGGTTGCTATACATGTATGTATATATTTGTGTTAATGTGTGTATACCGTGTGTGTGTGTATATATGTATGTATATATATATTTTATGTACAGGGAACACACAGTTCCCATAGAACTAGCGCTGCGGAATCTGTTGGCGCTCTACAAATAACCGATAATAATAACACTATGTAAAGACACTTTACAGTGCCGTTTTTATTTCTCAGCTGCAACTTTTAGCCCCTTATAACTGCTTTTTTGCAGTTACTTTATTAAAAAATAAAGATGCTACCATTTTTATTTTTTAATAAAGATTACTATATTGAAATTTGGGGTACTTTTAGAAAATGTACCAGTGATCTGATCATTGGTTAATTTTCTGAGCGCTAATTGCAACCGTGAGCTCGCAGTAGTAATAACCAGCCACTTGTAATCGCTGGTTATCATGTGCCTGCAAACAGGCAAATTTGCCTGTTTGCAGGCACGCAATAAATTGATGCTCCACTTGTAATCTAGCCCTAAGTGTGTTAAGTTCTGACAAATATAACAAAATGTTTTTAAATGTCTCTTTAAATGAAAAGCAGTTTACGTTTAATTTGAAACTAGCAGGAAATGCAAGGATGTAGTGAAGTATTGATTGCTCACTGGCTGCTGCTAGAAGGCTTTATTCATTTACATAGATAAACAACCACAAATCTCTTGAAGCATGGGTATGTTTGTTCATTTAAAAATGTAAATAAAAACTCTTGTATATTGAAGGAAAAAACTAATACAAAATAATAATGCTAAATCTATTTTAGCATGCAAAGCGCCTTAACCCTTTATTCCACAGTAAGTAGGGCTTGTTCCCTTTATAAACAACACAATAGTGTAGAAAGTCACCCATATGTATGCCTTTGTGTTTTGTAATTCTACTTCTGTATGAACCCAGTGTTTGCCTAGTCATTTGATCAATACTGTTTTATTTCTAATTTACTGATTTAGAAAGTCTCCCTTGGGTTTACTAATCTTTTTACATTAGTGTCAGATCAGACACTAATTTGGCAGCTTGTCATACATCACCACTAATTAGATATTCTTCAAGTTTAAATTTTTTTTGTGTGTCATGGTCATATTCTTCCTATCTTCAAACCTTTTTCCAAAAAAAAAAAGTAAATAAGAAGACAAAGACTTTTGCATTGTTTGGTCTCGTGTAGGTATAAAAGCCTTTCTTTTACAAAACATGCATAATCACATATTGTTTAAATATTTGAGTTGCAGTTGCATTACAACAATACGGCTGCTTTTAAAAATACAGTGTGCCTGCTGGTTATAGAATTAATTTCGGCACTGATTGCCTCAAATATATTGAACCATATTTATTTATTATGTTGGCTACCTATGTTAGCCAGAACTAGCTCCTGGTAACTACCTGGGAAATATCGTTCCTGAGCTATAGATTTATTTTCTTAGCTCACTAATTATTATACAAGTAATCCTAGTATAATTATATTTGCACTTTGTGGAGAGCCTAATCAGCTTGAGCAGGGTCACCAGTAACCATTAACTCCCACAATTTAGGATCTTATCGACAGTGTACACATATCTATTTATGAGATCCAGTGTTTGGTCTTTACAATTAACAGTGTTATAAAATAGCAGTACTACTTGTTTGGCTGTTTTCCAACACCATTAGATGGTTCAAACATACTAAGAAACATTGGGTAGTGGTATTTAACTTGATCTGAGAACATTCCAGGTCACTGTATATTCCCACTTACGGTATCATTCTAAGTACACCACTAATAACCTCTAACAAGAGGGAGTGGCAAGCACTACAATTTATTCACACCTTGGACATTGTCCACCAGTATTGTACTGACATTTTTATTTTACCTTTTGCCTTACTCCTTGGTAACATTTAATTATTGGGGGGGCGTAGTGTAATCATTTTTACCCCAGATATTTTGATTGAGGGCCCCCAGTCATTCTCGCTGTCTCCTACTGTGGTTTTAACATATTTTAAATTTTTTAACCTAATATTAAAAGTTAAGTTTTAAACCTGACATAATTTTGGGCCTTCCTTAACTAGTAGATAGTGGCTCATCCGTTTAGTGTTGCAGAGTGCTTCTCAAGTACATTCTTTTCAATTGCTTTTGCAATTGTTGCCTTTCTCTATAATCACGTCGTAGGATTTACAAATGTTTCATGGTATCTTTTACTGCCCCCATTTGCACATGGAATATGCAAATTAGAGTGGATCATTGTACAGCCTATCTACACATCGCTCCACAAAAGTTTGTCTGTTTCATTGTAAAGAATGGGGCAGAAATTAGTGATATTAGAATTAACAGAACAGCTCAATAAACAGTTTTAGCTCTATATTAGAGGACAGTAAAGCCTTTTTTGCTATCAAACCAAATAACTGTGTGTATTAATGCCTGCCAAAAGCATCTCAGAAAAAAACCTCTGCATTCTAGGATCTTAAAAATACAAAATGTGTATTCAGGTGCATGTATGTAGGTAACAAAAATAATGATGAGAGAAAGTTTTTATATATTGTAAAAAGGATATTAAACGTTTGTTGGAAATATTCTGAAACTTGTTTCCTTCTGCATACCCTATTGAGGATCTAACAGTGCCTACAGTGTGCACCTTTCCATAGTGGTTAGGACCTAAGAGAGGGATTGGACAGCTTCATCATCCGAGAGCAGGGGAGGAGTCTACCCTGTTGGTTGTAAAAACATTCAGACAGGTTCCCTGCTTGGAAACATTGTCTGCCTGCACTTTCATAAACGGTGCCCAATGTATGAAGTCTTTAGCAGATACAACTTCTATTTAATGGGATGCTATATTACTTCTACTTATGTACTGTTTTGTTAATGTTTTACCATCTTCTATTTTTGTTTTCTTAGCTACATAATCCTTGCTTATTGTACAAGAGAACCTGGGAGCGATCAAGATTTTTGCTTAAGAATTACATTTCTTTTTCCATGTTTAGATTCTACTGTTTTATCTTCTCCACTATTACTGCTGTGTGAAAGGCTAAAGCAGGCAGAGCTCTTATGTTTTTTTAAACAATGGACTGCAGTATACAGCACGATGGGATCCAAGCTTCCTGTGTTGCCAGATTTTGTGTACAAAATTACTTATATGCAAATAGTATTGGCGGAGCCTTGAATTGTCAGAAAAGGAACTCCTCTCAAGCAGGTTGCAAATGTTCATACTATATTGTTATATGGTGATCTACTTGGCAGTAGTTTTGGCTAAAAATTATCTTGTTTCCACAGTGCAAAAGTCTAAACCTTTTAACATTTTTAGTATCTCAAAACAGGGGTGTAACTTTACCTCGCTGAGCCCAAGGGCGAAGGGTATGATTGGGGCCCCCCATTTCAACAGCACTTTTTTGCATTTAAGCAGAAGCTGAGCCGGTAGCCACATAGGAGAAAGAAGAGCTGCTTTAGGATTGTGAGTCATCCATACCCATTGGTTAGTATGTGCCAGATTAAATGTTCAGCCTGCTTGCACAAATATGTAGGTGCTTTTCTTAAATTATGAGCCTTACAGCCCTCTGCACCCAGCTGATTTTAAAGTAAATTTGCCACAGTCTTTAAAGAAAATTCACAGACCAACAGACTTCAGTTGCATTACAGCCCTCTGCAACCAGGTAGCCTCTGGAAGATAATTATCTCATTATATTCTACCCTGTTATTACTAATGTGTGTGTAGTAATATGTATTGGCTATTATTTTTATTCTTTATTTTAAATGCATATTGATGGACCATATATCTTGCTTGCTCTTTGTTTAATGGTTTTATTTGCCTCAATGGATACATCTCTTATCTCTGTAATTTGTGAACTTTCTCTGTGTTTTTTGCCTGGATGACCCCTAGCTCAAATAGTCCATAGATACCCCCTCCCTTAACTTTTTTTGCAGGCCAATCTAACACTAATATATATCTCTCCCCCAGCTGATTTTAGAGTAAATTTACCACAGTTTTTAAAGAAAATTCACAGACCAACATACTTCAGCTGCATTACAGCCCTCTGCAACCAGGTAGCCTCTGGAAGATAGTTTGACACCCACCCCCCCCAGCTAATTCCCTCATTTATAGATAGTCTTCCACAGAACTTTCATTCTCCAAAACTGACATCTGCAAACACTGATCAGCACATCCTTCCACTTAACCCTATAGACCCTATAGAATACTTACCCTCTCTCCCTCCAAATAGCTATATATCCCACATCGATAGCGTATATATATTTATTATATTGTACTATTTTTGTTTTATTCTACACACCTCATAGCACTAACGTGAATCCAAATATGACCATACTAATATTCGTAATGACTCTTTTCTCACTCCAATTTTGTTCACATCATTACCACCATAAGCACACACCTCAAACTGGAAAACAAATTATCATACACCATGGCCTGCTTTGTTGCTGTAACGTATCTGCTGAGTGCTGGTGGAGAGTTATAAAAAAAAAAAATAACCCTCCTACCCCCACCTTACAAAATTATAAAGTATCCCATTTACTATATGGGCCTGATTGACAAACTAATAAATGGCACACATCCTGAAGCTACAAATGTGGATCAGGCCCCACTGAAACAGCAAAGACCCAATATAGAAAAGTTCAATTTTAGACCTGTACCCTTCAATGTCATTAAGAAACACCTCGATAATCTAAAAATGAAAAACCAGTCAGGACCTGATCAAATCCCAGCAATGCTGTTGAAGCTCAGTGCGCCAGCAATTGCTAAGCCTGTCACAACCCTAATTAATGAATCCTTGGTGTCTGGATACATACCTAAACTCTGGAAAACTGCAAGAGTAGTGCCTATTCATAAAAGTGGGGAGTTAACCTTGGTTTCTAACTATCGTCCTATATCATTGCTCCCTGTATTGTCAAAAATCTTAGAAAAATGCGTCCATACGCAATTATGCGAGTATTATCAACTTTCTAACTATCTGACCCCTGATCAATCAGGTTTTAGACCGAATCACTCCACTACAACTGCCCTCCTAAAAGTTTGCAACGACATCCAAACTGGCATGGAACAAGGAGACCTAACTGGAGCTATTTTCCTTGATTTTGCAAAGGCTTTTGACACAGTGGACCATGACCTACTACTTCTCAAACTAAAAAACTCTGGTATTGCTGATCGCCCGTTAACTTGGTTTAAATCATATGTATCGGATCGATCACAATATGTCTCTGTGTCTAACAGTGACTCCCTCCCTCTCCCAGTCACGTGTGGTGTTCCCCAAGGTTCCATTCTCGGCCCCCTACTATTCACATTGTTTATAAATGATTTGCCTAATGTCTGCAAATCCTCAACTGTACACATGTACGCAGACGACACGGTAATCTATGCAAACAAATCTGATCTGCTGCAGCTTGAAGCAGTGCTCCAAGACCAGTTCACAGAAGTAGAGAAGTGGATCTCGAAAAACAAACTCTTCCTAAACACTGACAAAATGATCTTTGGAACGGGACCTAAAATACAAAAATTACAAAATTCCCATCATCGCATCAAAACAAAATCCAATTGCACGCTGACCGCAGTCCACTCTTTTAAATACTTAGGTATGTTGTTAGACCCCAATCTATCTTTTGGACTCCACATAGAAAAACTTGCCTCTAAACTTTATCCAAAACTAGGTGCCCTGTACAGAAACAAATCTTGCCTCAGCCCTACAGTAAAGGGAAAGATTGTACAGCAAATGCTGATGCCTATCTTGGATTATGGGGACATAGTATATGCACCTGCTCCACAAACTCACCTTAATAAACTAAATACGTTATATAACTCGTTCTGCCGCTTTGTGCTACAATGTAACTACAGGACCCACCATTGTGACATGCTAAAAGAACTAAACTGGCTGTCGCTGGAATCCAGACGCACCCTCCATCTTTCTTGCCTTGTCTTTAAGAGCCTTTCTGGGAAGCTCCCACCCTACCTGAGCAGAATGCTCTCCCCTGCTATTCCCACCTCCTATAACCTCTGATCCAATAACAGCACATTATTTAGCTTGCCTCAATACAAAAAGAAAGCAGCTCGATCCTCCTTTTTCCTACAGAGCGCCACAATTATGGAATGACCTCCCTCACACTTTAAAAACTTCCCCAAGCCTAAAATACTTTAAGAGATCCCTCTATACATATCTCAAAACAGAAATCTCCTGTCATGGTTGATTAAATATTTCGTACCTGTTCTGTTAAATGTTTGCATATATTGTGTATTATTATTATTGTTTTTGTATTTTTTTGTACCCTATTGTATCAATGCAATGTTTTGTGATCCCAGGACATACTTGAAAACGAGAGAAATCTCAATGTATCCTTCCTGGTAAAATATTTTATAAATAAAATAAATAAATAAAATAAAATATGGCCAATCAAAAACTATGTCCAAATTCCTATTCCTTATGTTACTTGCCCTTGCAAATGATGTAGAGTCTAACCCTGGTCCCCCAGCAAATTCCATTCATAGCCTTCCAGCTAAAAAAGGCCTCTCCTTTTGTGCACTGTAATATCCGCAGCTTACTACCAAACATTGATGCACTGCAAGCTTGACGTTTACAATACAAGCCCAAAATCATTGTGATCTCTGAATCGTGGCTAACTGAAAAATACCTGACTCTGCTATTACAATACATGGGTATTCATGCCATAGAAATGACAGCAAAAAGAGGAGACGGCATTGTAATTTATGTTGACAATTCCACAAAGTACACCCCCTTACAAAAATCTAACTCTCCTGCCACCTTTGATTTGCTTTTTGGCACAATTGAGATCCTGTGCAGTAAATCAATCATTGTTGCAGGAATCTACCGCCCACCTAGCTCCCCTGTGCATTCCATTTCTGATATAGCACATCTCCTTAGTGAAACCATAGCTCAAAACCCAAAATGTGAAATTTTGTTTTTTTGGAGATTTTAATATTGATTGGCTGAATCCAAAAAATAATAGCTGTCGCTCGCTGTTTAAATCTTTGCAGCTAACGCAATTAATCTCCTCCCCAACTCGCATAAACATCAAAGGCCATAATCACACCCTCAAGTAAAAGAAGTAGGTTTGCGCTTACCACCTCCAGGGATCTGTGCTGTCAGGTTGCGTTTGCTTCAGCGTAGGCACTTGTCCTCGGTCCGATCGTGTTTCCTGGAGCCCTGATCCACACGCCTCCGCTTCCGACGCACTCTGCAACCAAGTGAAAAACCAAAAAGTAGGTCCAGGCTAACAGGAAAGGAGTCCTCAGAGTACACAGCTGTCTTGGGAAAGGCTTCCAAAAATTAGTGCAAGTAAGAAGCAGAGTCTTTATTTGGGTACATTTAAAAACAAAAATAGAGACAAAGCTCCATTAATCAAAGGTAAAGGCTACAGCTTGACAGACTGCAGACATGTTTCGCGTGTGGCTACACGCTTGTTCACTGCTGTCTGAAAGCTGCACATCTAGCCTCCATTTAAAGGGGCCCTAGTCAATTAAAACAATAGTTAATACCCTTATAGTATAATTACTTAAAAAGATCTAACCTAATAAGAATAACCTAGGGTTTAGTGGATATGATATATGGAATAAGTATATCAAATAAAATAATTATTGCTTGTACATTACTACAGGTTTGTTTAGAGACTTTTTGTTTAGATTAATTTAGATGAATAGATTTACATCACTCTCTTTATTAATGCCTTTGGGATGGCTAGTATTTAGTAGGAAGATCCATTTTGCTTCCTTATAATTGAGTTTGTGCTCCCTATCGCCACCACGTTTGTGTTTTGGTACATAGTCAATTGCCTGTATAGAGAGCAAAGAAGAATCACCCTGATGCATGGTTTTAAAAGTCTTGAAACAGGGGTATCCCTATCCGCGTCCTCAATGTCTCTTATATGTTCCAATGCTCTGTCTTTGACAAAACGTTTAGTTCTGCCAACATATTGAATCTGGCACCCCCTACAGGTCAAAAGGTAAATGACATGAGTGGATTTACAATTTAATTGAAACCTAATGTCATATTCACGTCCAGTAACTGTGGACGTAAATTTGGTACCTTCTTTTACAAATTCACATGTTTTGCACCTTTGTGCTTTACATTTGAAAAAACCTAATCTACTTGGTAACCAAGTTTTTTTATTTGAAAGGGGTAAATCAGACGGGGCTACCATATTTCCAATTGTTAAACCTTTTCTAGCCACAAATTTGCAGCCCTCACTTGAGATTTTTTCCAAGCCTAAGTCTACAGACAAAATGGGTAGACTAGACCTTCTTTTATGATGTTACAAATTTTATTGAACTCAAGACTGTAAGGGGGGCTAAAAACCACTTTATTCTCTTTTCTTTTATTAAGTTTTACTCAATTTTTGTTTTTATATTGCAACAAGGTTTCCCTGGGCATTTTGTCTACTTCCTTTGTATTTTTTAATAAGGAATCTGGGTATCCCCTATCAAGTAATCTATTTTCCAAAATTTTTCATAGTTTGCCTCATTTGAACAAATACGTCTAGTTCTCATAAACTGTCCTTTTGGGATAGCTTTTTTAACATGGCCAGGGTGACATGATCTGTAATTAAGGATGGTATTACCCCCTGTGGGTTTTCTATATACTGTAGTATTTATCTTCTTTGTACTTGGATCTACTACTAGTTCCAAGTCCAAAAATTTGATGGAGGTTTTATTGTATTCTGCTGTAAATTTTAAATTCATATCATTAGAATTTATGGTCTCCAGAAAATTTTCTATACTTATTTCGTCTCCATTCCACACCACCAACAGGTCATCAATATATCTGGCGTAAAATACAAAATGTTGTTTGAAGGGATTGCCATCTCCATAGACATGGCAGGCTTCCCACCAACCCATAAAAAGGTTGGCATAGGAGGGGGCAAATTTTGCCCCCATAGTCGTGCCACGTCTCTGGAGATAGCAATCTCTCTCAAAGATAACAAAAATAGTGTTGAAGTAAAAATTCTATAGCTGTTAATAGAAAATCGATAACATCCTTACTATAATTAGAAAAAATATTCAAAAAATAAGACACTGCAGCTAGACCCAGGTGGTGTGGAATGGAGGTATATAGTGATGTGACATCAATAGTAAGGGAGCTATATGGTTCCTGCCACTCCAATTTATTGACACTGTTTAGAACCTGGGTAGAATCCTTAATATAACTCATTAATGCCCCTACTAATGGCTGGAGATAGCAATCAACTAATTCTGATAGTGGCTCAAGGAGAGAACCCACCCCTGATATGATGGGCCCACCGGGGGGGGGGGTACTGTCTTTATGTAACTTGGGTACAAAGTAGAAGATCGGTGTAACAGGGGTTCGTGGGAGTAATGTATCAAGATATGTCTTTGAAAGCACCTGCCTGTTTGCCTAGTTCCAAAATGTCCTCAAGTTTTTCTTTAAACATTTGAGTCGGGTTAAAGGTAAGTTTGGTATATACCTCTATATCATTTAGTTGTCTTAGGGCTTCCGAAATGTAATACTCTCGGTCCATAACCACAACATACCCCCCCCTTATCAGACTCTTTGATCACTATTTCATGATTTGATTTTAGGCTACTTAAAGGACCAGTCAACACAGTAGATTTGCATAATCCGCAAATGCAAGATAAAAAGACAATGTAATAGCACTTAGTCTGAACTTCAAATGAGTAGAAGATTTTTTTTCTGACAATTTTATAAGTTATGTATTTTTCCACTCCCCCTGTACCATGTGACCGCCATCAGCCAATCACAAATGCATACACGTACCATGTGACAGCTATCAACCATTCACAAATGCATACACACTTATTCTTGCACATGCTCAGTAGAAGCTGGTGACTCAAAAAGTTTAAATATAAAAAGACTGTGCACATTTTGTTAATAGAAGTAAATTTGAAAAATGTTTAAAATTGCATTCTCTATCTGAATAATAAAAGTTTCATTTTGATTGAGTGTCCCTTTAAAGCACCTTTTTGGAGAAATGTAAGATTTTGAACATATTGGTCTTTAAGCACCTTTTTAGTGGCCAAACTCTCAGATAAACTTATTAATTTCTGTTCCACTGTACGTTGAAACACATCTATGCTCTTACTCCTACTATGTATAGGATACAAAATACTTTTTTGCATACTTGGTCTAAAAGCTAGTACCGTGTCGTGTGTCTCTATATCTGAATTAGTGTCTAACATTGTGGTCAGATCTAGAACCAGACATTGTTCGTTAAAAGTAAGTGCATCTTTTTCCAAACCCTGTCTTTGTGAGTCAATGTCCCCGACCTGCTCAGCACCATCCATGGACCCCGAAAAATGTTGTCTTAGAGTCAATTTTCTAACAAATTTATTAACATCATGGATGGTGCTGAACAGGTCAAAGTGAGTAGTGGGAACAAACCCAAGCCCCAGGCTAAGTACTTCCCTTTCAGTTGCGGTTAGTTCATATTTAAAGATATTTACTACATTTTTTACACACATTTTCTTGTCTGTGCTTGCGTTTGATATCTGTTTTTTCCTCCCTTTACATTTTCCTCTCCCCCTACTGCCCCTTCTTTTTTTTCTTTTGACCTTGTCACCTGTGCGCCACTCGTTTTTTTGACGTTATATCCTCCTCCTGTAAAGGTACATCTAAAGCTGACATCCCTGTAGTGTCTATCATATCCTCATTAGAATCATGATCTGAAGTATCCACGTCATAATCAGTTTCAGCAAATTGCACTTTTTTTGTATTTTTCTTTGGCTGTATGTCTGCCTTATTTTTGTTAAACTGATTGTAATGGCGTGGATTCCTCCCTGTACTTTGCCACCAATAGACTTTATTGAACTCATAATCCCTTTTATTCCTTGATAATTATTGTTTTTTAAACTCCCATAATTCTTTTGTAAACCTAGTCATATTATCCTCAAATTTTTTGTCATAGGAAAGGAATTCTTTGTCTGCCTGGAACATTTGTAAATCTAACTGTACGGTCTTAATATGTTTAATAGAATCAAGTCTTTGTTGTTTTTTCAACAACATTAAAAGTTCCATCAAGGCAAAGGAGCAGTCATATAGGATTTTGTTCCATTTCTTTATAAAGTCCATATCAGTGACAAGGAAAGAGGGACATTTCCTTATTCTTAGTCCTCTAGGTATTCTTTTTTGTCTTAAGTATAATAAAAAAGTTTTTATGTCCAAGTCCAGTTTGATGTCTTTACGTCTGAGTTCATCAATCTGAAAAAATAACCCATCTAGTGTGTTGTCATTTTCCAGTAAAATGTGATCAACATCCTCATCATATGTTTCTAAGGAGGCTGCAAGATCCTTGAACATAAATGCTTTAACAGGGTCTGACATTATATTCTCTGACTGTGTAACGTACTCCAAATATAAAAATATATATAGAACACACTTCACCTGCTTTTAATCGGCCGGTTTTGGTTTTTACTTATAGTAGTATCTTGCTTGTTTATTGATTGCACACCATTCAGATAAAGCAATCTTCCTTTAAAGCACATGTGAGTCAATGTAATATAAGCACTGTGTAACAATGATCACGGACTGCTTCAGCCTCGCACATGTCAAAACGCTAAGTATTACCTGCATGTATTTGATCCCAAATGGTCCTGCTGCCACCAACCGAGCGAACGATACACACAAGTAAAAGAAGTAGGTTGGCGCTTACCAACTCCAGGGATCCGTGCTGTCAGGTTGCGTTTGCTTCAGCGTAGGCACTTGTCCTCGGTCCGATCGTGTTTCCTGGAGCCCTGATCCACATGCCTCCGGCGCACTCTGCAACCAAGTGAAAAACCAAAAAGTAGGTCCGGGCTAACAGGAAAGGAGTCCTCAGAGTACACGGCTGTCTTGGGAAAGGCTTCCAAAAATTAGTGCAATATGTAAAAAGCAGAGTCTTTATTTGGGTACATTTAAAAACAAAAATAGAGACAACGTTCCATTAATCAAAGGTAAAGGCTACAGCTTGACAGACTGCAGACATGTTTCGCGTGTGGCTACATGCTTGTTCACTGCTGTCTGAAAGCTGCACATCTAGCCTCCATTTAAAGGGGCCCTAGTCAATTAAAACAAATTGAGTTAACCCTTACCTTAGCATATACAACATTATTAGTGAAAAATACACAGATGAAATGTCAGAGAACTAATAATAATAGTTAATACCCTTATAGTATAATTACTTAAAAATATCTAACCTAAAAAGAATAACCTAGGGTTTAGTGGATATGATATTTGGAATAATAAGTATATGCAAATAAAATAATTATTGCTTGTACATTACTACAGGTTTGTTTAGAGACTTTTAATTACACCCTGCTTGACTGGATTCTCTCCACTTCTCCGACCGAATCCAGGAGGCAGGTGTTCTCCCTAGCAATTTCAGTGACCACTGCTTAGTGTACTGCGTGCGCAAAATAAGGGCAACTAAATTCTCTCCCAAGGTTAAAATCACCAGGTCCTTCAAAAAATGTAGTCTTCAATCATTTCTAAATGACATCAAGAACCTCCCCTGGCACAGATTAAACCTAATCCCAGATCTAGACTCGGCAATTGAATTATTTCAGTCTGAACTCCTACAAGTTTGGAATTTACATGCCCCGCTGCGTAAGGTGAGAGTAAAAGGAGCACACTTGAATTGGATGACAGCTGACATTATTCAAATGTACCAGTTTTGGGATTCATTGTGGTCAAATTTCAAGCATACTGGCTCTATGAACAATCACTGTGTATATAAACAATGGCGAAATATATGCACTAAACAAACAAAATTGGCCAAGGCCCAATATTTCTGTGAAAATCTGAACAATAACATATCTACCCCTAGAAAGTTTTGGAAACTCATAAATAACTTACAAAATCCACCAATTCACTCCCAACCCTCCACTGTCAATGTGGAAAACCAAACACTGCAACTCACCTTAGAAGTAGCAAATGCCTTTAACAATTATTTTGTCAGATGCTCCACCACCCTGATTGACAAACTATTAAATGGCACGCATCCTGAAACTACAAATGTGGATTAGGCCCCACTAAAACAGCAAAGATCCAATATAGAGAAGTTTAATTTTAGACCTGTACCCATCAATGTCGTTGAGAAACACCTTAATAATCTAAAAATGAAAAACCACTCTGGACCTGATCAAATCCCAGCAATGCTGTTGAAGCGCAGTGTGCCGGCAATTGCTAAACCTGTCACAACCCTAATTAATGAATCTTTGATGTCTGGATACATACCCAAACTTTGGAAAACTGCAAGAGTAGTGCCTATTCATAAAAGTGGGGAGTTAACCTTGGTTTCTAACTATCTCCCTATATCATTGCTCCTAGTATTATCAAAAATCTTAGAAAAATGCACCCATATGCAATTATGCGAGTATTGCCAACAATCTAACTATCTGACCCCCTGATCAATCAGGTTTTCGACCAAATCACTCCACTACAACTGCCCTCCTAAAAGTTTGCAATGACATCCAAACTGGCATGGAACAAGGAGACCTAACTGGAGCTATTTTCCTTGATTTTGCAAAGGCCTTTGACACAGTAGACCACGACATACTACTGCTCAAACTAAAAAACTCTGGTATTGCTGATCGTCCGTTAACCTGGTTTCAATCATATGTATCGGATCGGTCACAATATGTCTCCATTTCTGACAGTGACTCCCTCTCCCAGTCACGTGTGGTGTTCCCCAAGGTTCCATTCTTGGCCCCCTATTATTTACATTATTTATAAATGATCTGCCTAATGTCTGCAAATCCTCAACTGTACACATGTACGCAGATGAAACGGTAATCTATGCAAACAATTCCGATCTGCCGCAGCTTGAAGCAGTGCTCCAAGACCAGTTCACAGAGGTAGAAAAGTGGATCTCAAAAAACAAACTCTTCCTTAACACTGACAAAACTGTCACAATGGACTTTGGAACGGGACCTAAATTACACAAATTACAAAATTCCCATCTACACATCAAAACAAAATCCAATTGCACGCTGACCGCAGTCCACTCTTTCAAATACTTGGGTATGTTGTTAGACCCCAATCTATCTTTTGGCCTCCACATAGAAAAACTTGCATCTAAACTTAATCCAAAACTAGGTGCCCTGTACAGAAACAAATCTTGCCTCAGCCCTACAGTAAAGGAAAGATTTACAGCAAATGCTGATGCCTATCATGGATTACGGGGACATAGTATACGCACCTGCACCGCAAATTCACCTTAATAAACTTAATACATTGTATAACTCGTTCTGCCACTTTGTGCTACAATGTAACTACAGGACCCACCATTGTGACCTGCTAAAAGAACTAAACTGGCTGTCGCTGGAATCCAGACGCACCCTCCATCTTTCCTGCCCTGTGTTTAAGAGCCTTTCTGGGAAGCTCCCACCCTACTTGAGCAGAATGCTCTCTCTGGCGATTCCCACCTCCTATAACCTCCGATCTAGTACCAGCACAATATTTAGTTTGCCTCAAAATAAAAAGAAAGCAGCTCGATCCTCCTTTTCCTACAGAGCACCACAATTATGGAATTACCTCGAGCACACTTTCAAACCTTCCCCAAGCCTAATATCCTTTAAGAGATCCCTCTCTACATATCTCAAAACAGAATGCACCTGTTATGGTTGATTAAATATTTCCTACCTGTTCTATGTTAAATTTTGTATATATTGTGTATTATTATTATTGTTTTTGAATTTTAATGTACCCTATTGTATCAATGCAATGTTTTGTGGAACCCAGTACATACTTGAAAACAAGAGAAATCTCAATGTATCCTTCCTGGTAAAATATTTTATAAATAAATAAATTTGCAGGGGTCACACAGAGGGGTCAGACATAATGAAAGTGAGTTATACTGCTACTGATTGCAGACCCCAGATGGCCCCCAATAGGTTTGGGTTTGATCTCAGTTCAGACCTATAAGACCCCTGTAGTTTTGTCCCTGGCTCAAAAATACCAACACATTTACTTTCAATTTTCAGGGTTTTTAATGACTGCCAAAAAGAGACACTGTTTTAGTCACATTGGCTTAGCTATTTAGTAATTATACATGAAACTCCATGTTAAATGACAGTTTTTTAGAGTGTGTAGCTACTATAATAACTAGTCTACACCAAAATGTCAGATGAGAAACCACAACATATTGTCTGGATACACTAGTGTTTTGTTTATTATGATAGATAATTATATCAGTGTTGATGAATGCCTAATAAGTATGAATACTTTTTTTCACTTAACTAATGAAAATTATGATGTGCAATTAATATCCTATAATTTTGATTAATTTTACATTTTTTTTTTTTTTTTAAATGCCTATAGCTCATAATGAATATCCGTATTATGAATTCATTATGAGCTATAGGCATTGTAAAAAAAATTAAAAAGGGCAAGAACGAAAAAAGGGGGAAGGGAAGAGGGGGAAGTGTAATATGGAAGTGGTAGCACTTAAAGCACCTGCATCCAAGGAGGGGAATCGTTCTCAGTAAAATAGTGGCATTTTTAAATTTTAAAATAGTGATATTCTTCCAGCGTAAATCGCTCGAAAATTTTATTTCTTTAGTCCACCAAGTTGGGAATATTGGGAGTTTTTCATTTTTAAGCTATTATTAATTTTGCACTGTTAATCCCCATTCACAGTAATTTAAGCCATATAGTACAGGAACATTTAGGGTAGCAATTGAAAATAACAAAGAGAAAGTATCCCCAAAGAGTGGGCTAAAGATAAGCTCCAACGATTTCCATACGCTCACTTGTTGCTAGTCACGTCCCTTGGCCTTTATAAGTAGCGTCACTCTGTCTCTGTGTTGCAAGTTTGTTTGGCCAGTTGTCTGCAACTTAATTCTTATTCCTTTTTCTCAGTCTGTTCGCACATTGGCCTACCCTGACCTTGGATTGGGTAATGACCTTGCCTTGCCAGCCGCCTGCCCTGACCTCGTATTGTTTAGCAACCTTGCCTTGCCAGCCACTTGCCCTGACCTTGGATTGTTTAACAACCTTACCTTACATGCTGCCTGTTCTTCCCCTAACTGGTGCATTCAAGTATACTTTTGTCACAGTCAGGGCCAGCTCAAGTTATGCACAATTGTGCAATACGTGGGAAGGAGGTTAGGGCAGAGGTGCACTTGTCCCACCTTGAATGTCACCCCTGATTCTGTATTTTTGTGCATAATAGTCTGGGTCTGAGAGTGACTAAGTTACTGAAGTGCTGCCCCTTGTCAAGTACTGCCTGGGTCCTTTGGAACCATGGTTGAGCCAGCACTGGTCACAGTCACTACCATTTAAGGAATCCATCCACCTGATACGGACTAGCGGCCAGGAATAGGGAGTGTGAACTTTAACGTGGCAGTGTCAGTAGCATTCCTGACAATTGCTAAGGTTCCCCTAGGTAAATGGTCCATGAGACCCATTTGCTCAAAAGTTGTGTGGGCGCATAGGTAATGTTACCTATGAGGCAAAGTCTCAATAAGGTGCTGAAGTTCTGCGTATTTAAGCCATGACCCCAAAATTGCCATCTGCCACCATTTGCAATGTGCTTCTAAACTTGCACTTACCCCCTTCACTAATGTATTTATAGTGACAGTTTCCTCAATACCTTTTTCCAAACAAACCTGAAAGGTCAGTCCACTATGTAGCTCAACATCATGAGAAATCAGGTGCATTGGAAAAAAGCTGAGGAAATAACCAGTTCATCTCCAAGCAGGGCATCCCAGGTTGTGAAAATGTGAGTATAAAGAGAGCACTCTCTTGCCATTGAAGGTCTGGAGGCCTGGGGCACCCAGCAAAGCGAGCCCACACTTGGAGCTTTCAAAATGAGAAAATCGATTGTGACCCAAGCATTATCCCACCTTCTGCCATGCCATTCCAGAAAGTGTTGAAGCACCCCCCCCCCTTGGTATAAGAGCAATATGTTTGGAACACCCAAACCCCCAACACTCAACTCCCAAATAAGGTTTTATCTGTCTCCATATAAAGGAGCAAGCAGACGACTTTAACTGGTGGAGAAAAGAGGAAGGCAGCGCTATGAGCTTAGTCTGTTATTATGTACTACATTTTTTTTTTTTTTTTTTTTTAAATAATAATTTTTATTGAGGTTTTTTGTCAAGATAAACATTTGGTAATTGCCAATATACAATAAAAAGATATCAGAAGAGTAATACAAAATTAGCTGCAAACATGACAAATAGGCAAGCCAAACAGTTGAAAGACAATTACTTTCTCATATTATACAGTAAGCACCATAGTAGCTGAAGACCTACTACATGAATCGAGTAGCCGCTGTCAGGCCACGGGGCCAATGCGAATAGAACAGAGAGTAGGTGAACATAAATAGGAGAGGGCCACTCATGGACCCTTGTTGAAAAAACCTCTTTTTTTTGTTTTCTAGGGTAATATACTGTCAAGCTCCTTTACTAGTAAATGGGTTTATGTTGAAACAATGGAACGCCTCCATAAAATTAGCTAACAACTATGTTAAAATAGCATGCGTAGGTGGTACACATTAGCGATCAGTCCTGCTGGTCTAAACAGGGCATATAAACGCATTCCTATTATGTTATGAAGGGTTAGGTACTTGGGGAGCGATTAAGAGCTGTGACTTAGGTGCGGTATAGACGAGATAAACCGCCTTGTTAGTTCCCCTAGAATAGGGGATACATTAGTTTAGGGGGGGGAGGTGGTGTTTTTCATATTTTCAGAGTTATCTCACCGTTTAGGAGCATTAAAACAAAATAAAATGCACTTAGAACTATCTTCGCTATATAAAACATGAACAGGGAGAGCTTAAACACATAATGATATGCTATGCA
Source organism: Bombina bombina (assembly GCF_027579735.1). NCBI lineage: Eukaryota > Metazoa > Chordata > Amphibia > Anura > Bombinatoridae > Bombina > Bombina bombina. The sequence goes on along the minus strand of NC_069499.1, from coordinate 718,357,588 downwards.
AATACAATATAAAGAAATATGATACCTTACATATGCTGATAATAAAATAGCTGTACTTAAAACTGTGCGGCGGGCATATTAAGAAATGTGCTTGGGCACTATTATAACTGGGAATTCACACACTCTTGGTTTATGATAGACTGCAGGTATAGAACTGCCATAGCCCTGGTATGAGCTACAAAAGTAATAATACTATAACTAGCATTAAATAGAGTGGCTTGAACATTAGAGAAACTAAACAAGTATATAAACACGAAAAAAAATTATCTTGCTTAAGGCAGACAAAACTGTGTCGGGGAACGTTTGCATATACATAACGGTGTCCAATGTTCAGGGAAGTTTTAGTAATATGAGCAAATTACATTTTCACAGAATGAGCTTGACACAAGGTAATATTGCTTAGACCCTAGTCATTAAACCAACAATGCAGAGAGAGGTTAAGTGCGAATTTAGTATCGTAGCTATCGTAGCAGTAATTCAGTACAGGGACCAGTGTTAATGCACACTTCCAAACAAATAATTGGGACTCATATAGTGGGGAAAAAAAACATATATGTATAACAATCCCTGGCAATCTAGGTTGTAACTATATGGGTGGAAAAATAGTGAATAGATCCACTGCAGGGCATGGGCCCTATGCCCCGCAGCATTAGACATAAAGTTCTGACAGTCCATTAACAGATATATAGGCATCAAGAGCCCAATTCTATCCTTTCATCTTCCATTCCCATCAGGGATAAGAGTTTGGCTCCAAAAGATGTACATACCATGAACTAGCTTGGACTACTGTATAAGGATAGTGGTCTACAACTCTAGAGTTTGATACGTCAATATTAAACAGGTGGTCCCATATCTTAACAAAATGATCGATAACACAGTACATTTAAATTCAAAGTGTCAGGCTCTGAAATCATTAAAGAATGTAGGGTGGTCCCTAAATCAACACATAGGAGATTATAAAACATAATGCTGGGTAGGGATTAACAGATAAGGGCAAGCAAGCAGAAACGCTGAAAATAGTAAAAAGCAACTAAGCTGACACACAGTCCCAAAGCAGCGTTCCACGGATTTACCCCACACCGGTAGCCAACGATGTGTAGCAGATGTACTACATTTTTAGTAGTGTTATTTTTACAGTTTGAATACATCCTCACCATGAGAACTGTTTGTTTTGTCACTTGTGGAACTCCGTTAGAATTGTGTTCAGTAAAGGTCTATAATTCAGGTCAAACAACATAGGGAAGTGTGGGATGAGAATGATACCTAAATACTTTCTTTGTGGAAGTCAGCTTATATTGGCAGACTGTTACTAAGTGTCGGAATAAACTATGGCCTAGATTACAAGTTTTGCGTTAGCCTTAAAAAGCAGAGTTGTCTGATCCCAACGCTGCTTTTTAACGCTCACTGGTATTACGAGTCTTGCAGGTACAGGTGTACCGCTCACTTTTTTGGCCAGACTCGGAAATACCGCAAATCCACTTACGTCAATTGCGTATCCTATATTTTCAATGGGACTTGCATAGCGCCGGTATTACGAGTCTGCCAAAAAGTGAGCGGTAGACCCTCTCCTGCCAAGCCTGGTACCGCATTTTAAAGTCAGTAGTTAAGAGTTTTACACTACAACGCCGTAGCATAAAACTTAACTAAAGTGCTAAAAAGTACACTAACACCCATAAACTACCTATTAACCCCTAAACCGAGGTCCCCCCACATTGCAAACACTAAAATATATTTTTTAACCCCTAATCTGCCGAACCAGACATCGCCGCCACTATAATAAATATATTAACCCCTAAACCGCTGCACTCCCGCATCGCAGACATTAGTTAAATATTATTAACCCCTAATCTGCCGTCCCTAAACTATGGCCTAGATTACAAGTTTTGCGTTAGCCTTAAAAAGCAGAGTTGGCTGGTCCCAACTCTGCTTTTTAACGCCCGCTGGTATTACGAGTCTTGCAGGTACAGGTGTACCGCTCACTTTTTTGGCCAGACTCGGAGATACCGCAAATCCACTTACGTCAATTGCGTATCCTATATTTTCAATAGGACTTGCATAGCGCCGGTATTACGAGTCTGCCAAAAAGTGAGCGGTACACCCTCTCCTGTCAAGCCTGGTACCGCATTTTAAAGTCAGTAGTTAAGAGTTTTACACTACAACGCCCTAGCATAAAACTTAACTAAAGTGCTAAAAAGTACACTAACACCCATAAACTACCTATTAACCCCTAAACCGAGGCCCCCCCACATCGCAAACACTAAAATATATTTTTTAACCCCTAATCTGCCGAACCGGACATCACCGCCACTATAATAAATATATTAACCCCTAAACCGCCGCACTCCCGCATCGCAGACATTAGTTAAATAGTATTAACCCCTAATCTGCCGTCCCTAACATCGCCGACACCTACCTACATTTATTAACCCCTAATATTCCGCCCCCAACGTCGCCACCACTATATTAAAGTTATTAACCCCTAAATCTAAGTCTAACACCCCCTAACTTAAATATAATTTAAATAAATATAAATAATATTACTATAATTAACTAAATTATTCCTATTTAAAACTAAATACCTATAAAATAAAATAAAATAAACCCTAAGCTAGCTACAATATAACTAATAGTTACATTGTAGCTATCTTAGGGTTTATTTTTATTTTACAGGCAACTTTGTATTTATTTTAACTAGGTGCAATAGTTATTAAATACTTATTAACTATTTAATAACTACCTAGTTAAAATAAAGACACATTTACCTGTAAAATAAAACCTAACCTAAGTTACAATTACACCTAACACTACACTACAATTAACTTAATTATCTAAATTAAATACAATTAATTACAATTAAATAAAATTAAATAAAGTACAAAAAAAAACCAACACTAAATTACAGAAAATAATAAAGAAATTACAAGAATTTTAAACTAATTACACCTAATCTAATCCCCCTAACAAAATAAAAAAAGCATCCCCAAAATAAAAAAAGCCCTACCCTACACTAAATTACAAATAGCCCTTAAAAGGGCCTTTTGCGGGGTATTGCCCCAAAGTAATCAGCTCTTTTACCTGAAAAAAAATTACAATTCCCCCCAACATTAAAACCCCCCACCCACACAACCAACCCTACTCTAAAACCCACCCAATCCCCCCTTAAAAAAACCTAACACTAACCCCCTGAAGATCACCTTACCGGAGACGTCTTCACCCAACCGTCCCGAAGTCCTCGACGAAGCCGGGAGAAGTCTTCATCCAAGCCGGGTGAAGTGGTCCTCCAGACGGGCAGAAGTCTTCATCCAGACGACATCTTCTATCTTCATCCATCCGGCGCGGAGCGGGTCTATCTTCAAGACATCCGACGTGGAGCATCCTCTTCAAACGACGGCTAAACACAGAATGAAGGTTCCTTTAAATGACGTCATCCAAGATGGCATCTCTTCAATTCCGATTGGCTGATAGAATTCTATTAAGGTAGAAAAAATCCTATTGTCTGATACAATCAGCCAATAGGATTGAACTGGCATTCTATTGGCTGATTTGAACAGCCAATAGAATGCCAGCTCAATCCTATTGGCTGATTGCATCAGCCAATAAGATTTTTTCTACCTTAATTTCGAATGGCTGATAGAATTCTATCAGCCAATCGGAATTGAAGGGACGCCATCTTGGATGACGTCATTTAAAGGAACCTTCATTCTGTGTTTAGCCGTTGTGTTTGGTTTTTTTGTACTTTAGATAATTTTATTTAATTGTAATTAATTGTATTTAATTTAGGTAATTAATTTAATTGTAGTGTAGTGTTAGGTGTAATTGTAACTTAGGTTAGGTTTTATTTTACAGGTAAATGTGTCTTTATTTTAGCTATGTAGTTATTAAATAGTTAATAACTATTGTACCTAGTTAAAATAAATACAAAGTTGCCTGTAAAATAAAAATAAACCCTAAGCTAGCTACAATGTAACTATTAGTTATATTGTAGCTAGCTTAGGGTTTATTTTACAGGCGAGTATTTAGTTTTAAATAGGAATTATTTAGTTAATTGTAGTAATTTTATTTAGATTTATTTACATTATATTTAAGTTAGGGGGGTTAGGGTTGGACTTAGGTTTAGGGGTTAATATGTTTATTATAGTGGCGACGTTGGGGGCGGCAGATTAGGGGTTAATAAATATAATGTAGGTGTCGGCGATGTTGGGGGCAGCAGATTAGGGGTTCATAAGTATAATGTAGGTGGCGGCGGTGTCCGGAGCGGCATATTATGGGTTAATAATATAATGCAGGTGTCAGCGATGTCGGGGGCGGCAGATTAGGGTGTTTAGACTCGGGGTTCATGTTAGGGTGTTAGGTGTAGACATAACTTTTATTTCCCCATAGGAATCAATGGGGCTGCGTTAGGAGCTTTACGCTGCTTTTTTGCAGGTGTTAGGTTTTTTCCCAGCAGGCTCTCCCCCATTGATTCCTATGGGGAAATCGTGCATGAGCACGTTTAGCCAGCTAACCGCTAACGTAAGCAGCGCTGGTATTGAGGTGAAACGTAGAGCTAAATTTTGCTCTATGCTCACTTTTTTTTGAGGTTAACTCCGGGTTTGTAAAAACCCTTAATACCAGCGCTGTCTGTAAGTGAGTGGTGAGCATAAACTGCTCGTTAGCATCGCATAGCCTCTAACGCAAAACTCGTAATCTAGGCGTATGTTTTGTTAAACACTACAATGGTTTGGACGGAGCATACACAAGAAGTGTGCACAAATTAGCAAAGCAATGTGTTTTAAAAACGTGTAGAATTGAAAAAGTTTGAGAAACAGTAAAAACTGTTTTCTAACTGGAATTTCTTTGTGATTTGTGCTGTCTATATGCAAAATATAGGTGCTTACATGGCTCAAAGCATGCAATTTAAAGGGACATTAAAATGTACTTCAATTATCAAATTTGCGTCATTCTCATGTTATTCTTTGTTGCAAAGATATATAGATAGGAAGTGTGCACATCTGGAGCACTACATGTCCGGAAATAGTGTTGCTATCTAATGTTTTTGCTAATGTATAAAACATAGCAAATCTGCTGCCATATAGTGTTACAGATGCGTGCACGCTCCTGATCTTACCTTCCTGCTTTTCAACAAACTATAGCAAGAAAATAAAGACAATTTGATAATAGAAGTAAATTGTATGTTCTATCTGAATCATGAAAGAAAAATGTTGGGTTTTATGTTACTTTAAAGGACCATTAAATACAGTAGAATTGCATAATCAACAAATGCATCATAAAAAATGATTGCAAATTTCAAAGTTTGTTCCATTTTCCCTGCCCCCTTTATTACGTGACAGCCATCAGTCAGTCACAAAACTCATATATGTATATACTGTGCGCTCTTGCACATGCTTAGTAGAATCTGATGCTTCAGAAAGTGTGAATATAGCATGTTTTAACTGAATCATGAAAGTTTTAACTGTAGTGTCCCTTTAAGATAAATTGGTTAGCCTGTGGTTAATGGATGTTTTTAAATATGTTTGAACTGGAAAGTCTTCTAAAAAATGATGCAAAGACCTTTACAAGGTAACTCACTGATAAGAACAAAGCCCGCTGTCATTTTGTTCTAACTTTATTTTGACCTCAGATACAAAATACAGTTAAATATATAAAAGTACAAATATATAAAAGTACAAATATAAAACAACAAAATTCATATTACAGCCCAAATAATGTTATTGTAAGAGCTGAGATCACAGCATCTTTTGATATGGAAGTAAAATTTAAACATATTTAGACAGTGCAATTCAGAGACATACCCATGGGGTCTTAGAGGTCTCAGTTGAGACTGTACCTGCACCTCTAGGGGGGGTCATCTAGCCCTGCAGTCAGTAGTGACATTACTGCAGAGGGCCTGGTGGTGCCTGGGCTCCACTTGCCTTGTGTCTGGTTCCTCTGTGTACCTCACCTGTGAAAAAGGGCTTACAGTTTAAGGAAAATGTATGGGTTTTGCCTTTACAATATGGTTGCAGGGTTTGCAAGATGGATGTCACAAAACCTGCTGCCATAGAGGAAGGCTGTGCAATTGCATATCCTATGCCACAGATTAAGGAGCAGTTGGTGCACATGACTTGAGCTTTAAATGTGTAACATTGTTCGAAACACAATTTCCGTAAAGTGTTCAAGACACATACACACTCCTTAGCCTACCTCAGTACGCTCTCATAGAAAAGAGATAAGTCTCAACAAAGGATATAAAAAGAACAAAGTAAGAAGTAGATTCTTATCATGTTGATAATGATTTTCAACTCCCAATACACCTTTTTCGACTTCAGAACAATCACAATGCAAATAATAACACCATTCTTGTATTAGAAAACATATTGTATTGGATATCAAAAAAGTCACACATACAATGCAAGTACAGATCTAAATCCACATGACCACAAGTTATTAAATATCTACAATAAAATGTACACATTAAATTCAACAGACAAAAGCTTTTGATAAATGCTTAACACCCACAGATCGACTGATAAAATAAACAATAATTATATTGGCAACCATTCTGCTCGTGTTCATATCAAAAAACAATATGGCGTGGACTTCTGGTAGGAGGACCCTCAAGCACAGCATGGTTGTGTGCTCCCCGGACCAGGCCTGATACATCCACGCCGACACGCCATTTCCCTTGGCCGAGGAGTATACACTAGAGGTCAGAGTGCTGCGACTGTAGTTAGAAGTCACACTGGGGCTAGAATCCCTCAAGCCGTGGGAGTACCGGTGGCTGTCTGTAGCTTGGGATCGTGTGGTCCCGGGCGTGAAAGTTAATTCAGTGGATCTGGGAGCGGCACGTGTAAGCTCTGGCTGGGAGCAGGGTGCCGAGACTCCGGAACTCTCAGGAAGGCTATTGTACGCCCTGTAACTTTGCCCCAACAGTTTGAATTCCAGCGATCCCTGGAGGGAAGGAAGCAAGCTATCTTTAAGCTTAATAACTGTAAGTCCCTGTCGGTCTGTGGCAGTGTGAAGGTTAGAGGGGAACAGGAACGGCTGTGTTTAAAGGGACACTGAACCCAAAATTTTTCTTTTGTGATTCAGATAGAGCATGAAATTTTAGGCAACTTTCTAATTTAGTCCTACTATCAATTTTTCTTCATTCTCATGCTATCTTTATTTGAAAAAGAAGGCATCTAAGCTTAAAAACAGGGGCACTATCATTCATCAAAGTTTACAAAGCAGCCGTTTTGATTAAAAACTTACCTTTGTTTTTTTCACAGCTACAGCAGCTTACCCCTCCTGGAAATCCTCTCTTCACGCATCAGCAATGACTATTACTAATCCTGCTTCCTCCAATCACAGCTTTCCCCCCAGGGTGGTTATTGCCTGAGGCCATGCTCTGATTGGAGGAAGCCGGATTAGTCATTGCTGAGGTGTGAAGAGAGGATTTCCAGGAGGGGTAAACTGCTGTAGCTGTGAAAAGAAAAAAAGGTAAGTTTTTAATCAAAACGGCTGCTTACCCCTCCTGGAAATCCTCTCTTCACACCTCAGCAATGACTAATCCGGCTTCCTCCAATCAGAGCATGGCCTCAGGCAATAACCACCCTGGGGGGAAAGCTGTGATTGGAGGAAGCAGGATTAGTAATAGTCATTGCTGATGCGTGAAGAGAGGATTTCCAGGAGGGGTAAGCTGCTGTAGCTGTGAAAAAAACAAAGGTAAGTTTTTAATCAAAACGGCTGCTTTGTAAACTTTGATGAATGAAAGTGCCCCTGTTTTTAATAGTATTTTTAAAAAACGGGCTTTCATTCACCAAAGTTTACCTTCACTTTAATGATAAACTTGAAGACTTAGAAGATAGGTCACGCCGGAATAATTTAAAAGTGGTCGGTCTTCCAGAGAGTCCTAACTATCAGGATCTGATACATTTTGCTTCTATAGCTTTACCGAATTGGTACTGTGAGAAATTTACAAATTTTCAAGATAAAATTAATATCCTGAGAGCATACAGGAAAATGCAAAATGTAGAAATCAACCATAATAAAATACTTCTGTTCCAGGATTTTTCAGCACAGACAGCTGCAAAGCGTAAAGAAATGGCACCAGTGGCGTCACTAGGGTTGGTGTCACCCGGTGCGGTACGTTATGGTGTCACCCCCCTCCCCCAGAAAGCAGACACACACAAACACAAAAACACAGGCACACACACATACAAACACTCAAACACACTCAGACACACTTAAAAACACACTCGGATGCACACGCAAACACTCGGAAACACACTCAGACACACGCACAAAAACACCCAGACACACGCACAAAAACACCCAGACACACACACAGTAACACTCAGACACACACACAGTAACACTCAGACACACACACAAAAGCACTCAGACACACACACACAAACACTCAGACACACACACACACACACAAAAACACACACACACACAAAAACACTCACACACACACACAAAAAATACTCAGACACACACACACATACAAAATATGTAAACTGCACTGCATTAATTATAAAGCTCATGCCTAGAGATGCTCCCTGGCTCAGCAGAGCATCAAATGAAAGATAAACAGAGCACTGTAAAAATAAATCACTAAAGAAAAGGTTTAGGCGCACAAACTATGAAAATTCTGCTCTCTGACACTGTTCCAAGTCTGTCAGTGCACAGCCCCGGGCCGCATGCCTACCGCTTCTTATGGCCAAGCACCTCTGCTCTCTACCCACCCCCAGACCTCCGCCTGCCCTCCCCTCCTACCTCTTCACTGTGAACTTAGTGTACCGTAACCGTACCAGTCTGGTGGGCATCATATGTGGCTCCTTTGCTTTAGAGACAGTGTCAGACAGTCATGCGGTCAGGTGCCAGGCATCCCCCTCATGATTTCCCAGTTCCCGATTAGAGAGACAGCAAAGCAGTGAGTGACTCCACTGCTCCACACGTCACTGAGCAGTGAGCATAGATAGGCAGGCAGGTTTAGGCTAGCAGCGCAACATTGCAAGCCCCACAGCACGCCCATAACATTCATAGTGAAATTGGGCAGTGGAGGAGCAAAGTACAAACAAGCAAAAGCAGCCGGGAAAACTATTTGTGGAAATAAAACTTCCCCAGTCCCACTAATGTTCACAAATGCTGGCCCCTCTAATAAAAAAATATATGCATCTCTACATTGTATTTCTTTGAATTTCAATAGTGTCACCCAGGTGCGGCCCGCACCCCCCTAGTGACGCCACTGAATGGCACCATATTGTACTACACTGATTCATTTGGGACTCTCTGCAAGACTGATTTATCCGGCTAAAATTATCTTCCTTGAAAAGTAAATAATTACTTTAGGAACCCCGCAAGATGCTAGGATATTTACGGATATATATGTCTGATAGGTGATTTGAATTCTCTCTAGATATCTGTATATGCATATGTTTTAATGTGTTCTGAGAATTATGTATACTTACATAACGTTCTGTAGATATGAGTATAAAAGTCTATACATTGAATGTTTTAGGCTCCTCTCTCCTGGGGGTGAGGACAGTGTGTATGGGGGGGGGGTTCCTTTCTTTTCTCTTTTTTTTTTTCTCTTTCTCTCTTCTCTTCCCATGTACCCATATATATGTACATAACTAAAAAGCTGAAATGACTAAGTTAAAGATTATTTCTTGAAATGTAGGAGGTATTAAGATTCCGATGAAAAGGAAGCAGATCTTAGGTCAGCTAAAGAAAAGTAAGGCAGATATAGCTCTCTTGCAGGAGACTTATCTGTCAGAAGATGAGCATAAAAAGCTTAAAATGAATTGGGTAGGGGAAATCATTGCTACCCCTTGTTCCTTGCGTAAATGGGGAGTAGCAGTTATTTTTAAATGAGGACTAGAATATAAAATTACATTCCAGGAGCTGGATCCGAGGGAACGTTTTGTTATATTAAAAGTAAATTTTGGAAAATGTTTAATTACCCTATATAATGTATATGGACCTAATAAAGTTGATGAGAATTTTTGGGGACATCTGAAAAAAAAACTACTTGAACACGCAAACTCCAATTTAATTGTTGCAGGTGATTTTAACATGGTGTTCAAAAACATTGATAGATTTCAAACAAATAATCGGGGGGTAAGAATATGTAAAAAAGCTGTTAGACTTCTCAAAACATTTTGTAGTACACTTAAGATTAAAGACATATGGCGATTTTATAATCCTAATAATCGGGCATTTTCATGTGAATCCAAACAATATAAATCTTTTTCTTGAATTTATTTTTTCTTAGCCTCAGATAAAGTCTTTAGACTTAATCTAAAAGCGCAGATCTGGGATTTTACTATATCGGATCATGCACCTATTTCACTTGATTTGATGTGGGGATGTTTGAGCTATGAGCCTTCCAGAAGCTATAGTTTCCCCCGCTTTTTATATAATAATGTTGACTTCAAAAAACGGCTTGCTGCTATATGGCAAGAATTTGCCCTTCAAAATAATTCATATCTACATAAAAAAGAGATATTTTGGGAAATGGCCAAAGCTGTTATTAGAGGGGAAATTAAAAAATATACTATTAGATTGAAGAAAAAATTCTATGCTAAGGAAACTGAATTATCAAATTATCTTAAAAATAAGTACAATACCTACTTAACCTCCCCTAATCAGATAAACTGGGATCATTATATTAAGGATAAGCGGGAATGGGAAATTATTAACATGCAGAAAGCGTCAATTCAGGAGCTTAGATCCAAAGCCAAATTTTATAGGTACGGCATAAGATAGGAAGTTTCTAGCTAAATGTGTTAAAACCCAGGAGCCCTATAAGTGTATAAAGGCAATTAATAAAGATGGAGCCAGGCTAACTAATATTGAATCAATTAATATGGAATTCTTTAAGTATTTTAACCAATTGTATTCTGCCCCAGAAATAAACAACCAAAACAAAAGTATGTTTTGGCAGAAAATGTATTTACCCACGTTGTCTTCTGAAGCGATAGATATATTAAACCCGCGCACCCATCTCAGAGCAAGAAAATCATCAAGCAATAGAAAGAATTAAAGGGACATTAAACACTTTGAGATGGTAATATAAAATGATAAATTGTATATAATAAAACAACCCTGCAATATACTTTTATTATTTATTTTGTCCTCTTTGCCTGTAATTCCATTCTGAAATTGTGAGTTTTTCAGTTCCTGTTAGAAATGGAAGTGCAGAACACTGTTAAATCCAGCACAACCATTGGCTGCACACTCTAGTGACCTATTTATAACTGACCCTAATTGGCCACAGCAGAGAAGGTAACACAAGTTACAACATGGCAGCTCCCAGTGTTTTATAGACACTAAAACTTTACACTTATTTTGTCACTTTTTAAACAACTAATGAAACTTTAAAGATACATCTACATGTTAGTCATGGACTAATCTTTTCTTTGAATGCATCATTCTATCTAGCATGTATTTAGTGTTTAATGTCCCTTTAAACTAGACAAAGCCCCGGGCCCAGATCTATTGTCTGGTGAGTTATATAAAATTCTTAAATTTGAAATAACCCCTTCCCTGTTGAATCTTTTCGATGACTATTTCTGCAATGGTAAGACACCATCTTCTTACTTTTCTGATTCTAAGATTACGTTAATTCCTAAAAAGGGCAAAGATTTGAAGCTAATGAACTCGTATCGTCCAATTTTTCTGCTAAACTCGGACTACAAACTGATGACAGCCATTTTAGCGCATAGACTTAAAAAAAAACCTTGGCCCTCTGATACATATGGACCAGGTTGGTTTTATGACTCATAGAAATCCTTCTGCTAATATTCGTAAAATATTTTTGTTACTGGATTTTTTCACATCCGAATAATACTAAATCTATCCATGATCTGGCTATACTCTCGGTTGATGCTCAAAAAGCGTTTGATTCAATTACATTGGACCACTTATTTTTTACTTTGATTCAATTTGGGTTTAAAGATCAATTTCTAAATTGTATTAGGTCTATATATGCAAAAGCTTCTTCAACTTTATTTATAAACGGTTCCCTCACAGATCATTTCCCAATGGCCAAGGGCACGCGTTAAGGCTGTCCAATTTCTCCACTCCTTTTTAACTTAGCTATTAAACCTCTAGCTATAATTCTTAGGAAAGTATTAAAGGGGATCTCCCTTGGAGGTAAACAACTTAAATTACTGTTATACGCGGATGATTTGCTGTTATTCCTCAATAATACACAAATAGAGATACCTATGATTCTAGAGCTGGCATCAGAATTTGGCTCCTTCTCTGGCTACCAAATCAATGCCTCTAAATCAGAACTACTTTGGATTAAGAAGCCAACACAGGACGGCCCTCCCCTCCCTTTTAAAACCGCTGTAGAATATATTACTTATCTCAGAATAAAAATTGGTACAAACCCCCTGAGCTGGTATAAACTAAACTATCCCCCCCCCTATTTGTGAAGATTAAACAAGATCTGGTAAATTGGGCTAACTTACCCCTCTCAATTACTGCAAAAGTTAACTTAATTAAGATGATCGTACTACCCAAGCTTCTATATTTAATGCAAAACATTCCCATTCGCTTAGCTCTAAAAGATATTACGTTTATTGATAACTGTTTTAGGTTATTTATATGGGGGACCGGCAGAAGTCATATAACTCTGGGAAAAATAGCCCAATTAAGACAGTTTGGGGGATTGGCACTTCCCGTATTATCTATCTATAATGGTATCTGTTTAGCTAAAGTAGCTATGGACTGGCTCACTGGAGGGGATTATGTTGCATACTTGGAAGCGGAACAAAAATTGGTTTACCCTTTTTCTTTGACCGCCTTATTACACTGTCCCAATAAGCTTATCCCTAATAAAATTAAGAAAATACATACCATATATCATATTATTAAAGCCTGGCGGTTTATTAGAACTACCTTAAAATGTAATTCTTATATCTCTGATTTAGTACCCATTGTGGGGAATAAACGATTTACTGGGGGTCTCAATAATAAGTTGTTTAATAGATGGGCTAATGATGGGTTGGTATATCTATGGAAAGTTAATGAAAGTGATACACCCAGAATATTTACCTTAGAGACTCTTAAAGATCGCTATAGTCTTAGGAACACAGACTTCTATGCATACTTACAAGTACGTCATTGGTTCTTTGAAACAACCAAAGATTTTAATATGGTATGGTCGCATCCAGGCATAAAAATGGACTTATCTCTATTTAAAATGGGAAAGCACTCTATTAGCTATTGGTATAACATGTAATTAACCAATACTGGCGAGTTTAATATGTCTAACATCTGTCTAAAATGGCGTTCTGATTTTCTGGCAATAGATACAGATACGGTGAATCATAGTATTGTGAGTGTCGAGAACGCTACTTTATCTGCAACAGGGCGAGAGTCACACTTTAAATTAATTAATAGGGTATATATACCTCCTCGATTAAACAGATGGTACCCCCTTTCGCAAAATAAATGCCCTCGGTGTAGTTCACCCGGAGCTGACCTGGTCCATATGTTTTGAAGCTGTCCAAGAATACAACAATTTTGGCAACGTATCCAATTTTAGATGAGGAAAGTGATAAAATCTAATATTATTCTGGATATAAAGTGTATTTTTTTCTGTTAGAAAAAAAGGGATAAGCAAGATAATACTGACTTCATTAATACAGTTATTCTGGGGGGAGATATCTTATTCTTAGGATTTGGAAGAACAAAAGGGAACCAACTTTTAATAATTTAACATTTCTGTTGCAAACTCAATTTATAATTGAACAATTTGATAGTTTCAATAACTCGGAATTGCGGCAGGATAAATTTGGTATAAAGTGGCTGGATTTTCTTAGGTTATATGGGAATAACTCCCAGAGACAACTTTTGTCCCCTTTTCAAATTCTAGGGATTAACAGTTAAAGGGACACTGAACCCCAAAATTTTCTTTTGTGATTCAGATAGAGCATGCCATTTTAAGCAACTTTCTCATTTACTCCTATTAGCAATTTTTCTTCGTTCTCTTGCTATCTTTATTTGAAAAAGAAGGCATCTAAGCTTTTTTTGGGGTTCAGAACTCTGGATAGCACTTTTTTATTAGTGGATGAATTTATCCACCAATCAGCAAGGACAACCCAGGTTGTTCACCAAAAATGGGCCGGCATCTAAACTTACATTCTTGCATTTCAAATAAAGATACCAAGAGAATGAAGAACATTTGCTAATAGGAGTAAATTAGAAAGTTGCTTAAAATGTCATGCTCTATCTGAATCACGAAAAAAAAATTGGGTTCAGTGTCCCTTTAAGGAGTGTAGTGCCCCAGACTTCCTGGGTAAAAAAAAAGGGGGTTCCCCCTTCCACCCCCCTTTCTTTTTTTCTTTTTCTTCTCCCCCTTTTCTTTCCTCATCCACCAGGACTCAATTTGTACCTTACACTAATAGGTAGCGATATTACGTACTTTGTATATAAGGATGCTGCTTTTTGTTTCTCCTTTTTCTGTTCTATAAAAGGGTCGTAATTTCCTTAGTCCATATATGTGCTTTTACCTTAAAGTATTTTTATTTTTTGTTGGTTAAACGTTCATGATATACGTCTCTTGATATCTTGGACAAATTAAGGACTGGTATTTATATGTATATTTGATTACTCTAATACAGTAAAATGACTTATGTTTATCTAACTCTATACACAGGAATGTGATCATTTCAATTTACTTTGTCTTGTATTAAGGAAAAGAAGATATTATAATTATATGATTTTTAGTAAGATGTGTTCTAATGTTTATTATTTATTTTCTGTTTTGGATAATATACATGTTTGCTTTCATGTTTATAATTGATGACCTTAATAAAAAAATAAAAAAATAAAAAATCAAGATGGCGCTCCTCATGCTGCCAATGGCAATAGCAATCAAATAGTAACAAATAAATTATACTGAACATATCATTACCATCAATTAAATGTAGAAACATAACAAGAAACATCTACAAGATGTTTTTAAATGTACTTTCTATTTGAAACTTTAATGTCGATTTCCATGTCCCATTGGTTTTTAAGGATACTATATTTTACTCCATATTAACAACAAATAGAAGCGATAAACCAGGAACGAATAATAACAACTCACTAGCTTGTTCTCTGGCAAATTTACACTAAGGAACAGCCTCTTTTAGCCCAATTGTGCTTTCACAGAGAAGAACTATGAAGTATATCAGTCTCATCCGGCCTTCTTTGAACCTCGTCAGTGAGGTGCATATCCCTCTAGGCACGTTGAGCAGGGAGTACACATCTGGTTTCCCCCATAGCTCTTAGGGAAACGCCCAAAAGTCATATTTTACATATTAACAACAAGCAGAAGCTCTCAAACAGGAATGAACAATAGCTTGTTCTCTGGCAAACTGCCACCCGAACAGCCTCTTGGGTTTAAAGACGCTACTGACAGGTGGTAACCGGCCATAGAACAAGCCACTGAGCTGTTGTTAGTTCCTGACAGACTGCTTCTCTTTCTGTTTGTATATTTCACTCCACTCTTGCTTGCTATCCTGCTATCAAGAATATATAATATTCTTCCATTTAACCTCAAAAAGGACCTGTCTGTTTTTTGTTTCACTATGTTTTGTATTAATATAAAAATGTTTTTATCTGTATTGGATTTCACTGGAAAAATATACAACAAAGCTAACTTTTTTTTAGAAAAGCTTTCATTTGAGATAACAATGAGCAAAAAAACATCTCTTAACGTAAAACGGCAAGATCAACCAACAAAGGATAAAGGTAAAAGTGCAGTGTTCCTGTGATACACATACTATTGTGCAGTTTGCTTTAAGAGGCATCAAGGCAGCTAATTAAATAGGATCCAGCACCTGCCCTCAGCCCTGAAATTAATAACCCATCACTAATATGTGGGTTTCCAGACTCCCAAAGCGACATAAGCTTCGAAACCAGCTGATTGTTTAGGGACAAGTCCAGTCTGATTAAATTTAATTCAATTTGGGGAACACATGAGGAACACAGAGATAAAAGGAGGAGGGCAAAGATCACACTGTTCTGTCAAAGATGAATGGGGCAGTTAATCACCCAGAAGCAGAGTGCGGATTTCAGTCCAAATTGGAGACGTGATCAGTGACAGGACCTGGCCGTTTCATTTATCTGAATAACTGGGGTCAGTCACTAAAAGCATCTCCTTTATAGCAAGTGTAAGGTTATGGGAAGCAAATCGTTGTCATCATCTAAAGTGCATTGATTTTGCCACCCAGATACAGGGTTATTCATCTATAGCATGTGTGTCTCTGGGGCATTCCACAGGAAACAAAAGGGATCAGGAAATCTAAATATGCAGAAGAAGATTTAGCTTGCAACTTTCCCTATTCAAGTACATTTAAAGATAGATACACGATAATTGTCTAAATAATCCTGGTCTCTATTATTCTATTACGATACATTTAGATTTGATTACTGTATAAATAAAGAACCACCGTGTTATTGTTGATTGTTGTCTCATGTTGCTACAAATAAGGCTGAGTGGGTACATTGAGAGGAAGTTATGGTAAAGTTATTTGCTTAGCTGGGTGAGCTGCTAGAGATGTACTCTAGCATATCACATATTTATCCTTTCTATAGCAATGTAGGGAGAGAGGTAATAGAAATGCCAGCATGGGCATCACACAGGAAATGAAGGGGAGGGGCAAAAGGTAAAGGCTGTGACAAACATACCAACCATCAATTAAAGGAACATTAAATACAGTACAATTGCTTCATCAACAAATGCACACTAAAAAGACAATACAAAAACACTGTATGTCAATACTCTGTAACAGAGAAAGAGAAGTGTCCCATGGAATGACACCCACACAGGGTACAGCCTTTATTAACCACTGTGCCTTAGAGGCATACAGCTTGGCCTCCACTGGTGAGGCTCATATAGCCCACAACATATGTAATAATGCTAATAGCTGTAGTAATAATAATAATAAAATCAGTTTATAAACTATAGCATACTATAGATGCTTACACAACAGTTAATCGTGTAGGGTAGTAGGAAATGCGCTTGAGACAACAGTTCATTTAGCACCTATATGCAAAGCAAGGAGCTTTTTTTTAACAGAGATAATAAAATGTTTTAAACTTAAAAATATATTATTTAAAGGCAATGTTTAAATTCACAAGGGCTAAAATGCCATCTCAACTTTTACTCCTTAATCCATCCCACCCTTTAGAAATATACCAGTAATAAGGGGTTATTCACTAGGGGATTTTTTTCTTCTTCTTATTATTGTGAATCCTACTACCTGGCATAACAACAGACGTTTAGAACTTTGATGAATACTTAAGTTGTTATCACAGGGCAGTACAAACTACAATAGCATTGAGGCTGAAATATCCAGCAGCTATGACTGCCATGTGCTGGTACAGAATATGAATAATTCAGACCGTCTACAAGTTTCTAGTTTACTTGTTATCACATTTACCACTTTCTTTTGTATTCTTAGTTGGAATTTAGCCCCTTAGCACTATATGCAGGGTCGGCTCTCTAATTGGACCAGGTGGGACATCTGGACCCAGACTGCATATAACAGGGACAGCATAAAGGGAGAGGATATTCTGGGTAATAGCATTCTTTTAAAAAAATACTCTCATGTGGTGACCATTAATTTTATAGTTTTATGATTGTGCAGGACATTTCAATCTGCTAAGCTTTAAAAGGACAGTGTACTCTGCTTTTTTTCTCTTCTTTATTGTGTTTCCAATTATCCATTTTAACTTCTGGAGTGTATTAAACTGTTTACAAATATTTACCTTTACCTTTACTTGTTACATGCCCACCTTTACTGAAAAGTTCAGTACATAAGTATGGGTTATAGAAATGCTATGCAAACAAGAAGGTTTAGAAGAAATTACACTATGTGTATATATATATATATATATATACACACAGATGGATAGATAGATAGATAGACACACGATGACCAGAAGGGAGGTGCTGCGAGTCGGCTGGTCACAGGATTGCTCTGAGAGGGATAGAGCATAGGTTACTCCCACACGTCCAAGCAATTTCTTGCGGAGGCCTGGAGGAGGCCCGGAATACATGCTCCTGGTTTGAGAGCGGCTTGGCAGGCATTACACACTGCTCGAATTCCTGGTCTTCACATTAAGACGCATCAGGACCCGTGATCTGGGTCTGAGGTAAATTGCAAGTAAAGGCTGACTTGCTAACAGGGCCGCCACTAAAAATTTTGGGGCCCCTGACTTAACCATTGATCAGGGCCCCCCTTTGACATATGCAATTTTTGACCAAGTGACTAAAACGTATATGCACTTTATTCTTAAGTGTCAATTTAAACTTGGAAATGTTGTAAAGGTAGTAACATACAAACACACAGACACACTCATACACTGAAACACACACACACTCACACATAAGGATTCACATATAGACACTCTAGCAGACACGCAAACAAACACACTCAGGCACAGACACCCAAACAGACACTCAGCACTTGTTTACATTGACCTGACAAGTAATGAGGTAGACTACAGTTTTGTAAAAAAGGGAGATTTAGAAAACAAAATATGGAGTTCTGATTATCTTTTTGTAAAGGAAGATGCCAACTAAATGATGACAACAGCATGTAGTGGCTGAAAGGAAGGGCCCTGAACTGCCTAAACAATAATTTAAATGTTAAATGGTACATTGGTGACTTCCAGAAAGGTCTCATTAGTCTCAAAGTCTGTAGAAAGATGTGAATAATCAGTAGTAAGGTCAAAATGTCCTAAAAAGGAACAGACACTGGACACACACACAACCACACACAAACTCAAACTTGCACATACACCCAAGGAAACACCAACAGAGACAGCATCAGAAAACACAGAAAGACATACACACACACACAGACACACACAGAAAACACAGAAAGACATACATACACACCCTCACTGAGACATCCACAGAAAACACAGGCATACATACACACACCCTCACAGAGACACCCACAGAAAATACACACCCTCACAGAGACATCCACAGAAAACACAGACATTCATACACACACACACCCTCACAGAGACATCCACAGAAAACACAGACACACACACACCCTCACAGAGGCATCCAGAGAAAATACACAAAGACAAACACACGCCCACCCTCACAGAGACACCCATAGAAAAAGCTCAAAGACATATGCACACACCCTCACAGACATCCACAGAAAATGCACAAAGACATACACACCCACACTCACAGAGATACCAACAGAAAAAAATACATACACACTCATAGAGACACAAACCAAAGCACAAAGACATAAACACAGACACCCACAGAAACACTCACAGGAGGAAACATTTATGCACCTTGCATCCCCTAAATCAACAGTGTGTGATATGCATGATAAAAAAAATGCAGAAATTAAGAGATCACTTTTTAAAGAATCATATTTGTAAATGTGCAAACAAAAATAATTCTGTGAATTCAAAATTGTACATTAATGATCTGGGTAGATGGCTAGATGAAGAAAAGTACTTTTAAAAGGTTGACATATGTTTGTTTGATATTTTCCCCATTTTCCCCATTTTCCCCAACCAAGAGCACCACTTCAAATATAGTGTACAAATGTTTCCATCTGTCAGCTGTACTTGTGGATTTTGAAAATGCTGTACTCTATATGGTCCTGGTGGAACCATAAGCTGTGGTACTCATACCATTAGATCTGGTTAAATGTAGGATTTAAGCTTGTTGGTATGCATTTCAAAATTAAGTCAGCTGTAGAGTAAACTGAACAGTTTTAAGTTAACCTGTCTCATTTCCAACACTGAGCAATCTTAGTCTGAGAGTATAACATGTTATGCAGATGTAAAAATCTTAGATAAAATGCCTCCTTGTGTCTGGAAACTCCTTGCATAAAGGAGCAGTAAACTGGAATGTAATATATATAATTTGTGTATTGAGGAGGAAACATTTCTGCATGGTTTAAAATATAGAATTTCTACAGCATTGTCACATAATCATAAATACACTGCTGCTAAAAAAATGTGTTTTTATGGACCCCTGGCCCCACCATACAACTACTACCACACTGCAGTTACAATCTTAAATTGCACAAAGAAATAAAAAACATTTGCTAAGTAATTCCTACCTCCTCTGCAAATGAAAGTGATCAGCCGTCTGACTCAGGCACACACTCTACAAACAAAGTGCCAAGTCTGTCTCACGCTGTGCATAGGTGGTTTAGTGCACACTCAGAAATCCTCTCAAATGCTAATACTTTACTAATTGTAATGATATTTCCCAAGCTCAATTAGCACTCTGCTGTAGTACCCACTGGTGGCTGCCAAAAATTTTTTTTTTTAGTTCTTGCCTCATGGGGCCCCCCTAGCCCACTGGGCCCCTGACAGGAGTCACCCCTGTCACCCCCTGATGGCGGCCCTGCTTGCTAACATCGGATACTGGCAACTGTGCCTCCATAACTCCCAGACAACTGAAATTGGTTTTGGCCATATATAATATAAACAGTGGTCTGGGTGAGGGGTAGCAAAAGGAGTCCTGCAAGGCTGTGGACACTAAAGAAATCCGGAGGAGTAGAGGATCTGTGGGAATGCTCCAGTGATGCCTGCGGTGGGATCAAGGTGCAGAGAGGGACACCTGAGTAAAAACGACAGCCCTGAGTCTATATAAGTGCGGGGGGGGGGAATAAAAAAGCACAAGAGAGTCCCACAGAGGTAACAACGGCTTCTGAGCGTGCTACATTAAAAGCCCTGACAGGTTGGAGTAGGAATACACCTGATGCAAGGGAGCATTATATGTATAAGAGAAAGGCTGGATCTCTGGAATTTTAATTACAGTGGGCAAGTTGACAACCTGCATGTGTATCAGCAAGAGGCCACGATTTTTGTTTTCTACAGTTAAGAAATAGATATCAGAAAGAAATAGACGCTATTTTCAGGAGAAACAAACACAAGTCATTATCTCTAACAAGGTACAAGACTGGTTGGAGGATTACAAGAGCTATCTGGTAAAGTACATTGTTTTGCTTGTTGAAGGCTTCATTGGGAATTTGCCTTTTTCCTTGTGTCCTCTTCAGGAGAAAAAGCAAAAACAAACATATATATACATATAAAGTCTAAGGAGGTATACTACAGTAGACTGTCCCCAAAAATAAAACAGGACATAAAGAATAAGAGACTCTTATTATAACAAGAAACTATTATTTGTGATAAAGTTTGTATATATAGAAGAGTCTAATTACTTACCTATGTTTCTTGCCTGTTTTATAGAGGCTGGATTTTGGATATATTACAGGATATGTTGATTAAGAGGATTTATGTTATATGATATGTGAATTAAGAATTTTAGAATTGCTTATATATTGAAGGATGGCTTGAATAGATTGGACAAGCATATTAGTATATTAGACTAGTTAACAAGTAGGGGTGGACATAGGAGATACGGAGACCTGGGGCTTGTTATTTCTTTTTTTTCTCTCTTTGTGTGCTTATCACAAATTTATTGAAGCAGTGGAATAATAAGTTCTTATTCCCTTAGGTAGAAGGAACCAGATATCTTAAGAAACATTCGGCTAGATTACGAGTTTGTCGTTAGGCTTAAAAAGCAGCGTTGGCCGGTCCCAACGCTGCTTTTTAACGCCCGCTGGTATTACGAGTCTTGAAGGTACAGGTGTACCGCTCACTTTTTTAGCCAGACTCGGAAATACCGCAAATCCACTTACGTCAATTGCGTATCCTCTTTTTTCAATGGGACTTGCATAGCGCCGGTATTACAAGTCTGACAAAAAATGAGCAGTAGACCCTCTCCTGTCAAGACTGGTACCGCATTTTAAAGTCAGTAGTTAAGAGTTTTACACTACAACGCCGTAGCATAAAACTCTTAACTAAAGTGCTAAAAAGTACACTAACACCCATAAACTACCTATTAACCCCTAAACCGAGGACCCCCCCATATCGCAAACACTTTTTAAAAAAATGAACCCCTAATCTGCCAAACCAGACATTGCCGCCACTATAATAAATATGTTAACCCCTAAACCGCCGCACTCCCGCCTCGCAAACACTAGTTACATTTTATTAACCTCTAATCTGCCGTCCCTAACATCGCCGACACCTACCTACATTTATTAACCCCTAATCTGCCGCCCCCAACGTCGCCGCCACTATATTAAAGTTATAAACCCCTAAATCTAAGTCTAACCTTAACCCCAACCCCCCAAACTTAAATAATTTAAATAAATATAAAAAAATAACTATCATTAACTAAATTATTCCTATTTAAAACTAAATACTTACCTATAAAATAAACCCTAAACTAGCTACATTATAACTAATAGTTACATTGTAGCTAGCTTAGGGTTTATTTTTATTTTACAGGCAAGTTTGTATTTATTTTAACTAGGTAGAATAGTTATTAAATAGTTATTAACTATTTAATAACTACCTAGCTAAAATAAATACAAAAGTACCTGTAAAATAAAACCTAACCTAAGTTACAATTACAACTAACACTACCACTATAATTAAATTAATTCCCTAAATTAAATTAAATTATCTAAAGTACAAAAAAAACACTAAATTACAGAAAATAATAAAAAAAATACAAGATTTTTAAACTAATTACACCTAATCTAATCCCCCTAACAAATTAAAAAAGCCCCCCCGAAATAAAAAAAAGCCCTACCCTACACTAAATTACAAATAGCCCTTTAAAGGGCCTTTTGCGGGGCATTGCCCCAAAGTAATCAGCTCTTTTACCTGTAAAAAAAAATTACAAATCCCCCCCCCCCCCCACATTAGCCAATAAGGATTTTTTCAACCTTAATTCCGATTGGCTGATAGAATTCTATCAGCCAATCGGAATTGAAGGGACGCCATCTTGGATGACGTCACTTAAAGGTACCTTCATTCAGTCGTAGCCGTCGGAAGGAGAGGATGCTCCGCCTCGGATGTCTTGAAGATGGACCCGCGCCGGATGGATGAAGATAGAAGATGCCGTCTGGATGAAGACTTCTGCCCGTCTGGAGGACCACTTCTCCCCGGCTTGGATGAAGACTTCTGCCCGGCTGGAGGACCACTTCTTCCCGGTTGGATGAAGATGTCTCCTGGTAGGGTGATCTTCAGGGGGTTAGTGTTAGTTTTTTTTAAGGGGGGATTGAGTGGGTTTTAGAGTAGGGTTGGTTGTGTGGGTGGTGGGTTTTAATGTTGGGGGGGGATTTGTAATTTTTTTTTACAGGTAAAAGAGCTGATTACTTTGGGACAAAGCCACGCAAAAAGGCCCTTTTAAGGGCTATTTGTAATTTAGTGTAGGGTAGGGCTTTTTTATTTTGTTAGGGGGATTAGATTAGGTGTAATTAGTTTAAAAATCTTGTAATTTTTTTATTATTTTCTGTAATTTAGTGTTTGTTTTTGTACTTTAGATAATTTTATTTAATTTAGGGAGTTAATTTAATTATAGTGGTAGTGTTAGGTGTAATTGTAACGTAGGTTAGGTTTTATTTTACTGGTACTTTTGTCCTTATTTTAGCTAGGTAGTTATTAAATAGTTAATAACTATTTAATAACTATTCTACCTAGTTAAAATAAATACAAACTTGCCTTAAATAAAAATAAACCCTAAACTAGCTACAATGTAGCTATTAGTTATATTGTAGCTAGCTTAGGGTTTATTTTATAGGTAAGTATTTAGTTTTAAATAGGAATAATTTAGTTAATGATAGTTATTTTTATATCGATTTATTTAAATTATATTTAAGTTAGGGGGTGTTAGGGTTAAAATAGGTGTCGGCGATGTTGGGGGCAGCAGATTAGGGGTTCATAAGTATAATGTATAATGGGGAATTCATGCACGAGCCTGTTCAGCCAGCTCACCGCTAACGTAAGCAGCGCTGGTATTGAGGTAAGATGTGGAGCAAAATTTTGCTCTACGATCACTTTTTTGCAGTTAACGACGGGTTTGGAAAAACCCTTAATACCAGCGCTGTCTGTAAGTGAGTGGTGAGCATAAACTGCTCGTTAGCACCGCACAGCTTCTAACGCCAAACTCGTAATCTAGCCGATTGCTTTAAAAGTATATACGTATTTGGAGGCCTTGAATGTCTACCTTTAAACACTTAAAACACTTACACTAAGTAAATTCCGATTAGTAATATAGGGATAAGGTTTTCACTTAAATTAATTAACCCCTAATGGGGCATAGATGAATACGTAAAAAAAAAAAAAAAAAAAAAAAAAGAGGTATTTTTATTTTTTCACAGAAATTTTTATATATATATATATATATATATATATATATATATATCACGGTTTGCTGTTATATGGTTGTGGGGGGTTTTTGGCACATAAATTGTTTTTGTCACCTATGGATAAATTTATCACGCAGAATAAAACTAAATCACCTGCTATGGCAGCAAAGGTCAAAGATAGAAGGCTCAGGAGTAGCAATGACAACTTGGATGAATCACCCCCGCCTGCTACAAATACTATAATGCAAAACATACGCCTAGATTTAGAGTTTTGTCGGTAAAGACCCGCGGTGCTAACGCTGCTTTTTTTCCAGTGCACCCTTAAGACAACGCTTGTATTTAGAGTTGTCTGAGTGGCTGCATTAGGCTCAGAAACGGGAGCGTTGAGCTTAATTTAGCGCCACTTCAACCCTCAATACCAGCGTTGCCTACGGTAGCGGTAAGATGGAAAAACGTGCTCGTGCATGATATCCCCATAGGAAACAATGGGGCTGAGCTGGCTGGAAAAAAACTAACACCTGCAAAAAAGCAGCGTTCAGCTCTTAAAGCAGCCCCATTGTTTCCTATGGGGAAATGAATTTTATGTCTGCACCTAACACCCTAACATGAACCCCGAGTCTAAACACCCCTAACCTTACACTTATTAACCCCTAATCTGCCGCCCCCACTATCGCTGACACCTACATTATATTATTAACCCCTAATCTGCCGCTCCGGACACCGCCGCAACCTACATTATAGCTATGAACCCCTAATCTGCTGCCCCTAACATCGCCGACACCTATATTATATTATTACCCCCTAATCTGCCCCCCCCAACGTCGCCGCCACCTACCTACACTTATTAACCCCTAACCTGCCGACCGGACCTCGCAGCCACTATAATAAATGTATTAACCCCTAAACCGCCACACTCCTGCCTCGCAAACACTATAATAAATTTTATTAACCACTAATCTGCCCTCCCTAACATCGCCGCCACCTACCTACAATTATTAACCCCTAATCTCCCGCAACGTCGCCGCTACTATAATAAAGTTATTAACCCCTAAACCTAAGTCTAACCCTAACCCTAACACCCCCCTGAGTTAAATATAATTTTAATTAAACAAAATAAATTTACTATCATTAAATAAATTATTACTATTTAAAACTAAATACTTACCTATAAAATAAACCTATAAAAACCTATAAGCTAATAGTTACATTGTAGCTATTTTAGGATTTATATTTATTTTACAGGCAACTTTGTATTTATTTTAACTAGGTACAATAGCTATTAAATAGTTAATAACTATTTAATAGCTACCTAGTTAAAATAATTACAAAATTACCTATAAAATAAATCTTAACCTAAGTTACAATTAAACCTAACACTACACTATCAATAAATTAATTAAATAAATTAACTACAATTATCTAAACTAAAATACAATTAAATAAACTAATCTATAATACAATAAAAAACAAACACTAAATTACAGAAAAAAAATTACAAGAAGTTTAAACTAATTACACCTAATCTAAGCCCCCTAATAAAATAAAAAAGCCCCCCAAAATAATAAAATGCCCTACTCTATTCTAAATTACAAAAGTAATCTGCTCTTTTACCAGCCCTTAAAAGGGCTTTTTGTGGAGCATTGCCCCAAAGTAATCAGCTCTTTTACCTGTAAAAAAAAATACAACCCCCCAACATTAAAACCCACCACCCACATACCCCTACTCTAACCCACCGAAACCCCCCTTAAAAAAACCTAACACAAACCCCCTCAAGATCTCTCTACCTTGAGTCGTCTTCACCCAACCAGGCTGAAATCTTCATCCAAGGTGCGCAGAAGAGGTCCTTCATCCGGTAGAAGTCTTCATCCAGGCGGCGTCTTCAATCTTCATCCATCCGGAGTGGAGCAGAGCCATCTTCCAAGGAGCCGACGCGGAGCCGTCTTCTTACACAATGAAGGTACCTTTAAAGGGACAGTTCACTGTAAAATTGTTCTTCCCTGAATGTGTTCCCCATGACTTGTTATACCAGCTGCAGCATATAAAAACTATGTGAAATTGCTCATTTATGCTTCTTTTTGCAAAATAAATAACTGGATTTGCTCTTTGAAACCACAACCCATCAACATAGGCTACGTTTGTAGACAGATCAGATCTCATTATCTTATCACTCAAATGCTTCCATTTCTTATCGCTGTATAATACTTATAAAGAACAATTGAAAATTAACATTTTAGAGCTTTCTCTCTTCCACCTCCCACTCTGAGTTTAATTTATTCTGCTGGCTGTGTTTACATAGTTTCTCAAAAGCCTATACCTAGGTATAGAAACTTTCAGTATAGGTAGAGACACTACAAGATAAATCAGCTATTTCAAATGCCAATATAAAGGCTAAGGAGCTATTTGAAAACAATTTAATACACTCCAGCAGGTAAAATGGATCAATGGGGAAAAATTAAAGGAGAGAAAGTTTTTGGGTAAACTGGCCCTTTAAGTGACGTCATCCAAGATGGCGTCCCTTCAATTCCGATTGGCTGATAGGATTCTAGCAGCCAATCGGAATTAAGGTAGGAAAAATCTGATTGGCTGATTGAATCAGCCAATCAGATTGAGCTTGCATTCTATTGGCTGTTCCAATCAGCCAATAGAATGCAAGCTCAATCCGATTGGCTGATTGGATCAGCCAATCGGAATTGAAGGGACGCCATCTTGGATGACGTCACTTAAAGGTACCGTCATTGAGTAAGAAGACTCTGAATGAAGAGGATGGCTCCGCGTTGGCTCCTTGGAAGATGGCTCCGCTCCGGATGGATGAAGATTGAAGACGCCGCCTGGATGAAGACTTCTACCGGATGAAGGACCTCTTCTGGGCACCTCGGATGAAGATTTCGGCCCAGTTGGGTGAAGACGACTCAAGGTAGGGAGATCTTCAGGGGGGTTAGTGTTAGGTTTTTTTAAGGGGGGTTTGGGTGGATTAGAGTAGGGGTATGTGGGTGGTGGGTTTTAATGTTGGGGTGGTTGTATTTTTTTTTACAGGTAAAAGAGCTGATTACTTTGGGGCAATGCCCCGCAAAAATCCCTTTTAAGGGCTGGTAAAAGAGCTGATTACTTTTGTAATTTAGAATAGGGTAGGGCATTTTATTATTTTGGGGGGCTTTTTTATTTTATTAGGGGGCGTAGATTAGGTGTAATTAGTTTAAACTTCTTGTAAAAAAAATTTCTGTAATTTAGTGTTTGTTTTTTTTGTATTATAGATTAGTTTATTTAATTGTATTTTAGTTTAGATAATTGTAGTTAATTTATTTAATTAATTTATTGATAGTGTAGTGTTAGGTTTAATTGTAACTTAGGTTAGGATTTATTTTACAGGTAATTTTGTAATTATTTTAACTAGGTAGCTATTAAATAGTTATTAACTATTTAATAGCTATTGTACCTAGTTAAAATAAATACAAAGTTGCCTGTAAAATAAATATAAATCCTAAAATAACTACAATGTTACTATTAGTTATATTGTAGCTATATTAGGGTTTATTGTATAGGTAAGTATTTAGTTTTAAATAGTAATAATTTATTTAATGATAGTAAATTTATTTCGTTTAATTAAATTATATTTAACTTAGGGGGGTGTTAGGGTTAGGGTTAGACTTAGGTTTAGGGGTTAATAACTTCATTATAGTAGCGGCGACGTTGCGGGCAGGAGATTAGGGGTTAATAATTGTAGGTAGGTGGCGGTGATGTTAGGGACGGCAGATTAGGGGTTAATACAATTTATTATAGTGTTTGCGAGGCGGGAGTGCGGCAGTTTAGGGGTTAATACATTTATTATAGTGGCAGCACGGTCCGGTCGGCAGATTAGGGGTTAATAATTGTAGTTAGGTAGCGGCGACGTTGGGGGGGGCAGATTAGGGGTTAATAAATATAATGTAGGTGTCGGCGATGTTAGGGGCAGCAGATTAGGGGTTCATAGCTGTAATGTAGGTGGCGGTCGGCAGATTAGGGGTTAAAATTTTTTATTAGAGGGTTTGCGATGTGGGGGGGGCCTCAGTTTAGGGTTACATAGGTAGTTTATGGGTGTTAGTGTACTTTATAGCACAGTAGTTAAGAGCTTTATGTTCCGGCGTTAGCCCATAAAACTCTTAACTACTGACTTTTTTTGGCGGTAGGAGTCTTGTCGGTAGAGGGTCTACCGCTCACTTCTTCCAAGACTCCAAATACCAGCGTTAGGCAAATCCCATAGAAAAGATAGGATATGCAATTGACGTAAGGGGATCTGCGGTAGCCTGGAGTCGCGGAAAGAAAGTGAGCGGTAGACCCTTTCCTGACTGACTCTAAATACCAGCGGGCGGTAAAAAGCAGCGTTAGGGCCCCTTAACGCTGTTTTTGACGGCTAACGCCAAACTCTAAATCTAGCCGATAGTTAGTAACCCAAGATATAGTTAAACAAATGTCAGAACTAATGATGCCACAAATTGATCAGGTGCGTAGGGATCTTGGAATTCTATCTACTGAAGTTAAACAATTTACAAATAGGTTAGAGGAAGCTGAACAAAGAATCTCAGATCTAGAAGACTCTAATCATCAACAAGAGAAAATAATTAGAGAGCAATCTATACAAATTAAGTCTATACAAGCTAAATTAGAAGAGTTAGAGGATCGCTCATGCCAAAATAATGTTAGAATTATAGGCATCCCAGAGTCTGTGGAATTCCAGAATCTCTTAAAACTTGTTTCAATTGATTTACCATCAAGCCTGGGCTTGGACATAAGAAATACCCCTATATTAGTAGAAAGGGTACACAGATTAGGAGTAGTTAGACAACCTGTTGAATCCAATACTAAAAGTAGGCCCATTATAGTCAAATATCAAGATAAAATGAATTTTCTGAGTCAATATAGAAAACAATTCCCTTTTGTATTCAAGGAAAGAAATATACTACTATTTCAGGATTTTTCAGCCGAGACATCCCAGAGGAGACGTGAAATGACACCTATTTGTACCATAATGATTAAAGAAGGCTTTAAAGCAACTTTTATATACCCAGCTAAAATCAAAGTTTTTACGACCAATGGGATGTTCCTGCTGAATAGTCCTGATGAGGCACAGGAGTTTTTGGATAAAAAAGCTTAAGAGACTCCAAACTGAGCTACTAACGTATTATGAGTTTAGAAATATTGATGGTACCTTATCTCTGTGTTTGCATTTTTGTTATTCTGAATGTCTTAAAGCAAACCGAGAATAAGTTGGTTATTATTTATATGCTGAAGAAGATAATAGGAGAATTACCTTTGATATACATGTTTTGTGTTGGGAGAAGAGTTCCCGGATTGGGAGTTCCTGTTTTATGTAATGGTATTTTGCTTTATGATGGGTTGTTGCATTTCCCTGACTTATTTTTAACTGTTTTTTTTTTTCTCTTCTTCGCCCTAGTCTCTATATAACAAATTTTACTTTAATTAATTGTAATGAAAGATAACATCCAATTAGTATAATGGAATCTTAAACAAGTAAAACCTGATATTGCTTTAATTCAGGAGACCTATTTGAAAGAAAGAGAATTAGACAAATTAAGAACTGGGTGGGTGGGGAAGTGATAGCAACTCCATGTACAAATAGAAAATAAGGTGTTGTAATGCTTTTTAATAAGAACTTGTCTTATAAAATTCTACAATTAGATCTGGATAAAGACGAGAGGTATATTATAATACAGTTGGAGGTAGAAGGAGTTCAACTGGTATTATGTAACGTATATGGACCCAACAAGTTAGATACATTTTTCTGGGATAACTTACAAGTAAAGCTGACTCAGTATTGCTCAAAGAACTTAATTATTGCAGGAGACCTTAATATGGTCATGCATCCAGCTTTGGATAGATTAAAGCCCTCCTTAAACAAAAATAGTAAGCAGGAAGCTAAACTATTAAAAAACTTTTGTCAAACATTGAAAATGCAAGATATATGCAGACTCCAAAATCCAGACAATAGAGCATATAAGTGTTCATCATCCTATATAATAAAAGGCCAAGTGTGTTTGTCCGAAGCTGTCATGTGCAGTAGACAGCACAGCACGAGGACAAACACACCTGGCCTTTGAGAGTCCCTAAGTCTCTGCTCTGCAGTGCGAGCAGAAGTGGGCGTGACCGAGCGTGGCCGGGGGCGTGGCCGAGCGTGAAGGGGCGTGAATGGGGCGGGACCGAGCGTGAAGGGGCAGGGCCATGCGGGCCGTAAAAGGCTGTGCAGTCTGAGAGCTCAAAACAGCTCAAAAGAGGGGAGAGAGGGGGTAGGGAAAAGATAAGAAAGGTGAGAGAGAGATCAAGAGGGGAGAGAGAGATCAAGAGGGGAGATAAAGAGAGCACAAGAGAGGGAGCAAAAGAGAGGGGGAGAGACAGCAAAAGAGAGGGGGAGGGAGAGCAAAAGAAAGGGGACAGAGAGATCAAAAGAGAGGGGGGAGGGGGGAGAGAGGGGGGAGAGAGAGAGGGGGAGGAGAGAGAGAGAGGGGAGGAGAGAGAGAGAGGGGGGGAGGAGGAGAGAGACAGAGGAGGGGAGGAGAAGAGAGAGAGAAGAGGGAGAGAGAGGGGGAGGGGAGTGAGAGAGAGAGGGGAGGGGGAGTGAGAGAGAGAGGGGGGGGGAGAGAGAGGGGAGGGGGAGAGAGAGAGAGGAGGGAGAGAGAGAGGGGAGGGGGAGTGAGAGAGGGGAGGGAGAGAGAGGGGAGGGGGAGTGAGAGAGGGGGGAGAGAGAGAGGGGAGGGGGAGTGAGAGAGAGGAGGGAGAGAGAGAGAGAGAGAGAGAGAGAGGGGAGATAGAGAGAGGGAGAGAGAGAGGGGAGGGAGAGAGAGAGAGGGGAGGGGAGGGAAAGAGAGAGGGGGAGAGAGAGAGGGGGGAGATAGAGAGAGAGGGAGAGAGAGGGGGAGAGAGGGGAGAAAGAGAGAGGGAAGAAAGAGAGAGGGGGAGAGAGAGAGGGGGGAGAGAGAGAGAGGGGGAGAGAGAGAGGGGGGGAGAGAGAGAGAGAGGGGAGAGAGAGAGAGAGAGAGAGAGAGAGAGGGGAGAAAGAGAGAGAGGGGGAGAGAGAGAGAGGGGAGAGAGGGAGAGAGAGAGATAGAGGGGAGAGAGAGAGATAGAGGGGAGAGAGAGAGATAGAGGGGAGAGAGAGGGGGAGAGAGAGAGGGGAGAGAGAGAGAGAGAGAGAGGGGGGGGGGAGAGAGACAGGGGAGAGAGAGAGCGCAAAAGAGAGGAGGGAGAGAGAGAGCAAAAGAGAGGGGTGAGAGAGAGCACAAAAGAGAGGGGTGAGAGAGAGAGCACAAAAGAGAGGGGGAGAGAGAGTGCAAAAGAGAGGGGGAGAGAGAGAGTGCAAAAGAGGGGGGAGAGAGAGAGCGCAAAAGAGGGGGGGAGAGAGAGAGCGCGAAAGAGGGGGGGAGAGAGAGAGCGCAAAAGAGGGGGGGAGAGAGAGAGCGCAAAAGAGAGGGGGAGAGAGAGCGCAAAAGAGAGGGGGGAGAGAGAGCTCAAAAGAGAGGGGAGAGAGAGAGTGCAAAAGAGAGGGGGGGAGAGAGAGATCTCAAAAGAGAGGGGGAGAGAAAGCGCAAAAGAGAGGGGGTAGAGAGAGCAAAAGAGAGGGGCAGGGAGAGAGCACAAGGGGTGGGACCGCTGTACCCTGCAAAAAATGGCCCGTGTGAACGGGCTTTAGGACTAGTATACATATAAAACGATGTCTAGAATAGATGCTTTTTTAGTTTCAGAAAGGGTCACTAGTCTTTTTTTTTTTCTTTCTATCTTCATCCTTCCGACGCGGAGCAGCTCCATCTTCAAGACATCCGGCGCGGAGCATCCTCTTCTTTTGATGGCTTCCTTTAAATGACGTCATCCAAGATGGAGTCCCTTAGATTCTGATTGGCTGATAGAATTCTATCAGCTAATCAGCCAATAGGATTGAGCTCTCATTCTATTGGCTGTTTAGCCTTAGCCGATAAATTGTGATGAAGGTCTATTTTAGGCTCAAATTGAACCTCTTTTTAAGATTGTCTACTGTTTGTTTATTATATCCTTTATTACATTATTTTGTGTATTATATCTTAACCCTAAAGGACCTACTTTATTTCCTTCCATAAATTCCATTTGTGGTTTTGTATTGTAGTAATTAATTTCTATCAATACTAAGAACTTCTTCCATTATTTTATTTAAATCTACCTCTCACCTTTCAACATTTGTACTGGTTTTTCATACTGTCCTGTTGCTTTACATTTTTTCCTTAGTCTAAAGCTTTGGCGTTTCTTTATATAGCAGCTAAAATGAAAAACATAAAAGGGTCAGTGTGCTGTAAAACTGATTCCTCCGTAAAGGGATATGAAACCCAAAAACTTTTCTTTTGTGATTCAGACAGAGCATACAATTTAAAAATAAAATCCAATTTACTTCTATTATCAATTTTGCTTTGTTCCCATGATATTCTGTGTTGAAGAGATACCTAGGTAGGCATCTGCCGCACTACATGACAGGAAATAGTGCTGCCCTCTAGTGCTCAAGCAAATGGATAACATTCTTGTAAAACTGCTGCCATATAGAGATGTGCAGGGAAAAGTTTTTAGTTTTCGTCCCGAATAATCAAGGAAATTAATTTCCCTGTGTATTTGTTGTCTGCACTATTCAGCAAAAAATTTCCGTTAAACATTTACATTTGCTTTCATTAAACAAAGGTTAATGTTTCAAAGCTATAGGTAAAAAATTCACCTGTAGCTACATACTTACCCTAACGTCCTGGCTGCGTTCATTTCACAGGACTTGCACTAAAGTTAGCGCAGGCCCTGTGTGCCGAGATCGCCAAGCCTCCTGTTAGCGCAGTCAGGGCTCTGGCAAGAAGAGGATCAGGTTAGCGCGCTCTCCAGAGCGTGTTAAGGTAAGTATTAAGCCTTTAAAATCAATATAAAGGAAATATTTTACAATATAAAAAACAGGCATAATCAGTAAACTGAGACAACTGCTCAAATGACCTTTCTACCAAAGGCTGCTTCAGAGGAAGCAAAAACATCAAAATGGCAGACTAAAGACTGCTGCTTCATAACTGGTCTACTGCCTCAGGCTGCGGTCTTCAATACGCCCGATCCTATACGATCGGGCTGATTGACACCCCCTGCTAGCAGCCGATTGGCTGGGAATCTGCAGGGTGCGACATTGCACAAGAAGCTCTGGTGAACTGCTTGTGTAATAATAAATGTCTGCAGCGTATGCTGTCGAAATTCAGCGATGTCTGTCGGACATGATATGCTACAGCATATCATGTCGGACAGGCATTGGTAAATCTTCCCTT
Source organism: Bombina bombina (assembly GCF_027579735.1). Taxonomy (NCBI): domain Eukaryota; kingdom Metazoa; phylum Chordata; class Amphibia; order Anura; family Bombinatoridae; genus Bombina; species Bombina bombina. The sequence continues at coordinate 718,324,089 of NC_069499.1, read as the reverse complement.
AAGTGGCTGCTTTGAAAATTTGAACAAGTTAGGTATGTGTGAGGTGGAAGGGGTTTTATAGGGCTTGTGGGGTTTGGGAAACTTTGCCTCCTCCTGTGCATTTATATATAAAAAAAAAAAACAGTTAAACAATTACACACAGCAAAACAGTTTTCAATATTTAAAGTTATCAACGACCTACTTACAGCAAAATCCAAAGGTCACTTCTCTCTGCTTATCCTTCTTGATCTGTCCGCAGTCTTTGATACTGTTGACCACCCTGTTTTGCTCCAAACCCTCCAATCCTTTGGCATTTGTGACACAGCCCTCTTGTGGTTCTCATCCTATCTGTCAAACCGTAACTTTAGTGTAGCCTTCTCTGGGGCCTCCTCTGCCTCATCACCACTTTCTGTCGGGGTACCGCAAGGCTCTGTCCTGACACTACCTCAAGGTAAATCTCTCCAAAACTGAGCTCCTTATTTTCCCTCCTTCTTCCAAAATCTCCACCCTCAATCTCTCTGTAACTGTTGACAACTCCATCATTACCCCTACCCCGCATGCCCGATGTCTTGGGGTCACATTTGACTCAGATCTTTCTTTCAATCAACACATTCAGTCCATGGCTAAATCCTGCCTCTTCCACCTTAAATACATCTCTAAAATTAGACATTTCCTTACACAAGACATAGATAAGATTTTAATCCACTCTCTCACCCTTTCCTGCCTTGATTACTGCAATTCTGTTCTCTCCCCAGATGCTGCCTAGCACCTTTACAATCCATAATAAATGCCTCTGCTCTTCATCTGCTGCACCTCTCTGCCAATCCCTTCACTGGCTTCTACTTGCCTCTAGGATTAAACACAAATTTCTCACTTTGACATACAAAGCCCTCAACTGCACTGCTCCCCCCTATATCTCAGACCTTGCCTCCAAATACTCTCCCTCCCATCCCCTTCGCTCTGCTCATGACTTCCTACTCTCCTCCTCTCTTGTTACCTCCTCACATTCCCGTTTACAGGACTTCTCCAGACTGGCTCCCATCTTGTGGAACTCTCTGCCTCGCTCCACAAGACTCTCCCCTAGCTTTGAAAGCTTCAAGCGCTCCCTAAAGTCTCTACTGTTCAGGGATGCATACTACCTACACTAACCTATCTTTATACCAGTTTCTCTCCTCCATTGCTATCCCCTTGAACCCCCTTAGCATGCCAGCTGTTTGTAGATCACCTTCTTAGTGGCTGACTACAACAGTGCTACTCTTGGCAGGGCCCTCTACCCGTTTGATCCCCATAAATGTTTTGTTGTACTCCGCCTATGTTTATAGCACTGCGGATTCTGTTGGCGCTTTACAAATAATCGATAATAATAAAAGGATCTTCATCTCAGTTATTTCTGCTGAATAAAAAATATAAAAAGCCATAACATAAGAAAAAGCTACTATGTTTTTTCAGGAGCATCAGTGCATTGCTGGGAGCTAGCTGTTGATTAGTGGCTGCATATACTCACCTCTTGTCATTGGGTCACCCAATGTGTTCAGATAGCTCCCAGCACTGCATTGCTGCCTCTTTTCGACACAAGATATCAAGAACATAAAGCAAATTTGTTAATAGGAGTAAACTGGAAAATTGTATGTTCTATCTGATTCATGAAAAAAGTGTATGGGTTTCCTGTCTTCTTTTGAAAAGCAGGGGCGTTTCCTTAAAACTGGCCCATTTAGGAAGCAGTACATGGCAGTAGAGATGTGCATTCTTTTTTGGACAGATGCACATTTGTACAAAAAACAGATAATGAGGCCCATTTATCAAGTTCCAAATGGAGCTTGAGGGCCTGTGTTTCTGGCGAGCCTGCAGGCTCGCCAGAAACAGCAGTTATGAAGCAGCGGTCTAAAGACCGCTGCTTTATAGCCCTGTCCACCTGCTCTGAGCAGGCGGACAGAGATCGCCACAATTCAACCCGATCGAGTACGATCGGGTTGATTGACACCCCCCTGCTGGCAGCTGATTGGCCGCGAATCTGCAGGGGGTGGCATTGCACAAGCAGCTCTTGTGAACTGCTTGTGTAATGATAAATGTCTACAGCGTATGCTGTCGACATTCAGCGATGTCTGTCGGACATGATATGCTACAGCGTATCATGTCGGACAGGCATTGGTTAATCTTCCCTTAAGTGGCTGCTTTGAAAATTTGAACAAGTTAGGTATGTGTGAGGTGGAAGGGGTTTTATAGGGCTTGTGGGGTTTGGGAAACTTTGCCTCCTCCTGTACATTTATATATAAAAAAAACAGTTAACAAACAATTACACACAGCAAAACAGTTTTCAATAATAAGAGGGAGAAAATATTACAGAACCTATAACTTTACCCAAAGAATATAGTTCTTTGCTTCCAGGGGAATGGAGTCAAAATACTTTGTAGCAGACAGCCCCCCATGTAAAATGACAAAATTATATTCTTAAAATCAAAGTTATATACACTTTTCTCTGAGATCATATTTATGGTCAGACTCCTTTATGGAAGTCAACCTAAATCCTTGGCTGAAATGATAGAATAACATATAACTTTTAGTTATCAATACCCAGTACATAAACACATATAGCAATCTACGTGTGACATCACGAGGCTTAGTTTGATACCAAATATGATATGGTTGTCATATTTTGACATCCAGTCACATATATGTGATACATTAAGGTCATAAAATATATCAGGGTCACCTCTCATTGACCTTGGCTCTCTCTGGGTAAAGGACACTGTTTTTTATCACTTCTCTTGTGCTGACATCTTTACTGACTTTATGCATCAATACACTGGATATATGCAATAACATTTAGTCAAGTGGAACTAAGAAGCTATTTACTGCAGGGGGGGTCTGGTTTTAATGATAAACAGAGGAAATACTTCATCTTGAAAAACAAAATGGTTAGCACTCAGAGAAAAAGTTAACCCCTTACAACTAAAATCCTGAGGTCTTCCTGACACTAGCATATATAATCAATGAAGTGTTAGGTTGCAAAAGACCTGAGGTAGAAGATTGGGGATAGCAGCTTTGAGAAACTGGAGAAGGTGACATTCGGTTGAGGAGTAGCTGCCCCTTCATCCAAAACTACTTTTAAGAAAAATATGCCTGACATGCAGTGGCATATTAAGGTTTTCTGCTGCCCTCTCCCCAGGTTTTAGGCCTTTGTTGGCCATAATATTTTTTGGTTACGGTATAACGTGACTTTTTTTCAGTTCATGTTCAAGTGCGCATGTGTGTATATGTGTGTGTATAGTGTGAGTGTGTGTAGTGCAGTGTGTGTGAGTGTGTAGTGCAGTGTGCATGTATGTGTGGGTGTAGTGAGTGTGTGTGTAGTGAGACTCAAAAAGTGCTGCCCTCCCCGAAATCTGCCGCCCTAGGGGAATAGGGGTTAATAACTTTATTATAGTGGCGGAGATGTCGGGGAGTGGCGGAATAGGGGTTAATAACTTTAGTATAGTGGCAGCGATGTCGGAGAGCGGTGTAATAGGGGTTAATAATTTTTAGTAGTGTCGGCGATGTCGGGAGCGGCACTTTAGGGGTTACAAATTTTATTTAATAGTTGCGATGTGGGTGGGCGGTAGATTATGGGTTAATAGGTTTAATATAGTGTTTGCGATGCGGGAGGGCGGCGGTTTAGGGGTTAATAGGTAGTTTATGGGTGTTAGTGTACTTTGTAACAGTTTAATTATGAGTTTTGTGAAAAGAAATTGTGGCGCAAAACTCATAACTACTGCTTTCAGATGGCGGTATGTATCGTGTCGGTATAGGCTCACCGCACAACCTGTAATACAGGCACTATGCAAATACCATGCAAAATATTAATTTCTTTTTGAGTGTGGAATAGACGTTGTGTTACAGGATAAAATGCTTGCGGTATAGCTATGCCGACTCGACTCGCAAATTGCTGCGTTACTGCTTTTATGTGGAAATTGCCTTTTTTTCAGCGTTAAAAGCCGTAACGCAAAACTCATAATCAACCTGTATGTTAATTAGTACTCCAGAAATATTACTGACTGTGTGAGCATGGTTTAAATGGATTGCAAGGTAAAACTTTGCACACTTTCTTCTGTTCATTATGTTATAGCAATGTTGCAAGTTTTCATATTAAATGAAAATGAAACAAAAAACAAAATAGCTCTCAGCCAAAGACAAGAAGAGGACTTAAAAGGATATTCCAGCCAAAATTAGAAACCACATGGGTGCTTTTCGGTATTGAACAGAAGCAATTTTGTAATATACATGTATTAGCAAAAACGCTTCTAATAAAAGCTATAGCTGTTTCAAACGTGTATTTAAGTATGCACCGTTCACTAGCAGTTTAACCAAAGCACTTGCTCAGAAAGCCTAAGGTGCTTGTACCATCTGCAGCAGTTTTTAAAATGTGGGTGAAGTGACAATATCTAGCTATGCTTCACATGCACATGCAGAGAAAAATGTTAACACTAAAACAGTGATAACTTTTACTAGAAGCATTTTTGCCAATACAGGTATTTTGTAAATATGCTTATTTTCAAAGATGTCATTCATCTATGTGCATTTAAATTTTGACTGGAATGTCCCTTTAACACTTTGGGCTCTATTTAACAAGCTCCGTATGGAGCTTGATGGCCCCTGTTTCTGGTGAGTCTTCAGTAACAGCAGTTATGAAGCAGCGGTCACAAAGACCGCTGCTCCATAACCTGTCCGCCTGCTCTGAGCAGGCGAACAGACATCGCCGGAAATCAACCCGATCGAGTACGATTGGGTTGATTGACACCCCCCTGCTGGCGGCCCATTGGCCGCGAGTCTGCAGGGGGTGGCGTTGCACCAGCAGCTCTTGTGAGCTGCTGGTGCAATGCTGAATACAGAGAGCGTATTGCTTGCCGTATTCAGCGAGGTCTGGCGGACCTGATCCGCAGTGTTGGATCAGGTCCGCCAGACCTTGATAAATATGCCCCTTATGGTCAACCCTACTTTTGAACTTCTAATTAAATAGAGCCAGAGCCTTTGCAAACTTTCTTATTACTCTTGGTCTCTGTAAACTTGGTCTAATCTTATTTTGTATATTATGGGGCTGATTTATCATTGTCTGTCCGACATGATATGCTGTAGCGTATCATGTCTGACAGACATCGCTGCACAAGCAGTTCTGGTGAAATGCTTGTGCAATGCCTCTCCCTGCAGATTCGCGGCCAATCAGCCGCTAGCAGGGAGTGTCAAGCAACCCAATTGTATAGGATCGGGTGGATTGCAGACCGCAGCCTCAGAGGCAGCGAACCAGTAAAGGACCAGCGTTCTTAAGACCGCTGCTTCATAACTGCTGTTTCCGGCGAGCCTGAAGACTCACACGGAAACAGGGGCCATTCGGCCTTTGATAAATCAGCCCCTATGACTCAATGATGTAACCTTGGATTTATCTTTATTCAATAAAGCTCTTTTAAGAAGAAAAAAAAATACAGACAGCTTGCACTAGTTAAGTCACCTGCTGCTCCCAACAGAGACTCAAAAAGTGCTGCCCTCCGCAATCTGCTGCCCAAGGCAAGTGCCTTGTTTGCCAAAATACCCACCTGCTTCCACCAACAGAACTAAGTTATAGGCTTGCCTGGAGAAGCTAGGCTGTGAGAAACTAGTTAAATAATCTTTCTGTGTAAAACTGGTGGCTGGTGCAGTGTTGGTTAACCCTGTACGTCACAGCTAGGAATATATAACTTAACTTGAAAACTAAGGATGAAAACATTTTGTATACAAATTGCAGCAACAGGGGGCATGTCTGGGCCATGATCAGTTATTATTTGAGGCTGTAGTAATGATCTAGTTAATCAGTTGATTATCTTTTGAAACCTACAGCATCTTCAATTGTAACTGATACTTACAGATGCCTTGCCAACTGCTGAAATATTTGATATCAGTCATGTTGTATTAATGATCTCTTACTATTAAATCTGGACTATTAAAATTCTAGGCTGCGGCCTAACTGCAAGATCTCAACACCCCTCTCTGTAACCCAGGCCACGCAGTCACAATACTACTGTGAACAGTGAACATGGAGGAATTCTACATAGCCATACAAGTCCTTTTAGAAGATTTTGGGCCAGATTGTGAGCACAGTATAAATTAACACTCCTGCTTACTCTCGCGGTAACCCGACAAGCACATAAATCCAAAGTTAGAATATCACGTGCGCATTCACGTATTCCCCATAGAAGTCAATGTAGACAAAAAGTGAAGGAAAATCCTAGCAACTCACTCTTGCGCAAACCCGATCACATATTTAGGATTTCTCCAAAATATGGCAAAGAATATAGATTGTGTGGTACAACAGAGGTACTCACAGTGAAATATGAGCCATTACTGGAGAGGGAGAGCTCCACCATAATCTGAAGTAAGCAGTTAGTCCTACACTACTGGACATAGATTCTCCAACAAGCTTAGACCCATGGATGGGATCTATGCAGTTCAAGGACAACTATATGGAGATCCTATTGATACATGAACCTATAAGGTGCAAACAGGGGAGGACTGAGACCAACCATGGCCCCTGGGCAAAAGTGTGGCAGGGCTCCCCACCTCCTATTTGCTCCACCTACCTACCTCCTCTGCCCCTCCTCTCCCCTGTTGCCCCTCCCATCTCCTGTGCCCCTCCCATCTCATATGCCCCTCCCACCTCATAGGCCCTTCCCCGACCATGTTTTTAATTTCCATATAAAGAGACAATTTTTTTCCTTAAATATTTTTAATAAGAACTAAATATTTTAAATTAACAAGTGCTTGTGCAAAAAAAAAATCCCCCTGCCTATATGCACTACTGTATGGAGCAGAAAGTAGTGAGGGGCAGACAATGGGTTAAAATCACTTCTGTTTACTTCTTACTGTCAGCTAAAGAGGTAAAATCAGTCATTTGTATGTTACTGGTAGCCAAGGAGCAAAATGACTTATTAGTTATCAAAAATATAAATCATGGGATTATCATTGGGGCTAAGGTAGTGCTGTTAGGTGGGACATTGTGTTACCCAACTATCATTGTGCCCATCACAGATTGTCCAGTATATTGGTGGAGGACAGCTGGAGTCAGGGCCGTCTTTAACACAGAGCAAAAGGGGCAGCTGCCCAGGACCCAGTCTTTGTTGAGGGGCCCAAGAGTCCTAAAAAAATAATATATTTTTTTGGTTTATGCCAGACTGCTGATGTCATTTGACATGGGGGGCACACACAGTCAGTCCTAATACTGTCACAGTCAAAAGGTCTCTGCTTATATTTATTTGTGAGAAACTGTGCCAGGTCGTGCTGGTGTCATGTGATATGCCAAGCTAGTGCCATGTGTCATGTGTTTTAGTTGTGCACTGTGCAGCACTGAATGCAAAGCCCTAACTCGGCATCCAGCCAATCCCACTGCATCAGAAAAGGTCCTGCTGGGATTACCACTGTTACCAGGTAACTGCTCTGGTGGTGGGGATTGTTTCTGGGTAGGGCTGACTATAGGCGCATGCACCAGAAAGCTGGAGTGGCAGGCACGTGAGGATTTGAGCATCTGTGCAGCTACACACACTGCTCTCTTCAGTCTTGAGGCTGTGTGCTTGTCTCATACTGTATCCATGCAGCTTTGGGCAGACAGCATCCAGTCTACTGGTCCCCTTAGCCCTGCTCTTTCTGTTGTGGCCCTAAGATAAACTAACTGAAGTTTCTTAGGGAAACAGTGCTTTGTAGAAAGGTGTCAGTGGGAAGAATAAGTGAGTGCACACACGCCCCTCCCCCATGCAGCATTGTCTAGTGCAGGTTGAGAGGGAACTTGTTCCTAGCAAAGAAGTGACATGTGCTGCTGTGGCTGATGTATAATGTCATACTGATATTTCACACATTAAGGTAAGGTTTATTTTTATAGTTTTCTCTCTGTCTCAGATTTTACAGCTTCCCATAGTAGTTCTGCTGTTCCAGTCAGTAAACTTATATTTGTCTGCACCTCCATGCTTCCTCCTCAGTCTTTACCTTGCTTTGCTCCTGTTGGCTGCCCTACATCTCTTTAAACAGCTAACCTCACACCAGAATCACATTCAAAAGCATATTAAATTAATCCACAGTAGAGGAATGTATATATTTATTTACTTATTAGAACTGCTTAGGTCCAGTTTCACATATTGCATTTTTTTTTAAATGATTAGCTAATAATTAAAAAAAATGATAAGATGAATTGATTTAGTTGTTTTTGGGATGTTGGGGTGGAGAGCAAAATTGCATGGAGGGGGCAAGAAAATGTTTGCCCAGGGTCCAGTCAATATTAAAGACGGCCCTGGCTGGAGTCTGGTTTTGAGGATACAAATAAAAAGAGCCTTTAACTTACCCTGGGTCATATGATGCTTAGTTGAAAAGAACATTTTAAATAAGGAAGTTATACTGTCTTTTAAAGAGACAGAAAGAGAAAATTAAACTATATGATATTATCCCTTATAGCTGTCAGTAACACACAGCAGTGATATTATCCCTTATAGCTGTCAGTAACACACAGAAGTGATATTATCCCTCATAGCTGTCAGTAACACATAGCAGTGATAGTATCCCTCATAGCTGTCAGTAACACATAGCAGTGATATTATCCCTCATAGCTGTCAGTAACACATAACAGTGATATTATCCCTCATAGCTGTCAGTAACACATCACATTGATAGTATCCCTTTTAGCTGTCAGTAACACATGGCAGTGATATTATCCCTCATAGCTGTCAGTAACACATAACAGTGATATTATCCCTCATAGCTGCTAGTAACATATAACAGTGATATTATCCCTCATAGCTGTCAGTAACACAGCAGTGATATTATCCCTCATAGCTGTAAGTAACACATAGCAGTGATATTATTCCTCATAGCTGTCAGTAACACAGCATTGGTTTTTTCCCTCATAGCTGTCAGTAACACATAGCAGTAATATTATCCCTCATAGCTGTCAGTAACACATAACAGTGATATTATCCCTCATAGCTGTCAGTAACACATAACAGTGATATTATCCCTCATAGCTGCTAGTAACATATAACAGTGATATTATCCCTCATAGCTGTAAGTAACACATATCAGTGATATTATTCCTCATAGCTGTCAGTAACACAGCATTGGTTTTTTTCCCTCATAGCTGTCAGTAACACATAGCAGTAATATTATCCTTCATAGCTGTCAGTAACACATAACAGTGATATTATCCCTCATAACTGTCAGTAACACATAACAGTGATATTATTCCTCATAGCTGTCAGTAACATATAACAGTGATATTATCCCTCATAACTGTCAGTAACATATAGCAGTTATAGGGACAGGGACAGAGAAATAGGGACAGGGGGACAGGGATAGAGGGACAGAGGGACAGGGACAGAGGGATAGGGACAGAGGGATAGGAATAGGGACAGAGGGATAGGGACAGAGAGATAGTGATAGAGGGAAGCAACAAAGGGATGCTGGGATATTCCAGTGAACTTTGAAATAGAGGTACCTATGTGCCACTGTGACGTGACAGCCCTCTCCTAGGATCATTTTATTTATAGGGGGGAAAATCACAACACTAATAGTTTTATATGTATACATACTACATTTGAATTTAAGTAGGAGTTTAATGGGCTTCATAACTTAAAGTATTTGAATATATAGTTAAAACATTTAAGCTCTGTACAGATGTCCACTAGGGAGTATGCTGGAATTGCAAAATACTGTATGCTATACAAAACAAATGAAGGGGAATTGCTAACAGGTACTGTACTTTGTGAATAATGTGTAGCGCTATGTAAGAGGAGAATACAAAAATGTATAGATTTAGTTTAACATTTTGGCTGCAACAAAGGAAGTTACACTCACTTAGGAATTGAAATAATAACTTAATCACAGTTTACTGTCTCATAGATAGTACAGTTCACAATTCACAGTAAAGGGTTGCAGAATGCATTGTTCATGCTCAGCAGCAACACAATGGAGTGAAAGGGGTTAATAAGAAGGTGTTAGTACACAGCATGCTGCACTGCAATCTCTACTCCTTACCCTGACTCCCCTGCCACTGTATACACGCTGCACCCCGCCCTTACCCCCTGGCCCATGCCCCCTCTACACACACACTGCACTGTTGCTGCACCCCTCACCGTTAAGATTAATGAGATGATATCCAACTCAGAGATGATGATACGGATTCCGTTGACTCCTCTCTCGCCTGACTGCTCAGTCCTCCTGCTCCAGTTCACCACGTGCTTACACGCTGCTATACTGGTGGCTGCTGTCACTGTGCCACCTCTAACAAGAACTGCGCAGTTAAAATTGCTTGAGTGTGCTCACAGCCGGCGCATGGGTGTGTGGAGCTGAGCAGGAGCCACAACAGGGTATCTAATATGTGGACTGGAGTCATCTGAACCCGGTCCAGAATATTGCATGTACAGTGAGTGTAACATACCGCCCGGCAGCCAGCTCCTAATCCTGCTTCCTTCTTCAGACTCCAAGTCTCCACAGTGATGGTGCTGCTGATGATATGGCCGGGCCCCAATGACACTTGTGACTTTTAGACTATCACCCACCACCACTGGCCACACACATGACGTGAGAGGGCCTCCACCGACTCCCCCTCCCCCCAGTACAAAATCAAAAGAAAAATTAAGATGCCGGGCCCTAGGACAAGGGTTGATTTGTCCAACTTGTCAGTCCGCTCCTGGGTACAAAGGGTTAAGAAACTATTTTCCATATGTTCTGAGCCCACCACTAGTCTCCTTGCAGAGGATGGTACTACAACAAGAGTATTCCTACTGTTATCGGAGGATTGGAATTGGTTGAATTAACTGTTTTGTTCTGAGTGTCAAACAGTGGGTCCTTTTGTGTGTAGCCATACTGATGTTATTTGTATGTTTTTACCTGCTGGTGGGACCCGATGTACCTCTTTTGTTTTTGACATTTGGGAGCCCTAATGAAGACTCTTGTGTTTTAGGTTTGCATCCATAATGTACTATAAGTGAACTTTAAGGCTGCTCCTAGGTGGTAACTCGCCATAGAACAAGGTATTGAGCCGTTGTTCATTCCTGGTAGAGCACTTCTCTCTTTGTATACATAAGGGAACTTTTGCTGATGGCTCTGTTTAGAGCTCCTAACTATTTAGAAATGTGTGATCTGATGCCAGCATGCTGTTCTTAGATACTTATATATACTTATGTTGAAGTGCCTCTTGTTCTGTTGCTTACACAACATTTCTTGGGCTCAAACACGGGTATAAGCTTCCCCATCAGAGTTCAGTGAATTCAACCTCTCTGATACATTATGTAGTAGGGTCGTGTGTTACATAGTTGTACTATATAACTACCTTGATAGCAAGTATCTCCCTAATATCTCCTTTTAAATTTAAAACCTTGCAAATTAAAGAATGTGACAGTCACAGTACTGACATTTTGCCTAAGCCAAAGGATAATTCTACATTTATTTTCTTTACACGTGTTCTTGGCCGTAACGTATTTACATTGCAATTACAGTTATCTGTTGTCAAATTTCCTGATCCAACTTCATTTGGTTCATGCTCTTAAGGAGCACATAAGTCTTCTCTGGGACTAGTATGCAATTCTTTGTATGTCCCTGTTGAATAAATATATGTAACACTTTGTGCTTAATATATCTAAAGACCTATGTCAGGCAGTTATTAATAATTGACAAGTCTCTATATAGCTCCTTCATATATTATATTCTTAGCATATGCTGTCTACAACATATACTTGCATACAAGCAGGGGAAGCCACTCTTTTTTTTACAGTCAACAGGTGAGGCTAGGGTGACATCATATTTACTATGATTACAAACATTGTTTAGTAGATGTAGAACATAAGAGGTCAATAAGTGACCTATCTTTATATTTGTACTATGATTACAACATCCCTTCATGTTTAGCAGATGTAATGTCTAAAAGGTTCATATGTGATTTATTGTTATATTTTTAAGTACTATACATAGGGGTACACAGGTATTAAATAATATCTAGTTACTTTATAAGTCATGTACCTGCTTCTAAAATATAAAAAAATAGTTTTCCATTCTATTTTTACATTTAAGATTTTAGTCCCAATTCTATACTTTAATAATATGTTTCCTTAAAGGGACATAATACTCATATGCTAAATCACTTGAAAGTGATGGAGTATAACTGTAAAAAACTGACGAAAAAATATCACTAAACATCTCTATGTAAACGAAGATATTTTGCCTCAAAATGTATTTAGCTCACCAGAGTAAGTGTTCCGGTAACAGATATACTTCAGCTGTTGTTCAGCTGTAAGTTGGAAGAAAAAAAAATAGCCAATCAGCATCAGCAGTCATGGTATGTTTTGCTGTGATCTCATGCGATTTCACTGTAATTTCATGAGATTTCATAGTAAACTTCCTTAAACTGAATAGGGGAATAACATGACTGCCTGCACATGCCAGATGCACACTCCCTTGCAAGTCCTGGGACTAGCATCCTGATTAGATGCTTAAAGTCCTTTTACAATTGGGTGCGAATACTTAGGAAATTTTGCAACATTACTTAAATCTGGCTTTGTAGCACTATATATGTATAGGGTACTTGTAAAGCGCGGCTAATCACCCATAAGGGTCTCAAGACACTGCTCATTTTGTCAGCTTTGGAAGGATGAGTGGACCTCACCGGGGATCGAACCTGCAACCCTTGGGTTGCTAAAGAGCTCAGCCACAGTGCCTTAGCATGCTGAGCTATCTGTCCAGCACTAGACATTTTAGTAAATATATTATTATTACATAGTGCAGAATTAGATAACATTATATTAGTGCTAGTTTTATACAACCTAATATTGCCTGTGAACTTTTATTAAGAAACAGTGTTTTCCAGACCCGCTCTCTGTGCTCTACTGAGCGGGTCTGTTTTTTACACTGAGCGCATCTGGCCAGCTGTCTAGTCACAGCCCGGCCCGACCGTGCCATTACACTCAGTGCAGCTCGGTCCTGCTCTGTCTGACAGCGGGAGCGAGCTGCACTGAATGTAATGGCGCGGTCGAGCCGGGCTGTGACTAGACAGCTGGCCATATGCGCTCAGTGTAAAAAACAGACCCGCTCAGTAGCGCACAAAAGTTCACAGGCAATATTAGGTTGTATAAAACTAGCACTAATATAATGTTATATAATTCTGCACTATGTGCAGAATTATATAACATTATTTTCTATGTTTACTGGCCCTTTAAGGTTACCCTAACCAAGAGTACAATCTCATATTAAGGATACATTACATTTTAACAAATGTGTATTATGAATATGCAACAGCACTATTTAAACATGTTACAATATAATTCTCAAGAAAAATGGTTATATAAAAACTGTGTATTTGAATTTTGAAATTAAAGGTACATTCCAGTCAAAATATACAGTAAATGCACATAGATTTATTGCATCTTTGTATAGAAACATATTTTCAGGATACCTGTATTGGCAAAAATGCTTCTATTAAGAGTTATCACTGTTTTAGTGTTAACATTTTTCTCTGCATGTGCATGTGAAGCATAACTGGATATTTTCACTGCACCCACATTTTAAATAATGCAGCTGTTCAGATCATCAGTGGGGCTTGTATCATGTCAGCAATTAACAAATTGAGTCATTACCAGATGGTACAGGGACCTTATGCTCCCCAAACAAGTGTTGTGTTTAAAATGCTGGTGCATGTTGCATACTTAAATACATTTTTGAAACAGCTATAGCTTTTATTAGGAGCATTTTTGCTAATGCATGTATATTACAAAATTGCTCCTGTTTAATACCGAAATGCACCCATGTGGTTTCCAAATTTGGCTGGAATATCCCTTTAACAAGAATGGTATGTCTATAGGCAACTTCTCTGTGGATTAGTAGCTCATTGGCTGAGGAGAAAAACAGCCACAACTCAATTGGTGGATAGTAACATAACATGCCTTATATGCGTTGGAAACACAACTGCTTATTTTCAGCAGAAGAACATATATATATATATATATATATATATATATTATTATTTTTTTTACAAAAAGCAAAACATGCATAACATATTAAAATACACTCTTTTTCTAGAACAAAAAAAAGTGTTGTCTGGGGTTTATCCAGTCCTTTTAGCTGTAGAATTCAATAATTTAAAAATGGCCCCAAAAATTTGTTGTTACATATTGAGAATTTGGATTCTGATGAGAACTTGCACATTCTAAAGGGACTTAAATACCATGAGATAAATTCAGTTTAAAAAAATATTATAAATGAAAATGGTAGCTTTAATATTGTTTAACCCTAAATCCAGCATTAACCCCTTCAGTTTTGCCTTGGAGTAATTTTACTCCAACTCCCCCAGAAGATAACCATATTTGGTAGGTGCTATTGAGCCTTTGTCTTTGGCTGAACACACCTGTGAGCGTATGCGCATGTGCAGTAGGGTGCACTGATGTGATGCGTGATATTTTGAGTCACTTGGCACCCAACCAAAGTAGTCCATGGCATATAACGTGCATTGTTGGTGCTCAGTTAGAAACTTGTACTGAGCATACAAGGAAATGAGCAGACCCCTGCTTTCAAGAAACAGGAAAGAAAAAAAAACTTGAGTGGTTATTTATTCAGCACTGAAGAAAACAAAGACTACAAACAGTGATTTATTTAACAACAAAAAAACAGCAATCCCCTAGATGTAACAAAAAAATAAATTTCATGTAATGTTCTTAAAACAAAAGTCTGTCAGGATAGAACTTCAAGGATTAGATGAAAACTGTATAAATATAGACAAAATACTATTGGTATAAAAAATGTACTTCCATTTCATTCTCTGATTATTAGGCTTTTCTAGCTAGTACCATAAGAGCTAAGCTTCATTTGCGCATGCGTGCCTGTGACATACATGCCCATAATGCATATGCAAATAGTCTGCATGCGCTAACCTTGTGTGCACACTTGTCATCTAAAACTACCAGATATGCTGCAGGACAAGGGGGGGGGGGTCAAGTGACTCTTGACTACGATCAAATGTAATTTTACCAAATGTTGAAAACATTTTTTTTTTAAAAGGGGCTGTCCTTGTGAGCGGTGAGATGTCTTCCGCAGAAAGTAATGGAGCTCGCAAGAAGCAGACGGCACACTTTTAAAATTAAAGGGACAGTGACGTCAAAATTAAACTTTCATGATTCAGATGGAGCATATGGTTTTAAACAACTATTCAATTTACTTCTATTATCAGATTGGTTTTGTTCCCTTGGTATTCTTTGTTGAACACTAAACCTAGGTATGCTGATAGGAGCTTAGGCTAGTGCATGTGACTTTAGCACTCTATGGCAGCAGTGTGTGCAATTATATATAACATTGCTATAAACAATGTTGCAAACACTGCTTCCAGCTGGCATTAGACACGTGCACGCTCCTGAGACCACCTAGGATTACCAAGAGAACTAATCAAAATTAAATTGATCATTAAAATAAATTGAAAGTTGTTTAAAATGGCATGCTGTATCCTATCAGTTTAAGTTTAATTTTTACTTTACTGTTTACTGCTTAGTGCTTTTTTTATAACAGCAATGAAACAGACTGTTTAATATCCCTTTAATGTATAGCCACAAGGAAGATTCATTTTCATTGCAAGTCTAAGCCCCTGAAGTAACTCATACGTAAATGAGTGTCTATAAAGTAATACATTTATATTGTCCTGTAATGATAGATATTTGAAGGATTTATTTGTAAGTATGAGCTTTTTATGGTAATTTCTCTAATATGTGTGTGTACCTTAAATCTGGATGTTGCTGGACATTTTTAAAGTAGTTTACATCACATCAGTGACAGAATCAATTAATGGTGCTAATTAAACTGTGATATAAAACACAATTAATACAGGAGGGAGGCAACATGATTAGACTAAATAAATAATTGTAAGCTAAGAACTACAAAATAGTAATTTAAACATAAACTAATGAGAAATATATTTATTCACTGCCCCCACGACTATAAAATGCCATCTATGCTTCTATACAACTATTTACCTCTCATTATACAGAGTTGTTTTGTCTTTTATTGTACTAGGTTGGAAAATGTCAGTCAGATATCGATATTATCTAATTCTAAAGGCCCGATTCTCTAAAGCTCTCTGATCTGGTAAGATTATCTAAGGAGTCAGCAGTGAGACGACCCTCAAAGAATTTTAGAAATGCAGATCTTATCTTGAAAGCTGTTAATCTCACTATGCAGGTTCTGGATGTGAAGGGCAGACACATACATTACAATATAATGCTAAAAAAAAGCCCCCAAAAATGTTCTTTGATTTTTCTCCATGCTGACGAGTTTTTTGATCATTGGGGCTTTAGACTGTATTAAAGTAAAGGTAAACATAACCCTACTGCCTCACGGCATTGGATAGACTTTTAAAAATGAGCCAGAGTTTAATTCATCACATTTTTTATATTTATTTATTTTCTTTAAATTCTATAGTAAACTAATAATAAATTGTGTCGTTCTAAGATTACACAAAAATATAGTTAGACCTACCACACTGAGTAAAGTTGTCTGATTATTGCACTATGGGCCAGCAGTCTGCCATCTTGGAATCAAGATTGTCTAAATAGTTATCACTGTGAGTTTGGCTAGTGAAGTATATTGGTACAGTCTGGACACAGCAGGCTTAGCTGCTATGCAATGGGTCGAATTAATTAAAAACAAAGAAGAGCAGACAGTTACTCAAATGCCAAAAATATTATTATATTACTGTTATGTACCTTTAATTACATAACAAGGTTTGCATTGAGATTTTTTTTATTTACAACCTCTTGTAAAATGTGTTTACTAGAAATACATTCTTAGTAACTAAACTAAAATAAATATATATTTTATTTAACCGCTTATTAAATTGTATCTTTTGTATTATATTTAGCAGTCCTTATACTTTAGTTATATCTGACACTACTCATGACTGAATTATTGTACCAGTCCCACCAAACTCCATAATTATGTATATAAAGTAGGAGGAGCTTAATCAGCGGTGCTGTTAGACTATGGTCTACATAACATAACATAAATCATCTATTTTTGCTTGTAAATTTAGGCAGGAATGTTGTGGGGTTATATTTAAGAGACATTGATCTGTAAAATGTTTTCTTCTCCTTAAAGGGATATGAAAGTCTATTTCATTGTCGTAATAAAAAAGCACTAAGCAGTGGCTTATACGTCATTGAAATCATTGTTATATGTATTAATCATCATTTAAACTGATTTTACCTTCAGTTTACGCCGGGGCTCTGTTCCTGAAGGAATAGTTGTAAAGAAATCTGTGTAAAATGAACTCTGTTTTATAATGTAAGGCATGGGAAGTAAATGAGTTAGGTTCCAGGAACCTCTCAAAATTAATATTAGTAATGTTATTTATATTATATCATAGTTGCCAACATTTAAAAAAAACAATTTCCAGGGACACTTTGCAGCAGGGCAAGCTAGCAGGTTACTGGAGTACTGACGACCTACTGTTCAACAGCTCCGCCCACTCTGTTCTATTATCAAAACACACCCATTTGATAGTAATAGTATAATTTATCCTTATCCATATCTTCTTATACAGATTACAGAACCAAGCTCTTACACCTACCCCATAATAATAAAAATAACAGCCTCTGGGAATCACCCTGGGCATGGGAAGATAATAGAGATGGTGATAAGATATAGCTATTAAAAAGAGAATCATTGTTTTTGTGTGAATATGAGGATCAATTGTTTCAAGGATAAATGTAGTAAAATTGGTCAGAAAAGTCTTAGAAATTTTTAACAAAGTCTCAAAATGTGATGGGTTTGTTTAATATGATGTTAAAATATAAAATACATGTGAAACCCAGTCCAGGTTCTCCAGAGAGAGAAGAGAGAAAGAGAGAAGGGAATGAAGGAGGGATAAAAAGAAAGAAGCCAGTGAGAGGAGGGAGAGGAGAGAAGGCGGGAAGAAGGGAAGGAGGGGGGAAAAGAAAGAAGGGAGGGAAAACATGGAGGGCAATAAGGGAGAAGAGGGAGAGGAAAAAGACAAGGGAGGAAGTGTGAGGAGAGGTGTAAAGTGGGGGGGGGGGAGGGAGAAGAGAGTGAGCCAGGAGAGAAGGGAGAGAGAAGAGATATGGGAGAGAAGGAAAAGAGAGAAGGGAAGGAGAGAGAGAGAGAAGGAGCAGAGAAAAGGAAGTATGGAGAGAAGAATATGGAGGGAGAGAGAGAGAAGGAACAGAGAGAAGAGAAAAAGGGAGATAAGGGAGGGAGGAAAAGAAGGGAGAAAAGGTAGTGAAGGGAGGAAGAGAAGGGAAGGAGGGAGGAAAAAAAGAAGTGAAAGAGAAAAGGGAGGGTAATGAAAGAAAGGAGGAAGAGGAGAGAAGGGAAAGAGAGATATAGGAGAGGAGGGAGAAGGGTAAGGAAGGAGGGAGACAGCAAAAGGGAGGAAGGGAGGGAAAGAAAGAAGGGAAGGAAGGAGAAAAGGGAGAGAAGAGAGATAAGGGAGGTAAAGGATAGAAGAGGGAGGCAGAAGAGAGAAGGGAGGGAGGTAGGCTTGGTACTTTGTAAAGCTGCAGTACCACCCCTGCTTCTTCTCCACCAGATTGCAAGATACTTAGAAGTCCGAGTCTCTGGGACAATTAGGGGGACACTCAAGTCAAAACTAAACTTTTATTATTCAGATATAGCAGACAATTTTAAACAACTTTCCAATTTACTTCCATTAACAAAATGTGCAGTCTTTTTATATTTAAACTTTTTGAGTCACCAGCTCCTGCTGAGCTTGTACAAGAATTCACAGAATAATTGTGTATGCATTTTTGATTGGCTGATGGCTGTCACATGGTACAGAGGGAGTGGAAATAGACATAACTTTTAAAATTGTTAGAAAAAAAATTACTACTCATTTGAAGTTCAGACTAAGTGCTATTGCTTTGTCTTGTTATCTTGCATCTACTGTGTTTACTGATCCTTTAAGTTCCTGGACAAAAGGCAAACTCCTGGGATTCAGGACTGCTGGCAAATGTGTTACAATAAAGTGTCACAATAAGCTATTATTCTGGTGGGTATCCAAAGGTATAGAGATTAATTGTGGTGGCTGAGGTTCAGTACATGTTGAGGTATTGTTCTATGGTGTGGAGTCACAGGATAATGGATTAATCATTTCATGAATCAGATAAAGCATACACTTTTACTTAAGAGCATCAAGTCTACTTTCATGATCGAATTGTGCAGTATTGTATATGCTACTGAGAACTTCAATAGTTTACAATGTATATCTATATGAGTCTGGGAGTGGCTAATGGCTGTCATATGATACGGGGGCCTGGCAAATTGAAGCAAATTTTGAAAATTGACTGAAAAAAAATCTTCTGGTAATTTAAAATTACTATTGCATTGTCTATTTATTTTGCACTTTTAGAATATGGAGTTTTACTGTTTTAATGGTAGGATAACACAGGCATCTATTCACTTACTAATTACGGGATAGATTGCAGGTGGCACGCTAACTGTAATGCGTCATCGATAAGGGGTATTTTGAGACTCTTTGCGCTCAACAGAAATAATGCTTGTATTACGAAAATTGTAATGTAGCCACCAATTGTAATTTAGCCACCAATCAGCAAGCGCTACCCAGGGTGCTGAACCAAAAATGGTCCGGCTCCTACGCTTACATTCCTTCTTTTTCAAATAAAGATACCAAGAGAAAGTAGAAAAATCGATAATTGGAGTTAATTAGAAAGTTACTTAAAGGGACATTATACACTCATTTTTTCTTTGCATAAATGTTTTGTAGATAATCTATTTATATAGCCCATAAAGTTTTTTTTTTAAATTATTGTATAGTTTTGCTTATTTTTAAATAACATTGCTCTGATTTTCAGACTCCTAACCAAGCCCCAAAGTTTTATGTGAATACGCTCGACTACCTACTCCAGCTTGCTCCTGTTTGTGTAAAGGGTCTTTTCATATGCAAAAGAAGGGGGAGGGGGGAGTGTCTTATTTGCCACTTGCAGTGGGCTTTCCAGCTACCTTTTCAACAGAGCCAAACTGACAGCTTCTAAGTAAGTTTTTAAACAGTTTTATACTGGATTTTTATTTCAGTATCTGTGCATATTATTATTTATAGTAGTGTCTATTACATGCAGTTATATGAAAATGAGTGTATACTGTCCCTTTAAAATTGCATGTTCTATCTGAATCATGAAAGAATCAGGGAGGGTTAAGGGGGTGGGTTGTGTCAGGTGGGAGGCTGATCTCTACACTAAAGCTAAAATTAACCCTACAAGCTACCTAATTAACCCCTTCACTGCTGGGCACAGCGGTATTTAGCGGCCTTCTAATTACCAAAAAGCAATGCCAAAGCCATATATGTCTGCTATTTCTGAACAAAGGGGATCCCAGAGAAATATTTACAACCATTTGTGCCATAATTGCACAAGCTGTTTGTAAATAATTTCAGTAAGAAACCTAAAGTTAGTGAAAATGTTAACAATTTTTTTTTTTTTATTGCATTTGGCGGTGAAATGGTGGCATGAAATATACCAAAATGGGCCTAGATCAATACTTTAGGTTGTCTACTAAAAAAAATATATATATGTGAAGGGTTATTCAGGGATTCCTGACAGATATCAGTGTTATAATCTAACTATCACTAATTTTGAAAGAAAAATGGTTTGGAAATAGCAAAGTGCTACTTGTATTTATTGCCCTAAAACTTGCAAAAAAGCAAAGAACATGTAAATATTGGGTATTTATAAACTGAGGACAACATTTAGAAACTATTTAGCATGGTTGTTTTTTTGGTGGTTGTAGATATGTAACAGATTTTGACGGTCAAAGTTAGAAAAAGTGTGTATTTTTTTAAATTTCTTTCAACATATTTTATTTTATTTTTTTATACTAAATTATAAGATATGATGAAAATAATGGTATCTTTAAAAAGTCCATTTAATGGCAAGAAAAACGGTATATAATATGTGTGTGTACAGTAAATGCGTAAGGGGAAAATTAGAGCTAAACACACCGCAGAAATGTAAAACAGCCCTGGTCCTTAACGGTAAAAATTTTTTTAAAATGGTCTGGTCTCTAAAGGGTTAAGAATAAATATGAAATTAATATCAAAATTACGATTATTGGCCAATGGGTCTAATAATTTGGCAAGAAACTGTAGGTTTTTAAGGGCCCCCGTCATTATTGCAGCACCAAAATGCTTAAAGGGACAGTCAAGACCAGAATATTTGTTGTTTAAAAAGATAGATAATCCCTTTATTACCCATTCATAACCAACACAGTTATAATAATACACTTTTTAACTCTGTAACTACCTTGTATCTAAGCCTTTGCAGACTGACCCCTTATTTCTGTTCTTTTGACAGACTTGCATTTTAACCAATCAGTGCTCTATATGAATCACATGAACTAAAGCCCTCTAGTTGGAAAAACTGTTAAAATACATTTAGAATACAGGCGGCCTTCAAGGTCTAAGAAATTAGCATATGCACCTCCTAGGTTTAGCTTTCAACTAAGAATACCAAGAGAACAAAACAAAATTGGTGATAAAAGTAAATTTGAATCATGAACGTTTTTTTGGACTAGACTGTCCTTTTAATTTAATGCATAAAATGTGCTGTATGGAAGATGATATAGCCACTCTATGCCCCCTATTACCTTGATTATCTAAGATTTTGAGAATCAAATACTCCAGTCTGGATTTATATTTTATAAAGACTATGTTTTAAAAGTTCCACGTCAAATAAGAAGTGCTATTGTTATACTCTTTCTTTTTTAATATTGTTAAGCTCAATGTTACCTACTGGTACTTTATAAATAAAAAAATAATAATATTAAAAAATATTGGGAATCATAGTCCATGAGGATATAAGAGATTTTGTTCTACCCTTGGAGTAGATTTAAATAGATATGACAAGTATTTTCAGGCATATTCACTTAAAAATTGTTTCATAATGCTTCAAGCCATATGTGTATGTTTATTCTAAAAAGAAATGCAAAAGATTATGCATCAGTTAATTCATGCAAATTGATTTGTATTGCAAAAGCTTGTTTATTTGTTAAACACTGTGCACGTGTTTGCATATTTGCTTGTAGACCACATGACAGTTTGTAATGACCATTTATACAGAATTTAAAAAAAGAAAATATGCTTAAAGGGACAGTCTAGTCAAAATTAAACTTGTATGATTCAGATAGGGCATGCAATTTTAAACAACTTTCCAATTGACTTTTATCATTATATTTGCTTTGTTCCCTTGGTGGTATTTTTGAAAAGCTAAACCTAGGTAGGCTCAAACTGATTTCCAAACTGTTGAAAACCGCCTCTTAGCTAAGAGCATTTTGAAAGTTTTTCACAGTTGGACAGTAAAAGTTCATGTGTGTCATATAGTTAACATTGTGCTCACTCCCGTGGAGTTATTTTGGAGTCTGCACTGATTGGCTAAACTGCATGTCTGTAAAAAGCACTGAGATAAAGGGGCAGTCTTGCAGAGGCTTAGATACAAGATAATCACAGAGGTGAAAAGTATATAAATATAAACGTATTGGTTATACAAAACAGAGTAATGGGTAATAAAGGGATTATCTATATTTTTAAACAATACAAATTCTGGTGTAAACTGTCCCTTTAATAAAGCCTCCCTGTTATGCTTTAGTATAGTGATATGTAATCGATGCTGGGCGCTCAGATACTCAAGCGCCATAAAATAAATGCAGGTACTTTTTTTGCCCCATTACTTATAATACAGTTCACCAGCAAGCAGATAAAGAACTTTTGTAGTGTGTTTCATTGCAAGTTAGCCCAAGCGCTTGCTCTTTTCAATACCAGTATCACACAATGCTTACAACATATGTCTGGCTGAGGTGTAAAATAATGTAAGCACAAATCCTGTGGCTGGAGAGGGGTGGCACATCACAAACATCACAAGAAACAATTGAGAACTTTGTCACTTTGATTTTGAGTACAGGCTCCTGAATTTGAAGTATGGTTTGATACATTTTCTTTATTTTGAATAGACCCCTATTGGTGTAGAAATGTAAAAACTTTATCTCTCACTCTTTTTTATTCTACATTTTGTGTAGCAGAGTAAATCCTGATCTTATGTGTTCCTCAGGTATTGTACCTGGTAGAAGAAAGCAGGAGATTGTTAAAGGTACACAAAACCCAATTTTTCTTTCATAATTCAAATAGAGCATAACATTTTAAACAACTTATTTTATGTTTGCTTAATTCTCTTAATATCCTTTGTTGAAATAAGCTAGCTACTGGGAGCTAGCTGAACACTTCAGGTGAGCCCATGACAAGAGGCATATATGTGCAGCCACCAATCAGCAGCTAGCTCCCATTAGTGCATTGCTGCCCCTGAGCTTACATAGGTATGCTTTTCAACAAACCATACCAAGAGAATAAAGCAAAATAGATCATAGAAATAAGGTGGCATGTTGCTTAAAGTTGTATGGTCTGAATCATGAAAGTTTAATTTTGACTTTACTGTCCCTTTAACTTTATATAAGAATACAGTACTTGGAAAATATTAGCAGATCTCTCAGATTGTGACCACTAGAGGGCAGTGGTGTTTCACTTACAGCTTCATCTAATGCAATGCTATAGGTTACTATATTTGTTTATACAGAGATAATAATTAAACAAACAAAAATAGAAATACAGAAATAAAGATGCATTGTATGACATCACTATAAGAGCAGCTGACATATTAGCTTTGTCAGTTCTGGATTTCTGCTGCAAACAAAATGCTGATATGTCAAGAATTCAACCTTTTCAAAAAAGATGCCACATTGGAAATGTTTATTTCACTTGCATGGCTGAAAAAAAATAAAAATTCTGATAACACAAAATATGTAACTCTTTATAAGCAAATCTTAAAGGGACACTAAACGCTCATTTTTTCTTTCATGATTCAGGTAGAGAATACAATTTTAATTAACATTCCAATTTACTTCTATCATCTAATTTGCTTAATTCTTAAGATATCCTTTGTTGAAGAAATAGCAATGCACATGGGTGAGCCAATCACACAAGGCATCTATTTGCAGCTACCAATCAGCAGCTTCTGGGCATATCTAGATATGCTTTTCAGAATATTATATCAAAAGAATTTAGAAAATTAGATGATAGAAGTAAATTAGAAAGTTGTATGCAGATTGTTTAGTAATATCCAGTTCCTATGTGTGCAGAATTAACAAGAACACTGACCTAGAAACACAAATTGGAAGCTGCAAGACAGGAAAGGAAGGAGCGATTTGCAGAGAAGAGTGAGCTGTTCCTCAACCTCAGCAGTAAGCTCCAGCCACTAGTCCATCTCTCTACTCTCCTTCCCGGCCAAAGTCATAGAGAAGTCCATCAACTCGCAACTTATCGACCACATTTAGGCCAACCACACCCTGGACCACTCCCAATCCGGCTTCAGAAGCAACCACAGCACTGAGACCGCCCTCCTCGCAGCCACAGACGACATCCGCGCCATGCTCGACCGAGGAGAAACTGCCGCCCTCATCCTCCTAGACCTCTCAGCAGCCTTTGACACTGTCGACCACAACACCCTCCGCACCCGCCTAAACGACGCCGGCATACGCAGCAAAGCCCTGGAATGGATCACCTCCTTCCTCACGGGCAGGACTCAGAAAGTCAGACTCCCTCCCTTCTCCTCCAAACCCACACCAGTCAACTGTGGTGTACCGCAAGGCTCTTCGCTGAGCCCCACCCTCTTCAACATCTACATGGCCCCTCTCGCAGCCATCGTCCGACACCATGACCTCAATATCGTCTCCTATGCTGATGACACCTAGTTAATCATCTCACTCACCCGAGATCCCACCACCGCCAAAAAGAACGTCCACAAAGGCCTGACAGCAGTCGCCGCCTGGATGAATGACAACCGGCTCAAACTGAACACAGACAAAACCGAAGTCCTCCTCCTCGGACCCAATAAATCCACATGGGATGACTCCTGGTGGCCCACAGCCCTCGGTCACCCTCCAACCCCAACCCCAATCTAGGCTTCATCCTGGACTCATCACTCTCCATGAACCGACAAATCAATGCCATCACATTAACATGTTTCCACATCCTCCACCTGCTACGAAAAATCTTCAAGTGGATTCCTACCAAAACCAGGAAAACAGTCACCCACACCCTTGTCAGCAGCCGGTTGGACTATGGCAACGCATTCTACGCCGGCTCCACCATCAGACTCCAACGTATCCAGAACGCCTCAGCCAGACTCATCCTCGACATCCCCCTCCAATGCCACATTACAGAACACCTAAGGAACCTTCACTGGCTCCCCATCAACAAGAGAATCACCTTCAAGCTCCTTACCCACGCGTTCAAGGCCCTACACAACATCGGACCCGAATACATAAACCACAGCGTAAATTTCTACACCCCCGCCAGACAACTACGATCGGCCGACCAAGCACTTGCAGTCATCCCCCGCATCAGCAAAGCCACAGCGAGCTGAAGATCCTTCTCCCACATAGCAGCAAAGACATGGAACACCCTCCCGCTTCACCTCAGACAATCCACCTCCCTTATAAAGTTCAGAAAGGACCTCAAAACATGGCTCTTCGACTGAACGCCCATCCCCTCCCCCCTTTTCCTCCTATCTACCTTCCCTTAGCGCCTTGAGACCCTCACGGGTGATTAGTTTGCGCTCTATAAGTACCCAATAGATAGATAGATAGATAGATAGATAGATAGATAGATAGATAGATGTGGATGAGAGTTCTGTGTGATGGGGTAGTGCAAGAGTTTGGGTATACAGCCCAATTTTTCACTATTACATAATACAAGCAGGTGTTTTACAGTTACATGACATGGGTCTACATGTAAAATACAGCTATAAATATTTTATATTTAGTGAGGTAGGGAACCAGATAAAAAGTTCTTGAGGGCCCACTGTGCCTAAGGTTCGACAGCCACAATTTAGAACAAATTTTCAAATTTTATTATCTGCACAGATTAGTAGGATCTATAACAACCAACATCATTTTGATTAAATTAAAAGTTTAAAACAGTCTTTGAGGTCCATTTTGAGAAAAGGACTAGAAATATTTGAAGATTGTCAGGATATAATTAATGCAGTTGTTTAGTATTAATGTCTTGTTTGTTAGAATAAGTAGTCGTTAGAGATGCCAGGTGTCCAGTATTAAACTGGACAGTCCAGTATTTAAAAGCAGAGACTACAATTTAATGCATATCTATGTATTAAACAGACAGTAAACACTTTCAGATTTGAATATAAAAGGTTAAGTTATGAGTAGTAAAACAACTATGCAATATACTTTTATTGTTTATTTTGCCCCCTTTTCATGTAATTTGACATGTAATTCATTTAATATACACAGCAGACTTCTCAAGACTAATGCTGATATATATTTTCCCTAACTGGCTTTAGCTGGTGACAATTGCAAAACAATGCATCTAATACTAAAACAATTACCACAATTAACCTCGTTGTCTGCAGACTCAAGCCCAGAATGGCTCCTCCAGGTAAGACACGTACTATGTTGAGTTTGACTACTGAAAAACAATTGCAGCAAACAAAATATAAATTTGTTTTGAAAATGTTTACACTTGGCTAATATGTTATTCTATAGTAAGACAAGAGAAAGGCCATGTAATTACAATCACCTAGATTTAGATTTTTTTCGGCCGAAGGGGTGCGTTAGCTCTGCATCTTTTTTTTCTAGCGCTGCTTTTAAACAACGCTGGTATTGAGAGTTCTCTGAAGGGCTGCGTTAGGCTCCAAAAAGGGAGCGTACAGGCATATTTACCGCCACTTCAACCCTCAATACCAGCGTTGCTTACGGTAGCGGCTAGCTGGAAAAACGTGCTCGTGCAGGATTCCCCCATAAGAAACAATGGGGCAGTTTGGGCTGAAAAAAAACCTAACACCTGCAAAAAAGCAGCGTTCAGCTCCTAATGCAGCCCCATTGTTTCCTATGGGGAAACACTTTCTAAGTCTGCACCTAACAACCTAACATGAACCCTGAGTCTAAACACCCCTAACCTTACACTTATTAACCCCTAATCTGCCGCCCCCGCTATCGCGGACACCTGCATTACACAATTAACCCCTAATCTTCCGCTCCGGACACCGCCGCCACCTACATTATACCTATGTACCCCTAATCTGCTGTCCCTAACATCGCCAACACCTATATTATATTTATTAACCCCTAATCTGCCCCCCCAACGTCGCCGCTACCTTACCTACACTTATTAACCCCTAATCTGCCGACCGGACCTCGCCGCTACTCTAATAAATGTATTAACCCCTAAAGCTAAGTCTAACCCTAACAACCCCCTAAATTAAATATAATTTTAATCTAACGAAATAAATTAAATCTTATTAACTAAACTATTCCTATTTAAAACTAAATACTTACCTATAAAATAAACCCTAATATAGCTACAATATAACGAATAATTATATTGTAGCTATTTTAGGATTTATATTTATTTTACAGGCAACTTTGTATTTATTTTAACTAGGTACAATAGCTATTAAATAGTTATTTACTATTTAATAGCTACCTAGTTAAAATAATTACAAAATTACCTGTAAAATAAATCCTAACCTAAGTTACAATTAAACCTAACACTACACTATAATTAAATAAATTAACTACAATTAAATAAACTAAACTAAATTACAAAAACAAACAAACACTAAATTACAAAAAATAAAAAAAGATTACAAGAATTTTAATCTAATTACACCTACTCTATGCCCCCTAATAAAATAACAAAGCCCCCCAAAATAAAAAAAATTCCCTACCCTAATCTAAATTACAAAAGTTAACAGCTCTATTACCAGCCCTTAAAAGGGCTTTTTGCGGGGCATGCCCCAAAGTAATCAGCTCTTTTGCCTGTAAAACAAAACACAATACCACCCCCCAACATTAAAACCCACCACCCAAATACCCCTACTCTAACCCAAACCCCCCTTAAATAAACCTAACACTACCCCCCTGAAGATCTCCCTACCTTGAGTCGTCTTCACCCAACCGGGCCGAAGTCTTCATCCGATGGGGCAGAAGAGGACATAAAGACCGGCAGAAGTCTTCATCCTATCCGGGCAGAAGAGGACATACGGACCGGCAGACATCTTCATCCAAGCAGCATCTTCTATCTTCATCCATCCGACGAGGAGCGGCTCCATCTTCAAGACCTCCGGCGCGGAACATCCTCCTTCCCCGATGACTACCCGACGAATGAAGGTTCCTTTAAGTGACGTCATCCAAGATGGCGTCCCTCGAATTCCGATTGGCTGATAGGATTCTATCAGCCAATCGGAATTAAGGTAGGAAAAATCTGATTGGCACAGTAGTTAAGAGCTTTATAAACCGGTGTTAGCCCAGAAAGCTCTAAACTACTGACTATTTTCTGCAGCTGGAGTCTTGTTGGTAGGGTCTACTGCTCACTTCAGCCAAGACTCTAAATACCGGCATTAGGAAGATCCCATACGCAATTGGCGTAAGGGGATCTGCGGTGTAGAAAAGTCGCGGCTTGAAAGTGAGCGTTAGACCCTTTCCTGGCTGACTCTAAATACCAGCGGGCGGCCAAAAGCAGCGTTAGGAGCCCTTAACGCTGCTTTTGACGGCTACTGCAGAACTCTAAATCTAGGCGAATGTGTTTATTGTACATTTACAAATATGGCTCCATAAATTCTTACTTATGCACAGTACCACTTCATAGTTTCCTTATTTGAAAAGGACTGAGCCTTTAGGGGCGCATGCGCAGAGAGGCTGGAATGAAGAGAACAAAGAACAACAGGTAAGTTCTGCCACCTGCAGAAAATCACTGCTCTGTTTATGAATAAGTGGATTAAACAAAAAACCTACATGCAAGGTTAAATCATGGGAAAGGGAGAGAGGGGAATAGAGAATGGCACTACTAAATGGTGACCCAGTTTATAAAATGAATAGAATTTATTAAGGGAGAGGGTGCTGTATACTGGTAGAATTAAACAAAACGAGTAGTGGTGTGACCAATTACAAAGGTGTATACTAAATAGCACTCCTCACCATTTGAACCAGTAGTAATAAAGATCTGTGTCTTTGATTATACAATATATATGAGGTGTATTATTGATGGTATACACTTATGAGAGACGTAAATGTTCCTAGTTATTGGAACACATGAAAGTTAAAAAGTTAACTTTATTGGTAAATATTAAAAAAAAATGGGAAAACACACAATAAAAACAGATAGTGGAAACACAGTAACTAGGCACCAAAAGGATCAGTACTTGTGGGGTTAAGTGTGAGTGTTATACTACATAAATGGGTGATAACCCAAATAATTACTCAGTGTTAATACTGTGTTAATACTGTACAATGGGATGTTTTAAAGATTGGATAGTTCTCCAAACATGGAGAGATTAATCGTTAGTAAACTGATAACTCACTAAGTTCATAGATATTATTATTATTATTATCAGGTATTTGTAGAGCGCCAACAGATTCCGCAGCGCTGTAAACATAGTCGGTGTACAGGATAGCTTTTGTAGGGGTCAAGTGGGTAGAGGGCCCTGCCGATAGTTTCACTGTTGTAGTCGGCTCTTATGAAGCGATCTGTAAACAGCTGGGCCCATAGGCTTACAATCTAAGGGGTTCAAGGGGAAAGCAATGGCGTTAGGAAAGGTTAGTGTTGGTTGTATGCATCCCTGAATAGAAGAGTTTTTAGGGAGTGCTTGAAGCTGTTAAAACTAGGGGAGAGTCTTATGCAGCGATGCAGGGAATTCCACAAGATGGGGGCCAGTCTGGAGAAGTCCTGTAAACGTGAATGTGAGGAAGTAACAAGAGAGGAGGAGAGGAGGAGATCCTGAGCTGATCGAAGGGGACGGGAGGGAGAGTATCTAGAGACAAGTTCTGAGATGTAGGGGGGAGCAGTGCAGTTGAGAGCTTTATATGTCAGGGTGAGGATTTTATGTTTAATCCTAGAGGCAAGAGGAAGCCAGTGAAGGGATTGGCAGAGAGGTGCAGCAGATGAAGAGCGACGAGTAAGGAAGATGAGCCTGGCAGAGGCATTCATAATGGATTGTAAAGGAGCTATGCGGCAGCTAGGTAGACCAGAGAGGACGGAATTGCAGTAGTCGAGGTGGGAAAGGATGAGAGAGTGGATTAAAATCTTGGTTGTATCTTGTGTAAGGAAATGTCTAATTTTATCAATGTTTTTAAGGTGGAAGCGGCAGGCTTTAGCCAAGGACTGAATGTGAGGAGTGAAGGAAAGATCTGAGTCAAGTGTGACCCCAAGACATCGGGCGTGCGGGGTAGGGGTAATGATGGAATTATCAACAGTTATAGAAATTTTGGGGGTTGGAGACATTGGAAGAAGGGGGGAAAATAAGGAGTTCAGTTTTGGAGAGACATCCAAGATGAGATGTGAGAAAGACAGTTAGTGACACGGGTTAGTAAGGAAGGAGGTAGGTCTGGTGCAGAGAGGTAGATTTGGGTGTCATCGGCATACAAATGGTATTGAAACCCATGGGACTTTATTAAGGAACCTAGTGACGACGTGTAGATTGAAAAGAGAAGGGGACCAAGGACTGAGCCTTGAGGTACCCCAACAGAAAGTGGTAATGGGGCAGAGGATGCTCCGGAGAAGGCTACGCTAAATGTACGGTTAGTCAGATAAGAAGAGAACCACGAGAGAGCTGTGTCACAGATGCCGAAGGATTGGAGGGTTTGACGCAGAAGAGGGTGATCAACAGTGTCAAAGGCTGCAGACAGGTCAAGGGGGATAAGCAGAGAGAAGTGGCCTTTGGATTTTGCTGTAAGTAGGTCATTGGTAACCTTGATAATTGCTGTCTCTGTAGAGTGATGGGAACGAAATCCAGATTGCAGTGGGTCAAGAAGAGAGTTTAGTGTAAGGAAATGGGATAGACGTGCGTAAACTAGCTTTTTGAGGAGGCTTGAGGCAAGAGTGAGTAGGGAAATAGGGCGGTAATTGGAAGGGGAGGTTGGATCAAGGGAAGGTTTTTTGAGGATAGGTGTGACCAGTGCATGTTTTAGAGATGAGGGAAATATACCAGTGCTGAGGGAGAGGTTGAAAATGTGTGTGAGTATGGGGGTGAGGGTAGAAGAGAGGGAGGGGAGTAGCTGTGAGGGGATGCATCGATAGGTGAAAATTAGATCAAGGGAATGACCATCTTTGTGAGTGGGAGAGTCAGTCCATTGTGACAGGCCGAAAGAGGAAGTCAGTTGAAGAAGTTGTATTGCAGAGGAGGCATTGGGATTGTCAAGAGGGATGTTAAAGTCGCCAAGAATGAGGGCAGGGGTGTCTGAGGAAAGGAAATAAGGAAGCCTGGCAGCAAAGTGATCTAAAAATTGAGTTGGGGAGCCAGGGGGGCAGTATATGACTGCAACACGTATAGAGAGGGGAGAGAATAACCGAATCATGTGTGCTTCAAATGAAGAAAATGTGAGGGAAGAGAAGGGCTGCATTTGTTGGAAGGTGCAACGAGAGGAAAGTAAAATACAGACACCACCTCCTTGTCTATTACCAGACCTAGGAGTGTGGCTGAAATGGAGACCCCCATGTGCCAGTGCAGCAGTGGATGCTGTGTCTGAAGCAGAGAGCCAGGTTTCTGTAAGAGCCAGAAGGTTAAGAGAGTGGGAGATAAAGAAATCAAGGATAGAAGTGAGCTTGTTGCAGACAGAGCGAGAGTTCCAAAGTGCACAAGTGAAGGGGGAGGGTTTTTTAGATGTAAGAGGAATGCGATTAAGGTTACCAGAGTTTAGTTTATGAAGTCTATTGAAAGGCACACAAGGATGTGAAAGGTTAGGAGGTTGTGAGGGACCAGGATTAGGGGAGATGTCGCCAGCAGCTAGTATGAGCAAGAGGGAGAGTGACATGAGATGAGAAGCAGATTTGCAGTAATGAGAATGTTGTTTAACTGAAGTGCAGGGGGGAGAGAGAGTATTTAGGAATATGTAGAGTTCATGAGTACAAAAGTAAGGTGAGTATAAGAGAGATGGGCTAATGAACAGTGCAGGTGGAGAGGGAGAAGGAGTAACTGAGTAATGTAGTTTGTTATAGAGACAAGAGGTAGCAAAAAGGAATATGAAGATATTGAGCATTATTATGAAAGTGGGAACCAAGTAAACACATAAGACACAGTGTTACAGCAGCACTTACAAAAGGATACAATGAGATACATAAAACATAGTATTACAAGAGTACTTGCCTTATGCCTTGCCCCTTGCCCAATCCTTGTTCAATTCTTGTATAATTCTTAAAAATTAGTGCCTCACTTATAAAATGTTCACTTTGAAAATGTGAACATTTGCTATTGTTAAAAAGTACACAGCCCTGTAAGCAGTGCACCCCCTGTGCGTGTGATAGTGCTAGTAACGATTTTCTCACCATACATGAAAATATTGGTTTGAGTTACTCTAAAGTGAATTGCTCTTGAGATAAATATATAGTTGCAAAAATAAACACTTTTAGGATATTCAACTATAATATATAAAATATCCAGCTCATAAAAAGCAACTGATAAATGGGGTTATTGAGTAACAAAAATACTATACGTTTGTAACTCCACGTACTTGTTACTTAAAGGGATCGTAAACCCCAAAATGTTATTTTATGATTCAGATAGAACATACAATTTTAAACAACTTTACAATTTAATTCTATTATGCTCTTGTTATCCATTGCTGAAGGGAAGGCATTGCACTACTGACAGGAAGCTGAAAATATCTATTTAGCCAATCACAAGAGACAAATGTGTTCAGGCACCAATTAGCAGCAGCTCCCACTAGTGTATGATATGTGCGTATTCATTTTTTACCAAGGGATACTAAGAGAACGAAGCACATTTGAAAATAGAAGTGAATTTAAAAGTGTCTTAAAATGGCATGCTCTATCTAAATCATGCAAGTTTAATTTTGACTTTCCTATCCCTTTAATAGCTGGTTTAGCTGGTTATAAAACAGTGAAATTCAGTAAAAGGTATAAAGTAGCAGAGACATTGAAATGTGAGCCAAATACCTGAATATTTGTGTAGCCACCAATCACCAGCTAGCTCCCAGTAGTGCATAGCTGTTCCTGATTCTACCTAGGTATGCTTTTTAACAAATGATTAAAAAAAGAACACAGTAAATTAAAAAACCTCAGTCTCTTAAAAATGCATGCACTATCTGAACCAGGAGACCTCAATTTTGACTTTAAATGCAGTTGACATATTTATGATGCACATTCTTACTGTGTGTGTCTTTAAGAGCAGAGGTTGTGTTTGTGGTGTGTGTGATCATTATGTCTATATGTAATGTGCTTCTAAGCATCTTGCTACCTGTGTGCTAGGAAAGATTTAACTTTGCATATTTTACTGCTGTGTTATATTTAGCACCTACACTACATAGGACAGAGTTACTAAATGGTTGTGCTGCTAAGTTCCCATGTCAATATTTTCTGTTTTTTTAAAAAAAAAACAATTAAATATTCTATGGTATATACAATGTGAGCCATTTAATGGTGGTACTGTGCTTCAAATATGCATTTGCTGATTATGCAATTCTAATGTATTTAATGGCCCTTTAAATCCTTAAAGTGTCAAAAGATGGCAGTTTTTAATATACCTATATTACATTTTTTAAACAGATGCACCTTTACTAAGAAAACAATGCTTTATATTTTTATACTTGTGGGGCGTCTATCAATAGAACTGTGGGAGTTTTATGTAGCAATCAGTGAAATTCTATCTTACAGAACAGTATTGCACTCATATATTTCCTGTTAGATTTAAAGTGATGGTAAAGTCATCTGTTGTGCAATACATAATCCTTTTTCTTTTACCATAACTAGCACATCGATGTGCTTATATAAATAAAAAAACATTTATTCACTCTGTAATGCCGATTTTATTTCCCTCTCCGTACAGTGTTTCAAACAGCCTCTCTATGGCCTAGATTTGGAGTTCGGCGGTAGCCGTCAAAACCAGCGTTAGAGGCTCCTAACGCTGGTTTTGGGTGCCCGCTGGTATTTGGAGTCAGTGATTAAAGGGTCTAACGCTCACTTTTCAGCCGCGACTTTTCCATACCGCAGATCCCCCTACGCCATTTGCGTAGCCTATCTTTTCAATGGGATCTTTCTAACGCTGGTATTTAGAGTCGTTTCTGAAGTGAGCGTTAGAGCTCTAACGACAATATTCCAGCCGCCTGAAAATAGCAGGAGTTAAGAGCTTTCTGGCTAACGCCGGTTTATAAAGCTCTTAACTACTGTACCCTAAAGTACACTAACACCCATAAACTACCTATGTACCCCTAAACCGAGCTCCCCCCACATCGCCGCCACTCGATTAAAATTTTTAACCCCTAATCTGCCGACCGCCACCTACGTTATACTTATGTACCCCTAATCTGCTACCCCTAACACCGCCGACCCCTATATTTATTAACCCCTAACCTGCCCCCCACAACATCGCCGCCAGCTACTTAAAATAATTAACCCCTAATCTTCCGACCGCAAAGCGCCGCCACCTACGTTATCCCTATGTACCCCTAATCTGCTACCCCTAACACCGCCGACCCCTATATTATATTTATTAACCCCTAATCTGCCCCCCACAACGTCGCCGACACCTGCCTACACTTATTAACTCCTAATCTGCCGAGCGGACCTGAGCGCTACTATAATAAAGTTATTAACCCCTAATCCGCCTCACTAACCCTATCATAAATAGTATTAACCCCTAATCTGCCCTCCCTAACATCGCCGACACCTACCTTCAATTATTAACCCCTAATCTTCCGATCGGAGCTCACCGCTATTCTAATAAATGTATTAACCCCTAAAGCTAAGTCTAACCCTAACACTAACACCCCCCTAAGTTAAATATAATTTTTATCTAACGAAATAAATTAACTCTTATTAAATAAATGATTCCTATTTAAAGCTAAATACTTACCTGTAAAATAAACCCTAATATAGCTACAATATAAATTATAATTATATTATAGCTATTTTAGGATTAATATTTATTTTACAGGCAACTTGGTAATTATTTTAACCAGGTACAATAGCTATTAAATAGTTAATAACTATTTAATAGTTACCTAGTTAAAATAATAACAAATTTACCTGTAAAATAAATCCTAACCTAAGATATAATTAAACCTAACACTACCCTATCAATAAAATAATTAAATAAACTACCTACAATTACCTACAATTAACCTAACACTACACTATCAATAAATTAATTAAACACAATTCCTACAAATAAATACAATTAAATAAACTAGCTAAAGTACAAAAAATAAAAAAGAACTAAGTTACAGAAAATAAAAAAATATTTACAAACATAAGAAAAATATTACAACAATTTTAAACTAATTACACCTACTCTAAGCCCCCTAATAAAATAACAAAGCCCCCCAAAATAAAAAATTCCCTACCCTATTCTAAATTAAAAAAGTTACAAGCTCTTTTACCTTACCAGCCCTGAACAGGGCCCTTTGTGGGGCATGCCCCAAGAATTTCAGCTCTTTTGCCTGTAAAAAAAAACATACAATACCCCCCCCCCAACATTACAACCCACCACCCACATACCCCTAATCTAACCCAAACCCCCCTTAAATAAACCTAACACTAAGCCCCTGAAGATCTTCCTACCTTGTCTTCACCATCCAGGTATCACCGATCCGTCCTGGCTCCAAGATCTTCATCCAACCCAAGCGGGGGTTGGCGATCCATAATCCGGTGCTGAAGAGGTCCAGAAGAGGCTCCAAAGTCTTCCTCCTATCCGGCAAGAAGAGGACATCCGGACCGGCAAACATCTTCTCCAAGCGGCATCTTCGATCTTCTTCCATCCGGAGCGAAGTGGCAGGATCCTGAAGACCTCCAGCGCGGAACATCCATCCGGACCGACGACTGAACGACGAATGACTGTTCCTTTAAGGGACGTCATCCAAGATGGCGTCCCTCGAATTCCGATTGGCTGATAGGATTCTATCAGCCAATCGGAATTAAGGTAGGAATTTTCTGATTGGCTGATGGAATCAGCCAATCAGAATCTAGTTCAATCCGATTGGCCGATCCAATCAGCGAATCAGATTGAGCTCGCATTCTATTGGCTGATCGGAACAGCCAATAGAATGCGAGCTCAATCTGATTGGCTGATCGGATCATCCAATCGGATTGAACTTGATTCTGATTGGCTGATTCCATCAGCCAATCAGAAAATTCCTACCTTAATTCCGATTGGCTGATAGAATCCTATCAGCCAATCGGAATTCGAGGGACGCCATCTTGGATGACGTCCCTTAAAGGAACAGTCATTCGTCGTTCAGTCGTCGGTCCGGATGGATGTTCCGCGCTGGAGGTCTTCAGGATCCTGCCACTTCGCTCCGGATGGAAGAAGATCGAAGATGCCGCTTGGAGAAGATGTTTGCCGGTCCGGATGTCCTCTTCTTCCCGGATAGGAGGAAGACTTTGGAGCCTCTTCTGGACCTCTTCAGCACCGGATTATGGATCGCCAACCCCCGCTTGGGTTGGATGAAGATCTTGGAGCCAGGACGGATCGGTGATACCTGGATGGTGAAGACAAGGTAGGAAGATCTTCAGGGGCTTAGTGTTAGGTTTATTTAAGGGGGGTTTGGGTTAGATTAGGGGTATGTGGGTGGTGGGTTGTAATGTTGGGGGGGGTATTGTATGTTTTTTTTTACAGGCAAAAGAGCTGAAATTCTTGGGGCATGCCCCGCAAAGGGCCCTGTTCAGGGCTGGTAAGGTAAAAGAGCTTGTAACTTTTTTAATTTAGAATAGGGTAGGGAATTTTTTATTTTGGGGGGCTTTGTTATTTTATTAGGGGGCTTAGAGTAGGTGTAATTAGTTTAAAATTGTTGTAATATTTTTCTTATGTTTGTAAATATTTTTTTATTTTCTGTAACTTAGTTCTTTTTTATTTTTTGTACTTTAGCTAGTTTATTTAATTGTATTTATTTGTAGGAATTGTGTTTAACCCTTTAAGGACACAGCTTTCAGTTTGCTCAATTGTTTTATGACAGAAAAATTCCGTCATATGTCCTTAAGAGGTTAATTAATTTATTGATAGTGTAGTGTTAGGTTAATTGTAGGTAATTGTAGGTAGTTTATTTAATTATTTTATTGATAGGGTAGTGTTAGGTTTAATTATATCTTAGGTTAGGATTTATTTTACAGGTAAATTTGTTATTATTTTAACTAGGTAACTATTAAATAGTTATTAACTATTTAATAGCTATTGTACCTGGTTAAAATAATTACAAAGTTGCCTGTAAAAAAAATATTAATCCTAAAATAGCTATAATATAATTATAATTTATATTGTAGCTATATTAGGGTTTATTTTACAGGTAAGTATTTAGCTTTAAATAGGAATCATTTATTTAATAAGAGTTAATTTATTTCGTTAGATAAAAATTATATTTAACTTAGGGGGGTGTTAGTGTTAGGGTTAGACTTAGCTTTAGGGGTTAATCCATTTATTAGAATAGCGGTGAGCTCCGATCGGAAGATTAGGGGTTAATAATTGAAGGTAGGTGTCGGCGATGTTAGGGAGGGCAGATTAGGGGTTAATACTATTTATGATAGGGTTAGTGAGGCGGATTAGGGGTTAATAACTTTATTATAGTAGCGCTCAGGTCCGCTCGGCAGATTAGGGGTTAATAAGTGTAGGCAGGTGTCGGCGACGTTGAGGGGGGCAGATTAGGGGTTAATAAATATAATATAGGGGTCGGCGATGTTAGGGCAGCAGATTAGGGGTACATAGGGATAACGTAGGTTGCGGCGGTTTACGGAGCGGCAGATTAGGGGTTTAAAAAAATATGCAGGGGTCAGCGATAGCGGGGGCGGCAGATTAGGGGTTAATAAGTGTAAGGTTAGGGGTGTTTAGACTCGGGGTACATGTTAGAGTGTTAGGTGCAGACGTAGGAAGTGTTTCCCCATAGGAAACAATGGGGCTGCGTTAGGAGCTGAACGCTGCTTTTTTGCAGGTGTTAGGTTTTTTTTTCAGCTCAAACAGCCCCATTGTTTCCTATGGGGGAATCGTGCACGAGCACGTTTTTGAGGCCGGCCGCGTCCGTAAGCAACTCTGGTATCGAGAGTTGCATTTGCGGTAAAAATGCTCTACGCTCCTTTTTTGGAGCCTAACGCAGCATTTGTTTGAACTCTCGATACCAGAGTTAAATTTATGGTGCGGCCAGAAAAAAGCCCGCGGAGCGTTAACAGCCCTTTTACCGCCGAACTCCAAATCTAGGCCTATATTTTTTCACCGGTGCAGCTTTCATTGACAACGCTTTTAGCCAATCATCAGCTCACCATGCGCCCTATGTGAAATATGTATGCGCACTTCTTACGCTAACTGCTCATTGCTATATGACACTACGCACCGATCGGCTAAAACCAGGAGCTGAGTATTCTCATATAGCAATGCGCAGTTAGCGTAAGCAAAGACTTAGTGTAGATGTCGGGAGCGTGCGGTACATATTTCACATAGGGCGCATGGTGAGCTGATGATTGGCTAAAAGCGTTGTCAATCAAAGCTGCACCGGTGAAAACATATAGGCCTAGATTTAGAGTTCGGCGGTAAAAGGGCTGTTAACGCTCCGCGGGTTTTTTTCTGGCCGCACCATAAATTTAACTCTGGTATCGAGAGTTCAAACAAATGCTGCGTTAGGCTCCAAAAAAGGAGCGTAGAGCATTTTTACCGCAAATGCAACTCTCGATACCAGAGTTGCTTACGGACGCGGCCGGCATCAAAAACGTGCTCGTGCACGATTCTCCCATAGGAAACAATGGGGCTGTTTGAGCTGAAAAAAAACCTAACACCTGCAAAAAAGCAGCGTTCAGCTCCTAACGCAGCCCCATTGTTTCCTATGGGGAAACACCTCCTAAGTCTGCACCTAACACCCTAACATGTACCCCGAGTCTAAACACCCCTAACCTTACACTTATTAACCCCTAATCTGCCGCCCCCGCTATCGCTGACCCCTGCATTACACTTTTAACCCCTAATCTGCCGCTCCGTAAACCGCCGCCACCTACGTTATCCCTATGTACCCCTAATCTGCTGCCCTAACATCGCCGACCCCTATGTTATATTTATTAACCCCTAATCTGCCCCCCACAACGTCGCCGACACCTACCTACACTTATTAACCCCTAATCTGCCGAGCGGACCTGAGCGCTACTATAATAAAGTTATTAACCCCTAATCCGCCTCACTAACCCTATCATAAATAGTATTAACCCCTAATCTGCCCTCCCTAACATCGCCGACACCTACCTTCAATTATTAACCCCTAATCTGCCGACCGGAGCTCACCGCTATTCTAATAAATGTATTAACCCCTAAAGCTAAGTCTAACCCTAACACTAACACCCCCCTAAGTTAAATATAATTTTTATCTAACGAAATAAATTAACTCTTATTAAATAAATAATTCCTATTTAAAGCTAAATACTTACCTGTAAAATACATCCTAATATAGCTACAATATAAATTATAATTATATTATAGCTATTTTAGGATTAATATTTATTTTACAGGCAACTTTGTAATTATTTTAACCAGGTACAATAGCTATTAAATAGTTAAGAACTATTTAATAGTTACCTAGTTAAAATAATTACAAATTTACCTGTAAAATAAATCCTAACCTAAGATATAATTAAACCTAACACTACCCTATCAATAAAATAATTAAATAAACTACCTACAATTACCTACAATTAACCTAACACTACACTATCAATAAATTAATTAAACACAATTGCTACAAATAAATAACATTAAATAAACTATCTAAAGTACAAAAAATAAAAAAGAACTAAGTTACAGAAAATAATAAAATATTTACAAACATAAGAAAAATATTACAACAATTTTAAACTAATTACACCTACTCTAAGCCCCCTAATAAAATAACAAAGCCCCCCAATATAAAAAATTCCCTACCCTATTCTAAAATACAAATATTACAAGCTCTTTTACCTTACCAGCCCTGAACAGGGCCCTTTGCGGGGCATGCCCCAAGAATTTCAGCTCTTTTGCCTGTAAAAAAAAACATACAATACCCCCCCCCCAACATTACAACCCACCACCCACATACCCCTAATCTAACCCAAACCCCCCTTAAATAAACCTAACACTACCCCCCTGATGATCTTCCTACCTTGTCTTCACCATGCCAGGTTCACCGATC
This sequence comes from Bombina bombina, assembly GCF_027579735.1. NCBI lineage: Eukaryota > Metazoa > Chordata > Amphibia > Anura > Bombinatoridae > Bombina > Bombina bombina. Next base: position 718,283,928 of record NC_069499.1, on the reverse strand, counting down.
CGTCCTGGCTCCAAGATCTTCATCCAACCCAAGCGGGGGCTAGACATCCACTGAAGAAGTCCAGAAGAGGGTCCAAAGTCTTCCTCCTATCCGGCAAGAAGAGGACATCCGGACCGGCAAACATCTTCTCCAAGCGGCATCTTCTATCTTCTTCCATCCGATGACGACCGGCTCCATCTTGAAGACCTCCAGCGCGGATCCATCCTCTTCTTCCGACGACTAGACGACGAATGACGGTTCCTTTAAGGGACGTCATCCAAGATGGCGTCCCTCGAATTCCGATTGGCTGATAGGATTCTATCAGCCAATCGGAATTAAGGTAGGAATTTTCTGATTGGCTGATGGAATCAGCCAATCAGAATATAGTTCAATCCGATTGGCTGATCCAATCAGCCAATCAGATTGAGCTCGCATTCTATTGGCTGTTCCGATCAGCCAATAGAATGCGAGCTCAATCTGATTGGCTGATTGGATCAGCCAATCGGATTGAACTATATTCTGATTGGCTGATTCCATCAGCCAATCAGAAAATTCCTACCTTAATTCCGATTGGCTGATAGAATCCTATCAGCCAATCGGAATTCGAGGGACGCCATCTTGGATGACGTCCCTTAAAGGAACCGTCATTCGTCGTCTAGTCGTCGGAAGAAGAGGATGGATCCGCGCTGGAGGTCTTCAAGATGGAGCCGGTCGTCATCGGATGGAAGAAGATAGAAGATGCCGCTTGGAGAAGATGTTTGCCGGTCCGGATGTCCTCTTCTTGCCGGATAGGAGGAAGACTTTGGACCCTCTTCTGGACTTCTTCAGTGGATGTCTAGCCCCCGCTTGGGTTGGATGAAGATCTTGGAGCCAGGACGGATCGGTGAACCTGGCATGGTGAAGACAAGGTAGGAAGATCATCAGGGGGGTAGTGTTAGGTTTATTTAAGGGGGGTTTGGGTTAGATTAGGGGTATGTGGGTGGTGGGTTGTAATGTTGGGGGGGGGGTATTGTATGTTTTTTTTTACAGGCAAAAGAGCTGAAATTCTTGGGGCATGCCCCGCAAAGGGCCCTGTTCAGGGCTGGTAAGGTAAAAGAGCTTGTAATATTTGTATTTTAGAATAGGGTAGGGAATTTTTTATTTTGGGGGGCTTTGTTATTTTATTAGGGGGCTTAGAGTAGGTGTAATTAGTTTAAAATTGTTGTAATATTTTTCTTATGTTTGTAAATATTTTATTATTTTCTGTAACTTAGTTCTTTTTTATTTTTTGTACTTTAGATAGTTTATTTAATGTTATTTATTTGTAGCAATTGTGTTTAATTAATTTATTGATAGTGTAGTGTTAGGTTAATTGTAGGTAATTGTAGGTAGTTTATTTAATTATTTTATTGATAGGGTAGTGTTAGGTTTAATTATATCTTAGGTTAGGATTTATTTTACAGGTAAATTTGTAATTATTTTAACTAGGTAACTATTAAATAGTTCTTAACTATTTAATAGCTATTGTACCTGGTTAAAATAATTACAAAGTTGCCTGTAAAATAAATATTAATCCTAAAATAGCTATAATATAATTATAATTTATATTGTAGCTATATTAGGATGTATTTTACAGGTAAGTATTTAGCTTTAAATAGGAATTATTTATTTAATAAGAGTTAATTTATTTCGTTAGATAAAAATTATATTTAACTTAGGGGGGTGTTAGTGTTAGGGTTAGACTTAGCTTTAGGGGTTAATACATTTATTAGAATAGCGGTGAGCTCCGGTCGGCAGATTAGGGGTTAATAATTGAAGGTAGGTGTCGGCGATGTTAGGGAGGGCAGATTAGGGGTTAATACTATTTATGATAGGGTTAGTGAGGCGGATTAGGGGTTAATAACTTTATTATAGTAGCGCTCAGGTCCGCTCGGCAGATTAGGGGTTAATAAGTGTAGGTAGGTGTCGGCGACGTTGTGGGGGGCAGATTAGGGGTTAATAAATATAACATAGGGGTCGGCGATGTTAGGGGTAGCAGATTAGGGGTACATAGGGATAACGTAGGTGGCGGCGATTTGCGGTCGGAAGATTAGGGGTTAATTATTTTAAGTAGCTTGCGGCGACGTTGTGGGGGGCAAGTTAGGGGTTAATAGATATAATACAGGGGTCGGCGGTGTTAGGGGCAGCAGATTAGGGGTACATAAGTATAACGTAGGTGGCGGTCGGCAGATTAGGGGTTAAAAATTTTAATCGAGTGGCGGCGATGTGGGGGGACCTCGGTTTAGGGGTACATAGGTAGTTTATGGGTGTTAGTGTACTTTAGGGTACAGTAGTTAAGAGCTTTATAAACCGGCGTTAGCCAGAAAGCTCTTAACTCCTGCTATTTTCAGGCGGCTGGAATCTTGTCGTTAGAGCTCTAACGCTCACTGCAGAAACGACTCTAAATACCGGCGTTAGGAAGATCCCATTGAAAAGATAGGCTACGCAAATGGCGTAGGGGGATCTGCGGTATGGAAAAGTCGCGGCTGAAAAGTGAGCGTTAGACCCTTTAATCACTGACTCCAAATACCAGCGGGCGCCCAAAACCAGCGTTAGGAGCCTCTAACGCTGGTTTTGACGGCTACCGCCGAACTCTAAATCTAGGCCATAGAGAGGCTGTTTGAAACACTGTACGGAGAGGGAAATAAAATCGGCATTACAGAGTGAATAAATGGTTTTTTATTTATATAAGCACATCGATGTGCTAGTTATGGTAAAAGAAAAAGGATTATGTATTGCACAACAGATGACTTTACCATCACTTTAAGACTGAAATGAACATATTTAATCTAAATTTTAATTTTTTCATGCAAAGCTGTGTTTAACATTTTTAAATAATGCATGTTAGATCATTTTAGAAGTTACTGTCCCTTTAAACAAATTTTTTTAAAGAGCTTCATCATCCACTTGCAGTAAATAATGTGCTTCTCTGTGCTTAGTGCTGCCCATACTGACTGGCGCTGAATAAATGCACAAGGGACACCCAGTGGGACAGAACTGAGAGATAAAGGGGAAAAGAAAAACTGCTTTGAACTTTCCCAGGACTCTACTCTGCAGGTAGTGAGATTCTTTTGTAGAATATTAATGTCATCTAGTTGAGTGTTAACAGTTACTAAATTATACACAAGCAGACTTTTCATTTTTATTTTAGATGAGCAGTAGCTTAATTTAGTTTTCATTTTGTTGATATATAAAACACGTAGCCATATTTTGTTATTATTACTAATATATTTATTATAATGCACCAGCAGATTCTGCAGCGCTATACAGGGAGTACGATAACTAAAGACAAGAGAGGGAAGGAAGACTGGGGCGGAAGGAATTAGAGAGTTTACAACGTAAATTATACATATATGTTTGAAATACTGACAATCTGGATCTGAATATAATGATGAAGCTTTGGGGTTGATTTATCAAGCTGCAGCGGACAGGGGCGTACATATGCGCACCTGTCCACTGCAGCTCGCCTCTAGGAGCTGTCAATATCCCCAGTCGGACAAGACCGGGGAGATTGAAATTCCCCTCCTAAGAGGTTGCGAGAGGTTAGAGAAGCAGCATAGTCTTAGCCAGAAATGTATGATCCCCAGCAGAGACTTATTCATCCAAGATTCAAATAGTTGTATCAAAAACTGCACACTTGAACCATATCATTATCAATTGTGACTCAGATAGCAAAAATTCCCTTGATAGGGACACCCATTCAGAGCGGGTATTGCAAGGTAAAGTGATTTTTGAGTCACAACGATTGTATTTTTATACGACCTTGCTTAGGGAGACATTGTTCTAAATGTCAACGTAACTCCGTGCTTATCCTTCTCTTTATGGTTCCATACAAACAGCTACTTTCATCACCGGGACCAAACAGTAGCGGTATTTTGCGTGCATCACGTGACCTGGTCGGCTTAGCCAATACCGACGCGCGCTTCACCTGCTCGTCTGAAGTTCAGACCGGGCTTCGTCAGGGCGTTATTCAGCTATTCAAAGGACTTTTTTAGAGGTAAAAGAGCTGTTTAACTTAGGGCAATGCCTTACAAAAGGCCCTTTCCAGACTATTGATAGTTTAGATTGGGGGTGTTTTTATTTGGGGGGGGCTTTTTTATTTTCATAGGGATTAGGTATAAAAAATAATATTTTTGATAGTTTTGTTTATTTTTTTCTGTAATGTTAGACTTTTTTATTTTTTGTAATTTAATGTTAGTTTTTTTAATTGTATTTTAGTAGTAATTGGGGTTAATTTAGGGGGTGTTAGGTTAGGGGGCTTAGTAAATAAATTAGTTATTTGCGTTGTGGGGGGTTGTTGGTATAGGGGTTAATATATTAATTAGGGTTATTGCGATGTGGGGGTTTGGCGGTTTATGGGGTTAATAGGTTAATTAGGTTTATTGCGATGTGGGGAGTTGGCGGTTTAGGGGTTAGTATTTTAATTGTGTTATTTGTGAATTAGGGGTTAAAAACTTTATTATTTTCATGCGGGCGGTTACGTGTTTTTATTTTTATTTCTTGCGTGGGGTTACGCGTTTTTTAGTTATTTTGTGCGGGTGGTTGCGTTTTTTTTTTTTTTAAGGATTCGGGTTTGCCTATGCTGCATCCAGGTGGATTCCAAAAATGGCAGGGTGGTGAAACTCGGTGGATTCTTTCACCACCCTGCCATTTTCAGAATCCACCAGGATGCAGCTTCGCTGCAACCAGTGGGATTCTTCTGGCTGCGTGCGCAGCCAACATTCTTTTGGCTGCCTTGCACAGCCAACATTCCTTTGAGGATGCATGCGCAACTGGCGACGGACTCGTTACAAACGCGATTATAGTATAGATATATATCTCTATGTATGTGTGCATATGTGTTTATGTGTTCATATGTTTATATATATCTGTAAATACATATATACACATATAAATACATAAATACATATGTACACACACATGTATATATACATACATATACATCTTTAGACATGTGTATGTACGTCTATGTTAAAGCCCATTGCCTGCCTTTTTTTCCTAACACCTGAGATCTCATATCTTTGAGCCCTTATAACTTTTTGTGCAATATTTGTTTTTAACAGTTAACCAGAGCTCTGAAGTCGTGGTAATCATTCTATCATAAATTGCAATTGCGCTCAAGTGATCAGGTTTACTTTTAACTCGTAATACCAGTGGTAAACTGACAAGCACAAACACCCGTGATAAACCCCTTATCGCTCGCGCATAAATGTTTGCGCTCCACTGGTAATCTGGCCCTAAGTTTGTATATACAGGATGAGTTCACACATATGAATGGCCATACACATCATGCTATCTAAATATATCTCAGCCATCATTGTGCTAGATTACATGTGACGCAGTATATTTTTTTTTTTTGCGTAAGTGAAAACACTGCTAGCGTTAAGCTTTTTGCGCTATTCGGGTTGCACTGGTATTATGAGTTTCAAAAAAACGCATTTTGCGCTTGCATTAACCTGCGAGAAAAACCGTGTGCGCATGCATGTATTCCCCCATACAGATCAATGGGAAAAAACACCCTACTCTCGCACAAACCCAAATCACCATAAGCCCCTAGCCTAATAGCCCCTAAACCACAACATAGCCCACCGCAAAGTTTCCACTACACTATTAACCCCTAAACCTCTACCCCGTCCACATTGCAAACTTTCTAAATAAACTATTAACCCCACAAATAAAAAATACAACCTAACACTAACACCAAAGTTGGTACTCATCGATGATGATGATGGCGGTGCTCTATGTTCATCCCGGCGGTGGTCCATCTTCATCCATATTTTTATCTTCTTCCTGGCGGTTCATCTTCTTATCTTCATCCCAGTGGTGGCGATGTTGGTCCTCCTCTTCAGAACTTTAACATGGAGCTCCTCTTCATATGGTGGTCTCCAGCCGCACACTGAAAAGTGAATGAGAGGTACCCCTTTTATATGGGGATACCATAGCTTTCCTATTGGCTGATTTGAAGAATGAAAGCTTTTTCCTTTCATTCTATTGGGTGATTTAAATTTGAAGATAAGAAGATTGACCACTGGGAAGAAGCTAAGAAGATGGATGAAGATGGGCCACCTCCAGGATGAAGAGGTCCGGGAGCGGGCTGGAGCGAGAGGGAGCGGGACCGCTACACTACGGCAAAATTTTAGGGAGTGGAAGGAGGGAAAGGACAATAAGAGTTTGGAATGGGATCTAGGAGGGGGGAGGGTATTGAGTGGGGGGGGGGGCAGCTACACTATGGAAAAAAAAATGTTTTATTACTTTTTTATATAAACGAAGCCCAATTTTACTGCAAACTAGGTACTGGCAGACAGCTGCCAGTACCTAAGTTGGCCACAAAAAAGTAGAGGGGGGAGGGTTAGAGAGCTGTTTGGGGGGGGGATCAGGGAGGTTGGGGGTAAAGGAGGATCCTACACTGAAGAAACTATATGTAAAAAAATAATAATTTTATTTTAGTACTGGCAGACTTTCTACCAGTACTTAAGATGGGGGTGACCTTTGGGGGAGTTTGGGAGGGAAGAGAGCTGTTTGAAAGGGGTCAGGGAGGGATCAGGGGGTGGGATGTGTCAGATGAGAGGCTGATTTCTACACTAAAGCTAAAATTAACCCTACAAGCTACCTAATTAACCCCTTCACTGCTGGGCGGAATAAAATTGTGGTGCGCAGCTGCATTTAGCGGCCTTCTCATTACCAAAAAGCAATATATATATATATATATGTCTGCTATTTCTGAACAAAGGGGATCCCAGAGAAGCATTTACAATTATTTGTAAAATAATTGCACAAGCTATTTGTAAATAACTTCAGTGAGAAACCTAAAGTTTGTGAAAAAGTTAACGATTTCTTTTTTATTAGATTGCATTTGGCGGTTAAATAGTGGCATGAAAAATACCAAAACGGGGCCCAGATCAATATTTTGTGTTGTCTACTAAAAAAATATATATACATGTGAAGGGTTATTCAGGGATTCCTGATCGATATCAGTGTTATAATGTAACTAATTTTGAAAAAAATGGTTTGGAAAAAGCAAAGTGCTACTTGTACTTATTGCCCTATAACTTGCAAAAAAGCAAAGAAAATGTAAACATTGGATATTTCTAAACTCAGGACAAATTTAGCATGGGTGTTTTTTGGTGGTTGTAGATGTGTGGGGGTCAAAGTTAGAAAAAGTGTGGTTTTATTACATTTTTTAATCATATTTTATAATTTTTTATAGTAAATTATATGATATGATGAAAATAATGGTATCTTTAGAAAGTCCATTTAATGGCAAGAAAAACAGTATGTGTGGGTACAGTAAATTAGTCAGAGGAAAATTACAGTTAAACACAAACACCGCAGAAATGTTAAAAAAGCTCTGGTCCCCAACAGTAAAAATGGTCTGGTCACTAATGGGTTAAGGGGTATTAGAATAGGATTAATTATTTTATTTTTATATTGGTTACTTTTTTTAATTTTCTGTAATTTTAGATTTTTTTTATTTTCTGTAATTTTAGGGGCTTATTTTTTGTAATGTTAAATTTTGTTTTTAGTAGTGTTTTTTTAAAGGTAAGATTAGTTTTAAAAAAATTTTTTACTGGTAAGTTTTTTTATTTTTTTATTATGGTAGTTAGGATTTGTTTTGTATACTTTGGATATTACATTTTGGGTTAAGTTAGGGGTTTAGACGTTACTGTGGGGATGGCGGTTTAGGGGTTAATAGTTTATTTAGATCATTTGTAATGTGAGGGGATTGCAGTTTAGGGGTTAATAGTTCTATTTAGTGTTTGCGATGTGGGGGGATGGCGGTTTAGGGGTTAATAGTTTATTTTATTACTTTGAGATTTAGTAGGGTGGCGGTTTAGGGGTTAATAATTTATTTATGAGTGTAAGTGTATTTTTTAAGTGTTATGTGCAACTTTTTAGTTTTGTAAAACCGTTAACCACAGCTCTGAGATTGCAGTAAGGATTGAAGTGCAAAAGGTGATTTCACTTAACTTGTAATATCAGTGCCTTGAAAATGGCTTGCGAAAAGGCGATTGCGCTAGCGCAAAACTGTTTGCGCCTCACTTGTAATCTAGCACACAGTAGCCCATAGAGGTAATAAAGCGGGCGGAGGAACAGAAGATAACAAGTAGGAGTATAAATGTTTTATTATAAAATAAATATACACTTTTTTAAAAACAATAATTATGCGGTTTTGCTTGTGCACTAATATATTTTTCATTACAACATTTTTAAAGTCTGAAATTTACCATCAGTAATTTATAACATTATTGTTATATTGATCTGTCTGTAGTCCTTGAAGCAATACATAAGCACATACATTGTTATGGGGTAGTTTTATTATGGGGTAGTTTTATTATGGTGTAGTTTTATTATGGGGTAGTTTTATTATGGGGTAGTTTTACTATGGGGTAGTTTTATTATGGGGTAGTTATTTTCTATAAAATGTACTTTCTGCTATAAATAATTGTGATACCTTTTGGTGAATAATAACAGAAACTGCTAAGCAAAAAATCAACAACTATTATTTTTTATGTGCTATGCAAAAGGGGTCATTAGATTGTTTATAAATAAACAGGACTGGGTGCAAATTTAAACATAATACATTGTATTTAAATAATAAAAAAACACTGCAGCTGATGGAAACTGCCTGCAGGATAATAGCTTTATGCATGTTTAGTCTTGAATAGGAGTAGGTTATGTCAGAGGGATAATGCATTATATTCCAGCATGAAATTATCAGTATATAAGAGATTATTTAGCTTTATACAAATAAAGACACACTGGGTAATTCAACATGAACTGCAATTTTTACATTAATAAACAATAAACTGTGTTTCAGACATCTATGTTTATCTGTGTTTTTACTATTTTTAAGATAGTTAAAGGAACATGATAAATAGTAAAACGTACTAATGCAAAGAGGTTAAAGGGACAGTCTAGTCCAAAACAAACTTTCATTATTCAGATAGGGCATGTCATTTTAAACAATTTTCCACTTTACTTCTATCACCAATTTTGCTTTGTTCTCTTGGTATTCTTAGTTGAAAGCTAAATCTAGGAGGTTCATATGCTAATTTCTAAGCCTTTGAAGGCCTCCTCTTAGCTCAGGGCATTTTGACAGTTTTTCACCACTAGAGGGTGTTAGTTCATGTGTTTTATATAGATAACACTGTGCTCACGCTCGTGGAGGTACTAGGAGCCAGCACCGATTGGTTAAAATGCAAGTCTGTCAAAAGAACTGAAATAAGGGGCAGTTTGCAGAAGCTTAGATACAAGATAATCACAGAGGTAAAAAGTATATTAATATAACAGTGTTGGTTATGCAAAACTAGGGAATGGGTAATAAAGGTATTATCTTTCTTTTAAAACAATAAATAGTCTGGTGTAGACTGTCCCTTTAAGAACATAATAAAGTCTGCACCTTAGCTGGACAAGGTAAGAATATGTGTGTAACCACCAATCACAGCCCGAGTTCAGCTGAGAAGTGGATGAATAATGCCACTCCAGTGACAACTTTAACTATGTGGGAGTTAAAGGGATATGAACCCAATTTTTTTTTCATGATTTAGATAGAGCATGCAATTTTAAGCAACTTTTTAATTTACTCCTAATACTAATTTTTCTTTGTTTTCTTAGTATCTTTATTTGAAAAGCAGGAATGTAAGCCTATGAGTCGTACCATCTTTGGTTCAGCACCTGGGTAGCGCTTGCTGAATGGTGGCTAAAATGTAGCCACCAATCAGCAAGAGCTTTCCAGGGTGCTGAACCAAAAATAGGCTGGCTCCAAAATGAACATTCCTGCTTTTACAAACAAAGATACAAAGAGAACGAAGAAAATTGATAATAGGAATAAATTAGGAAGTTGCTTATAATTGCATGCTCTACCTGTATCCCTTTAAGTACATTGTTAGAGGTAAGCAGTAGTCTGTAAAATAAACTATTGCATTTTTTTGCTATTGTATTAAAGAGGGGCTGCCCAAACTATAGTCCATGGGCAATATACAGCATATTAAGGTTTGTGTGGCCCTTAGGAGACATCAGTATTTTGCTATGGAAACTGCAATTCCAGACTTTACATTTGTGTGTTTGTATCACATTCTGTAAATTTGAGAAATATATAAAATAATTCAGTTAATTAATAGTAGCTAATTACCTATATCATTTAAACTACAAATGAGATTATAATGTATTTGTGTTTTAAGGGGTTATCTTTAGCATAAGTGTGAGTATAAAGTAATGTGATCCACAGTCTATCCCGATATTCAGAACTGGCTGAATAAAAACAGGACGTCATCCCTTCATTACAGGAACATTAAATAAAAAATGTAATTCCCTATAAAAAGGTTTAAATATGAGCAGCATATACAAAGTAAATACAAATGCATACTAGAAACACAATAAAAAGGCACTTAGGGGCATATTTATCAAACTCCATATGGAGCTTGATGCCCCGTGTTTCCGGCGAGCCTGAAACAGAAGTTATGAAGGGTCGGTCTAAAGACCGCTGCTCCATAACCTGTCCGTCTGCTCTGAGGCCGCGGACAGAAATCGACAGAAATCAACCCAATCGAATGCGATCAGGTTGATTGACACCCCTGCTAAAGGCCGATTGGCCGCGAATCTGCAGGGGGCGGTATTGCACCAGCAGTTCACAGGAACTGCTGGTGCAATGATAAATGCAGAGAGCATATGATGTCGCTATATCGGATCATGTCCGCTCACACCGTAATAAATATGCCCCTATGTCTAAATTTCAAATAAGCAGTAGATTTTTTTTCTAAACAATTTTAAAGTTAGTTACATTTTCCTTTCGCTTCATCATGTAACAGCCATCAGCCAATCATAAAATGCATATACGTATATAATGCAAATTCTTGCACATGCTTGGTAGGCCCCGGTGCCTCAGAAAGTGTGCATATAATAAGATTGTGCACATTTTGAGAATGCAAGTGAACTGGAAAGTTATTCACAGTTGGGTGCTCTATCTGAATCCTAAAAGTTTAATTTTGACTTTAGTGGTCCTTTCATTTTTAATACAGATCTTTTGCAATGCCATACTTTTATAGCTAATATATGCTATGCATACAAACAACTGTCTCTTTTATTATATGTAGCTCAACAACATTGACCCTGCAACATTCTACTTAAACAGTGCAGGGGTTGATTTATATAAACAGTACTCAAGTATCTATATAAGGTGTTTGTTTATTAACTAGAAGGGGGTAGTTTTTAAAATCTAAAAGCGCCTGTACGGCAAATACCCACAAAAAATAGAGAGCTGAGATATATAAGTATAAATAAAAACTTTTATTATATTTAAACAATATAGTTTAAAAACATAATTCAATGAAAATTTCTAAATGAGCAGATTCAACTAACATAAATAATGTATAAAAAAAGTAGTAAGATTAAAGGAACGTAGTAGAAATGGTTTCTCTAATATTAATGTTAATGCCCAAAATAATATCCGTGGTTGGCCAACCTAATGATAAAAATTTTGCTATTTCATGCAGTGTTTAAAATAATAGACTCAATGAGCCTGTATCAATTTTCTGTGTCAGTTTTAGTATCAAATTTCACTTGCAATATCACAATTGTATAATAAAAATAAAAATAAAAAAGACTCCTGATTCAATTCGGTACAATAGGCAGCAGCTAGCAACACAAATAGAATGGAAGTGGTGGTAGCGAGGTCTTTCAGCTTATATTTCTTATATTTAGAAGCGTGATCACCAAAGTTAGTGGAGATAATACTGATATAGTCCGTACTTTTTCTAGTTATAAATCCAACAGTTTTTGAGGAAAAAGGGCAATCCTATAAGTGCACTTAGTTCAAGATGTACCTGTTTGATCTTTGAATAATATTTCCTCTGTGTGAGCTATCCGCAGCTGATCCTGGAGCGGTGTTACCCAGCGTCTTGACCGCTGTACTCCCCAGACTTCGCGCCTTCTCCGGATAAGGCGGTGATTGGTTCTCTGTTGGGGGAGTGCCTACTTTCGGCAGTGGATTGACGGCTCTACAGCTGATCCTCTCTTCTGATCCGTGATTTCGATTAGGAGATTCGCAACGCGTTTCCGCTGAAAACACTTCAGCCTTTGTTTATTAACTACAAAACAATCTATATTTTGATTAGTGGTTATGTTAAAGTAAGAGGGTTTTGATGAAGCAATAGGATGTTTTTATATTTACCTTTGACTTTATGTCATTCTAGAAATAGAAAATCAACCTGTTCCTACAAATATTTCCTTTATTGAGGATCCATTACCACAAGCATATAAAGAGATGTCAATCTCTGGTTAGTTTCCTGACTAGCATACCAGGAGTCATGTCTAAACAATAGTATATATCGCAGTTTCAACCCCAAAAAGAAGATTCAATGATCAGTGTTTCCTCTACTAAAAGCTTCTCTAGATATGCCCATAACAAAATGACTGGCAATATACTTTTACATAAAGATGTGAGTGATGTGTAGGAGTTGCTGACTCGGTACAAAGGAAGATAATTGTGATATGGGGTAAAGTTGGCTTTTATAGTTGCTCTGTGAGCTGGGTGATGGATTCCGCCTGTATTAGACGCTGGAAGGCTCTGCGCTCAGACAAGCTATTACACGCACTGGTGATGAGCATCAGGTGTTTGTGGAATTCCAGGAAAATCTGCTTTTCTATTCAGTGAGATGAATAAAAGACAAGTCAGTGAGACAGAACATGGTTTTAAAGGACAATAAGAAAAGTCAGGAATGATTTATGGGTCAGAAGCACAAGAATGGTGTCCAACTTTTAATTGTAGTGGGACAAATGTTTGTAGGAAAGTTAGATTAAAGACAAACTATTAGTATAAAACAGAACATCCTCTCTCTATTCAATAGCACAGTCCAGCACATCCAATATCAGCACATCAAAGTAGCATTTTAATTTTAAATAACTTTCCAGTTTACTTTTATTATCTAATCTGCTTTGTGCTCTTGGAATCCTTTGCTGAAAAACACCTGGTTTGGGTGATACCTGGTTTGGGTGCAGAAAAGCACTACTGAGAGCTAGGAGCTGATTGGTGGCTGCACACACATTCCTCTTGTCATTGGTTTACCTGATGTGTTCATCTGACTGCCTGCAGTGCATTGCTACTCCTTCAACTAAGAATAGCAACAGAAATAAGCACATTTGATAATAGAAGTAGATTGTGAAGTTGTTTAAAATTGTATGCTCTGTCTAAACCATGAAAAATAAATATTGGTTTCATGTGCCTTTAAGTCATTATTTATTTATGTTGTACTTACTTTAGTTCACTAGTATATCAGCTGCAAGCTCCATCTGTAACTGCAGATTGTTCTCTTTAAAACCACTAGTATATGCTGCTTATTGGTTACAGGACAAAGCTCACATACTTCACTAGTGGTGGCTCACCCAGCATAGACAACATGCATGAGATTGGTTGGGTAGTCGTTTAGTTCTCTTTTAGTCACATTTGCTGAAGTGTATTATATTCACAAAGCAGAGGCCAACATTGAGATACAGTATTATGTACTGAATGGCATGGACTAGTGTTACATACATTTCCTGAAAATACTTTATTTCTTGATTTTGAGAATTATGGTGCTGCTGCAAACCAGCAAAGTTTAACTTGCACTCCACAACTCCACACATGTAAAGCAAACACAGTTATAGAGTTAGTGAAATTCTGAAGATTGACCTTCCAGTAAAGCTAGGTCGTAAATCCCAACACCTGACAGCTCATCAGTGTGAACATTCCTGTCATAATGACGGCTAAACATTCTGCTTTATTCTCTTAAAGGGACATTATACACTTCTTGATTTTGTGTAAAAATGTGATTTGTCCTTCCCTTTCTATACAGGCCAAAAAGCAGAATCTGTAACCTAGGTCTTTTAAAAAAAATTGCAAACTGCCTATACCAGCTATGTGATTTTTGCAGCATTTGCAGGCTACAAAAAGTGCTTTTTTGTCTCTTAAGGGCAGCGGTTGCCAACCTGTGGTCTGTGGACCACTGGTAGTCCGCGAGAAGACGTTGGTGGTCCGTGACACCATCAAGCAGGAATTAATCTCCTCTGATGGTGTCACCCTGTTGCGCCGCAACTCCCTAAAGTGCCTGGCTGGACATCAGTGAAAACCAACAGAGGAGTTGTTAAATTACAATCTCCCTACGCACGTTGCATAGTACTGCACAACTTGCATAGCTAGATTGTATTTTTAACTCCTCCCGTCCGGCGTGCTATTTAGAGGAAGATGCTTCCAATCTAAAGCCAGCAGAGGTTGGTATAGTCTTCTTCTCTTGAAATAGTGGAATTAAAGTATATATAAAAAGAAAATCTTAAAAAAAAATTCTCTTATATTTAATTTATTTTCTTCCCTTTACCTATCTCTTTGTAGTCGTTTTCCTAATTCCTTCAGATGGACTTACATCTCTGTTTGTCTTCCTCCCCTCCATCTTCTTTTTTTTTTTTATTAAATATTAATTATTTTTTATTCTAATAATTTTCCCGCGCACAAAGCCATTCCACCTGAATTCCTGTAATTGCCATCCAGCAGATCAGCCATATCCCACCAGTATTATAGTAATAACCAGTAACATCAGTCGTGGTTAGCTCACATCCATATTGAGAGCTTTCTGATACAAAACGTAATTTATGACTCCAATCTGTGTCCATGATCATAAGTAGTTTTGAATAATTCCTAACTGGGGAGGTAGCTTGAAAGTCTTGTGGTCCTTTTAAACATAATTCTTTTTTTCCCACTTTGTGCCTCTCTGTTTCCAGCTCAAAAGTTGGCACTCACCCTTAATCTGTCATTTGGAAGTATTCTCTCAGTTCTGTCATTCAGTTAGTTAATTCCAAAAAATTATTCTTAAAAATGTGTAACTATATATACATAATGTAAACTTAGCTATGGTTATACTGTGTGTGTGTATATATATATATATATATATATATATATATGTGTGTGTGTGTGTATGTGTACAGATACACACACACAAACACACACATTACAGAGGTTTGTACCTTTAAAAAAAAAATCATGTTAGTGGTCCACGGGATTAAAAATTGTGAGTTTAGTGGTCCCTGAGGTCTGAAAGGTTGCCGACCCCTGCTTTAGAAAGTGTGGGACAACTGCGATTTTATACAAAACCAAGTGTTAAATTTCATTTTGAAAATTTTGCTGTGGTTAGTGCAATAGGGTACAATAAAAGGAAGAAACATTGGACAGGAAACTACCAATGCATCAGCTACTGTTCTTGTAGCACTTTCTATAGATTCTAACTACCTTTTTTCTTTTTTTTTTTCTTGAATGACAGCTTCATACATCACTTACTGTAGGCAAACACGGCTATAACATTTTCATTTTTCATACTATGCTGCACTTAATACTTTCCATCACAGTGATTTAGCATGCTCCATATAACACTAAAACACAAATGCAGAAAGCTCAGTACTATCAATATAATTCTCCTTTTTTACCCAAAATAAGTCTTGCAATTTAAATAACTCTATTGAAAGAATGGTTCCATCATTTCCAAGAAATAACACCACATTTTCATAGCTGATACAATCTTACTTTGAGTGATGACTTTTGATAATTGCATTCACAGCCGCCATTTCACATACAGTAAATATTAGAAGGTAATCATCTACCAATGAAATCAGCATGAGAACCCCACACTGAGAAGAGTAGTCCCTCTCTTGTCAAAAAGTGGGTTTAATGGGGTGAAATAGGTATGCTGGGAAAAGGCCCCTTCAGTGTATTGGGGAATGTTGATGATCACCATTTGTATGGTTACAGCCTGCATTGTAATATGGGGTGTGGCCTCTAATTCAAAGGAGGGAATTCCCCTCTTTCAAATGAGCAGTCATAAATGAATCTATATTAGGTAGGGGAGCTATTTGTTCAGCAACAATCTTCTGCCTTCTCCCCAGTGTCTAGTGTAGCAGGTAATTGCCATTGCTATGATATTACAGCCATGGAATTCTGTAGCGCTATACAAATAAATGCCAATAATAATAACCACCTACATGCTTAGTAAGCATTTATTCAAAAGAGGAGGCTTTATGAACCTCCATTTTAGAGCTCCACTACCCTTTACTAAAATCACGCTGGTGGCTAGTGTTGAAGATGATCGCCATTATAAATACGTCTTTGAAAAAACAGATTCTACTGGCCTGCCCTTGTCAACCACAGCAAAAACAAAGAGGAAATGTATCCTGCTATTAAACACCTCTTTATTGCACATGTGCATGATGACATTTCATAGACAGGAATAGAAGTGGACACAGGGATGCTCTCTGTCATTGAAAATGTCCTCTGAATCTATATTATTTTCGAAATCAATAAAATACACTAAACTATATGAAACAAATACCCATCTATGGGCTAGATTACAAGTGGAGAGGTAATTACCACTACCGCTCAAGCGTTAACTTTTTGCGCACGTCGTATAACATGCGTATTACAAGTTGAAAGTAAAAACATAGACTTCTGATATTGCAATCTCGATAACACATTCTCCCCATAGATTACAATTGTTTTGGGAGTTTGGGGAATTTCTTGATGCTTGCAGTGAGACTCCTACTGTGTGTGCATCCCTGCCGCTGGTGCGGTACAGAAAGCTGGGACCTCATGGAATATAAGCTGTGATGTTGCATGATAAAATGATTTATTAAGCTATCTGCACACTCAATGCTGTGTTTGTCTCCATCCACATGTCAGAATTATTTTTAAACCAGTTAATTTTATATCTGATGACAGCTTAACTACGTACATCAGATTTTAATGCATTATTGCATCTATAAAACTGAGCCGCTGAACCCAGAACAAGAGTGCATGCAATGATTGTTGTAGTGAGTAAATGTCTCTAATAGTGTTTAATATAATGGGATAAATTTAAAGTAAGGCTGTTGGCAGATATACAATGAACTCCCATAGTTTAAAAATAATTCTGACATGTGGATGGAGACAAACACAGCATTGAGTGTGCAGATAGCTTAGTAAATCATTTTAACATGCAACATCACAGCTTATATTCCATGAGGTCCCAGCTTTCTGCACCTCACCAGCACTAGGGGTGCACACACAGTGGTAGTCTCACTGCAAGCATCAAGAAATTCCCCCAACTCACAAAACAAGTGAGTGGTGCAGCTGCAAAAAATAAAAGTTACTCCGGCAACAGTTTTAACAAGCAGCCTGAAACTAGGATGTTTCCTCTGCTACAGGTCCTGGCCTTACACTCACAGGCTCATCATCCACGCAGACTTGCAATAAAGAAAGTGCCGACCTTGGCTAAGTTGGAGTGAGACAGTTTGGGTAACTAGTACAGTACTAGCAAGAACTAGCTAGAAGAGAATGTGATTAAGTAGCGTGCAGCACTAACAAAGCTATCAGGATTTAGTCCGGTCCACATTAGTTTGAATGCACTTGGCCAGCGGGGGCACATCTTGCCTGTGTGTGTGTAACTTATCTCACATAAGTTACTAAGTGGTACTGTGACACTAATGTCACATAAGTTACTACGTGGTACTGTGATATGAACTTAGTTAAGGACCTTACCTTTACTGGATGTGCCCACTGCCTACCCTGTCCTCTCACTTGCTGCCTCCGACTCCGTTTTGCGCCGAACAGGCTCCTCCTCCCTCACTCCGACATCCTGTGTTCCTATAGAGGAGCCTCCACTGTGGGTATATATATATTTTTTTTATACACACTACAGGGCCCTGGGGTCACTTGGGTTGAGAGACGCTGATTTAGACAACATTTAAATGTCATAATACAGCTTATATATGATGTAAGCTAAAGGTAGTTTTATATAAAAGTACCATCAGAAAGATAGTACAGTACTGTAAATCAGAAAGGTAATATATATTTTTTTAAATAAATATAAACTATTATTTGCATTTTAGAACACAGAAAACAAACCAAAGACACAGGCAAAGAAAATTGTGACTTACAAGCAGGGAAAAATAGTAATTTTTGATAATGTTTTTTTAAAAAACAAAAAACAAACATTAATTAAAAAGTTTGGCTTTCAGGAAAAGTTTCGATTTTGGAATTCTGGATTTTGGGATTTGTAAATGTATTATACTGGCATTGGAACCAGATCTTGTTCTATGTTTATCCTAGTTCTTTTTCCCTTAAAATAAATGTCAACTCATGATAAAGTGCCCAGTTTTTAAAAAAACTATTAAAAACAGGGGCACTTTCATTCATGAAAGTTTACATTGCACCGGATTTTACAAATACTTTACCTTCTTCTCCTGAAACGCCGGATTGCTGATCCCCCGCATGCAGGTCCTCTGTACTTCGTCAGCAATGATGAAACCGGCTTCCTCCAATCACGGCTTCTCCCCCAGGAGCGTCCATCTAGTGAGGCCACGTCGTGATTGGAGGAAGCCGGTTTCGTCATTGCTGTGTAAGTACAGCAGGAAGAAGCAGGCGGGGGGGGGGTTGGCGATCCAGCGTTTCAGGAGAAGAAGGTAAATATTTGTAAACTCTAGTGCAATGTAAACCTTCATGAATGAAAGTGCCCCTGTTTTTAATATTTTTTTAAAAAAACGGTCACTTTATCATGAAAGTTGACATTCACTTTAAGTTTGTGCGGGGTGGTATTTGGATAGACTGGGACTTCAGTATAATTCTACAAGTAGAATTGTCAGTCTGATGGTTTAAATACAGCATCGTCTGGGGTTGTTGTTTCTCTTGTTCAGAGAAGAATTGCCTGGTATTTCGGTGCTGGACTGTCATTGGGCAGGGTCAGACTGATATGCTACAGGATATTTTTTCTCTGTGAAGGGGCATAGTGTGCTAAAAGAGTATGCACCCTGAGTGGCACCCAAAAATGAACAGGCACGGAAGTTTTTCCAGCTTTTGTTCTGTCTCAGCTGAGTGCATCTCTCTCTTTTTATATTTATGCAAATTGCTCTTGGGTCTCCCTAAGAGTAAAAGGGGAAACCAGACGTGGACTCCTTGCACACATGCCCTTAGAGAGATGCGACTGCACCTCACTGACGAGGCCCACAGAAGGCCGAAATGATCGTCTGGGGTTGTTGTTTCTCTTGTTCAGAGAAGAATTGCCTGGTATTTCGGTGCTGGACTGTCATTGGGCAGGGTCAGACTGATATGCTACAGGATATTTTTTCTCTGTGAAGGGGCATAGTGTGCTAAAAGAGTATGCACCCTGAGTGGCACCCAAAAATGAACAGGCACGGAAGTTTTTCCAGCTTTTGTTCTGTCTCAGCTGAGTGCATCTCTCTCTTTTTATATTTATGCAAATTGCTCTTGGGTCTCCCTAAGAGTAAAAGGGGAAACCAGACGTGGACTCCTTGCACACATGCCCTTAGAGAGATGCGACTGCACCTCACTGACGAGGCCCGCAGAAGGCCGAAACGATCGTCTGGGGTTGTTGTTTCTCTTGTTCAGAGAAGAATTGCCTGGTATTTCGCTGCTGGACTGTCATTGGGCAGGGTCAGACTGATATGCTACAGGATATTTTTTCTCTGTGAAGGGGCATAGTGTGCTAAAAGAGTATGCACCCTGAGTGGCACCCAAAAATGAACAGGCACGGAAGTTTTTCCAGCTTTTGTTCTGTCTCAGCTGAGTGCATCTCTCTCTTTTTATATTTATGCAAATTGCTCTTGGGTCTCCCTAAGAGTAAAAGGGGAAACCAGACGTGGACTCCTTGCACACATGCCCTTAGAGAGATGCGACTGCACCTCACTGACGAGGCCCACAGAAGGCCGAAACGATCGTCTGGGGTTGTTGTTTCTCTTGTTCAGAGAAGAATTGCCTGGTATTTCGGTGCTGGACTGTCATTGGGCAGGGTCAGACTGATATGCTACAGGATATTTTTTCTCTGTGAAGGGGCATAGTGTGTTAAAAGAGTATGCACCCTGAGTGGCACCCAAAAATGAACAGGCACGGAAGTTTTTCCAGCTTTTGTTCTGTCTCAGCTGAGTGCATCTCTCTCTTTTTATATTTATGCAAATTGCTCTTGGGTCTCCCTAAGAGTAAAAGGGGAAACCAGACGTGGACTCCTTGCACACATGCCCTTAGAGAGATGCGACTGCACCTCACTGACGAGGCCCACAGAAGGCCGAAACGATCGTCTGGGGTTGTTGTTTCTCTTGTTCAGAGAAGAATTGCCTGGTATTTCGGTGCTGGACTGTCATTGGGCAGGGTCAGACTGATATGCTACAGGATATTTTTTCTCTGTGAAGGGGCATAGTGTGCTAAAAGAGTATGCACCCTGAGTGGCACCCAAAAATGAACAGGCACGGAAGTTTTTCCAGCTTTTGTTCTGTCTCAGCTGAGTGCATCTCTCTCTCTTTATATTTAAATACAGCACCTCCATAATAGGTATTTGTCTTCAAAAATGTAGATTTTTTTGTATTTTGTAAAAAAGAGCAAGATAATTGTCTTTAAATAATATGTTGATATTTGGTGGAAGATCTGTTCCTAAATATGCTGGCAATTCTGTTAAGGATTTTGTGTCTAAGTGTAATTAGTCATAAAGAAAGGAAAATAGTAAAAATACGACATTTGGATATCAATTCATGTGGTTGTTTCAGGATTTGTAGGAAGTGGTTAAGCCTGCTTGCTCCATGATTGACATTGTGGTTTGGGGGGAAGTGTTAGAATGCGTTGATGATCTTCTTCTATGGAACAAGCAAGTCGGATGTTCTAGTGCCTGTATATCCAATGTTTTACAAAACTGCCCAAAGTTTACTGGAGCTCTATAGATGGCTCATTGTCCATTTCTGGTGTTTTTTAAGTGAAATGGGAAAGTTATTGATATGGGATATGTAGACCTCTGAGATGGATGGTGAGAAATGGCAGCTCATTCGCTTTGGTTATAGTGTGATTGCTGAAGTCTAGAAGAATTTGGAGCATCATCATATCGAAAGTATTTGTCCTGTTTAAATGATCACATTTTACTATAATTAACTTTTCTGTGACAGGTTCACCCAAGTTGTGGGTAAAGAGCTTCTGCATAGGAAGCATGATGTTTTCTGAGTCAGTGGATTCAGGTACTCTTCAAGTCCTTATATTCTGACACTTTCCGCTGTTGTCGAATGACTTTAATTGGTCTTATAACTCTTGAATTGTAGATTCCTGTCTAGTTGTGTGATTCATTTGAAATGCCTTATGTTCCTTCTTTAATCTGTTCCACTTAAAACCGACATCTGCTAGAATGGCCTTAATAATTTGTCTAACCTGTGATAAAACAGGGGCAGACTGCTTTAGATGAAAAGAAACAGAGATCCACCTTAGTCATGGCTGGGCACTGTGTGAATTTAAAGGTGAACTATTTGGTGAAGGGTGTCTGGAGGTTTATGAAGCTGAGCTAGTGCCGTCATGGTGAGAAAACCTTAGCTCCTCTTTGCTCCTGGGTTTTGTGTCAATCTCAGGGACTTATCATTTGTGTTGTCCTTTTGAAGGTCATTGTGGGTTAAATAGTGATGTAAATAATACCTGACTAACCTGCAGTTTTGAAACATTGTCACATAACAGTCAACCCCTTTATTAATGGATTTCATGAGGACTCTCTGGAGCTGATAGCTTGCTGACCTAGGAATGGGCCAGAAATATGTATATTGGACCATAATGACATCATGATATGGTAAATTACACCATTATAAACAAAACTTATCTATTATTAGAGTTATTGTAACACTTTTATTTAATCTTGGGAACAAACCATTGGAACAACAGAATATTATGATACACACAAACATAGACAACTCTTTGGCAGACACATATGATAGCTCACTTGTCTAGATTACCCATTTAGGGAAACGTTTATTAAGTAGCATGTTGTCTTTATTCTGCTAGTTTTGAACTATTCATTGATAATGAAGTTAAAGGGATATAAATCAGTCTGTTTAATTTTTGTAATAAAAACGCATAAAGCCATTGCTTATACTTAAAGGGACAGTCTACTCCAGAATGTTTATTGTTTAAAAAGATAGATAATCCCTTTATTACCCATTCCACAGTTTTGCATAACCAACACTGTTCTAGTAATACACTTTTTACCGCTGTGATTATCTTGTTTCTAAGCCTCTTTATACTACCCGCTTATCTCAGTTCTTTTGACAGACATGCTTTTTAGCCAATCAGTGCTGACCTAAATAACTTCACGGTAGTGAGCACAATTTTTATCTATATGACAGTTGACACACATGAACTAGCAATGTCAAAATGCACTGGGATAAGATGCAATTTAACGGCTTAGAAATTAGCATATAAGCCTACCTAGGTTTAGCTTTCCTCAAAGAATACCAATAGAGCAAAGCAAATTTGATGATAGAAGTAAATTGGAAAGTTGTTTAAAATTGCATGCTATAGACATGCCCTGGCGGTTCCGGTGGAGGAGGAGCTACACAGGTGTTGCTCAGCTCGCAGCTCCAGTCCTATAGTCACTGGCGGTGGATTCCTTCGCGCCCTACCCCAAGCTCTGGGGATGTTTTTTATGGACAGTTAAGGAAGAACTACTCTGGAACCTTATTCAGTGGACTGTCATCCCACTGATTCATGCCTAACCATTAGCTACCTGGACCTGCCTCTTTGGTGGTAACTATCTACTCTACCCGGTCTAAAACAGGCACACCTACACCTTCATTGCCCCAGCCCTAGGACACTCGTCTATCCCTCTTGCGGAGCCTTGTTAACTCTCCTGGTGCTAACCCTCTTCACCCTCTCTGCGTCTGCCGCCCCCACCAGACTAACTTTAAAGACCGCATTATAGTGCTCCATTCCTATCTGTTGTCCCGCTGAGGAGCTACCTGCTGTCTCGCCATCCGGCGTCCATCTCTTTCCCTCCCCCACCAGTGCTGCATGGGAGGGAGCAGGGCCCAGGTCTTGGATCGGGGACCCGGTGTTGGGGTTGTTTTCTGTGCTGCTCTTGCTGTCGGGCGCAGCGCTGCTCTCTCCCCTCCCACCGGTGCTTGAGTTGAGTGAGGTCATCATCCGGAGCAGTGAAGTGGGAGTTCTGGTGGCGGTTCCCATTTGGATTGAGTTGCACTGCAGAGACTCGGAGACTGACGACGCGGCGGTGGGCGGCTGGACAGCGTGGGAAGGGGTGAGTCTCCCGGTATTGACTTCTTTCTATATTTTGTGGTAGCACCAGCCTGTAGTCTCTGAGGAAGATTTTCAGAAGGAGGGAAAGGAGAAGCTCGGAGGGGGAAAATTAACTCTAAAGTGCTGGAGGCGGATGGTTGTGGAGAGCTACTGAGTATGACATTATAAAGATAAATGGTCACAACTTTTGTTACTGGACGGGGACGCTGAATAAACCCTTATCCGTTACTTTGCAGCACAAGATAACTGTAAAAGCATATAACGGGTTAACAATATATGAAGAAGAGGAATAAACAGCTACAGGACTCTTTGTTACTATACTTAAATTTAGCAGCTTGGCTAATATGTTTAACTATGTCTTTTTCTGGTGCATTAGCTACAGTAATGTTATTCATAGCTGACTACATAGTATCTTATTTGTTACATTCTCACTTGGCTTATTGAGATCACAATCATATATACTCTGACTCTGCAAAAGAAATTTCTATTCCTATATGTTATCTAAAAATTTTATTGCAGCAGTTAACTGCAGTTAAACAACAGATCTCTAAGGTTATAGTCAATTACAGCAATTAAAGGGACAGTCTAGGCCAAAATAAACTTTCATGATTCAGATAGAGCATGTAATTTTAAACAATTTTCCAATTTACTTTTATTACCAATTTTGCTTTGTTCTCTTGGTATTCTTAGTTGAAAGCTTAACCTAGGAGGTTCATATGCTAATTTCTTAAACCTTTAAGCCCACCTCTTTCAGATTGCATTTTAACAGTTTTTCACCACTAGAGGGTGTTAGTTCACGTATTTCATATAGATAACACTGTGCTCGTGCACGTGAAGTTATCTGTGAGCAGGCACTGATTGGCTAGACTGCAAGTCTGTCAAAAGAACTGAAAAAAGGGGCAGTTTGCAGAGGCTTAGATACAAGATAATCACAGAGGTTAAAAGTATATTATTATAACTGTGTTGGTTATGCAAAACTGGGGAATGGGTAATAAAGGGATTATCTATCTTTTAAAACAATAAAAATTCTGGTGTAGACTGTCCCTTTAAGTTACAACTGGGTCTGGGCGTTCTAGCCCCAGATCATTATATTAAGGCTGTGTGTTAAGGTATCAGATTTCTAGGGTCAATTACTGAAAGTTAAGTAACCCCTTGTGTACCTACTGATTATAGTTGTCTTTAAGTAATTTCCAGGTTCCACATGGTGTAAGCTTAAGACACCTGAACCTTAAATATTTAACTAGAAGCTGGCAGTAGACAAGGTTGTAGTAATTGCATGTTCAGTTTGTTTGACAAAATTGTCAATGGTGTTTTTCGAAGTCCCTTCACTATAGACTTCACACTCTTCTGGAGATCAAGGTTTTTTGCCCAGGAGGGAGGGAAGGGGAAGTAAAGGGAAGATTAACAACGGAATTTATTCTATAATCAGGCCATACATATCGTGTCTGAAGGTTATATCTTCTAAACATATGAAGTCCATCAATAATTTATTTCTGGCATCTGTCCATTTAAATACTAAGCAGAATTTAACAGTTCAAGCTTGCGCCTTACGTAGGCCCTGTTGAGTTAAAAAGATACATCTTTTGTCCTTTTGAAGAAAAAAAGGGGGGAGATAAGTAAGAGGAAAGGGGGAAAAAAGTAGAAAAAAAGAAAAATACTCCCGCTTACCCTAACCCCAGGACAGTCTGGTGTAGAAGTTTTAATAAGTACATCTTGGGCTTCCTCAATTAGCATAACTTGTGGAATACTCCTAGACACCTAGAGTATTAGTGTATAATACCTAAATCCCTCTCTCTCTAAAAAAAGAGAATATATAAACAGCTTAGGTAAGATTAACCTCTCCCTTTTTTCTTGATTCACTTAAAAAGCACATTTGCTTTTCTTCATTTTTTTCCCTGGTGGCTGCCTCTCCTCTTAGATAAGTCTTAGTATTATCTCCTCCCTATAGGGGATTCAGCCCACTCAGTGCACCATAGTTTTTTCATCTCCTTTAAATTAATATAGGAACAAGGAAAGGGAATTCTTTTCTTTTTTCTCTTGCTGCCCAGCGTCTCCTCTCACAGCTGTTTAGGAGAACTTATTTCACCCACAATTACACTCTTTCACAACACTGCACAATCTCATGGCGTAAAATTGCCAAACACTTCTTGACTCATTTTGACCCCCCCCCTTTTTTTTTTATTTTTTTATTTCCTTCTCTTTTTTTTTGTGTCCTGTGAAAAATGGTTGTGGAGGGTAACCTAAAGTTGACCTCCTGAAATATAGGTGGTTTAACCTTGCCTATAAAACGAAAGGCAATACTCTCTCAATTAAGAAAAAACAATACCGACATAGCCTTTTTACAAGAGACACATCTGAAACCTGAAGAGGTATTAAAACTTAAGACCTCCTGGGTCAAAGAAGTTCTATTCTCTTCTACTACAAAAAGAAAAAGTGAAGTAGTGATCCTCTTGGGGAAGAGACTCTCTTACGAGGTCATCCAGGTAGATACAGATCAAGAAGGGAGATACTTGATGGCTAAAATCAAAGTCTTAAAAATGCTGTATACATTTTGTAACGTATATGCTCCCAACGTTTTCAGTCTTCCCTTCTGAGAAACGCTACAAAATAAGCTTCTCTTATTTTCAGAAGGGTATTTAATACTTGGAGGCGATTTTAACATGGCCCCTCAATATCCGGTTGATAGGCTTAGGCAAAGTTCTGTCCCTTATAAAACCAAGAGAGACAACCTAGAGTCAAAGTTATTCACTAATTTGTTCCGTAACTTGAAACTCTGCGATATCTGGAGGATCCAAAACCCCGACCACAGGGAGTTTACATGTCACTCCAGGGCACATAAAACTCTTTCAAGAATAGACTTAATTCTGCTAGATGAAAGAGCATGTAAAATGAAGATGGTGGCTGGGATTCTACCCATCACCATCTCAGATCATGCCCCGATTACTCTTGACTTCCAATTAAATTCTTTAAAGAATAGGAACTTCGGTTTCTCTTTTCCACGGTTCCTAGCAACTGATCTCAAATTCAAAAACTGGCTTATCTCTAGGTTTCGTGAATATGTATCTTTCAACCAAGAACACATTCTTCAACCTGCTTTATTCTGGGAGACCGCCAAGGCGGTTCTCCGTGGGGAGATTTTAGCTTATTGCATCTCTAGGTCCAAAAAACTTAAAAGAAGGAAAAGCGAAGCATTGAAGGCAGTTACGAATGCATATAATCGTTATATCTTACAAAAAAATTCTGAAAACTGGTCCAGGTACACCAAGGCACTAGGGACTCTTTTTTACTTTATAAAACCACTCAGAGAGACCTTAGGTTACAGGCCAAATTATACCGCCATGGCAACAAAACTGGGAAGCTCTTGGCAAACCTAGTTAAGGCTGATCGAAGTTCTTCTATAATAAAGTCTATTACCCTGGGCAGTAAACATCTCACTTCTTCAGAAGAAATATGTAGGGAGTTTGAAGAATACTATAAGACATTATACACCCACAAGGTCTCCAACAATATTCAGAGGGAAAATTTTTGGAATAATATAGCTGTCCCAACTGTAACCTCCGATTTAATAGAAACTTTACAATCCCCAATCTCTGAAACAGAAATTTCTATAGCAATCCAAAGGTTAGCCCTTAACAAAGCCCCGGGTCCGGATGCGCTCCCGAATGAATTTTATAAAATACTGGCACCAGAGATAACACGGTATTTAACTTCACTTTTTAATGACATTTATATCACTGGTAGTAGCCCTACTAAGGAATTTGTTGCGTCATATACAACTCTCATACTCAAGCTGGGGAAAGAACCAAATAGAAAGGAATCATACAGGCCTATTGTGCTTCTAAACACAGATTACAAGCTTCTCACAGCCATTCTTGCACATAGACTTCAATCTTTGCTTCCTACCATTATACATAAGGATCAAGCTGGTTTTATCTTGAAGCGAAACTCATCAGCCAAAATAAGAGAGTTTTTTTTGACTATAGAATATTTTAAGAAGATGGAGGAATCGGGAGGACTGGGGGGGGGGGAGGACACCCCTGACAGGGCAATCATTTCTATAGATGCTGAAAAGGCGTTTGATTCGGTACATCATGATGATCTGTCTTTTACACTACAGCAGTTTGGTATAGGAGGTAATATGCTTCGTCTATTTAATAACTTATATAGTAATGCCTCCACGAAAATTTTAGTAAATGGTGGCATGACTCAGGATATAAGACTCGGGAGAGGGACCAGGCAGGGGTGTCTTCTCTCTCCTCTTCTCTTCGATTTGGCCATCGAGCCTCTTGCCTTACAAATTCGACATCAACTGCAAGGGATCAAAATAAAAGAAGAAGAACTGCAAAT
This sequence comes from Bombina bombina, assembly GCF_027579735.1. NCBI lineage: Eukaryota > Metazoa > Chordata > Amphibia > Anura > Bombinatoridae > Bombina > Bombina bombina. Next base: position 718,256,528 of record NC_069499.1, on the reverse strand, counting down.
CGCACTATACGCAGATGACGTATTGGTCTACATATCGGATACAGCTAGAAACATCCCTAAACTTCTGGAAATTATAGAGCAGTTTAGCTCTTTTTCTGGCTATAAGGTGAATATCTTAAAGTCTGAGTTATGTTGGCTTAAACAAACTAAAGACTCATGCGAAAATATTCTGTTCTCTATAGTACAGGATGCATTTAGGTACTTAGGCATCTGGATCTCTGGATCTCTCCCAATCCTAGTGCCTGGTATGACTTGAATGTTGTACCCGTCCTTAATAAAGTCAAGGAAGCCTTTAAAAACTGGCAGAATCTCCCCCTGTCTCTATCAGGATGAATAGCACTTTATAAAATGTCTCTGCTACTTAAAATTTTATACGTGCTCCAGAATACCCCACTTCTGAAAATGAAAGATATTTTATCTTTTAACTCCGCCCTTCGCTCTTTCATATGGCAGAATAGGAAACCTAGGATCTCATTGTCTAAATTAGTGCTCCCCACAGAATATGGGGGACTCTCTTTACTAGATATTCGACTATACAATGTAGTGTTTCAGGCCAGAGTGGTTATGGACTGGCTAGCTAACTCTAACTATGTAACAAGTTTTGAATTGGAAAGTAACATAGCCCGTCCATACTCCCTGATAGCCTTATTACACTGCAACAATAATCTACTTCCGCCTGAAATAAAAAAGATAATATCTATCTATAACCCAATTCAGATGTGGAAGAAGTTATGTTCTTTGTCACACACTGAATCAAGGATCTCAAGGTACTTACCACTTTTAAACAATCCGCAATTTCAACCTGGGATACAATCTGCTCTTTTTATCAAGTGGAAATCGCTGGGCCTTATAAATATTTCTCAGCTACTAGACTTCGAAAGAAGGTGCATTAAAACATTTAATTCTCTTAAAGAGGAATTTCACCTCTCTAATAAAAACTTTTATGCTTACCTTCAAGTGAGACACTTTGCTCTTGAATTAACAAATGATTTTGGCTGGGATTGGTCTCTAGGTATCTTTGAAAACTCGCTTACGTTAGTTAAAAGTGGTATAACTTCGATTTCATATATCTATCAAAAATTGATCTCCCTTAAAGGTCCAGATACAATAGAAAAGCTGCAGGCTAAATGGGCAGCAGCTCTAGCGGAAACCTCATTGGAGGCAACTGTAGTAACCTCATCATATCAAGCAATCTCGCGTGTTACTCTCTCCGCCTCTTGGCGGGAGGTGCACGTTAAATTAGTCCACATGCCATATTTTTCTCCAGAAAAAGGGACTAAATGTCGGAATGCCAGTTTTAACAAATGCCCAAAATGCTCATATATGTCGGCTAGCCTCATTCATATGTTTTGGCACTGTCCAAAAATGAGAAATTTTTGGTTAAAGATACAGTATTGGTTAAGCAACACGGTGGGCGTTCCCTCCTTGACATTATCCCCTTCAAACATAATTTTTCCTGTCACAGATCTAGGCCTCCCTCAGGACAAACTTAAAATAGTCACCTTAGTAATACTTGCGGTTAGATATTTAATTTTGAAAAAATGGAAGCTGAAAGTAACCCCGAGTATTTCAGAGGTAAAAAATTGTTTAAAATTATCAAACAACTTGATACTGATCTACACAGTGACCAAGACGTGAAGAGTTTTTTCTCCAAGTGGTCGAATTTTATTAAAGCTTTACCTCCCAGCGAGATTGAATATTTAATATATCCATTCAAAGACACGGAATTGGTCCTTCTGGGAACATGGTGACCCTCCCCAGCCAAAAGTTACAGTTAATCTTTTCCTTTTTTTTTTTTTTTCTTTTTTTTTTTTTCTTCTCTCCTCTTTTCTTTTCTTTTTCCCTATTTGGTTGAATTTTTTGTGCCCTCTTGGATGGGCATAAGGAACTAGAATTGTAAGATAACAAGGAATTGGTTAGAATATCGGAAGAATTTATCCTGGTCTTTTTTTTTCTTCTGGTATATTTTGATAAAAGTGTAAATGGATACGTTATAAGACTATAACTGAATGAATTATGGAGTTTAAGGAAAGAGAAGTCTGATCTTGAATATTTATTTAATAACTGGGTTTATTATCTCAGGAGATTGGGGTTTTTTTTCTTTTTTTTCTTCTTCCTTTCTTGTCCTATGTTATAATATTATATTATTTTTCTGTTATTGTTTAATAAAATAAAAAAAAATAAAAAATTGCATGCTATATTGGAATCATGAAAGTTTAATTTTGACTAGACTGTCCCTTTAAAGAAGTAGAAAGGTCAAAATTGAAATATGCATGGGTGCATTTAAATTTGTAATAGAAGCATTTTTGCAAAACACTTCCATTAGAAAAAGAAAACTTCTAGTAAAAGTTATTACTGTCTTTCAGCGGCATACGCACAGTTTTAAAATATCTCACCTTCTCAGAGAGTCAGCAGTAGCTTGTATGACACAAATTACATCTTCATAGACATAATGCTCACCACCACCAGCTCTTGAATACTGGTGCAGAGGCCCTCACAGCATATGTGCGTATGCCGCTGAAAATTGTAATAACTTGTACAAAAAGCATTTTTGTTAAGAGAAGTATATTGGAGAAATGCTTCTATTTAAAGGGACTTGAAACCCAAAATGTATCTTTCATGATTCAGATAGAGAATACAATTATACAAATGTTTCCAATTTACTTCTATTATCAAATGTGTTTCATTATCATGTTGTTCTTTGTTGAAAAAGATACCTAGGTAGATAGCGTGCACATGCCTGAAGCCCTATACATGACAGGAAATAGCGCCGCCATCTAGTGTTTTTGCTAATGTATAATAGTCAAGAACATCAGCAGGGACCCCAAAATAATGGGGTATGCTAAAGAAAGTTTGCTTCTATGTACTATCTGTAAATACTTGAATAAAGATGTATTAAAGATATATTAAAATGTAGCTTTTAATTAAATTTCTTTTAAAAAACAGCAAAAAAAGTTATGACAGCTGCTTGTTGCTCACACACACACACTTAAAAACACAATACCAGTATATATATATAAGATTAATATTAACTAATGTTGAAGTCAATATCGATTGAATAATAATGCTATAGAAATTAAGCTGATAGATTCCGGTAACAACACTGAGAACTGTGTCCTTAAATATCTTTTTTATCTATGGTTCAGCTTGTATTGTAAGCTTGCTTGTATTGCTTTTCCTCAGACCACACACAATATTATCGATGTTACCCACTCCTAGTGAGCATTCCACACTATAGCAAAATATATTATAGTACATTTTTTTAAACTAAGACAACGTTAGCTTCTAATATTGTTTGTAACAACTGGAGGGCAAATTAAAATACAAAAAATCCCCTGACGCAGTCGCGTTTCACATACGCTTCCTCAGAGGGGTACTCGTGGCTGCAAGGTGAGCTCTCTTATGGTGTTGTAAGTACATGCCCCTCAATGCTGATTGGTAGCCAGCTTATGTATCAATAGGCTACTAAGGATGTCAATCAAACATGTTGTGATGTCACTATGTATGAAAGCTTGCTACTGAAAAAATAGTGTTCAATTTCTTATTTGGTAACTACTGATATATATTCAATAATCAAATGATCTAGTATATATTCAAAAATCAAATGTAATTTATACTCATCCCTTGTGCATCTATTTGATAGATCTGCATATTATAAGTTTGCCGTTCTTCTGGAACACCCCCTGTGTTTACAACTTGCGTGTCTTATTCATGATAGGTGAAAGGTAAAACGGCATCAACCAATCATTGCCATGTGTCATACTCGCCTCTTTTAAGTTGTCAGAATATTATATATTCGGTCATTGGGCATTGTTTAACAGATTGTAGATATGCTAGTACCTGATAATAATACCTTGTCAATACAATATGTGTGAAAGTGTGTGTTTGTAAGAAAAACTATATAATACAGTGTGTAGACTTATAAGTGCTCAAAAACATTATTTCTTTCATGTAATTAGCAAGAGTCCATGAGCTAGTGACGTATGGGATATACATTCCTACCAGGAGGGGCAAAGTTTCCCAAACCTTAAATGCCTATAAATACACCCCTCACCACACCCACAATTCAGTTTTACAAACTTTGCCTCCTGTGGAGGTGGTGAAGTAAGTTTGTGCTAGATTCTACGTTGATATGCGATCCGCAGCAGGTTGGAGCCCGGTTTTCCTCTCAGCGTCCAGTGAATGTCAGAGGGATGTGAAGAGAGTATTGCCTATTTGAATTCAATGATCTCCTTCTACGGGGTCTATTTCATAGGTTCTCTGTTATCGGTCGTAGAGATTCATCTCTTACCTCCCTTTTCAGATCGACGATATACTCTTATATATACCATTACCTCTACTGATTCTCGTTTCAGTACTGGTTTGGCTTTCTACTACATGTAGATGAGTGTCCTGGGGTAAGTAAGTCTTATTTTCTGTGACACTCTAAGCTATGGTTGGGCACTTTTATATAAAGTTCTAAATATATGTATTCAAACATTTATTTGCCTTGATTCAGGATGTTCAACGTTCCTTATTTTCAGACAGTCAGTTTCATATTTGGGATAATGCATATGAATAAATCAATTTTTTCTTACCTTAAAATTTGACTTTTTTTCCTGTGGGCTGTTAGGCTCGCGGGGGCTGAAAATGCTTCATTTTATTGCGTCATTCTTGGCGCTGACTTTCTTGGCGCAAAAATTTTCTTGTAATTTCCGGCGTCATACGTGTCGCCGGAAGTTGTGTCATTTTTTTGAAGTTTTTGCGCCAAAGAATGTCGGCGTTACCGGATGTGGCGCCATTTTTGGTGCCAAAAGCATTTAGGCGCCAAATAATGTGGGCGGCTTTTTTGGCGCTAAAAAATTCGAGCGTCATTGTTGTCTCCACAATATTTCAGTCTCATTATTTATTGCTTCTGGTTGCTAGAAGCTTATTCATTGGCATTTTTTTCCCCATTCCTGAAACTGTCATTTAAGGAATTTGATCAATTTTGCTTTATATGTTGTTTTTTCTATTACATATTGATGTCTCAGATGGACTCTGAATCAGAAGCCACTTCTGGAAAAACGCTTAACTGAGTTTCAGTTCTACCAAAGCTAAGTTCATTTATTTTAAATGTTATAAATGTTTATCTTTAGCTATGGTTTATAATAAGTTATTATGTTATACTTTTACATGCTGAATCCATTAGTATTTATGCTTTATATATTTTCTTTTCTTACAAGAAATATTTAAAAGACTTATAAGAAATATATTTCTGATTCTATGTTAAAGGCTTTGTCTGACTTCGTGCCTTCTAATAAAACTTCTAGGTCTTTTTCACTTCTTTTTTAATTATTGAAGTTTCAAATGACCAACAACATACTGATTTTTCCTTCTCTGATGATGTTTTTTTCTCTTTCAGAAATTTTCTTCATCAGATATTGACACTAACAAATCTACTTTTTTATTATTTTTCTATTATTAAAGTACATTTGTTCTTTGTTGAAAAGGTGTTGATTATTTTGGATATTAAGGTAACTAGTTCTTTTAGACTAGCTGACATTATTTCTGCCTATTTATTTCTTCTGTGTTTTCAGAGGTTTTCTTTCCAATTCCCCATACTAGGGAATGGAATAGGCTGAGAATTTTCTTTTATTCCTTCTTCAAAGGTTTTAAACTATATTCTTTGCCAGCAGTTAAACTCAATTTGGAGGGTTCTCCAATTTATTGGGGCTATCTCTACTTCTACTAGTTTTGCTATTGTTTCTATAGCAAAATAGTATTTATTTTCCTTTAGATAGTTGTATCTTATTTATGGAAAATTATTTAGTTTCAGGTACTTTTTTTGGTCCTGTGATTTATTTGGATATTGCAATTGCTTCATTTTCTCTGTTTACTTTAAGATCAAGTATCAGATTATGATTTATTTTAGCATTGTTAAAGAGACAACATTTACTAGATTAGGTGCTGTTGCATTTGTCTTGTTGTTTTGCATTTATTGATTATGCAAGTCCACTGTATTGGCTGGTCCTTTAAACTGGACTATCATGCTAATAATTTCATTTGTGTCTTCATTTTATTGAATATTTTCGCAAATGAGGGTTAATCTATGTCTTTAGCTTTTTTAGCTTTTTAAATTTTGTGATTTAAAAAAAAAATAAAAAAAAATCCATATTTCTTTTGTTCTAAGATAATCAATTATTTGTTTTACAATTGGATTCAATTCTTAACTGTTACTCTGGGCTTCAAGGTTGAGTTCTAAGACTAAAACTTTAAGCTTATACTGGTTTGGTTGTTCTTATTAAGGAACAAATTCCTGAGTTCTTTCCCAAGTAACATGTCTATAATTGGAGTTCGAAATCAGCTCCCTAATTTTGCAATGTACGTGCCGTATTCCAGCTTGGCTGGTAAGGGGCAGGTTAAGGCTTCTTTGAAATTTATTTTGTTCAATTTCTTTGATTTTATTCCAGTAAGGCTAACACTTTCTTTAACTGTGTTTCTGTCCTATATATTTTGGGTACTGTTGAAGCATGGCTGGGCACCCATGGGGTTCAAACGCTGCTCAGACCTGGAATCTTCTGGGGTATTTCTTCCAGTTCCTTTTGAGGAACCGGGTTTTGGAGTTTTGTTCAAATTATTTTGCCTTTTTATGGTCATTGTTAGCATTATTTGTTTTCATTAGATACAATAAATGCATATTTTCATTTTTCTGTTTTCATTCAGATTATTTTCTGAGGATGCGGAATCGCATATGATTCACTTACTCTTCAGGACATAGTTAGAGGATCTTCTTTTCGAAAGCTCTTGATTCCTCACACAAGGGTCACCTTTTTTAGGTTTCCAGATAGTTTGTGTCACTGTCTTTGTCTCTATCAGACAAGGGATAATGTTATTGGGTTCCGTCTATCGGTACCTCTAGTCTCTATTATTTCCTTCAGTTGCTATATATGCATAGAAGTTTTAGGTCTTATGGCCACAGCATTGGATTCAATTCCCTTTGCTCATTTTCACTAGAAAGAACCTTTCCAGTCTTTTATAAGTGTTGTTTCTTCAAGAACATGGTTGGAGGATCAATTTACCAAAAAGTTTGTTTGATTCCTCAGACAAGGGTAACCTTTTTAGGTTTCCTGATAGATTCAGTGTTCTTGATTCTGTCTCTGACAGACAAGAGGAGTCTGAAATTGTTTTCAGCTTATCGAAACCTTCAGTCTCAATCTTTCCCTTCGGTAGCCTTATGCATGGAAATTCTAGGTCTTATGACTGCTGCATTGGACGCGATCCCCTTTGCTCGTTTTCACATGCGACCTCTTCAGCTCTGTATGCTGAACCAGTGGTGCAGGGATTATACAAAGATATCTCAATTAATATCTTTAAAACCGATTGTTCGACACTCTCTGACGTGGTGGACAGATCACCATCGTTTAGTTCAGGGGGCTTCTTTTGTTCTTCCGACCTGGACTGTAATTTCAACAGATACAAGTCTGACAGGTTGGGGAGCTGTTTGGGGGTCTCTGACAGCACAAGGGGTTTGGGGATCTCAGGAGGTGAGATTGCCAATCAATATATTGGAACTCCGTGCAATTTTCAGAGTTCTTCAGTCATGGCCTCTTCTAAAGAGAGAATCGTTCATTTGTTTTTAGACAGACAATGTCACAACTGTGGCATATATCTATCATCAAGGAGGGACTCACAGTCCTCTGGCTATGAAAGAAGTATCTCGAATACTGGTATGGGCGGAATCCAGCTCCTGTCTAATTTCTGCGGTTCATATCCCAGGTATAGACAATTGGGAAGCGGATTATCTCAGTCACCAAACGTTACATCCGGGCGAATGGTCTCTTCACCCAGAGGTATTTCTTCAGATTGTTCAAATGTGGGGACTTCCAGAAATAGATCTGATGGCTTCTCATCTAAACAAGAAACTTCCCAGGTATCTGTCCAGATCCAGGGATCCTCAGGCGGAAGCAGTGGATGCATTGTCACTTCCTTGGAAGTATCATCCTGCCTATATCTTTCCGCCTCTAGTTCTTCTTCCAAGAGTAATCTCCAAGATTCTGAAGGTATGCTCGTTTGTTCTGCTGGTGGCTCCAGCGTGGCCTCACAGGTTTTGGTATGCGGATCTTGTCCGGATGGTCTCTTGCCAACCGTGGACTCTTCCGTTAAGACCAGACCTTCTGTCACAAGGTCCTTTTTTCCATCAGGTTCTCAAATCCTTAAATTTGAAGGTATGGAGATTGAACGCCTGATTCTTAGTCAAAGAGGTTTCTCTGACTCTGTGATTAATACTATGTTACAGGCTCGTAAATCTGTATCTAGGAAGATATATTATCGAGTCTGGAAGACTTACATTTCTTGGTGTTTTTCTCATCATTTTTCCTGGCATTCTTTTAGAATTCCGAGAATTTTACAGTTTCTTCAGGATGGTTTGGATAAGGTTTGTCTGCAAGTTCCTTGAAAGGACAAATCTCTGCTCTTTCTGTTCTTTTTCACAGAAATATTGCTAATTTTCCTGATATTCATTGTTTTGTACAAACTTTGGTTCGTATAAAACCTGTTATTCAGTCAATTTCTCCTCCTTGGAGTTTGAATTTGGTTCTGGGGGCTCTTCAAGCTCCTCCGTTTGAACCTATGCATTCACTGGACATTAAATTACTTTCTTTGAAAGTTTTGTTTCTTTTGGCCATCTCTTCTGCTAGAAGAGTTTCTGAATTATCTGCTCTTTCTTGTGAGTCTCCTTTTCTGATTTTTCAGGTGTTGCGAACTTCTTTTAAATTTTTACCTAAGGTTGTGAATTCTAACAACATTAGTAGAGAAATTGTGGTTCCTTCATTGTGTCCTAATCCTAAGAATTCTAAGGAGAGATCTTTGCTTTTTTTGGATGTAGTTAGAGCTTTGAAATATTATGTTGAAGCTACTAAGAATTTCCGGAAGACTTCTAGTCTATTTGTTATCTTTTCCGGTTCTAGGAAAGGTCAGAAGGCCTCTGCCATTTCTTTGGCATCTTGGTTGATATCTTTAATTCATCATGCTTATGTCGAGTCAGGTATAACTCCGCCTCAAAGGATTACAGCTCATTCTACTAGGTCAGTTTCTACTTCCTGGGCGTTTAGGAATGAAGCTTCGGTTGATCAGATTTGCAAAGCAGCAACTTGGTCTTCTTTGCATACTTTTACTAAATTCTACCATTTTGATGTGTTTTCTTCTTCTGAAGCAGTTTTTGGTAGAAAAGTACTTCAGGCAGCTGTTTCAGTTTGATTCTTCTGCTTATAATTTCAGTTTTTTTCATTATAAGATTTAATCTTTATTTTGGGTGTGGATTATTTTCAGCGGAATTGGCTGTCTTTATTTTATCCCTCCCTCTCTAGTGACTCTTGTGTTGAAGATCCACATCTTGGGTAGTCATTATCCCATACGTCACTAGCTCATGGACTCTTGCTAATTACATGAAAGAAAACATAATTCATGTAAGAACTTACCTGATAAATTCATTTCTTTCATATTAGCAAGAGTCCATGAGGCCCACCCTTTTCTTGTGGTGGTTATGAATTTTTTGTATAAAGCACAATTGTTCCAATTCCTTATTTTTTTATGCTTTCGCTCCTTTATCACCCCACTTCTTGGCTATTCGTTAAACTGAATTGTGGGTGTGGTGAGGGGTGTATTTATAGGCATTTAAGGTTTGGGAAACTTTGCCCCTCCTGGTAGGAATGTATATCCCATACGTCACTAGCTCATGGACTCTTGCTAATATGAAAGAATTGAATTTATCCGGTAAGTTCTTACATAAATTATGTTTTGGTGTTTTTTACAGTGAACTTGAAAATTCCCAATACATAGACAATTATAAAAAATATTAATAATTATACCTACAATCTGATAATTTACCATTTACTCAACGTTCTGTTGGTGAAACGATATCTTATCTGTGCCTAGTGCATACTATGTGCAGTGTGCTCAGTACACATGTTAATTAATGGTGAACCATTAAACTATGAAGAATTAATAAAAAAATATATATTTTTATTGTGAGTCTGATCTCGCTGAATAATTGCATACTCTGTTATAATAAAAATATGTGAAGAGTGAATGTGGCACTGTATGAATATCTCTTGGCAGATTATAAGTATACATTATAATTGTTGTTATCATTCATACCATATGGTCTGACACAGTTTAATAAGTGAATCCATTTGCACTCCATTCTTAAAGGGAGACTGAACCCAAATGTTTTCTTTTGTAATTCAGATAGAGCATGCAATTTTAAGCAACTTTCTAATTTACTCCTATTATCATTTTTTCTGGTGGATGAATTTATCCACCAATCAGCAAGGACAACCCAGGTTGTTCACCAAAAATAATAATAGGAGTGAATTAGAAAGTTGCTTAAAATTTCATGCTCAATCTGAATCACAAAAGAAAAATTTTGGGTACAGTGTCCCTTTAATAAGGTTTGTTCTATATTTCCTCCCCTTATTCCAAGGGTTGCTTGTTGTAGTACTGCAAATGTCATCATTGAATCATTACTGTTATGCATATTATAGAAATGTCTAGCAACACTAGTAATGATTTTTCCTTTTTCTAAATCCTTTGTGGCATTACGGATATTTCTGCTATGTTCTAATATTCCCGTTCTGGTTTGCCTTGTCGTCATTCCGACATAAAATAGGTCACATGGACACTGCAGTACATATATAACTCCAATAGAAGTGCAAGAGAAATGTGATTTAACACTTTTGGACATGTACTGCACGTGCCACATGGGAACATTACAGGAGAGTTGCTTATCTTTTTTTATGTATGAACATAATGACTTGTGACTAACATGTCTTTAAGATTTGTAGGCCTTTTATAGCCTATTGATACCTAACTGCCTATTTGGCTGGCTAGTAGAGGGTCATTTTGTAAAATATGCCAATTGTTATTAATTATTTCAATAACTTGTTTCATTTGGGGATTGAAAGTGGTGATAAGTCTAGTGACATTGTCCGACTTTCTTACACGAAATTGTAACAAGTTTTGTCGTTCCATTTTAAGTGCCTGTGAGTGTGCCCGTTTTACAGATCGATTGCTATAACCTCTTTCTTTTAATGTTTGATAGTTTGACTGCCTCTTGTCTATACTCTGCAGTGCTGGAACAGTTATGTCTCAATCTTATGAACCCTCCCTTAGGAATCGCTTTAAGGGAACTGGGAGCATGAGCAAACAAACAAACCAGCAGTGCGCTCTTTCCTCCCTCACCGCATTAGGCAGTACTTCCGGGTTACGGCACACGGGAGAGTGGGGATGACGTCAAGCCACAAAAGCCGGCAAAGGGACCACAGCGCATCCGTCCCATACGCCCAGAAATAGGTAATCCAAATAGCCAAATAATGTCCCAGGAGCCGGCAAACGTAAAATATATCCAAACTTTATTGAAATAGTATAAAAACAGCAAACGGTTCAGTCCGTCAATCCAACAGCACAAACTGACCAGTTAAAAATACACAACAAAAGGGAGAGAAGCTGCGCTCCTCATGCAGCAGACATGTTTCGTGCTTACCAAGCACTTGTTCACTGCTTAAAGGAGCAGCAGCTGCCTTCCACTTAAATAGGCTACAGCTGTGAATATATTTAAAGATACATCTCATATATTAATATTTAAATGTTTAGAAATAGTTATCTCCCTCATGCAGTGTATATAACTTATTTAAATGTAAAAGCACTCATTCCTACATATTACAGGAAAACATACAAATAGATAAACATTTCATAATAGTTAGAATTGCAGTTATATAGTAATTCATAGAATGTTATAATGTTAAAAAGATATTGATTCACAAAATTACAAAATTCATAAATTATAACTAATATTCTAATTCAATTCAAACAATTAACACAATAGAAAGTTTATCAGGTCAAGATAAGGAAAGAAAGAAATTTTCATATATGTACAGTTCTCTAGACACATAAATCTATATCCCTCCTTAGGTTTAGACCATGGGGCATAGACGTATTTAGGGTAAATATCCAGTATACCTCTCTTAAATTAAGTTTGTTTTGTCTATTGCCACCTCTTCTCCACCGTGGAACATGGTCTATACCCTGCAAGGACAAGAGAGACGCATCAGAGTTGTGGAATGTTTTAAAATGTCTTGCAATGGGGGTGTCAGAATCCAGATCCTCTATAGAACGCACATGTTCAAGGAATCGTTCTTTCAGGGGTCTTTTGGACCTCCCCACGTACTGTTTTAAACAGCCTCTGCATGTCAAAAGGTAAATGACATGTGTAGTAACACATGTTATGTAAAACTTGATTTGATGCACTTTACCAGTACTGGAAGAGGTGAAAAATTCACCTTCATTTACAGATTCACATGTTTTACATATCCTGTGTCTGCATTTAGAGAAACCCTTTTTTTGTTTAAGCCAGCAATTCTGTGTTAATCTTGGTAGATCAGATGGTGAAACATAGTTACCCAGTGTTTTTCCTCTCTTGGAGATAAACTGGCAGCCTTCACTGACAATCCCTTTAAGGATTGGATCAGTATGTAAAATTGGTAGGGATTCCCTTATTATTTCACAGATTTTATTATATTCAAGGCTGTAAGTAGTAATAAACTTAGGTTTACCTTTCTCCATCTGTCTTTTGTTTTTATTTTTGTATTGCAAGAGTGTATTCCTCGGTATAATATCTACCTCTTTGCGGGCTTTGTCTAAAATAGTTTCATTGTAACCTCTTTCTCTCAATCTCTGTGTAATAATGTCAGCTTGCTTTTGGTAATTACTTTCATTTGTACAATTCCTTTTGGCCCTAATATATTGACCTTTGGGAATCCCTTGTAGCGTGTGTCTAGGGTGACATGACTTAAACTCAAGGATAGTATTTCCTGCTGTGGCCTTTCTATATAGGTCAGTCTCTATTACTCCTGTGTCAATATTACCAATAATGGTAATATCCAAAAAGTTAATTCTGTCATGACTATGTTCACCCACCAATTTAATATTATGGTCATTGTTATTCAGGTAAGTACAAAAATCATCAACAGTGCTGTCCACACAGTCCAAAATCAGTATCAGATCATCAATATATCTGGCAAAAAACACAATATTATGTCGATAGGGGTTCCTATCCCCAAACACGTGGAAAAGCTCCCACCATCCCATGAAGAGATTGGCATAGCAGGGGGCAAATTTCGCCCCCATAGCTGTTCCACGTCCCTGGAGATAGAAACCCCCATCGAACATAAAGAAATTGTGAGTCAGAAGGTATTCAATGGAGTTTAACAGAAATTGTTTAGTGGCAGGGTTAAAGTTACTTTTGTTGTTTAAGAAGTAATCTATTGCATGTAAGCCTTTGACATGTGTAATAGAGGTGTATAAGGATGTCACATCCAGCACCAAGAATCTGTAATTAGATTTCCATTCCACATTTTCAAGTTTTAAAATTAGAGAGGTGGTATCCTGTATGAAACTAGGTAATTCCTTAACAATGGGTTGAAGAAAACTGTCAATCAAATCTGAGAGGGGTTCGTTTAAAGAATTAATGACGGCTATTATAGGACGCCCAGGAGGGTTGGTAATGTCCTTGTGGATTTTAGGCAAATAGTGGTAGATTGGGATAACTGGATGTTCATGGACTAAGCTTTCTTTAATGGTCTCATTAATGATATTATTACATCTAGCGTATGAAACTAATTCAACCAATTCTTTTTTTAATTTAATGGTGGGGTTGTCTTTTAGTTTTATATATACTTCCCTGTCCTGTAGCTGTCTGTTGGCTTCTTTTAAATAGTTAACTCTGTCTAAAACCACTACATTTCCTCCCTTATCGGAAGGCCTTATGATGATAGACTCATTCTGATTTAATTTGTCTAGCGCTGCTCTTTCCTTAAAGGACAAGTTCTTTTTACTCTGTTTGGGTATACTGTTTAATGCCCTGAGTTTGTCTTCAACTACTTTCTGAAAGATCTCTACAGCATTAGATCTGGAATGAACAGGATAAAATTCACTTTTTTTCTTGAATTTACTTAAGTTAACATTTTTTTCAGTAATCAAACCTTCAGTGTCAATTGTGTCTTCATTTAAAAGTTCCTGTAAATCAGTGACACAACAAATATCAGTGAATGTCAGATTATCATGATTGACAAGTCCCTCTGATGTATTACTTATCACATTATTGGTTTCATCCTGTGGCCCCTCAGCATTGCCAAAATGTTTGCGCAATATTAATTTGCGCACAAATTTGTTAATATCCACAATGGTGTTAAACAAGTTGAAATGCTGAGAGGGCACAAAATTCAAACCTTTCGACAATACTTTTTGATCCAATGTAGTTAGTTGCATACTAGACAAATTCAGAACATTATTTTGTCCTAAGCATATTTCTTCTTCCGATTCCCTGCTCTCGTTTGATATGGGGTCTGTTGTTTCTTTGGGATCTCTTCTGTTCTCCCTTCCCCCACCTTGTTTACAGTTTGTTTTTTGCCTTTCCCCCTTTTGCCTCTATGTATGTTTTCTTTTTTACTGCTGGCACAGTCTCTCGCTGTTCGTTTTTTGAGACACTAGTGGATGGCATTTCTTGTGGAATCTGCAAAACTGTGGGGATAGTTTCCTCAATATAATTCTCCCCATCAGAGGACTCTCGGTGTCATTATCAGAAAAACTGACTTGTTTTTTAGATTTATTCTTCTTGTTTCTGTACCACCTCCTTCTCTTTTTAGGGTCACCCCCCTCATTTGAGTCCCATCTATACACAGAATGGTGATCATAGTCATGTTTATCCCTTAGAATTTTCCTGGACTTATACTCCCAGAGTTCCTGACGAAATGTTTGCATATTTTTTTCAAACTGTTTATCATACATTTTGAAGTCAGGGTCTTTTTGGACTGTTTTTAATTTATCTTGTATGTCCTTAATTTCAATTAAAAGATCCACTCTTTGTTTTTGTTTGTATTTTATTAGTAGATCTATTAAAGCAAATGAGCATGTGTCCAATATAATGTTCCATTTCATCATGAAATCATTATCAATTACTCTAAAGGAGGGGAACTTCCTGATGCGTAATCCTCTAGGGATATGTTTGTTGTTTTTATATATGAGGAAAGTCTTAATGTCTAACTCCAATTTTAAATCTTTTTTTCTTAAAGCATCAATTTCATAAAATAGGGTATCGATGGTATAAACCACTTCATCCTCAATGTTATATTGTGTGACAGTCTCTTCAAAGTTAGTTAACACATAAGATTCCTCTTCACTGTTATCCATGATAGAAATGAGTTAAGCCTATTTAAGTGGAAGGCAGCTGCTGCTCCTTTAAGCAGTGAACAAGTGCTTGGTAAGCACGAAACATGTCTGCTGCATGAGGAGCGCAGCTTCTCTCCCTTTTGTTGTGTATTTTTAACTGGTCAGTTTGTGCTGTTGGATTGACGGACTGAACCGTTTGCTGTTTTTATACTATTTCAATAAAGTTTGGATATATTTTACGTTTGCCGGCTCCTGGGACATTATTTGGCTATTTGGATTAACTGGGAGCATGAGCACTGGTATGATGTAGTAAGGTGTTAGTAGCAGCTGCTTTTCTATACAACTTAGTGCTAATTTGTCCAGTTTCATTTTTGTTGATTTCCAAATCTAGGAAATTGATTTTATGCTGACTGTGTTCATATGTTAATCTTAGATTGAGATTGTTGGTATTGAGAATACTCATGAATTATTTTAGAGTACCAAGAGGCCCAGATAAATAGCACGTCATCTATAAAGCAAATCCATAAGGGAATGTACTGTGTATAGATGTCATTTTCTCCCGTGAAGACAGTCTTACTCTCCCACCATCCAAGGAATAGGTTTGCATATGTTGGGGCACATGCCGTTTCCATTGCCGTGCCCTGTATTTGCAAGTAGAAGGAATCTTTAAAAGTTAAATAATTATGATTCAGAACAAAGTGTAATAATTCTATTGTGAAAGAATTAAGAATTTTATTTTCACTTTGATTAGATGATAGGAAATAGCCCAATTGTGTTGGATACTTGTATATAAAGATTCAACGTCAGCTGTCACCAAAAAAGAATCATTACTTAAAGTCAAATTTTCCAATTTTTGTAAAACTTCCATTGTGTCCTTCACGTAGGAGGGTAATGTGTAAAGATACTCTCTCAATCTTTGATCGATATACTGACTGGCTTTTTCAGTTAAGCTATTACCAGAGATGATAGGTCGTCCTGGAGGTTTTTGAATGTCTTTATGAATTTTAGGAATGAGGTAAAAAGTGGCTGTAGTTGGATGTGATTGTGTCAAAAACTGTTTTTCAGATGTGTTTTTAACCTCATCTTTGAAAGCATTCTCAATAATCTTATTATATTTGTCAAGAAGCATCTGTGTGGGATTTCCAAACAGTTTTTTATGACATTGTTATTGAGTTGTTTCATAGTTTTGTCTAAATACAGTTCCTTCTGCCACAGTACCACATTTCCCCCTTTGTCAGAAGATTTGATGAGAGTATCATCCCATGATTAAATTTCTTTTAGTGCCTGTTTCTCTGATACTGATAAATTCAATGTGGACCAATGCTGAGGTAATTGATGTATTTGGTGATACACTGTTTGGCTAAATACTGAGATTTCAGGGGATAGACTATTCAGAACAGGTGGTGGGTATTTAGATTTGCTTAGTATCTGTTCTCGCCAATTGCCCTCAGGGCAAGTTTCTTTATTATTGTCTCGGAAAAGTTCCTGTAAGTCTAGAAGGGCTGACTGGTCAGATTATTTTTTAGCATACAGTTTTCTTATTAACAATTTTCTAGTAAAGAGATATACATCTTTTACTGGTTCAAATTTATTTAAATTGTTAGTGGGACAGAAACTTAACCCTTTGGATAGAATAGAAATATGGTCAAGACTAAGAATATGTTGTGTGAGGTTTATCACTTTTAAGTTCCCATCAGGATCTTGGAGAATGGGCTTGGTTGTCTCCTACTGGTTTCCCTGGATGGTGGGGCTTGGTTTTGCGTTTGTTTGGCCTGTATTGTTGAGTTGTTGTGTCTGTTGTAGTTACTAGGGCTGTTTGTGGGGCTTGCCCTAAAAAAGAGGAGGATACAGCAGGGGTAGTAGCCATGGTACTGTTATTAATTGCCAGCATTTGTGATCTAGTATAGGTTCTGGGCTGGACATTATTCTCTGAATTTACACTATCTATAGATGTATCAGATCACAAATGTATCAGATTCTGAAATTTCAAATTCACTTTCGTTGAACTGTATTGGGTTTTGTGGTTTGTTAGTGTTAGTGTGGTTTCTCTGCCACTTGTACACTCTTGTTAATATAGTCACCTTGATCTCTTTCATATTTTTGTTTCTTGTTAGATATCAGTTCATTTTCAAATTTATCAAGTTCAGCTTGGTATTGTTTATATAGAACATTCATTTTTTCTAAATGTTCAAAAACTTTCAAAGTGTCATTTTGTGTTTGTAGTGTTTCTTCCAATAGTTCAATCAAATCTTGATCTGGTTCAATTAGAATCTGAATTAATGTAAGTAAACATGTAGTCAGTGCTTTTTCCCACCGGTCTATGTGTTCCTATTTTTTAAGTTCATATGCTGGGAACATTTTTATCCTCAACCCTCTTGGTATCATATTGTCCTGTTGATATCTTTTAAAAATATGTAAATTCCACCAACGTTTAGAATGTTTGTATAAAGTTTTGTGTGATTGGCATAATAGATTATTAATTTGATCCTCTCCTATGTTGTCAGGTATATCATTAGGTGCATTGAATAAAGAGTTAAATTCTGTTAATCTTTTTTGCTGTCTGACCAGCAGGTCATTATGTAAGTTCATTGTTAATTTAAAAATAAGTTTGTAACTTAGGCTACACAAGTCTAAATGAATGGAAACCTAGAGTATACCTAGTTATGGTACAATAATTTGAGAAAAGAGAAAGAGACTAGTGGGCTATTTCCTATTTCCTAACATCTAATCAAAGTGACAATAAAATTCATAATTCTTTCACAATAGAATTATTACACTTTGTTCTGAATCATAATTATTTCACTTTTAAAGATTCCCTCTACTTGCAAATACAGGGCAAGGTCATGGGGATGGCATGTGCCCCAACATATGCAAACCTATTCCTTGGATGATGGGAGAGTAAGACTGTCTTCACGGGAGAAAATGACATCTATACACAGTACATTCCCTTATGGATTCGCTCTATAGATGACCTGCTATTTATCTGGGAAGGGCCTCTTGATACTCTAAAAGAATTCATGAGTATCCTCAATACCAACAATCTCAATCTAAGATTAACATATGAACACAGTCAGCATAAAATCAATTTCCTAGATTTGGAAATCAACAAAAATGAAACTGGACAAATTAGCACTAAGTTGTATAGAAAAGCAACTGCTACTAACACCTTACTACATCATACCAGTGCTCATGCTCCCAGTTCCCTTAAAGCGATTCCTAAGGGAGAGTTCATAAGATTGAGACGTAACTGTTCCAGCACTGCAGAGTATAGACAAGAGGCAGTCAAACTATCAAACAGATTAAAAGAAAGAGGTTATAGCAATCGATCTGTAAAACGGGCACACTCACAGGCAATTAAAATGGAACAACAAAACTTGTTAGAACCTGGTGAAAGAAAGTCGGACAATGTCACTAGACTTATCACCACTTTCAATCACCAAATGAAACAAGTTATTGAAATAATTAATAACAATTGGCATATTTTACAAAATTACCCTCTACTAGCCAGCCAAATAGGCAGTCAGGTATCAATAGGCTATAAAAGACCTAAAATTCTTAAAGACATGTTAGTTACAAGTAACTATGTTCATACATCAAAAAGATGTGGCACGTGCAGTACATGTCCAAAAGTGTTAAAGTTAAATATATACAAGACAAATATAGTAAAAAACATTTGTTAACATCACATTTCTCTTGCACTTCCATTGGAGTTATATATGTACTGCAGTGTCCATGTGACCTATTTTATGTCGGAATGACGACAAGGCAAACCAGAACAGGAATATTAGAACACAGCAGAAATATCCGTAATGCCACAAAGGATTTAGATAAAGGAAAAATCATTACTAGTGTTGCTAGACATTTCTATAATATGCATAACAGTAATGATTCAATGATGAAATGTGCAGTACTACAACAAGCAACCCTTGGAATTAGGGGAGGAAATGTAGAACAAACCTTATTAAGAATGGATTGCAAATGGATTCACTTATTAAACTGTGTCAGCCCATATGGTATGAATGATAATAACAATTATAATGTATATTTATAATCTGCCAAGAGATATTCAAACAGTGCCACATTCACTCTTCACATATTATTATTATAACAGAGTATGCAATTATTCTGTTTCAGCGAGATCAGACTCACAATAAAAATATATTTTTTTTATTAATTCTTCATAGTTTAATGGTTCACCATTAATTAGCATGTGGACTGAGCAGACTGCACATAGTATGCACTAGGCACAGATAAGATATTGTTTCACCAACAGAACGTTGAGTAAATGGTAAATTATCAGATTGTAGGTATAATTTTTAATATTTTTTAATAATTGTCTATGTATTGGGAGTTTTCAATTTCACCGTAAAAAACACCAAATAATGTTTTTGAGCACTTATAAGTCTACACACTGTATTATATAGTTTTTCTTACAAACACACACTTTCACACATATTGTATTGACAAGGTATTATTATCAGGTACTAGCATATCTACAATCTGTTAAACAATGCCCAATGACTGAATATATAATATTCTGACAACTTAAAAAAGGCGAGTATGACACATGGCAGTGATTGGTTGATGCCGTTTTACCTTTCACCTATCATGAATAAGAAACGCAAGTTGTAAACACAGGGGGTGTTCCAGAAGAACGGCAAACTTATAATATGCCGATCTAGCAAATATGCACAAGTGATGAGTATAAATTACATTTGATTTTTGAATATATACTTTATAATCCTTATCAGTAGTTACCAAATAAGAAATTGAACACTATTTTTCAGTAACAAGCTTTCTTACATAGTGACATCACAACATGTTTGATTGACATCATTAGTAGCCTATTGATACGTAAGCTGGCTACCAATCAGCATTCAGAAGCATGTACTTACAATGCCATAAGAGAGCTCACCTTGCATCCACGCGTACCCCTCTGAGGAAGCGTATGTGAAACGCGACCACGTCAGGGGATTTTTTGTATTTTAATTTGCCCTCCAGTTGTTACAAACAATATTAGAAGCTAACGTTGTCTTAGTTTAAAAAAATGTACTATAATTTATTTTGCTATAGCGTGGAATGCTCACTAGTAGTGGGTAACATCGATAATATTGTGAATGGTCTGAGGAAAAGCAATACAAGCAAGCGTACAATACAAGCTGAACCATAGATAAAAAAGATATTTAAGGACACAGTTCTCAGTGTTGTTACCGGAATCTATCAGCTTCATTTCTATAGCATTATTATTCAATCGATATTGACTTCAACATTAGTTAATATTAATCTTATATATATACACTGGTGGTGTGTTTTTAAGTGTGTGTGTGTGAGCAACAAGCAGCTGTCATAACTTTTTTTGCTGTTTTTTAAAAGAAATTTAATTAAAAGCTACATTTTAATATATCTTTAATACATCTTTATTCAGGTATTTACAGATAGTACATAGAAGCAAACTTTCTTTAGCATACCCCATTATTTTGGGGTCACTGCTGATGTTCTTGAATTTAATTATTGCTTAAAGTACTACTACTTGTTTTCACCCCTAGATTTATCTGACAAGGTGAACTATTAGGTATGTATAATATATACTAGTCCCCTTCTCTTTTCTCAAATTAATGTATAATATTGTTGCAAAACTGCTGCCATATAGTGCTGCAGAAATGTGCACACTCCTGAACTCACCTTCCTGCTTTTCAACAAAAGATAACAAGAAAATAAAATAAAAATGATAATAGAAGTACATTGGAAAATTGTTGAAAATTGTATGTTCTACAACTAACCCTCTCTCTCCAGAAAGCTCGTGAGAATCTCAAATCTTTTTTTGAATAAAGGGGCCCAGCGCAGGCCACTGGCTGTTAAGAAAATATTTTTCAATGGGGGTAAGAGCACTAAGGAAAAAAACACTACAGACATACATTCCAAAGCTAATAGACAAACAGGAAAATCACATTAATGGAAGCCAGGATATTGCCAAAGAGTTTAAAAAAATATTACCAACAGTTATATATCCTTGATACAAAAAATTATTTCTAAAATTACTTGAAAGGTAAAACCACATACTGAACCTTTTACCTTACAAGAGGTCATACAGACAATTATAAATATGCCTATAGGAAAAAGCCTAGGTCCGGACGGATTTAGCACAAACTATTATAAGACTTTTTCTGATTTTATAGCCCCTAAACTTCTTACCTTATTCAACTCACTTAGTAATGATAATTCTTTTTTTAAAAGAAATGTTAGAGGCTAGAATTATATTTTTACCTATACCCGGTAAAGAAGTCAATATTACAACTCATTTCAGACCAATCTCTCTTTTGAATAATGACATTAAAATTTATGCTAAATTGATCTTCAATAGAATAAACAAAATCCTCCCCCAAATTATTAATACTGATCAAGTGGGTTTTTTTTCACTGGCAGAGAGGCCAGGGACAATACCATTAAAGTTTTACACCTAATTAAATATGCTAAATTACATAAGATCCCTTTGATTACACTCTCGATGGACGCAGAAAAAGCGTTTGACTGGCTTGACTGGTCATTTCTTCATCTTACACTTAAAAGGTTTGGATTTTTGGACAGAATCATTCAGCAAATATTCTTTCTCTACATGTGTCCATTGTCTAAAGTAAGAGTTAACGGTATGATCTTAGACTCATTTATGATATCTAATGGAACGAGAAAAGGATGTCCTTTATCCCCCTTACTTTTTGTCATATCTATGGAGATCCTTGCAACTAGAATTCGTGCTAACACACAAATAAAAGGTTTGACCATAGGGAATCAAGAACATAAAATTTAACTTTACGCAGATGTAGTACTTTTAACTCTTACTACCCCATCCATTTCTATTAACGCATTAGAAAATGTTTTCCAAGAGTTGGGAAAATACTGAAATTTTCTAATAAACAAAAGTAAATCTGAAACTAAATGCACATCAGTATCCCCACAGGAAATCCAGGCCTATAAACATCACAGCCCATATACTTGGAAAGAGGTATCGCTAAAATATCTTAGGGTTCATCTTACAGCAGATGACTCTGATCTTTTTGCGGAAAATTATTCTTGCAGGCACTCTTCAATATGACCTTAACTCCTGGAAATAAAAAACACTTTCATGGCTAGACTGCATACATGCAATAAAAATGAATATTCTTCCGCTCATTTTATACATCTTTCAGACGGTACCCATAGACCTTCCTAAAGCTTTTTGTCTTAACCTCCAGAAGATGATTAATTCTTACATCTGGAATCAAAATAAACCCAGAATTAAAACATCTACTTTATATACTCCAAAAAAAATGGAGGATAGGGAGTTCTGAATATTAAAAATGATTATAGGGCAGTAAACCTACAAAGAATAATTGATTGGCATAAAAATAAAAACAATAAAGCATTGGTATCTTTAGAGTCTAACCTAATAGAGCAACAATCAATTAATACGCTTAGTTGGATTCCAATAGAAAGCATACCCTCAAACATAAAAAAATTCCTTTGATCCACCACACCATAGTACAAAGGGATAACATAGTTTTATCATATCCCAACATTCCTTCTTCCCATCCCGTTACTTCCAATACACATTAATGTAGGGTATAATCCCTGAATAATATAGAATTGCCTAGACAAAGAATATTATTCCTTTAGTGAACTTCCTGGAACAAGGCAGACTAAAATCGCAAAAAAACCTCTTGGACCTTCAAACTGGTTAAAATATCTACAACTCCATAATTTTGTAACTAAGCACACACAAGGGACAACTTGATTAGAAAATTAACTGGTTTTGAGAAAATATGCCATGCTGAAAACCCTATAAAAGGCTATATTTCTTTTAGCTATAAATTGCTTACCACACCTGTAAATCCCAAAAATATACATAAATGGGAGAAATAAATTGGCCTCCACTTGGAGATCCCAGAATGGCTTAAAATTTTCACTAAAACGGACGGTTCTTACGCATCTTCAAACATTCAAGAACTTAATTATAAAATCTTAACAAGGTGGTATTTATCCCCGGCCAGGCTACATAGTATCTACCTAACGCATCTAACCATTTCTGGAGACGATGCGGCATGATAGGTACAATGAAACATATGGTGGGATTGTCCAACAATTAATAAGCTGTGGTTGGAGACTTCTTTATGTATTCAACACATCCTGAGCAAAAACAATTTTCAATTAGATATCTATACCACCATTTTAAATAAACCTATTAAGGGTATCTGTAAAATTAGGGCGAAACTTATAACATACATACTAAATGGTACCAAATCTATCATAGCCAGAAACTGGAAGAAAATTGACCTCCCAAATGTAGATATATTAACATCTAGAGTTAATGAGAAAGTCTATAAACTCAGCAGCACAACCAAGGTAGACTGTATTCATACTTTATTTAGTATCAGGAGGAAAAAACATGACGTTTCGGCTCAATTGCCCTTAATCATAGCCAGAAACTGGAAGAAAATTTACCTCCCAAATGTAGATATGTTAACATCTAGAGTTAATGAGTTACTTACATTAGAAGAATATTCCTATATAAAAACTAAAAAAGAAGATACCTTTCAAATGATACGTTTCTATTGGGATGAATTTATAAACAAAGACCGTGAGAATTTCATATAAATGTAGTAATTTAATGAGGAGGGGGCCCAGGGACAAAGAGGAGTGGAAATTTTAAATATTTTCCCCCTCCCCCTCTTTTCTTTCTCCCTCTCTCTTTTTCGTTTTTTTTTTTACTTTTTAAAATACCCTTTTAATAGGTAAAGGTTTTACATCAACAATATACAGTATGTTAGAGTTGCTTAACGAAGAATATATAGTAAGTCAACAATAATAGAAGTAATGTCTTACTCTAGCATACCTATTTTTGGATAACAATGTTGTGCAAATTTGTATTTATCCTATATGACTGTTAATGTTGTTATTATGGACACAATTTTCTTTTTCCTCTCCCGTTTAAAAGGAAAATAAAAATAAGAAATTAAATTGTATGTTCTATCATCTATCTGAATCATGAAAGAAACATTTGGCTTTTATATATCACTTTAAATTTAAATGGAACCCGGCATATTTACATTTTGTCCTGTCTATCCCTCTAATAGTAAACATTACTATATGTATTATTCATCATTTTAAAAGGATTTTACCTTTTATTTATTTTATTAAACATTATGGCCTAGATTTAGAGTTGGGCGGTAGCCGTCAAAACCAATGTTAGAGGCTCCTAACGCTGGTTTTTACCGCCCTCTGGTATTTGGAGCAAGTCATTAAAGGGTCTAACGCTCACTTTACAGCCGCGACTTTTCCATACCGCAGATCCCCTTACGTCAATTGCGTATCCTATCTTTTCAATGGGATCTTTCTAACGCTGGTATTTAGAGTCGTGGCTGAAGTGAGCGTTAGAAATCTAACGACAAATCTCCAGCCGCAGAAAAAAGTCAGTAGTTAAGAGCTTTCTGGGCTAACACCGGTTCATAAAGCTCTTAACTACTGTGCTCTAAAGTACACTAACACCCATAAACTACCTATGTACCCCTAAACCGAGGTCCCCCCACATCGCCGCCACTATATTTAAATTTTTTAACCCCTAATCTTCCGCTCCGTACACTGCCGCCAACTACGTTATCCCTATGTACCCCTAATCTGCTGCCCCTAACACCGCCGACCCCTATATTATATTTATTAACCCCTAATCTGCCCCCCACAACGTCGCCTCCATCTGCCTACACTTATTAACCCCTAATCTGCCGAGCGGACCGCACCGCTACTATAATAAAGTTATTAACCCCTAATCCGCCTCACTCCCGCCTCACTCCCGCCTCAATAACCCTATAATAAATAGTATTAACCCCTAATCTGCCCTCCCTAACATCGCCGACACCTAACTTCAATTATTAACCCCTAATCTGCCGACCGAATCTCGCCGCTACTGTAATAAATGGATTAACCCCTAAAGCTAAGTCTAACCCTAACACCCCCCTAAATTAAATATAATTTAAATCTAACAAAATAAATTAACTCTTATTAAATAAATTATTCCTATTTAAAGCTAAATACTTACCTGTAAAATAAATCCTAATATAGCTACAATATAAATAATAATTATATCTTAGCTATTTTAGGATTAATATTTATTTTACAGGCAACTTTGTAATTATTTTAACCAGGTACAATAGCTATTAAATAGTTAATAACTATTTAATAGTTACCAAGTTAAAATAATTACAAAATTACCTGTAAAATAAATCCTAACCTAAGTTACAATTAAACCTAACACTACACTAGCAATAAATTAATTAAATAAAATACCTACAATTATCTACAATTAAACCTAACACTACACTATCAATAAATTAATTAAATACAATATCTACAAATAAATACAATTAAATAAACTAACTAAAGTACAAAAAATAAAAAAGAACTAAGTTACAAAAAATAAAAAAATATTTACAAACATTAGAAAAATACTACAACAATTTTAAACTAATTACACCTACTCTAAGCCCCCTAATAAAATAACAAAGACCCCCAAAATAAAAAAATGCCCTACCCTATTCTAATTTAAAAAGTTCAAAGCTCTTTTACCTTACCAGCCCTTAAAATGACCTTTTGTGGGGCATGCCCCAAAGAATTCAGCTCTTTTGCCTGTAAAAAAAAACATACAATACCCCCCCCAACATTACAACCCACCACCCACAAACCCCTAATCTAACCCAAACCCCCCTTAAATAAACCTAACACTAAGCCCCTGAAGATCTTCCTACCTTATCTTCACCTCGCCGGGTATCACCGATCCGTCCTGGCTCTGAAATCTTCATCCAACCCAAGCGGGGGCTGGTGATCCATAATCCTGCGGCTGAAGAGGTCCAGAAGAGGCTCCAAAGTCTTCATCCTATCCGGGAAGAAGAGGCGATCCAGACCGGCAACCATCTTGATCCAAGCGGCATCTTCTATCTTCATCCGATGAGGAACGGCTCCATCGTGAAGACCTCCAGCGCGGATCAATCTTCTTCCTCCGACGTCCAACTGAAGAATGACGGTTCCTTTAAGGGACGTCATCCAAGATGGCGTCCCTCGAATTCCGATTGGCTGATAGGATTCTATCAGCCAATCGGAATTAAGGTAGGAAAATTCTGATTGGCTGATGGAATCAGCCAATCAGAATCAAGTTCAATCCGATTGGCTGATCCAATCAGCCAATCAGATTGAGCTCGCATTCTATTGGCTGTTTCCTACCTTAATTCCGATTGGCTGATAGAATCCTATCAGCCAATCGGAATTCGAGGGACGCCATCTTGGATGACGTCCCTTAAAGGAACCGTCATTCTTCAGTTGGACGTCGGAGGAAGAAGATTGATCCGCGCTGGAGGTCTTCACGATGGAGCCGTTCCTCATCGGATGAAGATAGAAGATGCCGCTTGGATCAAGATGGTTGCCGGTCTGGATCGCCTCTTCTTCCCGGATAGGATGAAGACTTTGGAGCCTCTTCTGGACCTCTTCAGCCGCAGGATTATGGATCGCCAGCCCCCGCTTGGGTTGGATGAAGATTTCGGAGCCAGGACCGATCGGTGATACCCGGCGAGGTGAAGATAAGGTAGGAAGATCTTCAGGGGCTTAGTGTTAGGTTTATTTAAGGGGGGTTTGGGTTAGATTAGGGGTATGTGGGTGGTGGGTTGTAATGTTGGGGGGGTATTGTATGTTTTTTTTTACAGGCAAAAGAGCTGAATTCTTTGGGGCATGCCCCACAAAAGGTCCTTTTAAGGGCTGGTAAGGTAAAAGAGCTTTGAACTTTTTTAATTTAGAATAGGGTAGGGCATTTTTTTATTTTGGGGGGCTTTGTTATTTTATTAGGGGGCTTAGAGTAGGTGTAATTAGTTTAAAATTGTTGTAATATTTTTCTAATGTTTGTAAATATTTTTTTATTTTTTGTAACTTAGTTCTTTTTTATTTTTTGTACTTTAGTTAGTTTATTTAATTGTATTTATTTGTAGATATTGTATTTAATTAATTTATTGATAGTGTAGTGTTAGGTTTAATTGTAGATAATTGTAGGTAGTTTATTTAATTTATTTATTGATAGTGTAGTGTTAGGTTTAATTGTAACTTAGGTTAGGATTTATTTTACAGGTAATTTTGTAATTATTTTAACTATTTTAGCTATTAAATAGTTCTTAACTATTTAATAGCTATTGTACCTGGTTAAAATAAATACAAAGTTACCTGTAAAATAAATATAAATCCTAAAATAGCTATAATATAATTATAATTTATATTGTAGCTATATTAGGGTTTATTTTACAGGTAAGTATTTAGCTTTAAATAGGAATAATTTATTTAATAAGAGTTAATTTATTTCGTTAGATTTAAATTATATTTAATTTAGGGGGTGTTAGGGTTAGGGTTAGACTTAGCTTTAGGGGTTAATCCATTTATTACAGTAGCAGCGAGATTCGGTCAGCAGATTAGGGGTTAATAATTGAAGTTAGGTGTCGGCGATGTTAGGGAGAGCAGATTAGGGGTTAATACTATTTATTATAGGGTTATTTAGGCGGATTAGGGGTTAATAACTTTATTATAGTAGCGGTGCGGTCCGCTCGGCAGATTAGGGGTTAATAAGTGTAGGCAGGTGGAGGCGACGTTGAGGGGGGCATATTAGGGGTTAATAAATATAATATAGGGGTTGGCGGTGTTAGGGGCAGCAGATTAGGAGTGCATAGGGATAATGTAGGTAGCGGCGGTTTACGGAGCGGCAGATTAGGGGTTAAAAAAAATATACAGGTGTCAGCGATAGCGGGGGCGGCAGATTAGGGGTTAATAAGTGTAAGGTTAGGGGTGTTTAGACTCGGGGTTCATGTTAGGGTGTTAGGTGCAGACGTAGGAAGTGTTTCCCCATAGAAAACAATGGGGCTGCGTTAGGAGCTGAACGCTGCTTTTTTGCAGGTGTTAAGTTTTTTTTCAGCTCAAATGGCCCCATTGTTTTCTATGGGGGAATCGTGCACGAGCACGTTTTTTAAGCTGGCCGCGTCCGTAAGCACCGCTGGTATCTAGAGTTGCAGTGGCGTTAAATTATGCTCTACGCTCCCTTTTTGGAGCCTAACGCACTGAAAACCCAGCCATTCTGTGAACTCTAAATACCAGCGGTATTTAAAAGGTGCGGGGGAAAAAAAGCACTTGTAGCTAACGCACCCCTTTGGCCGCCAAACTCTAAATCTAGCCGTATGTGTGCAGACTCTATTAATTCCTGTCACTACCCTTCAAGGGGGCTGGAGTCTCTACAGGAAGGCTTATTTAGCTTTATGTCATAATACTTCTAGAATAACATGAGCTGGTTTTATTATTAAAGGGACAGTGTACACCTTAGTAATCTTAAAGTCTTACCTTAGATTAAGATGCAAATAGCCTCCTGCACCACTTTCTATATCATGCAGCAGGAACGGTAAAACTGTTATTTTGAAATCAATATTGTTTCTGGCCACTTTGAAATGGCTGCCAAGCTCCACCCACTGAAGACATCACGATCTGGGCTGCATATTGCATCCAATCACAAAAGGCTCACTAGTTGGATTCAACAGACTGTCAATAGATGCAGCACAGATCGTGATGTTATCGGTGGGTGGAGCTTGGCGGCCATTTCAAAGTGGCCAGAAACAATATTAATTCTAAAATAACTTTTTTACCATTCCTGCTGCATGATATATAGAAAGAGGTGCAGGAGTCTATTTGCAGCTTAATCTAAGGTAAGGCTTTAAGATGACTAAGGTGTAGACTGTCCCTTTAAGTGAATACTAGATAAACAGGGAGTCAGATTTGCCCATGCTCTGGAGAGGCAGAATTAAACTTAAGTTGCCAACATGTCAGCTCTTTTATTTCCCTGAGGGCAGTGGCTACACTGAGAAGTACTGATTTTTACACAATCTGTTTCTTTTTATGTTTAATTGAACATATTTGTTTTTACTATAGGAGTACTGTTTACTATCCCTTTTAATTGATATATAACCTCACAGAGTGCTAAACATTATTTCACTGTGCTGATATGCAGCCTCAGGTGATCTTCCTTTGGCTTCGCCCTGTGACAAACACAGGGATCTCTTGTGCAAGATGTGTGGAGTAACAAGTCGGAGGCAGACGCTGCCTGAGGCTGAGGAGAGCCCTGTGCAAACCTCATGTAACACGGAAGAGCTGATTGACGTGTTGGTGTGTGATGCTGCTCTGGGCTTTTTTTAGTATGTGCCGCCTTCTCCTGAAGGTAAAGCAGACCTAGCTAATAGATTTAAACCAATACAACGGTTGTTGCGCTGCCTTATTTACAGGAAGAAGGCTATGAATAAGATCATCACAAAGTCGCCTAATTTTTGCTTTGCTTGTCACCAGAACATACACTTAAAGGGACATTATACACTCATTTTTTCTTTGCATAAATGTTTTGTAGATAATCTATTTATATAGCCCATAAAGTTTTCTTTTTTTAAAAATGTATAATTTTGCTTATTTTTAAATAACATTGCTCTGATTTTCAGACTCCTAACCAAGCCCCAAAGTTTTATGTGAATACCGTCAGCTACCTTCTTCAGCTTGCTCCTGTTTGTGTAAATGGTCTTTTCATATGCAAAAGAAGGGGGAGGGGGGGTGTCTTATTTCCCACTTGCAGTGGGCTTTCCAACTGCTTTTTCAAAAGAGCAAAACTTAGAACTTCTAAGTAAGTTTTAAAATAGTTTTATACTGGATTTTTATATCAGTATCTGTGCATCTTAATCTTTATAGTAGTGTCTATTACATGCAGTTATATGAAAATGAGTGTATACTGTCCCTTTAAAGGGACAGTCTAGTTAAAATTAAACTACCATGATTCAAATGAGGCATGCAATTTCAAACAACTTTCCAGTTGACTTTTATCATCAAATTTGCTTTGCTCTCTTAGTATACTTTTTTTTAAAGCTAAACCTAGGTAGGCTCAAATTTATTTCTAAACCGTTGAAAAACGCCTCTTATCTCAGTGCATTTTGACAGTTTTTCACAGTTACACTTTGCTAGTTCATGTGTGTCATATAGATAACATTGTGCTCACTCCTGTGGAGTTATTTTGGAGTCAGCACTGCTTGGCTAAAATGCATGTCTGTCAAAAGCACTGAGATAAGGGGGCAGCCTGCAGATATTTAGCTACAAGATAATCACAGAGGTAAAAGTATATTAATATAACCGTGTTAGTTATGCAAAACTGGGGAATGGGTAAAAAAGGGATTATCTATCTTTTTAAACAATAAACAATTTCAAGTAGACTGTCCCTTTAATGCTTAGCATAACTCTATAAACTCCCAAATGTACAACCTAATTAGTTCTTCTGGGGCTGCCAGACTATTTAAGATTAGGCAATAGACTCATATGACCTGCAATGCTGGCATTTTATTTTTTTTATATTATGGGCCAGATTAAAAGTGGTGGACTATTTAGCACTTTTTTCATGCTCAAACACCGCCAGAAGTAAAATTGTAACGCTCGCAAGTTAATGAGCATATTACAAGTTTAAAGTAAATGGTTTCTGTTGCATATATAGTAAGTATTAAACTGCGTGAATCACTTCCCTTAAAAGAGATTGCTGCCTCCATGGTTCTCCTTCACTGTATGTTCAAAGCTGATCTTGGTCTGGCAGCACTGTGTCTCTTGTGGAACCAAGCTGAATAGTCGTCTGCTTTTCACCTTCACCTCAGAAAGACAATAGTCCCAAAATAGTGTAACAACGTCACACAGCGAGTAAAACCAAATGGAAAATACTCACAGGGTTTAAAGGAATAAACTTCATTCATTTTAGAAGTACCAGCGAAACAGCAACGAAGTACAGCTTATAATTTTTTTATTTCAAACAAAGTTTAAAAGGCTCTACGTGTTTTGGCAATAACATTGCCGTTATCAAGAGCAAATCAATAAAATAGCATATGAAGTAAGCTGTGTTCGCCTAGCTTAAAACACTCCTATATAAATATATATATATATATATATATATATAGTGGTACAACCCTGCCTACCTGTCACACCCACTTTACTGGTCTGGAGGTGGTTTACATAAGGGTCATCTTATCGTTTGCTTCAATAAGACTAGTGTTTCAATACAATTCGCCAAATCAAACATTATACTTAAACATATTTAAAAGTTTAAAAATTGGACAATTTTAAAATCATTGCGCCATATTGTAGTGAAGAACTTACAATCTTACAGGTTATAAAATTCAAACACTTCGATCACATGCTATAAAAGTAATAGTCAATAAGTTCCTTGTAACATGTGAGCATTCAACTAACCAATCAGGTAGTATTGACAGAAACCCTTGTCTATACATTATCAAGTCACATTATTCAAATGACCAATAAGCTTCAAGTTCTATATAGTTCTCAAACAGGTAGTATTAGAATGGGGTCTTCACTCAGGTGCATCACAATAACAAGTCACATGTTTATTAATCACGTGACTTCTTTTAACCAATCAACACACTGATTTTTTGTTTTTCTATTTAACCAATGTGTTATATTTAATAAATATAAAAAATAGCAAAAGATGACAAAACATGATGTATAAACAAATGATAATGAGAACTACTCAAAGTATATAAAAGTAACATAAAAGTCCACAAATGATTAGAATCCAAGTGTTGATCTTACAGTGATAATCAAAAATCTGTGTCCTCTTTTTCAGTGCAATGTCTATTTTCAAGTGTATTATTCGAATAATCCCAGAACAAATGCACAATATAAATTCAATGTGCTAGTGAAAAGCAAAACAATAATTAATTAATTTAATAGTGCAATAATATAAAATGAAAGTTATTGTGAACATACCACTAACAAAATTTCTGAGGTAAAGGTAATTGATACAACCAGAGTGAAAAACAGACGACTATCCTGCTTGGTTCCCCAAGATATACAGCGCCGCCAGACCAACATCAGAAAGTAAATGGTTTGCAAGTGAGTAAACTCCGACACGTGCTAACTTCAGGACTCGGGATATCGCAACTGTGTTAACTTTTTTTCCCCATAGACTTCAATTGTGCACGCAAACTGAAAAACCCTAATATTTATTGCTTGCGTGCCAACTTGACACTGCATTAGATCTACAGCTCTAACCTGAAGGTAGTTACTCATATTTTACATTCCAATGTTCTTCACATAGAAGAAAATGTTCTTTTTATTTTTAAATATTTAATTATATATATATATATATATTTTTTTTATTATATATATATATATATAGAGAGAGAAAGAGAGAGAGATAGATAGATAGATATACTGTATATATATATATAAATTAAAAAATAAAAAATAAAAATGTCTTCTATGTGAAGAACACAGTAAAATACATAAATATTATTATATAAATACATAAATACATATGTATACACATATATACGTATAGATGTACATCCATATACATATTTAGACATGTTTATACACATTATAGCCTTGTCCAATCAAACACCTTATTATATACCTTTTAACCCTTATAAAAACAAATTCTAATATTTATATGATTAATGTTTATCAGATAGTGCATATATTAGTGAAATACTTTATTTTAATGTATTTATGCTGTGTTTAGTACAACTTTAATTTTACCCCAAAACCCTTTACTTAAAGGGACAGTCAAGTCCAAAAAAAACTTTCATGATTTAAATAGGGATTGTAATTTTAAACAACTTCCCAATTTACTTTTATCACCAATTTTGCTTTGTTCTTTTGGTATTCTTAGTTGAAAGCTAAACCTAGGAGGTTCATATGCTAATTTCTTAGACTTTGAAGACTGCCTCTAATCTGAATGCATTTTGACCACTTGAGGGCATTAGTTCATGTGTTTCATATAGATAACATTGAGCTCATGTACGTGAAGTGACCTAGGAGTGAGCATTGATTGGCTAAAATGCAAGTCTGTCAAAAGAACTGAAATAAAGGGGCAGCCAGCAGAAGCTTAGATACAAGGTAATTACAGAGGTAAAACGTGTATTATTATAACTGTGTTAGTTATGCAAAACTGGGGAATGGGTAATAAAGGATTAACTTTCTTTTTAAACAACATATTGCAGAATTATATAACATTAGCTTTGCACCAAGCTTATAAATCTAACGATTGCAGAGATATTATTTTCCAAAATGCAATTTTCCTGACCGCCTCTCCTGGCTCTACTGAGCGGGTCTTAATTTATATAAGCGCATCGCGGGCACGCAGTCTAGTTACAGCCGGCCCGATCGTGTAATTAAACTGAATGTAGCTCGCTCCCACTACCAGACCAGTAGTTCGTAGGTTTACTGTCCCTTTAAAGGGACAGTTTACTCAAAAATGTTCTCCCCTTTAATTTCTTCCCAATGATCCACTTTACCTGCTGGAGTGTATTAAATTGTTTACAAGTAGCTCCTTTACCCTTATATTGGCATTTGAAATAGTTTATTTAGCATGTGGTATCCCCACCTACCTATTCTGAAAATGTGTGGCCCCAGGTCCAAGCTATAGATAAGCTTTGTAAACACAGCCAGCAGAAGAAATTACACTCCCAGTGGGATATAGCAGAGATAAGGTAATAAAATGTTGCTTTTTCCATTGTTCTCTCCAAGTACTGGCGATTGCTTTATGGACAGATATAAGATAAAGAAGCAGGTATATGTGCACAATGTGATACAGTAATGAGATTTTATTATATCTACAAGCTCAAACCATTTTATTAGGTTGTGGCTTCAAAACACAAAATCAGAGCTTTAATATACACAAATAAACCTTAAAAAGCTACATACTTTTTTACTCTGCAGTTGGTAAAAAAAAGCAATTGTAAACACATTAAGGGAAAAACTATTTTACAGTATACTGGCCCTTTAAGGTCTTCAATCGTGCTATCACAAATTTAGATTGCGGTCAGCGATGCACGTTTACTTTCAACTTGTAATAATAGCACAAGTTAGCACAGGTGCCATATTTAATTATCGCATGTGTGCTAATGTTAAAGCAACACTTGCAATCTAGACCTATGTTGTTAGGCAATATATATATATATATATATATATATATATAGAACTAAGGGTCTATTGATGGTGAAACTTCTAAGTGTGTTGGAATTAAACAAATAATCATTTAAAGTAGGTCCTATCCACTTTATGTTCTGAGCTGTGCTGTATAATTATGTATGCAAATGTTTTAGTCCAAGAGAGGGGACAGTCAATAATAATACATTTGTGTTATCTTCCTTTATATGTACAGGCCGCATATTTTTCTGTGATTGCTCTGTGCAGTAAAAACATGCCCTGTTTTCCCAGCCTGGAGTTGAAATAGTCATTGTCAGCATTCTTGATACGATACTTATGCTCATCAACATGCCCAAAAATGCTGACAAGCTGGGTACCTTTGCCGAATAAACTTTTGCAGTATAAATTGATAATGGTTACCACCCAAACCACTTACAAAAAAATGCATTTGCAATCTATTTCATGGTATACAATATTTTTATAACAAACCCGTAAAGAGATGCAAAGGTTAAAACTGAAACATGCATGGCTGCATTCAGGGTCCGGCTCAAGATATTGTGCTAACTGAGTCAGATGCCTCCCCAGTAGTAACAGTATTGATTAGCATATCAACCTACTAGCCTGGCCACCAACCCTGCTAAGCCTGTCTACCTGCATGCAACTAATACTTATGCACAATTGTACAACATGTGAGGAAGTTAAAGAAGCACTTGTCCAGCCTTTGATGTCCCTGACCATCTCTGTGTCTGTGAATGATGAGGTTGTTCTGCTGGGAGCCTGCAACTTCCCCCACAGAGACAGAGGACAGGAGCGTTCTGGGTCTGACAGTGACTAACTCAGTCCCTGAAGTGCTGCCCCCTGTGCATGATGTGATCGTGTGCAGTGAGCCTGCAGCTTCTCCCACAAAAGGAGAAAGAGGGCAGGAGGGGTCCAGGTCTGACAGTGACTGACTCAGTCATTAAAGTGCTGCCCCTTGTCAAGTGCTGCCTGGATCAGTTGGACCCACTTGGTCCCATGGTGGAGCCAGCCCTGTGTGCATTACAGTTTTGAATAGAAACATTTTTGCAGTATACTTCCAATAGAAGTAGAAGCTTGAGAAAGGCTGCAGAAGCAGCTGAAATTAGTTGATGAAACTGCCACATTGTGACCTAGAGGGGCATCCGTGATCTGGATATAGCGATCACATGATTTTGTCAAATCTTCTAAGTGCCGGGATGGAAGAACACTAATCCGGAGCTGAGCTGTGTGACTTGGGTGAGGAGTTAACCAGACACTGGTGACGAAGAGCAGTGACTATAAAATTATAACTGAGTACCATGAAGAAGCTCCTCTCTCAGTTTGCTCGCTTTAATTAATTGCTTTTTCTCATTTTATAGCCCTGAAACTTATAAGAAAAGGAGGGGAAGCTTTTGGACTTATTGGCTGAATTTAACACTTTATACAGTTTTGTAGATATGGCTACTACTTTTTTCCACATATTCTTCTCAACCAGAATGTTAAGGCTCTTGCACATGCTCAGTAGGAGCTGGTGCCATAGAAAGGGTGCAAATAAAACGATTGTGCACATTTTAAAGTTGTTTACAATTATATGCTCTACCTGAATCAAAAAAGTTAAATTTTGACTTTAGTGTTCCTTTAAAACAGAATTGACTCAGAAACAAAGAGTAACTTATCTGTAGAAAATAACTCCAAATTTAAAAACACAATGATTATTGACAGGGAGTGGATGTTACATATTTTTTTTCGCTTGCTCGCTAACACAGCTGAAAGTAAACTTTTAATGCAGGCGGGCTACCGCACGGTTTACAAGTTGAAAGTAAAAAGCACAAGAGTGAAAACTAGGGATGCACCGATACCGATACTAGTATCGGTATCGGTACCGATACCAAGTATTTGCATGAGTACTTGTACTCGTGCAAATGCACTGATACTTAAACCGATACCTCTACTTCCTACCCATATGCTATCTTGTGGTGTTTTTTTCAAACTGCATGTTTCCATTTCATTTTAAACTGAAGTGGAGACTAAACTAAACATTGTTTACTACTGTTCTGCCAAATACAAATTGCTGTTATTTGTATTATTGTAGGAGAGATCACTGTACCTCGTTCAGACAAACCCCTGAAGTACTGGGCAGTTAATAAACTGAGATTTCCAGCTCTGGCTAAAATGGCCCAAAAATATCTTTCTGCCCCATGCAGTAGTGTGGAAAGTGAAAGACTGTTCAACTTTGAGTCAAACCTCCATACAAATGTCAGATTGATGTTATATAACAGCTCAACAACCCAATTGCATCACTCCTTTAAATTTAATATTTTCTTGTAATATTATTTATTTATAAACATGTTCAGTGAACATTTTTATTATTTCATAATGTCTTTTGAATTACAGCCCTTTATAATTATAAAGAAGGAATCTTAAATAATTAGTTTGTATTGTGCTTGGTATACTGTCACATGACATTAAAAAAAAAAGTATCGGTAATTGGTATCGGCGAGTATTTGAAAACAAGTATCGGTACTTGTACTAAAAAAAAAATGGTATTGGTGCAACCCTAGTGAAAACCCATGAGCACTAACTTCAGGACTTTGGATAACGTGACCAAGTTAAATTCTCCACATAGACTTCAATGGAGCAAGCTTAAAGGGCCATAATACCCAAATGTTTAAACACTTGAAAGTGATGCAGCATAGCTGTAAAAAGCTGATTAGAAAATATCACCTGAACATCTCTATGTAAAAAAGAAAGATATTTTACCTCAAAAGTTCCTCAGTAGCCACCTCCCATTGTAAAGGATTTCTAAGCAGCATTTTAGTGTGTTTGTCCTGGGACATCTGAAGGGACTAGCATCGTGCACTCTCATATTATTTCACCAATCAGGTAAAGAAAGCTTACTATGAAATCTCATGAGAGTTAAGTCAAATCTCATGAGATCACAGTAAGAGTTCATGACCTCAGCACTGCTGATGCTGATTGGCTGCTGTTCATTTCTTCATTTTTTAAAATTTGTTTACCTGCAGCTGGGAGCAGCTGAGTATAACTTTTTACACAGAACTTACTCTGCTGAGCTGAGGAAATTGTGAGGTAAAATATCTTCCTTTTTTACATAGAGATGCTCAGGTGATATTTTCCTGTCAGCTTTTTACAGTTATGCTGCATCAGTTTCAAGTGATTTAGCATATGAGTATTATGTCCCTTTAAAAAAACATAACACTTATAACTCATGTGCTAACCTGACACCACTTTAGACCTGCAGCGTTAAACCTGAAGATAGTTATGAATATTTTACATTCTAATGTTCTTTGCATATTATTTTTAAATATATATTTCTATTTACAGTACTGAGCAAAAGTCTTAGGCCATCTTTAGATTTGTTGTTTTAGCTATGGTATAATGACCATATATAATTATTTCTCAGTCTCTACCAGAAAATACAGGATATTTGTATGCAGTATTAAAAAACGAAAGAAAAAAAATCAGAAAAAACAGCTTCTATAGGCTATGAGGCCTACTTATCAAGCCGTCAACTGTGCTGCATTCAAAGGCACCAATACGCTCGCCTGACATTGCCTAACATCGCTGCCGCAGACCTGAATACGTTCTCCATATTTAACAAAAAAGCTGTCAAAAAGCCAAGTACGGGGCGATGAGCAGCGGATTGTTGTTAACTAACAGTCATCGATCTCGCTACTATTCGGCTTTTTCACAGCTTTATTTGTATGCTGTCACTAAGCACCGCCACTATACTAAACTGTTTAACCCCTATACCGCCGCTTCCGGACCCCGCAGCAACTAAATAAAGTTATTAACCCCTAAACCGCCGCTCTCGGACCCCGCCACCACTCTAATAAAGTTATTAACCCCTAAACCACCGCTCCCGGACCCCGCCGCTACTCTAATAAAGTTATTAACCCCTAAACCGCTGCTCCCGGACCCCGCCCCCACTCTAATAAAGTTATTAACCCCTAAACCACCGTTCCCGGACCCCGCCGCCACTCTAATAAAGTTATTAACCCCTATTCCTCTGCTCCCGGAGCCCACAG
The DNA here is from genome assembly GCF_027579735.1 of Bombina bombina. Classification (NCBI taxonomy): domain Eukaryota; kingdom Metazoa; phylum Chordata; class Amphibia; order Anura; family Bombinatoridae; genus Bombina; species Bombina bombina. Next base: position 718,218,300 of record NC_069499.1, on the reverse strand, counting down.
CAACTAAATAAAGTTATTAACCACTAAACCGCCAGCCCCCCACATCGCCATAAACTAAATTAACCTATTAACCCCTAAACCTAACAACCCACTAACTTTATATTACATTTTAACTCATCCCTATCTTATAATAAATTTAAACTTACCTTTAAAATTACATTAAACTATATTAAACTAATAATTAACCTACCCTAACTGTTATACTAAAATTACATTAAACTATATTAAACTATAAATTAATTTACCCTATTATACTAAAATTACAGTAAACTACATTAAAATAAAAATTAACCTACCCTAACTTTTATACTAAAATTACATTAAACTACTAATTAAATTAACTATATTATATATTTAAAAACCTAACCCTACTCAAATAATTAAAATGTACACTAAAAAATTACTAAGTTACAAAAAATAACAAACACTAAGTTACACAAAAAATAAACACTAAATTACACAAAATAAAAAATAAATTATCAAAGATTTAAACTAATTAGATCTAATCTAAGGGCCCTATGAAAATAAAAAAAGCCCCCCCCAAAATAAAAAAACCCTAACCTACAATAAACTACAAATAGTCCTTAAAAGGGCCTTTTGCGGGGCATTGCCCCAAATAAATTAGCTCTTTTACCTGTAACAAAAAAATAGAAATACCCCCCAACAGTAGAACCTACCACCCACCCAACCTACCCCCCAAATAAAAACATAACTAAAAAAACCTAAGCTCCGATCTTTCCTGCATGCATGTCAAGAGGCTGAGGCATGCACACAGCGGTAGCAACAGCAGCTCATGCATAGGCAATAAGTGTACGATTATCACCAGCACCTCCTGCATCATCAACTCCACAGGCAGCTGCTCTTTTTAATGTATGTAGAGGGCAACCTCATCTTCCCCTCCCTTCTATTCCATTCAGCAAACGGCAGCAGAGGGGCAATGAATAGAGCAACTCTGCAGAACGCCCCTTTCTCCTCCACTCTTACTCACTGTTAAGGCGGTGAAGTGATTTGCCAAAAAAAAGAAGAAGAAAAAATAGCCGGCCGGCTTGTCTGTATTTTTTATTTTACTTTGTATTGCCCTGAGCTGGTTGTACATTTCACTATCATCCGAGCTTTACCACCAGGGGTTTAGCCGCTTGATCACAGTTGTTACAAAATGATTTTTATTTACACCTCACTTACTCACTACAAGACACATTGTGCTTTTGTGTCAGAGGAAACAAGCAACAGACACACAAACTCTACTTGACTGTGGGTGGATGTGAATTATTTCTTGGATAATTGGCAGCAAGTGTGGATTCATGATCAGGATTCAGACCTGTGTGATATATTAAAAAGAGCTATAGTTACATCGGTCCTTGTGAATACAAATCTGCTGCTAACCGTATGCTACTGAGGAAGCTTGAGTTTTGGATTCCTTTACAAAATGCAAACTAACTTTCTATGAAACAGAGGGCAATAGGTCTAGCAACCTCTATAGAGAGTATTTGCTGCCAAGAAGTTTTTTGTGTCACCTGTCACTGCTGTGAGAACATTAAGAGAAGACTCAATACATCCATTTAGTGCATCAGGTAACAGTCTGATCCTAGAGCCTGGTCCAGTTAACCACACCTGGTTTATTCATCTCTCTGGAGTTGACGCTGTGAGTTGCTTGCTGGGATACTTTTCTGCCATCTAAATCATGGCCCCAGCACTGCTCCACCTGATGGCAGTTTGCACGTCGCCGTGAAACCTGCCAAGCTGGACCCCTCAGCTGCACTCCAAGACACCTTGGCCATCAGAGTGCCCCTTGCACACGAGCATGACCATGCAGTCCTAGCCTGTGACACGGGCATTCATGAAGAGCACTATGTAAGTGAGGTGGGACAAGAGGATGTGGAGGATGAGAGAACATATAGAGATGCCGGCACCATTACAGATGTGTGCAACAGTACTGATCTTCCAGAAGTTGAAATCATCAGTTTGCTGGAAGAGCAGTTGCCCCATTACAAGTTAAGAGCCGATACCATCTATGGGTATGACCACGAAGACTGGCTTCAGACACCTCTCATTTCCCCAGATGACAACATTGACCTGACTACTGAACAGATTGAAGAGACCTTGAAATATTTCCTTCTATGCGCTGAAAGAGTGGGCCAGATGACTAAAACATACAATGATATAGATGCTGTTACACGTCTACTTGAAGAGAAAGAGCGGGATCTGGAACTAGCTGCTCGTATTGGCCAGTCTTTGTTAAAGAAAAATAAAACCCTCACAGAAAGAAACAAATACCTTGAGGAACAAGTGGAGCATATCAGGGAGGAGGTTTCACAGTTGCATCATGAGCTTTCCATGAAAGATGAGCTACTTCAGTTTTATACCAGCGTTGCAGAGGAGAGCGAGCCAGAGTCCACCTGCTCTACACCTTTGAAGAGAAATGAGTCTACCTCTTCTGTCCAAAATTATTTCCATTTTGACTCGCTTTTGAAGAAGCTGAAGGACCTTGAAGATGAAAATACAGTTCTCCAATCTGAGGCATGTCATTTGCAGACAGAAACAATCACCTATGAAGAAAATGAGCAGCAGCTTGTGAATGACTGCGTCAAAGAGCTAAGAGATGCAAGCCTTCAAATCGCCAACATATCCAATGAGTTAGCTAAGAAAACAGAAGATGCGACTCGACAACAGGAAAAGATAACACATCTTCTGTCCCAAATAGTAGATCTTTAGAAGAAAGCAAAAGCATATTCAGTTGAAAATGAGGAACTTGTACAACATCTGGGGACAGCTAAAGATGCCCAACGGCAACTTACAGCTGAGCAACAAGAGCTGGAAGACAAGTATGCAGAGTGCATGGAAATGCTTCATGAGGCGCAGGAAGAGCTGAAGAATCTGAGGAATAAGACCATGCCAAACGTAATATCTCAACGTTACCACACACTAGGTGCATTCCCCATGGATTCTCTGGCTGCTGAGATTGAAGGATCTATGAGGAAAGAGCTGCAAATGGATGACCCAGATTCACCAGAGATGAATGGAAATCACCCCAAACGTGTGTTTGAAACTGTACGGAATGTAAATCACTGGCCCCCTCTCCAATGAACATCCCTGGATCTAACCAATCCTCTGCAATGAACTCTTTGATGTCCAGTTGTGTCAGTACACCACGTTCCAGTCTGTATGGGGGAGATGTCTCCAACATTATTATTGATAACAAGACCAACTGCATTATCCTAGAAATAGAATGCTCTGATAATGGTGATAAAGATAAAAACATGAAGCCCAGGACACCTGGTACACCAGGGTCAAACGACCTGGAGACAGCCTTGCGACGCTTGTCTCTTCGCGTGAAAACTTTATTCTAGAACGCAAGTTTTTTGAAGATGAACAAGAGAGGAAACTGCGCAGATTGGCAGAGAAAGGAGAGCTTCACAGCGGCTCTGTAACAGCTACAGAAAGCATCATGCCCCTGGGAACCCACTCCAGGATATCGGAATTCACTGGAATTTCAGGAATGTCATTCAGTAGTCGTTCCTACTTGCCAGAGAAACTGCAGTTCGGGAAATCCTTAGAAGGTGACAGTAAGGGGCCTCGGCCCTTCTCAGTTTTGCTTAGTGACTCCTTATGGTCTTTGATCCATCACCAGAAAGCAGGCACATTACACAATTCACACTCTTTCTACTTTAGAGACAGTCATCCACGTTGCTGGTTTGAGGGACACAGGTTAAATTAAATTTTCATGATTCAGATACAGCATGTAATTTTAAACAACTTTCCAATTTACTTCCATTAACAAAAATGTGCACAGTCTTTTATATTTACAATTTTTGAGTCACCAGATCCTACTGAGCATGTGCAAGAACTCACACAGGCCCATTTATCAAAGGTCTTGCGGACCTGATCCGACACTGCGGATCAGGTCCGCAAGACCTCGCTAAATGCGGAGAGCAATACGCTCTCCGCATTTAACATTGCACCAGCAGCTCACAAGAGCTGCTGGTGCAACGCCGCCCCCTGCTGACTCGCGGCCAATCGGCCGCCAGCAGGGAGCTGTCAATCAACCCAATCGTATTCGATCGGGTTGATGTCTGGCGATTCCTGTCCGCCTGTTCAGAGCAGGCGGACAGGGTTATGGAGCTGACCGCTGCTTCATAAGTTGTGTTTCTGGCGAGTCTGAAGACTCGCCAGAAACACGGCCCTTCAAGCTCCATACGGAGCTTGATAAATGGGCCTGAAAGACTATATGTATATGCATTTGTGATAGGCTAATTGCTATCACATGGTACAATGGGAGTGGAAATATACATAACTTTGAAATTTGTTATAAAAAAATCTACTACTCATTTGAAGTTCAGACTAAGTGCTATTGCATTGTCTTGCTATCTTGCATTTGTTGATTATGCAAATCTAATGTGTTGACTGGTCCTTTAACACCATGTTAGAATAGGCACAACACATTTTTCTACTTTAACTGTACTTGCCATTTGGTTTTCTAATAATATAAGATGATGTTTTGTAGTGCTGGGAATTCTAATGTGCAAAAGGAACGTGCATTTTAATATGTTTGTAATATGAGCAATACTAAGCTAATTTAGAATTGATTTTAAATGGGTCAGTAAACACCTTTATAATTACAATATATTTCTGTAGAATAACACGTCAGCTGTCACTATCAATTTAAAGCCAATTAGAGAACTCTGCAGAATCCATTTCAAGTTTAATTACAAGAACTAGAAGCAAAATAACTAATGGAAGTATATGACAAAGTAGTTTTATTATGCATAACAAGGCATTTTAATTTCAAGGTGTTACTGTCCCTTTAATATGAGAGTATAATCTTTGTCAAATGTCATCCCTTTCTACATCAGAAATCAACACTTTTTAAAAAAATATTGTTGGTGATTTTTCATTATCAATTAAATATTGATAAGGTCATCAGAAAAAAATATATAAATTTGATGTTGGAATATCAATAATTGTATTTATAAGAATCTTATGTGTTGAGCATCTGTGAGTTTTCTCTTTGGACTGGTCATCTTGTAATACCTTTCTTCATGTATCTCTCTTATCTTCCAATAAAACTTATAAATGTTTTACCTGAAAAAAAAAAAAAACCTAAGCTCCCCATTGCCCTGAAAAGGGCATTTGGATGGGCATTGCTCTTAAAAGGGCATTTAGCTCTATTGCAGCCCAAACCCTAATCTAAAACCTACCCAATACACCCTTAAAATATCCTAACACTAACCCCTGAAGATCGACTTACAGTTTTGAAGATCCGACATCCATCCTCAAAGAAGCCGGGAGAAGTCCTCATCGAAGCGGTCAAAGTCTTCATCCAAGCCCGCAGAAGTCTTCACCCAGACGGCATCTTCTATCTTCATCCGGCGCGGAGCGGCTCCATCTTCCAGTTATCCGACGCGGAGCATCCTCTTCTTACAACGTCTTCTTCGGAATGAAGGTTCCTTTAAATGACGTCATCCAAGATGGTGTCCCTTAGATTCCGATTGGCTGATAGAATTCTATCAGCCAATCGGAATTAAGGTTGAAAAAAAATTCTATTGGCTGTTGCAATCAGCCAATAGGATTGAGCTTTTTATTGGGTGGGTTTTAGTTTTAGATTAGGGTTTGGGCTGTAATAGAGCTAAATGCCCTTTTAAGGTCAATGCCCATCCAAATGCCCTTTTCAGGGCAATGGGGAGTTTAGGTTTTTTTAGTTAGGTTTTTATTTGGTGGGTTGGTTGTGTGGGTGGTGGGTTTTACTGTTGGGGGGGTATTTGTATTTTTTTGTTACAGGTAAAAGAGCTGATTTCTTTGGGGCAGTACCCCGCAAAAGGCCCTTTTAAGGGCTATTTGTAGTTTATTGTAGGTTAGAGTTTGTTTTTATTTTGGGGGGTGCTTTTTATTTTGATAGGGCCCTTAGATTAGGTGTAATTAGTTTAAATCTTTGATAATTTATTTTTATTTTGTGTAACTTAGTGTTTATTTTTTGTGTAACTTAGTGTTTGTTATTTTTTGTAACTTAGTTGTTATTTTTTTGTAATTTAGTAATCTTTTAGTGTAGATTTAAATTATTTGAGTAGGGTTAGGTGTTTAAATACATAAATATAGTTAATTTAATTTGTAGTTTAATGTGATTTTAGTATAAAAGTTAGGGTAGATTAATTATTAATTTAATATAGTTTATTGTAATTTTATTATAATAGTTATATAGTTTAATGTAAATTTATTATAATAGTTAGGGTAGGTTAATTATTAGTTTAATATGGTTTAATGTCATTTTAAGTTTAAATTTATTATAAGATAGGGATGAGTTAAAATTTAATATAAAGTTATAGGGTTGTTAGGTTTAGGGGTTAATAGGTTAATTTAGTTTATTGCGATGTGGGGGGCTGGCGGTTTAGGGGTTAATAACTTTATTTAGTTGCGGTGGGCTCCGGGAGCGGCGGGATAGGGGTTAATAACTTAATGTAGGTGGCGGCGGTGTCTGGAGCGGCAGATTAGGGGTTAATAACATAATGTAGGTGGCGGCGGTGTAGGGGGGCGGCAGATTAGGGGTGTTTAGACTCGGGGTACATGTTAGGGTGTTCGGTGTAAACTTTACTTTTATTCTTCCATCGAAATTAATGGGAAAATGGGCAGCAGCGAACATGAGCTTTCGCTGCTTTCAGACTCCCATTGATTCCTATGGCATCCACCGCCTCTAGGGCGGCGGATTGAAAACCAGGTACGCTGGGCTGGAATAGTGGCGAGCGTACCTGGTAGTTATGTGATAAGTTGCAAAAGTAGTCAGATAGTGCCGAATTTGCATTCGGAACATGTGTAGTGACAAAATTCTACTTTTGCCGGCTTTGATAACTAAGGGGATTCAAGCTCTCCACAATTACGCTGTGGAATTCCAGCATATTTGCGGTTGATGGCTTGATAAATAGGCCTCTATATATGGGCACGTTACCTCCTAAAACACATTTGGCAAAATACTCACAAGGTCCCTTAAATCTATATTTAAAATATTTTCTCCTTTGAACAAAATGCTTGATTAAAGACAAGCGGCGCTCTAAAGTTATATAAGTGAGAAGCTCCAAGGATTAACTGGGTAAAGCCAGATGTATTATCTTACATTGGGCTTTACCCAGAGCTGCTGGGTAATGTCAGTTTTACCCGGGTATAGTGCTGTGCAAAAGTCTTAGGCCACCATTAGATTTGTTGTTTTAGCAATGGTATAATGACCATATATAATTATTTCTTAGGGGTCAATTTATCAAGCTCCGTAGGCTCGCCGGAAACAGAAGTTATGAAGCAGTGGTCTAAAGACCGCTGCTCCATAACTTGTCCGCCTGCTCTGAGACGGCAGACAGAAATGAACCTGATAAAATACTATTAAGTTGATTGACACCCCCTGCTAGCAGCCGATTGGCCGCGAACCTGCAGGGGCGGCATTGCACCAGCAGTTCACAAGAACTGCTGGTGCAATGATAAATGCCAACAGTGTATGTTGTCGGCATTTATCAATGTGCAGTGGACATGATACGCTACATCATATCATGTCCGCTCGCACATTAATAAATTTACCCCTTAGTCTCTTTATTAGACAGGATACAGGATATTTGTATACAGTATTAAAAAACAGAAGGAAATTAGAAATAAAACAGCTTCTATATGCTAAAGTGGCAAGTATTAAGTGTGACCTCTCCTTACACTTGAGCAAAAGCAGGAACCTGACTCTCGTAAACCTAAATGGAATGGATCCCTAATTAATGTCATTGCTAAAACCTGTATTTGTCCTACGATTTCATGTCATATTGACTGATGTGAAAAAGGTCTATTACACTAGGTTTGTGCAATGCTTGAGCATTACATACACATGTGGTGAGCATTACATACACATGTGGTATGAGTTTAATTAATTGAAATCTTGCTAATAAGACCAACTTTCAACCATATCATTCCATTCAAAATGCCAAAGATCACAGAATTTGACAGACATAAAATCATACTCTTGCATCAGCAAGGCCACTCTCAAAGGGAAATCAGCAAACAAACTGGATACTCAAGATGTGGTATTCAAGCTGTTATAAAGAAATTTTAAGAATCGGGAGAGGGTAAAGACAAAAAAAGGACTGGAAGGCCAAGAACATTTTTAAAATCTGATGAGCAGTTTCTCTGAGTTTCTTTTTTCAGGGATTGGAAGAAGTCCAAGGACCTGGCTCAGCATCTGGCAGCTTCATCGGGATGCCAAGTTGACCCTTCTACAGTCTGAAGAAGCTTGATCAGGAATGGTCTTTGTGGGAGGGTAGCAGCCATTAAACCAATTTTTTGAAAGGGGAACAGGGTGAAAAGGCGAAGACGTGCTAAAGCTCACAAAGATTGGAATGAAGATCAGTGGAAAAGAGTATTACGGAGTGAAAAATCCAAGTTTGAAATTTTTGGGTCTAATAGTTGACAATATGTGAGAAAAAGAGTTGGAGAGATGGAAGAATGATTGCTTGTGGCCTTCAGTGATGAAGGGTCTGTCCTGGATTGGAGCTGCATTTCTGCCAGCGGTGTTGGAGATACTGGGGCATATTTATCAAGCTCCATAACTTTGCCGGAAACAGAAGTTATAAAGCAGCGGTCTAAAGACCGCTGCTCCATAACTTGTCGGCCTGCTCTGAGGCCGTGAACAGAAATCAACCCGATCGAATATGATCGGGTTGATTGACACCCCCTGCAAGCCAGGGGCCAATTGGCCGCGAATCTGCAGGGGGCGGCATTGGACCAGCAGTTCACAAGAACTGCTGGTGCAATGATAAATGCAGACAGCAAATGCTGTCGGCATTTATCGATGTGCGGCGGACATGATACACTACTTTGTATCATGTCCGCTCGCACATTAATAAATATGCCCCATTGTCTAAATCGATGGGATCATGAATGCTGAAATGTACAGAAGGTTTTAATTCATCACGCCATTCCTTCTGGAAAGCGCCTGATTGGGAATGGTTTTATTTTTCAGCATGATTACGATCCCAAGCACACTGCTAATGCAGTGAAATCATATTTTGAGAGAAAAACAGCTGATTAAACAGACAGTCATGGACTGTTCTCCACAGAGTTCAGATCTGAATATTATAGAAGCAGTATAGGATCACCTCGACAGAGAAATAAATAAAAGACAACCTAAATCTAAAGAAGAACTCTGGGAAGTGCTGAAAGAAGCCTGGTATACTATACCAGCAGATTACTTCAGAAAAATTTAGGACAGTCTCCCCAAAAGAGTTCAAGATGTACTTAGTGTCTAGGGAGGTCACACTTAATACTGACTTTTGCCTGAAGAAGACATTTTGTATTTTCTGTTTTAATCTTAATAAAGATACTACAAAATAAATATGGATGGTCATTAAAACTTTGCTAAAACAACAAACCTAATGGGGCCTAACACTTTTGCACAGTACTGTATATCTGATTTTTTTTTTTTTGTAAAATATATATCTATATAAGATTATATACAGGTATAGATAAATAAATATATACAGTATATATATATATCTATGTGTGTATATATATATATATATATATATATATATATATATATATATATATATATATATATACATATATTTAAGAATACAAAGAACATTGAAATATGAAGAACATTGGAATTTAAAATATTTACACTAAATACATACAGGAGTGGATCAATATCCCAATAATGGGAGGGGAAATGTTTCAGATTATCTTGTTGCAACATGGCCAAAAGAAAAGAAAAGCAGCATACCATCTTTGTTATATAATACATATTGCTCCACACTACACGGTCCGCCAGCAATACTTATAACATGTATTGTATTAAGTAGTGAAATTATGGCCCCTATATGTGTAAACACACACTCATACATACATATGCACACACTCATACATGAATATAGACACACACTCATACATACACACACGCATACACATATATAAACACACACGCACGCACATATATCTACATATACACAAAAACATACATACGCACACTCATAAACTCGTGTACACACATCCAATAGTAGGGTTGCCACCTTATAGTTCCCGCCAAACCTAAACAGTCTTCCACTGCGCATATAATAACACAAATATACATATTTGCACTTAGACATTTAAACACTCTCTCACACACATGTGCTCACTCTTTCACACAAATACACGCAAAGACAATCACACACACACAGACACTTACAGAAAAACTCACACACAGAGCCCACACATAACTCCTAGGACCAGGGCACCCTGTCCACAAGGCCAAGGCATGCAGTTACAAATGTCATGGGTATTGCAGGGGTCAAGTCGGGCGGGAACACATGGGAACGGAGTTCCTGCACTATTTTTGCAGAAGGAGACTGGACAGAGAACAGAAACGCTGCAGTAAACACTGCTGCTGCTGGTGGGAGCAGCGGGAGCAAAGTCTGGTTAGAGGGATAGTGAAATCCTCTAGTAATGGGTAGTAACAATTCCTACAATACACTAAATGCAAGCCTGTCAGTGATCCTGCTGTGTGATCTCCCTGCACTGTGTGGAACACATGGAGCTTACATTTCTGTGTTGTTTGCTCTGGGGTTATTTAGCTCCCTTCAGCAGAAATAAGATTTTTGCACCTTAAGTGGGTGAGACTCTGTTACAAAGGAGGATTCTCAGGCCCAAAGGCAAATGTATAGATAATATACATATAAATACAGTGTGTGTATATATATATATATATATATATATATATATATATATATATATATAAAACAATATTAATTGTGAAGGGGGGTGCAAGTCTTGGTGCGTTCCCACACTATTTTTTGTAGGTCTTGACCCCTGGGGTATTGTAGTGCTCAGGCACAGGGTTGGTGAAAGGCTAAAGCATAAGGTCAAGTGCAATGCAATTATGCGGTGGCAACTGCACAAGCAAGGCCAATCAAGCACAAATGAGGACATTAAAAAAGGACAAAGGGCATTTAGCATTCCTTTTAGATTTTATTGGGGACATCTGGTCCAGTCCCTGAAAAATTGAGAATCTTATTAAAAAGGGAACCTCTGACCACCCTAGATTAGTGCACATTGCATAATGATACCAGTTTTTACAAGGCCAATAGCGTTGGTCAATAATATATATGTCACGGATACTAGACTGCCAAAGCTACCCCCCACCCCCCAACTGGCCAGCTCACTCCCTTTTACAATGGATTTGGCCTTCTCAGAGCTTACACAATCTCCCAGACTCTTAATATTCCTACTTTATTGTTGGTACCTCCTCAAAAAAGAGCTGATCCCTGACCCGAAAAACCCTTCTCGACTGGCGAGACTCCTGGAACTGCCGGTCGGCCGCATCCCCCTGGACACCTGCTAACATTTACCCCAGGTCGCTCCAGCAGCACCTTGCCCCAGAGCTCTGCTCTTTTGGAGATTGGTAGCCCCTAGGGAGGACCAGAGGTGGGGTGATTGCCGGAAGGGAGCTCACTTGGGAACCAGGGATTTTGGACATCCCCACCTCCATATCTTTCCCAGGCTGTAACTCCGGTCCCTAGTAATGGATCATGCCGCTTTTTGGACTGTGGCACCTGGGGACCGATGATAGCCTGGAAGTGATGCCACTCCCTCGGTATCACCCCGGAATAGCCACCTCTGTACCACTGGGTCGCTATAAGACAATGGACACTATGGGTGGTGCCAGCCTGTCTGGAGGGGCGGGAATGGTGGGAGATCTGGGGGTCTGATGAGACTCCTTATCAAGATGAGTTAGTGTATAAACGTAGTGTGTTTCCACAATAATGCTGTTGTTTCACCTGAATACTGGTCTTGTCTGGTTATTTGGGTGGGCTCTGGCTATAATTACTTTCTGGCTATACAGCTGCAGGTTCCAGGGAGGAAGCAGGACCCTTTGGCGAAGCTACCCAGTCGGGGTAGCCGGTATCCATCACAATATATATATATATATATATATATATATATATATACTCACAGATATGGATATACACACATATACATACTCATTTACAATTATACAAATACATATACATATATACATGCATACATACACACACACACACATATATATATATATATATATATATATATATATATATATATATATATATATATATATATATATATATATATATATATATATATACAGTGGGTATTGAAAAGAATCACCCCCCTTGAAAATAAATGCATTTTGTTGCTTTGCAGCGTGAAATAAGACAGACACAGTTTTTGTTTTTTCAGTTGTAATTACTGAGTGCAACTTATAACATCCAAGTGAAATATATAACACCAACATCTCAGGCAAAAATAAATACTATTCAAAAACAGAATCACTGAGTTGGAAAAAGAATGACCACATCCTAAAGTTACTTGTAAACTCAATCAGGTGTAGCTAATCACCTTCTCAACAGCACAAACTAAGCCCTTTGACCTTTAACTGTGATTAGCTGTGGGCATATTGATTAGCTCAGAATGAAAATAACTTTCCTGGCATCTCAGTCCCTGGTAGGGCAACTGAAGCAAACAATTAACTATGGGTGGGAAGGGACTGTCAAAAGATCTCCGAGATAATGTTGTGGACAGGCACAAGTCAGGAGATGGATACAAGAAAACATCAAAGGCTTTATCAATGCCTAGAAGCACAATTAAGTCTATTATTAAGAAGTGGTATTTGGGACAACACAGACCCTGTCTAAATCAGGACGTGGCTCCAAACTGGATGAAAGAGCCAGGAGGAAACTGGTCAGAGAGGCTACCAAGAGGCCCACAGCAACTCTGAAGCAGTTGCAGGAATGTATGACAAAGAGTGGTCATTGTGTGCATGTGACAATAATATCACAAATTCTCCACAAATGTGGCTTGTATGGGAGGGTTGCAATAAAAAAGCCACACCTCAAGAAAGTCCACATGCAGTCACGACCGAGCTTTGCCATAACACACCTAGGAGATTCTGAGGCCACATGGAAAAAGGTGTTATGGTCAGATGAGACTAAAATTTAATTATTTGGCCTTAACACCAAATGATATGTCTGGAGGAAATCCAATACAGCTCACCATCCAAATAACACTATACCTACAGTAAAGCATGGAGATGGTAGTACAGGTATACCCCGCTCATACAGCGGGTTAGGGACCGGAGCCCCGCTGTAAAGTGAAAACCGCCTTAAAGTGAAACAAGGCAGTTTTAGCTTTCTTTTCACTTGCCAGTGTGTTTAAAAGCTTGAAAACAAGTTTGAACTAACATATATTAGGGGTGCAATAGTGCTACGTTTAGTTTAACACTAACACAGCACAGTATTCAATTAGTATTCAATAAATACTGTACCTGTAAAATAGTGGCAATTACTGTAGTACAATTTGCCAGACTATAACACTGAGACACTTATTGCACTGTAAGAGCGCTGTATTAGCGAAGAGCTGTAAAGTGAAGCGCTGAAAAGTGAGGTATACCTGTATCCTGTTATGGGGTGTTTCTCTGCAGCAGGAACTGGCACACTTGTCAGGATAGGAGTAATGGATGGGGCAAAATACCGTCAAATTCTTGAGGAAATCTGCTGCCCTCTACCAGGAAGTTGTCAATGGGAAGAAGCTTTAGCTTCCAACATGACAATGACTAAAAAGCGCACAGCAAAAATGACCACACATTAGTGGAAGGAGAAAATGTCAGAGCCCAGACTTAAACCCCATTGAATATCTGTGGCATGACTTAAAGACTGTAGTCCACAAACGGTCACCATCAAATGTAACGGAACGGGAGCAGTTCTTGCACAGTCTACAGTAGATGTGCAAAGTTAGTAGAGACATATCCCAACAAACTAATGTACTTATATGTACAGTAAAATAATCTATGACAGATGAAACAATGAATAACATGATTTAAAAATGCATTTCGCCATTGTTGTCCCCAAGTGGCGGAGTAGGTGGCTGGTGACAGCCATGCTGAAGGTTGGGAGAATGAAGGAGGCGCTGTGCAAATCCAGGAGTGGGACTGAGGGAGGGTCATACAGAGCTGGCATCCAGAAGCCAGAGCAAGAATGGAGGCCGTGGTCGGGCAGGAGCTGCAGATTGCGGGCAGGAGCTGCAGATTGGCTAACTCATGCCAGTGAGGGTGGAGTGTAGAGGCAATTCGCAGCTCCTGTTTCTGTATGCCCCTCCCCCACTCCCTCTTCATGTCCTAAACCTCCCAAGCAGTGGCGGAACTCAAAGGCATCTGTCACCTTTGTGATCCTCAAAGTTTTTCCACTTTTTTTGTACACATTGCCCAACTAGCTAAATATCCCCAAAAGTGCAAGGACTGAGTAAAGCAGTTTGCATGTTCAGTCCTGTGTAAGAAGTACACATTTTGAAACCTGGACATGTGGTAACACTCAGGAGGCCCCACAGATCTGCACTGAATACATAGCAAAATACATTATTAAATATTAAAAATGATTAATAATAATTATACAAGTTTTAAGGTATTTGAGCATATATATATATATATATATATACACATAAATACATGTGTATATACATATGTGTACATATATATTTATATATATATGTGTATATATATATATATATATATATATGTAAGGTTCTGTTCCTACACTCCCCTTCTCTTTCCCTGTCACACCCACTACCAATTGATTCGCTGTCTTCCCTTTAAATCAGGTGCTCACCTTGCACTCAGTGCTTAGTATTGTAGTTTCTACTACCAGACTGGATTACAAACCAATTGTCTCTATAAGCTGAAATTTGCCATTGAGGATTCTTTGTTATTAAAAACAACTACCTCTCTCACTGCCTAAAAGGACTTTCAACTTAAGGTGTTCATCTAATAGGAATGGTATTTGTAAAATTCAGATATTACCAACAAACCGTTTCTCTCATTCACCTGCAGTCATAAATTTCCAGCAGCAGATTCACACAGGCTAATATCGCTGCAACCGCCTCCACGCTAAACTGACGTCACAGCCCAAACAGCTCCGGCGTTTGTAGTCAGCGTGTAACCGCACTGATTTCTCTGCAACTCCGCAGCATTTCTACAGCCTCAAAGGAAGAGAAGGTAGTAAATCTTTCTTACCGTATTTTTGAACCACTATTGACTGTTTCTCCTACTTTGTGTTCAGCCTTCAGTTAAAGGAAATTACTACATAATAGCGGTTCTGTCATTTAACAACTCACTTGACTTTAACTAATACAAGCATATATTAACCACGCTGCCAACTGTGTTACAACTACTTTTGATACATCTGCTGTTTGTGCATTTGCAACAATATTACTCACTTTTGCTTGTGGTAATGGACTAAGCTATTTTCTGATTATATCTCTTTATGGTATTTATCAGTTATTTCATATAATCAATATAACACCGTTTCTATACCTGTATGAATTATTTCCTGAGCAACACCACAAGACTTTAAGAACTCTTTCCTTCAATAAAGAGTTTAGACAGTCTTGTGTTACAAACACTAAATTTGGCTTCAACACTGCAGTTGTGTTCCACAAATTTGTTTAATCCTTATATAATACTAAGCCTGAGAAAACTATGGAACCAGCAGATTTACGCCAGATTGTATATAATCTTACCCAAAAGGTTGATCAGCTCTCACAAGGCCTACATGAATTACAGGTTGAAAATACTGCTCTAAGGAATGTTATAAAAGACTCTATTGCTTTAAAGGGGAATCAGCTTGACAACTCTATTGAACCTCAAGTTTCACTTCCTGACCTTTTCTCTGGGAATAGAAAAGCCTATAGGCAATTTAAAAATGCTTGTCAACTTCTTTTTTCTATGAGACCTAGAACATACCCCACTGACAGAGTTAAAGTTTTGACAACCATTTCTTTTCTCAGAGGTGATCCAAGAAACTGGGCTGATAAATTCATTGAAACCCAGGACCCAATTTTAGCCTCTCTTGACGATTTCTTCACTTCAATGGATGAAATGTATCTAGATACAGATATACAGCTTACTGCTGAGATGAGTTTAAGGAATCTTAAGCAAGGGAAGAGACCTGTGGAGGAGTATATCACCGACTTCAAACAGTACTCCACAGACGCTCATTGGACCCCTGTTGCACTCCGAAACCAATTCCGTTTAGGATTATCAGAAACATTAAAAGATGAATTTGCCCGAATTGAGTTACCTCAGACCCTTGATACTTTCATGAAGATGGCTATTCAAATTGATCGCCGCTTACGCGAAAGAAAAGCTGAAAAATATTCCACTGATTTGAAACCTAAAACCTCTTTTCATGTCGCTACAACCACCTCTTCTTCAACATCTAAATCTCAAGCAGAACCTATGGAAATTGGGTTTTTTAGAGGTCCTTTGTCTTTTGAAGAAAAACAACGTAGACGTGTTAAAAACTTGTGCATGTATTGCGCTAGTTCCTCCCATACTGTCCAGGACTGTTCAATACTATTAAAAAATAAGAAAAGTAAGTCCAACAACTTATTTACATCTCTTCATTCTCCATCGCAATCCACTTATTGTACTTTGTCTGTTTCCTTACAGCTACAACAAAGTCATCTGAAGATTGATGATGCTATTATCGATTCGGGGGCTTCTGGGAATTATATTGACCAAGATTTCTGCTCTATGAAGAATATACCACTCATCAAGAAAAAGACTCCTATACCTATTAGAGTCATAGATGGGTCACTTATGTTTTCAGGTCCAATTACACATGAGACCATCCCTATTATTACTGTTATTTCTGGACATACTGAAATGTTATCATTTGACGTTCTTCCCTCGCCCCATTTCCTTTTGGTTTTGGGTTTGAAGTGGTTACAACTTCATAACCCTGATATTATTTGGTCTCCTTTTCAAATAAAGTTTTCTTCAGATTATTGCAGAAATACCTGTTTTCCTTGTCCTTTATTGATAAATTCAACTATTCACTCTGACAGTTTACCTCCTCAGTATTTAGAGTTTCAAGATGTCTTCAGTAAGACCGAAGCAGAGAATTTACCACCACACAGGGTTTATGATTGCCCTATCGATCTTCAACCTGGAGCTAGGATACCCTTTGGTCATCTTTACCCATTAAGCAATCCTGAACTTGAACATCTCAAATTGTATCTTGAAGAGAACTTGAAAAAAGGCTTTATTAGGCCCTCCACTTCTCCAGCTGGAGCTGGTTTCTTCTTTGTGCGTAACAAAGATGCTAGTCTGAGGCCAATTATTGACTATCGTGAACTGAATAAGTGCACTATCAAAAACAGATACCCCCTGCCTTTGATTCCCGAAATGATTGAGAGGCTATCTGATGCTACTATATTCACTAAGCTTGACTTAAGAGGGGCGTATAATCTCATCCGAATAAAGGAGGGTCACGAATGGTTGACAGCGTTTAGGACCAGGTACGGCTTATTTGAATATCTTGTAATGCCTTTTGGCCTTTGCAATGCCCCTGCCACCTTCCAACATTTTATAAATGATGTGTTTCGTGATCTCCTTGACGTATGTCTAGTTATTTATTTGGATGATATCCTCATTTACTCAAGAACTATGGATGAACATGTCAAACACGTCCGACAGGTGCTTGCCCGTTTAAGAGCACATAAACTTTACGCTAAATTGGAAAAATGTAAATTCCACACAACGGAAGTTTCATTCTTGGGTTATGATATTTCACCATCTGGAATCCAAATGCAAAAGCAGAAAGTTGACACTGTTTTGAATTGGCCTGAACCTAAGTCCAGAAAAGAACTACAACGTTTCCTTGGTTTCGCAAATTACTACAGGAAATTTATTAAGGGTTTTTCTAAAATAGTAAAGCCTCTTACAATATTAACCGGTTCTTCCAGTTCTTTCTTATGGGGTTCTGATGCTAAACATGCATTCCAACACTTAAAGTCTAGGTTCACTTCTGCACCTATCCTCCAATTTCCTAATCCTTCTTATCAGTATACCCTAGAAGTAGACTCCTCGGATTATGCAATCGGAGCTGTACTTTCACAACAAAAATCTTTATCCGAACCACTTCATCCTATTTCTTACTTCTCCAAACTTATGTCACCTGCCGAACGTAATTACGCCATAGGAGATAAGGAATTACTGGCAATCCGACGATCTCTTGAACATTGGAGACACCTTCTAGAGGGCACGGTCTTACCAATTGTTATCTACACAGATCATAAGAATCTACAATATTTACAATCCAACAAAACCCTTTCTGCTAGACAGGTTCGCTGGAGTTTATATTTTGATCGTTTTAACTTCACCATTATTTACAGACCAGCAAATAAAAATGCTAAAGCAGACGCCCTATCACGTCTTCCTATTCGTCCAACTGAGTCTCCCATCAGGAAAGATATTGTTTCTCCCCAATGTTTTATTGGTTTCACTTCTACTATATTATCTGAATTAAAAAACTTCTGTAAAAAGAAACCTATACCTCCTGAACCAAATCTTCTCAAGATTCATGGCCTGTATTTCCAAGGTGAGAAATTGTATGTACCTGATGGTTTAAGAACACAGATTATACAGAGCTGCCATGATACCCCTTTGGCTGGTCATCCTGGGCTGTTAAGGACTCTTGATCTGGTTAGTCGTACTTATTGGTGGCCTCAAATGAAATCATCTATAGCTGAATATATTACCACTTGCAGGGATTGTGTCACTTCTAAACCTGAGCGGAGACCTCCTTTTGGATTACTTATGCCTCTACCAGTTTCCAACAAACCATGGCATCATATCTCAATGGATTTCATTGTTGAATTACCACCATCAAAAAAACAAACCACTATACTTGTTGTCATTGATTTATTCACAAAGATGGCTCATTTCATACCGTTTCATAAGCTTCCTACTTCTTCAGAGACTGCTTTTTTGTTCATTGATCATATTGTAAAGTTACATGGCATTCCCTCTATATTAACAACTGACCGAGGGACACAATTCACCTCCAAATTCTGGCTTAAATTATGTGAGATCACTAAGATGGAACATCGTTTTACCACAGCCTACCATCCCCAGACTAATGGGCAATCTGAGAGGTTGAACCAATGGCTCGAACATTATCTTCGGTGTTACTGTTCTTATCATCAGGCTGATTGGATTAATTACCTCTCAATGGCAGAATTTGCTTACAATAACTCAATCAACTCTTCTATCAAGATGACCCCCTTCTTTGCTAACTATGCATATCATCCTAAATTTTCTTTCTTACCTTCTACTTCATCAGATTCTCCCTTACTTGATGATTTGCACAATTCATTACAGGAGAACTTTAAAATCATTCATGAAAACATCCTTGAAGCTCAAAAGTCTCAAAAACACTTTTATGACCTCAGAAGACGTAAAGCTCCTGACTACAAAATTGGAGATTTGGTTTGGCTTTCTACAAAGAATTTGAAATTACAAATCCCTTCTAAGAAAATGGCCAGTCTCTTTATTGGACCTTTTCCTATACAGAAAGTCATTAATGCCAATGCTGTCAGACTAGAGCTTCCCAGCTCTCTAAGGATACATCCCACATTTCACGTTTCCTTGTTGAAACCTTACGTCCGCACTAGGAATGACCAAGTCCTTCTACCTCCTTCAAATATAGCTTCAGATGGTAAAGAATATGAGGTTGAAACCATATTGGACTCTAGAATTTCAAAAGGTGTACTTCAGTATTTGGTGAGATGGAAAGATTATTCTGCAGAGGAAGATTCTTGGGAACCTCTTTCTAATATTAATTCTCCACGACTTCTGTCGTTGTTCCATCGTCGCCATCCTGACCGACCTCGACCTTTCGCTGTGGAACAGCTTCCTTGACGAGGGGGTTCTGTAAGGTTCTGTTCCTACACTCCCCTTCTCTTTCCCTGTCACACCCACTACCAATTGATTCGCTGTCTTCCCTTTAAATCAGGTGCTCACCTTGCACTCAGTGCTTAGTATTGTAGTTTCTACTACCAGACTGGATTACAAACCAATTGTCTCTATAAGCTGAAATTTGCCATTGAGGATTCTTTGTTATTAAAAACAACTACCTCTCTCACTGCCTAAAAGGACTTTCAACTTAAGGTGTTCATCTAATAGGAATGGTATTTGTAAAATTCAGATATTACCAACAAACCGTTTCTCTCATTCACCTGCAGTCATAAATTTCCAGCAGCAGATTCACACAGGCTAATATCGCTGCAACCGCCTCCACGCTAAACTGACGTCACAGCCCAAACAGCTCCGGCGTTTGTAGTCAGCGTGTAACCGCACTGATTTCTCTGCAACTCCGCAGCATTTCTACAGCCTCAAAGGAAGAGAAGGTAGTAAATCTTTCTTACCGTATTTTTGAACCACTATTGACTGTTTCTCCTACTTTGTGTTCAGCCTTCAGTTAAAGGAAATTACTACATAATAGCGGTTCTGTCATTTAACAACTCACTTGACTTTAACTAATACAAGCATATATTAACCACGCTGCCAACTGTGTTACAACTACTTTTGATACATCTGCTGTTTGTGCATTTGCAACAATATTACTCACTTTTGCTTGTGGTAATGGACTAAGCTATTTTCTGATTATATCTCTTTATGGTATTTATCAGTTATTTCATATAATCAATATAACACCGTTTCTATACCTGTATGAATTATTTCCTGAGCAACACCACAAGACTTTAAGAACTCTTTCCTTCAATAAAGAGTTTAGACAGTCTTGTGTTACAAACACTAAATTTGGCTTCAACACTGCAGTTGTGTTCCACAAATTTGTTTAATCCTTATAATATATATATATATATATACAGTACTATGCAAATGTCTTAGGCCACCATTAGATTTGTTGTTTTAACAAAATTTTAATGACCATCCATATTTATTTTTTGGTCTCTTTATTAAGATACCAACAGAAAATACAGGAAATATGTACACAAAATATAAAAAAACATAATTTATGTAAGAACTTACCTGATAAATTCATTTCTTTCATATTAGCAAGAGTCCATGAGCTAGTGACGTATGGGATATACATTCCTACCAGGAGGGGCAAAGTTTCCCAAACCTTAAAATGCCTATAAACACACCCCTCACCACACCCACAATTCAGTTTAACGAATAGCCAAGAAGTGGGGTGATAAGAAAAAAGTGCGAAAGCATATAAAATAAGGAATTGGAATAATTGTGCTTTATACAAAAAAATCATAACCACCACAAAAAAGGGCGGGCCTCATGGACTCTTGCTAATATGAAAGAAATGAATTTATCAGGTAAGTTCTTACATAAATTATGTTTTCTTTCATGTAATTAGCAAGAGTCCATGAGCTAGTGACGTATGGGATAATGACTACCCAAGATGTGGATCTTTCCACACAAGAGTCACTAGAGAGGGAGGGATAAAATAAAGACAGCCAATTCCTGCTGAAAATAATCCACACCCAAAATAAAGTTTAATGAAAAACATAAGCAGAAGATTCAAACTGAAACCGCTGCCTGAAGAACTTTTCTACCAAAAACTGCTTCAGAAGAAGAAAATACAACAAAATGGTAGAATTTGGTAAAAGTATGCAAAGAGAACCAAGTTGCCACTTTGCAAATCTGATCAACCGAAGCTTCATTCCTAAACGCCCAGGAAGTAGAAACTGACCTAGTAGAATGAGCTGTAATCCTATGAGGCGGAGTCTTACCCAACTCAATATAGGCAAGTTGAAATAAAGATTTCAACCAAGATGCCAAAGAAATGGCAGAAGTTTTCTGGCCTTTCTAAAACCGGAAAAGATAACAAATAAACCAGAAGTCTTTCGGAAAGACTTAGTAGCTTCAACATAATATTTCAAAGCTCTAATAACATCCAAAGAATGCAACGATTTCTCCTTAGAATTCTTAGGATTAGGACATAATGAAAGAACCACAATGTCTCTACTAATGTTGTTGGAATTCACAACTTAGGTAAAAATTCAAAAGAAGTTCGCAACACCGCCTTATCCTGATGAAAAATCAGAAAAGGAGACTCACAAGAAAGAGCAGATAATTCAGAAACTCTTCTGGCAGAAGAGATGGCCAAAAGGAACAAAACTTTCCAAGAAAGTAATTTAATATCCAATGAATGCATAGGTTCAAATGGAGGAGCTTGAAGAGCCCCCAGAACCAAATTCAAACTCCAAGGAGGAGAAATTGACTTAATGACAGGCTTTATACGAACCAAAGCTTGTACAAAACAA
The DNA here is from genome assembly GCF_027579735.1 of Bombina bombina. NCBI lineage: Eukaryota > Metazoa > Chordata > Amphibia > Anura > Bombinatoridae > Bombina > Bombina bombina. The sequence goes on along the minus strand of NC_069499.1, from coordinate 718,196,193 downwards.
TGAATATCAGGAAGAATAGCAATCTTTCTGTGAAAAAGAACAGAAAGAGCAGAGATTTGACCTTTCAAGGAACTTGCGGACAAACCCTTATCTAAACCATCCTGAAGAAATTGTAATATTCTCGGTATTCTAAAAGAATGCCAAGAAAAATGATGAGAAAGACACCAAGAAATATAAGTCTTCCAGACTCTATAATATATCTCTCTGGATACAGATTTACGAGCCTGTAACATAGTAATAATCACAGAGTCAGAGAAACCTCTTTGACCAAGAATCAAGCGTTCAATCTCCATACCTTTAAATTTAAGGATTTCAGATCCTGATGGAAAAAAGGACCTTGAGACAAAAGGTCTGGTCTTAACGGAAGAGTCCACGGTTGGCAAGAGGCCATCCGGACAAGATCCGCATACCAAAACCTGTGAGGCCATGCCGGAGCTACCAGCAGAACAAACGAGCATTCCTTCAGAATCTTGGAGATTACTCTTGGAAGAAGAACTAGAGGCGGAAAGATATAGGCAGGATGATACTTCCAAGGAAGTGAAAATGCATCCACTGCCTCCGCCTGAGGATCCCGGGATCTGGACAGATACCTGGGAAGTTTCTTGTTTAGATGAGAAGCCATCAGATCTATTTCTGGAAGTTCCCCCATTTGAACAATCTGAAGAAATACCTCTGGGTGAAGAGACCATTCGCCCGGATGCAACGTTTGGCGACTGAGATAATCCGCTTTCCAATTGTCCATACCTGAGATATAAACCGCAGAGATTAGACAGGAGCTGGATTCCGCCCAAACCAAAATTCGAGATACTTCTTTCATAGCCAGAGGACTGTGAGTCCTTGATGATTGATGTATGCCACAGTTGTGACATTGTCTTAACTGAAAACAAATGAACAACTCTCTCTTCGGAAGAGGCCAAGACTGAAGAGCTCTGAAAATTGCACGGAGTTCCAAAATATTGATCGGAAATCTCACCTCCTGAGATTCCCAAACCCCTTGTGCCGTCAGATACCCCCACACAGCTCCCCAACCTGTAAAACTAGCATCTGTTGAGATTATAGTCCAGGTCGGAAGAACAAAGAAGCCCCCTGAACTAAACGATGGTGATCTGTCCACCATGTCAGAGAGTGTCGTAAAATCGGTTTAAAGATATTAAATGAGATATCTTTGAGTAATCCCTGCACCATTGGTTCAGCATACAGAGCTGAAGAGGTCGCATGTGAAAACGAGCAAAGGAGATCGCATCTGATGCGGCAGTCCTAAGACCCAACATTTCCATGCATAAGGCTACCAAAGGGAATGATTGTGACTGAAGGTTTTGACAAGCTGATATCAATGTTAAACTTCTCTTGTCTGACAAGGACAGAGTCATAGACACTGAATTTATCTAGAAACCTAAAAAGGTTACCCTTGTCTGAGGAATCAATGAACTGATTGGTAAATTGATCCTCCAACCATGAACTTGAAGAAACAACACAAGTCGATTCGTATGAGATTCTACGAAAATGAGAAGACTGAGCAAGTACCAAGATATTGTCCAAATAAGGAAATATCAAAACCCTATTCTCTGATTACAGAAAGAAGGGCACCGAGAACCTTTGAAAAAATTCTTGGAACTGAGGCTAGGCCAAACGGTAGAGCCACAAAACTGGTAATGCTTGTCTAAAAAGAGAATCTCAGACACTAAAAGTGATCTGGATGAATCGGAATATGCAGATACACATCCTGTAAATCTATTGTAGACATATAATGCCCTTGCTAAACAAAAGGCAGGATAGTCCTACAGAAACCATCTTGAATGTTGGTATCCTAACATAACGATTCAATAATGATAGATCCAGAACTGGTCTGAAGGAATTGACCTTCTTTGGTACAATGAAGAGATAAAATAAAACCCCAGCCCCTGTTCCAGAACTGGAACTGGCATAAATACTCCAGCCAACTCTAGATCTGAAACACATTTCAGAAATGCTGAGCCTTGCTGTGTTAACTGGGACACGGGAAAGAAAAGAATCTCTTAGCAGGAGGCCTTAACTTGAAGCCAATTCTGTACCTTTCTGAAACAATGTTTCTGAAACCAGAGATTAAGAACGGAATTGATCCAAATTTCTTTGAAGAAAACGTAATCTGCCCCATACCAGCTGAGCTGGAATAAGGGCCGCACCTTCATAGGTACTTAGGAGCTGGCTATAGGTTTCTATAAGGCTCGGATATATTCCAAACTGGAAATAGTTTCCAAACTAATACCGCTCCTGAGGATGAAGGATCAGGCTTTTGTTCCTTGTTGTGAGGAAAGGAACGAAATGAATATTTACCCTGGAAAGAAAGGGAAAGCAAAGTTGACTTAGAAGACATGTCAGCATTCCAAGTTTAATCCATAAAGCTTTTCTAGCTAAAATAGCTAGAGACATATACCTGACATCAACTCTAATGATATCAAAAGATGGTATCACCAATAAAATTATTAGCATGTTATAGAATAATAATAATGCTATAAAATTATGATCTGTTACTTGTTGCGCTAAAGCTTCTAACCAAAAAGTTGAAGCTGCAGCAACATCCGCTAAAAATATAGCAGGTCTAAGAAGATTACCTGAACATAAGTAAGCTTTTCTTAGAAAGGATTCGATTTTCCTATCTAAAGGATCCTTAAATGAAGTACTATCTGCCATAGGAATAGTAGTACATTAGCAGGAGTAGAGACAGCCCCATAACCTTAGGGATTTTTGTCCCAAAAAACTCTAATCTGTCAGATGGCACAGGATATAATTTGCTTAAACGTCTAGAAGGAGTAAATAAATTACCCAAATTATTCCATTCCCTGGAAATTACTTCAGAAATAGCATCAGGGAGATAAAAACACTTCTGGAATAACTACAGGAGATTTAAAAACCTTATTTAAACGTTTACATTTAGTATCAAGAGGACCAGAATCCTCTATTTCTAATGCAAATAACACTTCTTTAAGTAAAGAACGAATAAATTCCATCTTGAACAAATACAAAGATTTATCAGCATCAACCTCTGAGACAGAAACCTCTGAACCAGAAGAACCATTATCAGTATCAGAATGATGATGTTCATTTAAAAATTCATCTGAAAAAAAGAGAAGTTTTAAAAGACTTTTAAGTATACTAGAAGGAGAAATAACAGACATAGCCTTCTTAATGGATTTAAAATAAATAAAATCTCTTATGTTATCAGGAACACTCTGAAAATTAGATGTTGACGGAACAGCAACAGGTAATGTAACAGTACTAAAGGAAATTTTATCTGCATTAATAAGTTTGACATGACATGCAATACAAATAACAGCTGGAGAAACAGATACCAAAAGTTTATAGCAGACTTAGCTTGGTAGCTCCAGCACTGTGCAGTGATTTTCCTGTAGTAACTTCTGACTCAGTTGCAACGTGGAACATCTTGCAATATGTAAAAGAAAAAAACAACATATAAAGCAAAATTGATCAAATTCCTTAAATGACAGTTTCAGGAATGGGAAAAAAATGCCAGTGAACAAGCTTCTAGCAACCAGAAGCAATAAATAATGAGACTTAAATAATGTGGAGACAAAAATGACGCCCATATTTTTTAGCGCCAAAAAAGACGCCCACATTATTTGGCGCCTAAATGCTTTTGGCGCCAAAAATGACGCCACATCCGGAACGCCGACACTTTTGGCGCAAAATAACGTCAAAGAATGACGCAACTTCCGGCGACACGTATGACGCCGGAAACGGAAATAGAATTTTTGCGCCAAAAAAGTCCGCGCCAAGAATGACGCAATAAAATGAAGCATTTTCAGCCCCCGCGAGCCTAACAGCCCACAGGGAAAAAGTCAAATTTTAAGGTAAAATATGTTACATTAAAATGCATTATCCCAAATATGAAACTGACTGTCTGAAAATAAGGAAAGTTGAACATTCTGAGTCAAGGCAAATAAATGTTTGAATACATATATTTAGAACTTTATAAACAAAAGTGCCCAACCATAGCTAGGAGTGTCACAGAAAATAAGACTTACTTACCCCAGGACACTCATCTACATATAGCAGATAGCCAAACCAGTACTGAAACGAGAATCAGCAGAGGTAATGGTATATATAAGAGTATATCGTCGATCTGAAAAGGGAGGTAAGAGATGAATCTCTACGACCGAAAACAGAGAACCTATGAAATAGACCCCTTAGAAGGAGATCACTGCATTCAAATAGGCAATACTCTCCTCACATCCCTCTGACATTCACTGCACGCTGAGAGGAAAACCGGGCTCCAACTTGCTGCGGAGCGCATATCAACGTAGAATCTAGCACAAACTTACTTCACCACCTCCATCGGAGGCAAAGTTTGTAAAACTGAATTGTGGGTGTGGTGAGGGGTGTGTTTATAGGCATTTTAAGGTTTGGGAAACTTTGCCCCTCCTGGTAGGAATGTATATCCCATACGTCACTAGCTCATGGACTCTTGCTAATTACATGAAAGAAAACACAATTTTCGGAACAAAATAGCTTCTTCAGGCAAAAGTCAGTATTTAGTGTGACCCCCTTGGCACTAAGCACATCTTGAACTCTTTTGGGCAGACTGTCCTGAAGTTTTCTGAAGTAATCTTCTGGTATATTATACCAGGCTTCGTTCAGCATTTCCCAGAGCTCTTCTTTGGATGTTGGTTGTCTTTTATTTATTTCTCTGTCCAGGGGATCCCATACTGCCTCTATAATATTCAGCTCTGGACTATGTGGAGGCCAGTCCATTACTGTCAGTGTTTTATCAGCTGTTTCTCTCCAAATATGATTTCACTGCATTAGCAATGTGCTTGAGATCATTATCATGCTGAAAAATTTCAGAAGGAATGGCATGATGAATTAAAACCTCTCTGTACTTTTTAGCATTCATGATCCCATCAATTCGGAAAATATCGCCAACACAGCTGGCAGAAAAACAGCCCCAAACCAGAACAGACCCTCCACCATGTTTCACTGAAGGCTGCAAGCATTCATTCTTCCATCTCTCTCCAACTCTGCTCCTCACATATTGTCGACAATTGTACCCAAAAATTTCAAACTAGGATTTGTCACTCCATAATACTCTTTCTCACTGATATTAATTCCAGTCTTTTTTTGTCCTTGACCTCTCCTGATTCTTCAAATTTCGTTATAACAGCTTGAATACCACATCTTGAGTATCCAGTTTGTTTGCTAATTTCCCTTTGAGAGTGGCTGTGCTGATGCAAAAGTATGATTTTATGTCTGTAAAATTCTGTGATCTTTGGCATTTTGAATGGAATGATGTGATTAAAAGCTGGTCTTATTAGCAAGCCTCCAATGAATTAAACTCATATCACATGTTTATGTAATGCTCAAGCATGTCTTGCACAAACCTAGTGTAAAAGACCTTTTTTCACGTCAGTCATTTTGACATGAAATAGTAGGACATATACAGGTGTTAGCAACAACATTAATTAGGGTTCCCTTCCATTTAGGTTTATGAGAGCCAGGTTCCTGCTATTGCTCAAGTGGCTAAATACTTGCCACTTTAGCATATAGAATAATTTTTTTCTGGTTTTTTTAATACTGTATACAAATATCCTGTATTTTCTGGTTTTAGTCTAATAAAGAGTCTGAGAAATAATTATATATTGTCATTATACCATTGCTAAAACAACAAATCTAATGGTGGCCTAAGACTTTTGTACAGTACTGTGTGTGTATATATATATATATATATATATATATATATATATATATATATATATATGTTACGGGTAAAGTCAGATATCCGGGTAATCCTAGGATTACCTGGGTAAAACTTACATTACCGAGCGGCTCTGGGTAAAGCCCACCAATGCAAAATCATACATCTGGCTTTACCTGGGTAATCCTAGGATTACCCAAACGCTTTTAGATAAAGCTTCACACACATATATATCTTTAGAGCACCACCAGGGCCGGCGTTTTGTATAAGGCAGAATAGGCAGCCGCCTTATTGCGCACCAGGGCGCTAAGAGCGGTGCCGACTGCCAAGGATAAATTCTTTCTGCTCCACTGCGCCCTGAACTTGAAGCATTATATGGATCGTTCATTATGATTCATGAGACAGTGAGGGGATGTTGTTGTTAATAATAATTTAATTTATTAGATTGTTGTGTCATACTGTCATTCTTTTTTATCTGAGATTCGCCGTGCCCGGGGCTCTGGCTGGCTCCCTGCCCTGCATGCTAGTACAGTGTGTACTTACTTTCCCTGGGCTGGCCCGGCTATTGCTTAGCCTATTGGAGGGCCGCGCAGCGTGCATGCAGGTGATGTCCGAGAGACAAGAGAGTGGAGGAGGCTGGAGGCAGAGCTCATTTCATTTGCGCAGCCGCTGCCTGTCTGTCAAATTCAGAGTCAGACTATGTCTCACTCGACTGAGACTGTCTGGAGGGAGAATATCATGTGGGAAGAGCCGCCTGACTTACACGTCTGCAGCATAAGATAAGAGCCTTGCCTCAGCCATGAGTGATTGCTGCCTAAGACATGAAGACGGAGACATCCGGCCAGCCCGCAGTCACAGAGTAGACGACCGAGTGAGAGAGAGACGAGTCGAGTGATGAGGTAGGAATCATAGTGGGAGTCTCTGGGAGGCCGGAGCGGGCTCCGGGCATTATGGGGGGCATACTTAATGAGTGAGTCCATGATAAATTTATAATATTTATATAATATATATGGCAGCAGGCAATGGCATCAATAATTGTTACGCACGCCAATATTTATACATACATAGGATAGCTGGTGGGTTAAGCTGTTTACTAGTGCCAACACTGAAGCAACAAACACTTTGCTACAATTACATTTGCCATACTGGCCATTAGCCAATTGTATTCTTCTATGTGGCACAGACTCCATTTTCCAATCTCCAACAAATTGCCCCTGTGCAGAGTAGTGCATGGACACTGGAAGGAGGGAAGGGAGGGGGTAGCTGCCTGGAATGGATTCATACAGGTTACAACACAGTCCACACATGTGGCAAAGTCTACACTGTTTGGCTGATTAGTTTTGTTTTAATGCCATTAGGGAACTCGAGCTGTGTCAGTGATGTGAGTAGTGTACCTGCTGTGGGATGGCAAGGTGTCCTTACTTATATATGTATACCCATACCCTGTTATACAGGGAGTGCAGAATTATTAGGCAAATTAGTATTTTGACCACATCATCCTCTTTATGCATGTTGTCTTACTCCAAGCTGTATAGGCTCGAAAGCCTACTACCAATTATGCATATTAGGTGATGTGCATCTCTGTAATGAGAAGGGGTGTGGTCTAATGACATCAACACCCTATATCAGGTGTGCATAATTATTAGGCAACTTCCTTTCCTTTGGCAAAATGGGTCAAAAGAAGGACTTGACAGGCTCAGAAAAGTCAAAAATAGTGAGATATCTTGCAGAGGGATGCAGCACTCTTAAAATTGCAAAGCTTCTGAAGCGTGATCATCGAACAATCAAGCGTTTCATTCAAAATAGTCAACAGGGTCGCAAGAAGCGTGTGGAAAAACCAAGGCGCAAAATAACTGCCCATGAACTGAGAAAAGTCAAGCGTGCAGCTGCCAAGATGCCACTTGCCACCAGTTTGGCCATATTTCAGAGCTGCAACATCACTGGAGTGCCCAAAAGCACAAGGTGTGCAATACTCAGAGACATGGCCAAGGTAAGAAAGGCTGAAAGACGACCACCACTGAACAAGACACACAAGCTGAAACGTCAAGACTGGGCCAAGAAATATCTCAAGACTGATTTTTCTAAGGTTTTATGGACTGATGAAATGAGAGTGAGTCTTGATGGGCCAGATGGATGGGCCCGTGGCTGGATTGGTAAAGGGCAGAGAGCTCCAGTCCGACTCAGACGCCAGCAAGGTGGAGGTGGAGTACTGGTTTGGGCTGGTATCATCAAAGATGAGCTTGTGGGGCCTTTTCGGGTTGAGGATGGAGTCAAGCTCAACTCCCAGTCCTACTGCCAGTTTCTGGAAGACACCTTCTTCAAGCAGTGGTACAGGAAGAAGTCTGCATCCTTCAAGAAAAACATGATTTTCATGCAGGACAATGCTCCATCACACGCGTCCAAGTACTCCACAGCGTGGCTGGCAAGAAAGGGTATAAAAGAAGAAAATCTAATGACATGGCCTCCTTGTTCACCTGATCTGAACCCCATTGAGAACCTGTGGTCCATCATCAAATGTGAGATTTACAAGGAGGGAAAACAGTACACCTCTCTGAACAGTGTCTGGGAGGCTGTGGTTGCTGCTGCACGCAATGTTGATGGTGAACAGATCAAAACACTGACAGAATCCATGGATGGCAGGCTTTTGAGTGTCCTTGCAAAGAAAGGTGGCTATATTGGTCACTGATTTGTTTTTGTTTTGTTTTTGAATGTCAGAAATGTATATTTGTGAATGTTGAGATGTTATATTGGTTTCACTGGTAAAAATAAATAATTGAAATGGGTATATATTTGTTTTTTGTTAAGTTGCCTAATAATTATGCACAGTAATAGTCACCTGCACACACAGATATCCCCCTAAAATAGCTATAACTAAAAACAAACTAAAAACTACTTCCAAAACTATTCAGCTTTGATATTAATGAGTTTTTTGGGTTCATTGAGAACATGGTTGTTGTTCAATAATAAAATTAATCCTCAAAAATACAACTTGCCTAATAATTCTGCACTCCCTGTATATAGTATGTGTGTGTGTATGTATATATATATATATATATATATATATATATATATATATATATATATATATATATATAGTATATATATATATATATATATATATATATATATATATATATATATATATATATATATATGTAGAGAGAGAGAGAGATTGTATATATATATATATATATATATATATATATATAGTGTGTATATATATAGTATATATATATATATATATATATATATATATATATATAGTGTGTGTGTATATATATATATATATAGTGTGTGTATATATATATATATATATATATATAGTGTGTGTATATATATATATATATATATATATATATATATATATATATATATATATATATATATATATATATATATATATGTATATATGTATATGAGTGTGTGTATATAATTATCTTTCTTTAGGGTTTTTTAGTACATCTTTTTAACATTTTGTAAAAACCAGAAATGGTATATGGTATGTAATTGGGGGGGCACAAAATTTATCCTCGCCTGTGTGGCCAAAAATCCTAGCACCGGCCCTGAGCGCCACTTGTCTTTTATCAAGCATTTTGTTCAAAGGAGAAAAGATTTTAAATATAGATTTAAGGGACCTTGTGAGTATTTTCCCAAATGTGTTTTATGAGGTCACATACATGTTAGACCTTAGGAATTCAATGCAGGAAATTCTAACAGCATGTTTGTTCTTCCTTGAAGCAAAGCTGTCCGTTTGAAACTTAAAGGGACATGAAACCCAAAAAATGTATTTCATGATTTAGACAGAGTATGCCATTTTAAATAATGTTCCAATTTACTTTGATTATCATATTTGCTTCAATCTCTTTATATCCTCTGGAAGCTAGCTGAAAACATAGGGTAAGCCAATGACTAGAGGCATATATGTAATGCCACCAATCATCAGCTAGCTCCCAGTAATGCATTACTACTCCTAAGCCTATCTATGTATACTTTTAAACAAAGAATACCAAGAGAATAAACCTAATTTGATAAGAGAAATAAATTAGAAAGTTGTTTAAAACCATGAACGTTTAATTTTGACTTTAGTAACCGTTTAAGATGCATCTAAGTGAGGGCCTCGTTTTTTTTTTTTTTTTTTTAGAAACTAGAGGAGTTTACGTGTTATTCAAAATTTTAGGAGCATGGTCCCTAGCTCCTGTGCTTTATTAAGAAAATTAAAAGAGACCCAGGGTTGCTGATCATTGTGTACTTTGGATATTTCTTCTATTAATGGGACAGTCTAGTCAAAAAAAAAAACTTTCATGATTTAAATAGGGCATGTAATTTTAAATAACTTTCCAATTTACTTTTATCACCAATTTTGCTTTGTTCTCTTGATATTCTTAGTTAAAAGCTAAACCTAGGAGGTTCATATGCTAATTTCTTAGACCTTGAAGGCCGCCTCTAATCTAAATGCATTTTGACAGTTTTTCACCACTAGAGGGTGTTAGTTCATGTGTTTCATATAGATAACATTGAGCTCATGGACGTGAATTTACCGAGGAGCTCTGATTGGCTAAAATGCAAGTCAGTCAAAAGAACTGAAATAAGGGGGCAGTCTGCGGAGGCTTAGATACAAGGTAATTACAGAGGTAAAACGTGTATTATTATAACTGTGTTGGTTATGCAAAACTGTGGAATGGGTAATTAAGGGATTATCTATCTTTTAAAACAACAAAAAGTCTGGGGTTGACTGTCCCTTTAAGGTTATTGAAATAGAAGCCAAACATAGGGCTAGATTACTAGTGGAATGGTAATGCTAAAGTGAGCGCAATATCGCAATCGCATTAACTTGCGCTCATATTACAAGTTGAAAGTAAACGCGATCACGTAAACGCAATTGCAATTACACTTAAACCTTTTGTGTGACATAAAAGCTTGCGTAAAGGGTTTTTGGCTTAAATTTTGCACTAAACACAACATAAATGCATTAAAATAAAGTATTACAATGAAAAACTACCTTCACTACTTAACCCCTAAACCGCCAAAACCCTACTACACTACATGACCATTAAACCAGCACAACCACTATCAGAATAAACCCTCTATTCTATTAACCCCAAAAACCACCACAACCCCATCGCAAAACCCCTGCTACACTACTTAACCCATAAACCACCACAACCCTCTTCGCAATAAACCCCCAATCCTATTAACCCCTAAACCTCCATAACCCCTATCGCAATAAGCCTCCTACTCTATTAACCCCTAAACCACCACAACCCTATTGCAATAAACCCCCTACTCTATTAACCCTCTAACAGCTAACCCCTCAAGACCCCTATCCCAAGACCTCCTAAGTTACATAAAATAAAAAACACTACCAGTTTGAAAAAAATGTGCACAAAAAAATAAAAATCACTGCAAGAAAAAACAATACACAAAAATAAAAAGTCCTATACTAAAACTAAAGTAAACTCCCCAAAAAAAACTATCTGAAAAAAATAAACATGTATACTAAAAAATAAATATACCCCAAAAAAACTAAAGCTAGAACCCCAAGATTTCACTCACCATCTTGAAACCCTGGCACAGCGGCGGGTGCACAGCAGCAAAGGGTCCATGGCAGCATTGGTACTCTTCTATATGGCGGTAAGAGAAACAAAGTCAATTTCATAACAAAGGTAGATTTAATTTTGACTTTCATATCCCTAAAAGACCTGATCGCTCACTGCTAAAAGTAAATCCATTAATTGGTGGACACATCTCAAAATCATTTTTAAAAAAAGTATTTTTTTTTTCTAGTACATGAAAATACATTTTACAAAAAAATAGTAAATCACTTTAACATGCTAACATGATAAAAGTTTTATTCACTTTAGACTATGGCCCATAGTTATCAAGGTCTGGCGGACCTGATCCGACACTGCAGATCAGGTCCGCCAGACCTCACTGAATACGGCGAGCAATACGCTCTCCGTATTCAGCATTGCACCAGCAGCTCACAAGAGCTGCTGGTGCAACGCCACCCCCTGCAGACTCGCAGCCATTGGGCCGCCAGCAGGGGGGTGTCAATCAACCCGATCGTACTCGATCGGGTTGATTTCCGGCGATGTCTGTCCGCCTGCTCAGAGCAGGCGGACAGGCTATGGAGCAGCGGTCTTTGTGACCTCTGCTTCATAACTGCTGTTTCTGGCGAATCTGATGACTCACCAGAAACACGGGGCATCAAGACTCCTTTATATATAGTATTGCAGTTAGGAATAATGGTCTAAATAAACACATTTTAATGTACATTCCTTTCAAAATACAAATTACAAAGTGTAAAATGAATAAACTCATAAGGTAAAATGAATAAACTCATGAGGTAAAATGAATAAACTCATGAAAGAGGTATAGGGCTTTCAATGGCATATTTTCCCTTTAATGAATCTCACAAATGACCTCTCTGACCCAGCAGACCTCACAGTAGAAGCTGATTATAAAAAATGAGGTTTATTAGTTAGGCTTCTGTTTTATTAAAAAAATGTCAAACATACATTTTGCAGCCACCTAGATTCATGCTATATGCTCTGATTCCTCTGATTTTGTTTTCAAAAATCAGAGACAGCCTTTATTACTCTGAAGAGATAGAGTTTATCTTATCTCCCTTTAAAGATGAGAACCGTGAAAGAGATATGCAATCCTATTTATGTGTTACTCCAAAATCCATGCACCATTTTAAAGGGGCATTCTAATATTTACTGTATATTACATGATCATGCCATTTTTGCATTACTTGTCCTACGTAACTAGGTGTTTAGTTTCGCAAAGGCTTTCCAGGTCATGTGAAATGGCTGAGAAGCTGTGTCCTAATAGAAACTGTCAGACGTATGGCTTCTGGCTGGATCTTTAGCTATGTGCTTAACCGCCTTTCAGGGGTTAAACAAAATAGTTATCTAGGCTCAGTAATACAAAAAGTATACAGTCTATCAAATTAGGGTATATCGCTTTTGCATTAGAATGCCCCTTTAATAAAGGTTTATGAAAGGTCTGAAAAAATATTTTTGATTATATAAATAAATATAATAATACAACTATTATTTGTATTAATTTCCTAAAAAGGACAGTTAAAGGGACTGGAACCCCCCCCCCCCCCAAAAAAAAATGTATGCTGTGAATAGAGCATACATTTTTAAACAACTTTCCAATTTACTTCTATAATCAAATTTGCTTTATTGTCTTGTTATCCTTTTCAAAAAAGGATACCAAGAGAATGAAGCACATTTTTAAAATAGAGGTAAATTTAAAAGTGTCTTAAAATGACATGCTCTATCTGAATAATGCAAGTTTAATTTTGACTTTCCTATCCCTTTAATTGATGGCCCAGTTCTGTCTTTACACTATGCAGAAGAAAGTAATATAAACACACTTATATTGCCAATAACCTCTTGACTGGAAGAAAGATGGTGTCCAGTGACAACATAAGGTAAATGTTTAGATAATGCTATTTTTTTATGTGAAACCACAAAGTTAAAGTCATATTTTTCTATTAAAGATTGTTTCCCCATTAGTTTTAATATAATTTAAAGGAATATAAAGGTGCAACAATAAAATGCTCTAATATACTAGATCATTGTATTATTGCAGTATTGATATGGAGTCAATCACTATCATTTAGAAAGGTTTGTCTAATGATTTGTCTACAAAATTCCCCATTAAAATTATGGGGATATTTGTAGAAAAATCATTAGATAAGCCTTTCTAATATGTGTTTAATGCCCACAAAGTGGTCAGAAACATAACTGGTGTCAGTTACAGAGTGGCAGTCTGAGGTATATTCCTATCTTTCCAATTGTATTTATCAACTGCTTTTACACTCCAGGATTGATAACAAGTAAAACACTATATTGGAAAAATGGCAGATTGGATATTGGAAAAGTCCCCCATATGATGCATAGACACTACTGATCACAAGCAACCCAACCGCAAATTATCAACTAAATACCAACAACAGGGGTTTGTTTCCATTGAGCTGTAATTAGGTTTTCAAGTGGTTGCGAACTTATAAATATTCTGTCAGAAGCACTTTCGTGTATTGACTGCTTGTTATACCACAAAAATATTTTCACGTCCCACAGAAAGTATTAGAAGTCGTTAAGCACTAATTTACACCAGTTTTGCAATGAAAGCGCAAGCCGTTAATACACATTCGGGGGCTTTTGATACATTTAAACACCTTTCTACCCAGCTCAACTTGGTGTAAACGAGGCAAAATGAACTTTTTGAGGCCTAGTTCCCATTGAAATTTTAAAACTTGCAAATAATGCGAGTGGTTCAATGTAGAATTTTTTTTAATATTTATTGTTGTCCCATGTATAGGAATATTTGTACTTATGGAAATATATGTATGTATTTACATATAAATATATTTGCGAGGACACAGTTCAAACTAGAACTATATAGGGCAGCAATACATATTACATATATTAATAAAGTGTAAAATATAATTATAATAAAAATAGTATTTGCTTATAGTTATAGTTATAAAAAAATATGCATTATAAATAAGTGTATCTTTGTTTTTGTTTCTCTGTAGAGGTGATCACGTAAATTTTGTAGTGTAAGGGCGCGTTACCATGGCAACTAACTTGTTATGGTGCCATTGTAGAGAAATCAAATGGAAGTGTTAACACCACAATAACTTACACCAACACTAAAAGACCGACACACACACTGCAAAAAATATTTAACTAGAAACCTGGTACTAAAATGGAGACACAAACTATAGTCACCAAGATTACAAGTTGTGCGGTATGGCTTTACCGCTACAATTTTTTACTTTGAGTGCATTTTCAGCTACTCGGTATTACAAGTCGTGAGGTATAGCTGTACCGCGATCGTTATGGCCTATAGAGCAACGATCCATTCCGCATTCAAAGACCTGTAGTTATGGATGCTGCGAAACAAAAAAGTTTCACAAAACCCATAAAAATATGTTTAAAAAGTACACTAACACCCATAAACTACAATATTAACCTCTAAACCGCCATCCCCCAGCATTGTAACTAAAAATAAAGCTGTTAAGCCCTAAACTGCCGTTCCCCCACATCGCAACTACTAAAAGAAACCTATTAACCCCTAAATCCCCTTAAAAACAAAAAAGCCACCCAAAATAAAACAAACCTAATCTAAAAATAAACTACCAATAGCCCTTAAAATGGCCTTTTGTAGGGCATTGCACTAAATAAATCAGCTCTTTTTAAAGAAATAATAAAAAGTCCCCCAAAAATTACAAACCACCACCCACCCAACCCTCCAAAATAAAAAACACCTAACTAAAAAAAAAAACTAATCTACCCATTGCCCCTAAAGGGGTATTTGTATGGGCATTTAGCCATAATTAAAAAAAAAACTACTCCAAAAAAAACTAACACTAACCATGAAATAGGTACTCACCATTACTGAAGTCTGGTGATGCATCTTCTTCAAGGCGACGAAAAGTCTTCATCCAGGACAATCGCATGAAGAGGACCTCCACGCCATGGATGACCGCCGACGACGAGGACCACCGCTCCAGATCCGTTCCTCAGAAGACTGCTCTGGGGAAGAAAATAGAAGATGGTCCCACGCTGGAAGAAGATGGATCCGCCTGGATGAAGACTTTTCGCTACCTGGAAGAAGATGCATCGCAGGACTTCAGTAATGGTGAGTACCTATTTCTTTCATGTAATTAGCAAGAGTCCATGAGCTAGTGACGTATGGGATATACATTCCTACCAGGAGGGGCAAAGTTTCCCAAACCTTAAAATGCCTATAAATACACCCCTCACCACACCCACAATTCAGTTTTACAAACTTTGCCTCCCATGGAGGTGGTGAAGTAAGTTTGTGCTAGATTCTACGTTGATATGCGCTTCGCAGCAGGCTGAAGCCCGGTTTTCCTCTCAGAGTGCAGTGAATGTCAGAGGGATGTGAAGAGAGTATTGCCTATTTGAATACAATGGTCTTCCTCTAGGGGATCTATTTCATAGGTTCTCTGTTATCGGTCGTAGAGATTTCTTCTCCTACCTCCCTTTTCAGATCGACGATATACTCTTATATACCATTACCTCTACTGATTCTCGTTTCAGTAGTGGTTTGGCTATCTACTATATGTAGATGAGTGTCTTGGGGTAAGTAAATCTTATTTCTATTTATGACACTCAAAGCTATGGTTGGGCACTTTATATGTAAAGTTCCAAATATATGTTTTAAACTTATATTTGCCATGATTCAGGTTAATCAGTATTCCTTCTTTCAGACTGTCAGTTTAATTATTTTTGGGAAATGCATATGAATAAATATTTTTTCTTACCTTCAAAACTTTTCAAATTGACTTTTTTCCTTGCGGGCTGTTAGGCTCGCGGGGGCAGAAAATGCTTCAATTTATTGCGTCATTCTTGGCGCAAACTTTTTTGCCGCAAAATTTCGTCATTTCCGGCGCCATAGTTGACGCCGGAATTTTACACATGGTTGAGTCATTTTTTGACGCATGTGTGTTACAGACTTTTTTTGCGCCAAAACATGTGGGCGTCATTTTTGGCGCCAAAAAATATAGGCGTCATACTTGGCGCCAAATAATGTGGGCGTCTTGGCGCCAAAAATGTGGGCGTCATACTTGGCGCCACTTTTTTCACATTATTTCAGTCTCACTTTTTTGTTGCTTCTGGTTGCTAGAGGCTTGTTTGTTTTGCATTTTTTCCCATTCCTGAAACTGTCATTTAAGGAATTTGATAATTTTGCTTTATATGTTGTTTTTTTCTATTACATATTGCAAGATATTTCAAGGGCTGTTCCTGTATCAGAAAATACTGAGGGATTCCTGATGACTGATATCAGTCCTACCAAAGCTAAGTTCATTTATTATTAATGTTATGAATGTTTATATTTAGCTATGGTTTGTAATAAGTTTTTATGATAAACCCTTACATGAATAGTCCATTAGTATTTATGCATTATCTATTGCTATTCTTTTTACATCTTATGTACAAGATATATTAGGAATTTATAAGAATATTTTTCTGATTCTAGTATAAAGGCTTTGTCTGCTATCCCGCCTTCTAATAAAATTTTTAGGTCTTTTTTAAACTTCTCATTTAGTTGATGAAGTTTCAAATGACCGACAACATACTGAATTATCTTTCTCTGATGGTGTATTTTCTCATTCAGAATATTCTTTATCAGATATTGACACTAACAAATCTTTTTAATTTTTAAATAGAGTACATTCGTTTTTTGTTGAAAAGGTGTTGATTATTTTTGATATTGAAGTAACTAGTTCTTTTGATTAAGACTAGCTAACATTTAAATTCTGCTTATTAACCTTCTGTGGTTTCTTCAGAGGTTTTTTCCAGTTCCTGATACTAGGGAATGGAATAGGCCGGGAATTTCTTTTATTCCTTCTTTAAGGTTTTTAATTGTATCCTTTGCCGGCAGTTAGTTTTAAGTTTTGAGGAAGATCCCTCAAGTTAATGGGACTATCGCTACTCTTGCTAACATAGTACTATTCCTATAGCAGATAGTATTTATTTTTTTCCTTGGGAAACTTGTATCTTATTTAAGGAAAATTATTTATTTTCAGGTACTTTTCTTAGACATGTAATTTATTTGGCTGATATTGCAACTGCTTCAGCTTTCTGGTTGGATACTTTAGTGCAACAAGTATCGGATTATGATTTGTTTAGCATTGTTAAATTGATCAACATGCTAATAATTTCATTTGTGTCGTCATTTTTTTTTATATTTTCGCAAAGGAGGTTTAATCTATGTCTTTATTTTAGCTAGAAGAACTTTATGATTTCAATCTTGGAATGCTAATTTGATTTCTAAATTCCATATTTCTTTTTTTCCGAGGTAATCAATTATTTGGTTCACAATTGGATTCAATTCTTCAACTGTTACTCTGGGCTTCAAGATTGAGTTCTAAGGCTAAATATTAAGCTTTTTTTCTTACTAAGGAACGGAATTCTAAATTCTTCCCCAAGTAGCATGTTTATAATTGGAAGTTTTCTTCATTCAATTTAAGCCATTTTAAAAATCAAAGTCAGCTCCCCTAATTTTCATTTAGATGCAGTTCTTATTCCAGCTTAGCTGGTAAGGGGCAGGTTAAGATTTTTTTTTTTTAATAAATTTGTTTGGTTCAATTCGGTCCAAACTTCTTAGATTTGGATCCAGAATTGGATTCAGAGTAAAACCGTCTGTGAGAAGTATTTTTTCTCTCTCTAACATATTCCAGCTATTCCAGTAAGGCTCACACTTTCCTGAAGTGTGTTTCAGTCCTATATGTATTGGGTACTTGTGAAGCACGGCTGGTCACCCGTTGGGGCTCAAGGCGCTGCTCAGACATGTGCTTTTCTGGGGTATTTATACCATTTCCTTTTTAGGAACAGGATTTGGGGGTTTTATTCAAAACTATTCATTATTTCAAAAATAGAAAATCTTTTGGAATTGTCATATAAGTATACCATCTTTTAGACAGGAGTTTATATGGTCTATTCTGCCTTTTTGGTCAGTAATGGCATTATTTGTTCACAATAGATACAATAGATGCATATCTTCATTTTCTATTTTCATTCAGATTATTTTCATTTTCTGAGATTTTCTTTTTTTGACAAGCATTATCAATTTGTTGCTTTTCCTTCTGGTTTAGCAACAGCTCTAAGAATCTTTTCAAGGTTCTCAGTGTTTCCTTATTTGGACGGTCTCGTGGTACTGGCTCAGTCTTTTCGTTCTGCGGAATCTCATACGATTCAACTTTTGTTGTTTCTTCAAGACATGGTTAGAGGATTTTTTTATCAAAAGCTCTTTGATTCCTCAGACAAGGGTCACCTTTTTTAGGTTTCCAGATAGATTATGTCAATGTCTTTGTCTCTAGCAGACAAGTGACAATTTTATTGGGTTCCGTTTGTCGGAACCTTCAGTCTCTATTATTTCCTTCACTTGCTATATGCATGGAAGTTTTAGGTACTATGGCTGCAGCATTGGATTTGATTCCCTTTGCTCATTTTCATAAGAAATCTTTCCAGTTTTTTATACTGAATTAATGGTGCAGGGATTCTAGGATATCACTTTTTATATCTTTGAATCCCAATGTTCAACTATCTTTGATTTGGTGGGTTAGATCACTATCATATAGTTCTACGGGTCTCTTCGGTTCATTCAACCTGGACCATGATCACTACAGATGCAAGTCTTTTAGGTTGGGAGGCTGTCTGGGGATCTCTGTCAGCACAAGGGGTTTGGAAATCTCAGGAGGCGAGATTACCAATCGATATTTGGAACTCCGTGCATTTTTCAGAGTTCTTCAGTTTTGGCTTCTTTTTCAAGAAAGAGACGTTATTGTTTTTTAGACAGATAATGTCACAACTGTGGCGTATGTCAATCATCAGGGTGGGACTCTCAGTCCTTAGGCTGTGAAATAAGTATCTCGGATACTTGCTTGGGCTAAATCCAGCTCCTGTCTAATTTCTGCGGTCCTTTTCCCAGGTATAGACAATTGGGAAGCGGATTATCTCTGTCAATCAAGTTTTACATCCGGGAGAATGGTCTTTTTACCCAGATGTATTTTTTCAAATTGTTCAGATGTGAGGGCTTCCAGAAATAGATTTGATGGCATCTCAACTAAACAAGGAACTTCCCAGAGGCCTATTCAGGTCCGGGGATCCTCTGGCGGAAGCAGTGTATGCATTGACACTTCCTTGGAGTTATCAATCTGCCTATATCTTTTCGCCTCTGGTTCTTCTTTTTAGAGTGATTTTCAAAATAATCAGGGAGCAATCTTTTGTGTTGCTGGTGGCTCCAGCATGGTCACACAGGTTTTGGTATATGGTTCTTGTTCGGATGTCCAGTTGCCAATCTTGGACACTTCCATTAAGGCCAGACCTTAGATCTTATCATTCATTTTATCCATCAGGAACTCAAATTATTAATTTGATGGTATGGAGATTTAATGCTTAGTACTTAGTCTTAGAAATTTCTCAGTGATTAATACTATGTTGCAGGCTCATAAATTTGTGTCTAGTAAGATTTATTATCGAGTTTGACAGATTTACATCTCTTGATGCTCTTCTCATAAATTCTCTTGGCATTCTTTTAGAATTCCTAGGATTTTATAGTTTCTTCAGGATGGTTTAGATAAGGGTTTTTGTCTGCAAGTTCCTTGCAAGGACAAATCTCTGCTTTTTCTGTGCTGTTTTCACAGAAAAATTTGCTAATCTTTCTGTTATTCATTGTTTTGTTCAGGCTTTGGTTCGTATCAAGTCTGTCATTTAAGCCAATTTCTCCTCCTTGGAGTCTTATTTTGGTTTTGATGGCTTTACAGGCTCTTTCGTTTGAGCATGTGCTTTCTTTGGACGTTTAAATTACTTTCATGGAAAGTATTGTTCCTTTTAGACATCTCTTCAGCTAGAACAGTTTTTGAATTATCTGCTCTTTCTTGTGAGTCTCCTTTTTCTGATTTTTCATCAGGATAAGGTGGTTTTTCTGTCTTCTTTTCAATTTTTACCTAAGTTGTGAATTTTTAACAACATTAGTAGAGGAATTATTGTCCCTTCCTTGTGTCCTAATACTAAGAATTCTTTGGAGAGATTCTTTCATTCTTTGGATGAGGTAAGAGTTTTGAAATTATGTTGAAGCTACTCAGATTTCAGAAAGACTTCTAGTCTATTTGTTATTTTTTCTGGTTTTAGGAAAGGTCAGAAGGCTTCTGCCATTTCTTTGGCATCTTGGTTAAAGCTTTTTGATTCATCTTGCTTCTTTGGAGTCGGGTTAATCCCTGCTTCAGAGGATTACGGCTCATTCTACTAGGTCAGTTTCTATTTCCTGGACTTTTAAGAATGAAGCTTCTGTTGATCAGATTTGCAAAGCAACAACTTGGTCTTCTTTGCATACTTTTACTAAATTCTACCATTTTGATGTTTTCTCTTCTTCAGAAGCAGTTTTTGGTAGAATAGTACTTCAGGCAGCTGTTTCAGTTTGATTCTTCTGCCTATAACTTCAGTTTTTTTTCATTATAAAAATTGAAACTTTTGATTTGGGTTGTGGATTAATTTTTTCAGCGGAATTGGCTGTCTTTATTTTATCCCTCCCTCTCTAGTGACTCTTGCGTGGAAGTTCCACATCGAACTTACCTGATAAATTAATTTCTTTCATATTAGCAAGAGTCCATGAGGCCCACCCTTTTTGTGGTGGTTATGATTTTTTTGTATAAAGCACAATTATTCCAATTCCTTATATTTGATGCTTTCGCTCCTTTCTTATCACCCCACTTCTTGGCTATTCGTTAAACTGAATTGTGGGTGTGGTGAGGGGTGTATTTATAGGCATTTTAAGGTTTGGGAAACTTTGCCCCTCCTGGTAGGAATGTATATCCCATACGTCACTAGCTCATAGACTCTTGCTAATATGAAAGAAATTAATTTATCAGGTAAGTTCTTACATAAATTATCTGGGTTTGTGTTAGTTTTTTTTTTTTTTGGGGGGGGTGTTTTTTTTTAGATTAGGGCTGATTGCCCTTTTAAGGGCAATGCCCATACAAATGCCCCTTTAGGGACCCTTATCAAGATGAGCTGGGTGTATATAAGTGTGTGTGTTTCACAATAAAGGATGTTCTTGTTCCACTTGAATACGGGTTCTGTCTGGTTATTTGGATAGGCTCTGGCTATAATCACTTCTCTCCACTCTATAGCTCCAAGTTCCAGGGACAGGAAGGATCCTCTTAGGACGGTCCCTCTTGGTGGAGCTACCCAGTTGGGGTAGACGGTGTCCATCACTGGGGACTTTGTATTTTTGTTTTAAAAAGAGATTATTTATTTAGGGCAATGCCCTACAAAAGGCCCTTTTAAGGGCTTTTGGTAGTTTATTGTTAGATTAGGGGGGTTTATTTTGGTGTGGCTTTTTGTTTTTAAGGGGGTATTAGATTAGGAATAACTTTTTTTATTTTGGATAATTTTGTTTATTTTATGTGATCTTAGTTTTTTTTTTTATTACTAGGAGAAGGAAGTAGGTAAGACAAAAGGGGTTACGGTGCAGGTGGATCTTCATTTTTTATTTTTAAATATTGGATACTGTTATCTCGAGTGTTAACTGTCCCTTTAACAACCCCATTAACCAGTTTCAGTTTTCAATGTTGTACATACATTATCAGCTGTTAATAATGCCATTTTTTTTAGGAAATGACAATTGAATATCATGGACGTTAGCAACCTTGGCTTTGTTGGAGTCAAATAGACTGTGATTGTTTTGATAAAATAATGATAATAATGGTTAATCTAGTTTTTTCCATTATCGGATGACAATGTTAGAAAGATTGGAATTGAGGCCTACGTGCTGAAGTCCTTTGTGGGGGATATATACATTGTTCCCTACAAGCAATCATGCAGAAATAAAATGCTCATTAGAGCATATCTGCTACGTTATATCCCTTTAATTTCTATTGCTTTGCTGTTCTGAACTATACATACACTGAGGGCATGCTGTTTCTATGAACACAAGAACAAGCAGTCAGCCGCCTGGATTCCAGTCCTGCTGATCATCTTAATGAACAAGTTTTCATGGCCTAATAAGCCTTTTTCAATTTTTGAGTTATCATAATCTGTACTAAGCACTTTTTATTGTTTTTGCAAGCCCAGAATCCCACTTGTTAGCCACACATCCATCTTTGTGAAACATACTCACCTACTTTCCAATAGATGACAGCTACAAATAGGTCCAAAGCCTTTAAAAAAAAAAATTTTTCATGTTCAGTTTACACTTCTAACAAAAAAAAATATTTACACTCGATTTCTCAGCAGCTGTTACTTTTGTATATAAAGTTGTATTTTAGTAAAAAAAAAATTAGAAAAAATAGCGTTAGTTTTTTTTTTTTCTGGACTATTTTACATATAGAAAAATGAGCCAGAAATATCTGCTTATTGAAGTACCATGTTTTTATAAACATTCTACTCTTTTTAGATATAAAAAACATATTAAAGTGTCATAACTGTAATTTCTTTCATGTAATTAGCAAGAGTCCATGAGCTAGTGACGTATGGGATATACATTCCTACCAGGAGGGGCAAAGTTTCCCAAACCTCAAAATGCCTACAAATACACCCCTCACCACACCCACAAATCAGTTTTACAAAATTTGCCTCCTATGGAGGTGGTGAAGTAAGTTTGTGCTAGATTCTACGTTGATATGCGCTCCGCAGCAGGTTGGAGCCCGGTTTTCCTCTCAGCGTGCAGTGAATGTCAGAGGGATGTGAGGAGAGTATTGCCTGTTTGAATTCAATGATCTCCTTCTACGGGGTCTATTTCATAGGTTCTCTGTTATCGGTCGTAGAGATTCATCTCTTACCTCCCTTTTCAGATCGACGATATACTCTTATATATATACCATTACCTCTGCTGATTTTCGTTTCAGTACTGGTTTGGCTTTCTACAAACATGTAGATGAGTGTCCTGGGGTAAGTAAGTCTTATTTTCTGTGACACTCTAAGCTATGGTTGGGCACTTTTTTAATAAAGTTCTAAATATATGTATTCAAACATTTATTTGCCTTGACTCAGGATGTTCAACATTCCTTATTTTCAGACAGTCAGTTTCACATTTGGGATAATGCACTTGAATCAATTATTTTTCTTACCTTAAAAATTTGACTTTTTTCCCTGTGGGCTGTTAGGCTCGCGGGGGCTGAAAATGCTTCATTTTATTGCGTCATTCTTGGCGCGGACTTTTTTGGCGCAAAAAATCTTTTCTGTTTCCGGCGTCATACGTGTCGCCGGAAGTTGCATCATTTTTGATGTTCTTTTGCGCCAAAAATGTCGGCGTTCCGGACGTGGCGTCATTTTTGGCGCCAAAAGCATTTAGGCGCCAAATAATGTGGGCGTCTTATTTGGCGCTAAAAAAATATGGGCGTCGCTTTTGTCTCCACATTATTTAAGTCTCATTTTTCTTTGCTTCTGGTTGCTAGAAGCTTGTTCCTTGGCATTTTTTCCCATTCCTGAAACTGTCATTTAAGGAATTTGATCAATTTTGCTTTATATGTTGTTTTTTCTCTTACATATTGCAAGATGTCTCACGTTGCATCTGAGTCAGAAGATACTTCAGGAAAATCGCTGTCTGGTGCTGGAACTACCAAAGCTAAGTGTATCTGCTGTAAACTTTTGGTAGCTGTTCCTCCAGCTGTTGTTTGTATTAATTGTCATGACAAACTTGTTAATGCAGATACTATTTCCTTTAGTAATGTACCATTACCTGTTGCAGTTCCATCAACATCTAATGTTCAGAATGTTCCTGATAACATAAGAGATTTTGTTTCTGAATCCATCAAGAAGGCTATGTCTGTTATTCCTCCTTCTAGTAAACATAAAAAATCTTTTAAAACTTCTCTTTATACAGATGAATTTTTAAATGAACATCATCATTCTGATTCTAATGACTCTTCTGGTTCAGAGGATTCTGTCTCAGAGGTTGATGCTGATAAATCTTCATATTTATTTAAAATGGAATTTATTCGTTCTTTACTTAAAGAAGTACTAATTGCTTTAGAAATTGAGGATTCTGGTCCTCTTGATACTAAATCTAAACGTTTAGATAAGGTCTTTAAATCTCCTGTGGTTATTCCAGAAGTTTTTCCTGTTCCTGGTGCTATTTCTGAAGTAATTTCCAGAGAATGGAATAATTTGGGTAATTCATTTACCCCTTCTAAACGTTTTAAGCAATTATATCCTGTGCCGTCTGACAGATTCGAATTTTGGGACAAAATCCCTAAAGTTGATGGGGCTATTTCTACCCTTGCTAAACGTACTACTATTCCTACGTCAGATGGTACTTCGTTTAAGGATCCTTTAGATAGGAAAATTGAATCCTTTCTAAGAAAAGCTTATCTGTGTTCAGGTAATCTTCTTAGACCTGCTATATCATTGGCTGATGTTGCTGCAGCTTCAACTTTTTGGTTAGAAACTTTAGCGCAACAAGTTACAGATCATGATTCTCATAATATTATTATTCTTCTTCAACATGCTAATAATGTTATCTGTGATGCCATTTTTGATATTATCAGAGTTGATGTCAGGTTTATGTCTCTATCTATTTTAGCTAGAAGAGCTTTATGGCTTAAAACTTGGAATGCTGATATGTCTTCTAAATCGACTCTACTTTCCATTTCTTTCCAGGGTAACAAATTATTTGGTTCTCAGTTGGATTCTATTATCTCAACTGTTACTGGTGGGAAAGGAACTTTTTTACCACAGGATAAAAAATCTAAGGGTAAAAACAGGGCTAATAATCGTTTTCGTTCCTTTCGTTTCAACAAAGAACAAAAACCTGATCCTTCATCCTCAGGAGCACTTTCAGTTTGGAAACCATCTCCAGTCTGGAATGAATCCAAGCCTTCTAGAAAAGCAAAGCCAGCTTCTAAGTCCACATGAAGGTGCGGCCCTCATTCCAGCTCAGCTGGTAGGGGGCAGGTTACGTTTTTTCAAAGAAATTTGGATCAATTCTGTTCACAATCTTTGGATTCAGAACATTGTTTCAGAAGGGTACAGAATTGGTTTCAAGATAAGACCTCCTGCAAAGAGATTTTTTCTTTCCCGTGTCCCAGTAAATCCAGTGAAAGCTCAAGCATTTCTGAAATGTGTTTCAGATCTAGAGTTGGCTGGAGTAATTATGCCAGTTCCAGTTCTGGAACAGGGGCTGGGGTTTTATTCGAATCTCTTCATTGTACCAAAGAAGGAGAACTCCTTCAGACCAGTTCTGGATCTAAAAATATTGAATCGTTATGTAAGGATACCAACGTTCAAAATGGTAACTGTAAGGACTATCTTGCATACAAAGAGAGAAGCGCTCTACCAGGAACGAACAACAGCTCAGTGGCTTGTTCTATGGCGATTTACCACCCGGAAGCAGCCTCTTTTAGACCAGTGTGCTTTTCACAGAAGAAAACATTCCTGAAGTATATCAGTCCAGCCCCGAAATACCAGGCAATTCTCCTCTGAACAAGGAACATGACAACCCCAGACGATCGTTTCGGCCTCCTATGGGCCTCGTCAGTGAGGTGCAGCCACATTCCTCTAAGCACACTGGGCAAGGAGTCCACGTCTGGTTTCCCCCATCACCCATAGGGAGACTTCCCCAGGGTCATAATAATTTGCATACAAAGAGAGAAGCGCTCTACCAGGAACGAACAACAGCTCAGTGGCTTGTTCTATGGCGATTTACCACCCGGAAGCAGCCTCTTTTAGACCAGTGTGCTTTTCACAGAAGAAAACTTTCCTGAAGTATATCAGTCTGATCCCGCCAAGTAAGGTCAGTCCAGCCCCGAAATACCAGGCAATTCTCCTCTGAACAAGGAACATGACAACCCCAGACGATCGTTTCGGCCTCCTATGGGCCTCGTCAGTGAGGTGCAGCCACATTCCTCTAAGCACACTGGGCAAGGAGTCCACGTCTGGTTTCCCCCATCACCCATAGGGAGACTTCCCCAGGGTCATAATAATTTGCATACAAAGAGAGAAGCGCTCTACCAGGAACGAACAACAGCTCAGTGGCTTGTTCTATGGCGATTTACCACCCGGAAGCAGCCTCTTTTAGACCAGTGTGCTTTTCACAGAAGAAAACTTTCCTGAAGTATATCAGTCTGATGCCGCCAAGTAAGGTCAGTCCAGCCCCGAAATACCAGGCAATTCTCCTCTGAACAAGGAACATGACAACCCCAGACGATCGTTTCGGCCTCCTATGGGCCTCGTCAGTGAGGTGCAGCCACATTCCTCTAAGCACACTGGGCAAGGAGTCCACGTCTGGTTTCCCCCATCACCCATAGGGAGACTTCCCCAGGGTCATAATAATTTGCATACAAAGAGAGAAGCGCTCTACCAGGAACGAACAACAGCTCAGTGGCTTGTTCTATGGCGATTTACCACCCGGAAGCAGCCTCTTTTAGACCAGTGTGCTTTTCACAGAAGAAAACTTTCCTGAAGTATATCAGTCTGATCCCGCCAAGTAAGGTCAGTCCAGCCCCGAAATACCAGGCAATTCTCCTCTGAACAAGGAACATGACAACCCCAGACGATCGTTTCGGCCTCCTATGGGCCTCGTCAGTGAGGTGCAGCCACATTCCTCTAAGCACACTGGGCAAGGAGTCCACGTCTGGTTTCCCCCATCACCCATAGGGAGACTTCCCCAGGGTCATAATAATTTGCATACAAAGAGAGAAGCGCTCTACCAGGAACGAACAACAGCTCAGTGGCTTGTTCTATGGCGATTTACCACCCGGAAGCAGCCTCTTTTAGACCAGTGTGCTTTTCACAGAAGAAAACTTTCCTGAAGTATATCAGTCTGATCCCGCCAAGTAAGGTCAGTCCAGCCCCGAAATACCAGGCAATTCTCCTCTGAACAAGGAACATGACAACCCCAGACGATCGTTTCGGCCTCCTATGGGCCTCGTCAGTGAGGTGCAGCCACATTCCTCTAAGCACACTGGGCAAGGAGTCCACGTCTGGTTTCCCCCATCACCCATAGGGAGACTTCCCCAGGGTCATAATAATTTGCATACAAAGAGAGAAGCGCTCTACCAGGAACGAACAACAGCTCAGTGGCTTGTTCTATGGCGATTTACCACCCGGAAGCAGCCTCTTTTAGACCAGTGTGCTTTTCACAGAAGAAAACTTTCCTGAAGTATATCAGTCTGATCCCGCCAAGTAAGGTCAGTCCAGCCCCGAAATACCAGGCAATTCTCCTCTGAACAAGGAACATGACAACCCCAGAAGATCGTTTCGGCCTCCTATGGGCCTCGTCAGTGAGGTGCAGCCACATTCCTCTAAGCACACTGGGCAAGGAGTCCACGTCTGGTTTCCCCCATCACCCATAGGGAGACTTCCCCAGGGTCATAATAATTTGCATACAAAGAGAGAAGCGCTCTACCAGGAACGAACAACAGCTCAGTGGCTTGTTCTATGGCGATTTACCACCCGGAAGCAGCCTCTTTTAGACCAGTGTGCTTTTCACAGAAGAAAACTTTCCTGAAGTATATCAGTCTGATCCCGCCAAGTAAGGTCAGTCCAGCCCCGAAATACCAGGCAATTCTCCTCTGAACAAGGAACATGACAACCCCAGACGATCGTTTCGGCCTCCTATGGGCCTCGTCAGTGAGGTGCAGCCACATTCCTCTAAGCACACTGGGCAAGGAGTCCACGTCTGGTTTCCCCCATCACCCATAGGGAGACTTCCCCAGGGTCATAATAATTTGCATACAAAGAGAGAAGCGCTCTACCAGGAACGAACAACAGCTCAGTGGCTTGTTCTATGGCGATTTACCACCCGGAAGCAGCCTCTTTTAGACCAGTGTGCTTTTCACAGAAGAAAACTTTCCTGAAGTATATCAGTCTGATCCCGCCAAGTAAGGTCAGTCCAGCCCCGAAATACCAGGCAATTCTCCTCTGAACAAGGAACATGACAACCCCAGACGATCGTTTCGGCCTCCTATGGGCCTCGTCAGTGAGGTGCAGCCACATTCCTCTAAGCACACTGGGCAAGGAGTCCACGTCTGGTTTCCCCCATCACCCATAGGGAGACTTCCCCAGGGTCATAATAATTTGCATACAAAGAGAGAAGCGCTCTACCAGGAACGAACAACAGCTCAGTGGCTTGTTCTATGGCGATTTACCACCCGGAAGCAGCCTCTTTTAGACCAGTGTGCTTTTCACAGAAGAAAACTTTCCTGAAGTATATCAGTCTGATCCCGCCAAGTAAGGTCAGTCCAGCCCCGAAATACCAGGCAATTCTCCTCTGAACAAGGAACATGACAACCCCAGACGATCGTTTCGGCCTCCTATGGGCCTCGTCAGTGAGGTGCAGCCACATTCCTCTAAGCACACTGGGCAAGGAGTCCACGTCTGGTTTCCCCCATCACCCATAGGGAGACTTCCCCAGGGTCATAATAATTTGCATACAAAGAGAGAAGCGCTCTACCAGGAACGAACAACAGCTCAGTGGCTTGTTCTATGGCGATTTACCACCCGGAAGCAGCCTCTTTTAGACCAGTGTGCTTTTCACAGAAGAAAACTTTCCTGAAGTATATCAGTCTGATCCCGCCAAGTAAGGTCAGTCCAGCCCCGAAATACCAGGCAATTCTCCTCTGAACAAGGAACATGACAACCCCAGACGATCGTTTCGGCCTCCTATGGGCCTCGTCAGTGAGGTGCAGCCACATTCCTCTAAGCACACTGGGCAAGGAGTCCACGTCTGGTTTCCCCCATCACCCATAGGGAGACTTCCCCAGGGTCATAATAATTTGCATACAAAGAGAGAAGCGCTCTACCAGGAACGAACAACAGCTCAGTGGCTTGTTCTATGGCGATTTACCACCCGGAAGCAGCCTCTTTTAGACCAGTGTGCTTTTCACAGAAGAAAACTTTCCTGAAGTATATCAGTCTGATCCCGCCAAGTAAGGTCAGTCCAGCCCCGAAATACCAGGCAATTCTCCTCTGAACAAGGAACATGACAACCCCAGACGATCGTTTCGGCCTCCTATGGGCCTCGTCAGTGAGGTGCAGCCACATTCCTCTAAGCACACTGGGCAAGGAGTCCACGTCTGGTTTCCCCCATCACCCATAGGGAGACTTCCCCAGGGTCATAATAATTTGCATACAAAGAGAGAAGCGCTCTACCAGGAACGAACAACAGCTCAGTGGCTTGTTCTATGGCGATTTACCACCCGGAAGCAGCCTCTTTTAGACCAGTGTGCTTTTCACAGAAGAAAACTTTCCTGAAGTATATCAGTCTGATCCCGCCAAGTAAGGTCAGTCCAGCCCCGAAATACCAGGCAATTCTCCTCTGAACAAGGAACATGACAACCCCAGACGATCGTTTCGGCCTCCTATGGGCCTCGTCAGTGAGGTGCAGCCACATTCCTCTAAGCACACTGGGCAAGGAGTCCACGTCTGGTTTCCCCCATCACCCATAGGGAGACTTCCCCAGGGTCATAATAATTTGCATACAAAGAGAGAAGCGCTCTACCAGGAACGAACAACAGCTCAGTGGCTTGTTCTATGGCGATTTACCACCCGGAAGCAGCCTCTTTTAGACCAGTGTGCTTTTCACAGAAGAAAACTTTCCTGAAGTATATCAGTCTGATCCCGCCAAGTAAGGTCAGTCCAGCCCCGAAATACCAGGCAATTCTCCTCTGAACAAGGAACATGACAACCCCAGATGATCGTTTCGGCCTCCTATGGGCCTCGTCAGTGAGGTGCAGCCACATTCCTCTAAGCACACTGGGCAAGGAGTCCACGTCTGGTTTCCCCCATCACCCATAGGGAGACTTCCCCAGGGTCATAATAATTTGCATACAAAGAGAGAAGCGCTCTACCAGGAACGAACAACAGCTCAGTGGCTTGTTCTATGGCGATTTACCACCCGGAAGCAGCCTCTTTTAGACCAGTGTGCTTTTCACAGAAGAAAACTTTCCTGAAGTATATCAGTCTGATCCCGCCAAGTAAGGTCAGTCCAGCCCCGAAATACCAGGCAATTCTCCTCTGAACAAGGAACATGACAACCCCAGACGATCGTTTCGGCCTCCTATGGGCCTCGTCAGTGAGGTGCAGCCACATTCCTCTAAGCACACTGGGCAAGGAGTCCACGTCTGGTTTCCCCCATCACCCATAGGGAGACTTCCCCAGGGTCATAATAATTTGCATACAAAGAGAGAAGCGCTCTACCAGGAACGAACAACAGCTCAGTGGCTTGTTCTATGGCGATTTACCACCCGGAAGCAGCCTCTTTTAGACCAGTGTGCTTTTCACAGAAGAAAACTTTCCTGAAGTATATCAGTCTGATCCTGCCAAGTAAGGTCAGTCCAGCCCCGAAATACCAGGCAATTCTCCTCTGAACAAGGAACATGACAACCCCAGACGATCGTTTCGGCCTCCTATGGGCCTCGTCAGTGAGGTGCAGCCACATTCCTCTAAGCACACTGGGCAAGGAGTCCACGTCTGGTTTCCCCCATCACCCATAGGGAGACTTCCCCAGGGTCATAATAATTTGCATACAAAGAGAGAAGCGCTCTACCAGGAACGAACAACAGCTCAGTGGCTTGTTCTATGGCGATTTACCACCCGGAAGCAGCCTCTTTTAGACCAGTGTGCTTTTCACAGAAGAAAACTTTCCTGAAGTATATCAGTCTGATCCCGCCAAGTAAGGTCAGTCCAGCCCCGAAATACCAGGCAATTCTCCTCTGAACAAGGAACATGACAACCCCAGACGATCGTTTCGGCCTCCTATGGGCCTCGTCAGTGAGGTGCAGCCACATTCCTCTAAGCACACTGGGCAAGGAGTCCACGTCTGGTTTCCCCCATCACCCATAGGGAGACTTCCCCAGGGTCATAATAATTTGCATACAAAGAGAGAAGCGCTCTACCAGGAACGAACAACAGCTCAGTGGCTTGTTCTATGGCGATTTACCACCCGGAAGCAGCCTCTTTTAGACCAGTGTGCTTTTCACAGAAGAAAACTTTCCTGAAGTATATCAGTCTGATCCCGCCAAGTAAGGTCAGTCCAGCCCCGAAATACCAGGCAATTCTCCTCTGAACAAGGAACATGACAACCCCAGACGATCGTTTCGGCCTCCTATGGGCCTCGTCAGTGAGGTGCAGCCACATTCCTCTAAGCACACTGGGCAAGGAGTCCACGTCTGGTTTCCCCCATCACCCATAGGGAGACTTCCCCAGGGTCATAATAATTTGCATACAAAGAGAGAAGCGCTCTACCAGGAACGAACAACAGCTCAGTGGCTTGTTCTATGGCGATTTACCACCCGGAAGCAGCCTCTTTTAGACCAGTGTGCTTTTCACAGAAGAAAACTTTCCTGAAGTATATCAGTCTGATCCTGCCAAGTAAGGTCAGTCCAGCCCCGAAATACCAAGCAATTCTCCTCTGAACAAGGAACATGACAACCCCAGACGATCGTTTCGGCCTCCTATGGGCCTCGTCAGTGAGGTGCAGCCACATTCCTCTAAGCACACTGGGCAAGGAGTCCACGTCTGGTTTCCCCCATCACCCATAGGGAGACTTCCCCAGCAAGGGCATTATATGTCCACAATAGATTTACAGGATGCATATCTGCATATTCTGATTCATCCAGATCATTATCAGTTCCTGAGATTCTCTTTTCTGGACAAGCATTACCAGTTTGTGGCTCTGCCGTTTGGCCTAGCTACAGCTCCAAGAATTTTTACAAAGGTTCTCTGTGCCCTTCTGTCTGTAATCAGAGAACAGGGTATTGTGGTATTTCCTTATTTGGACGATATCTTGGTACTTGCTCAGTCTTTACATTTAGCAGAATCTCATACGAATCGACTTGTGTTGTTTCTTCAAGATCATGGTTGGAGGATCAATTCACTAAAAAGTTCATTGATTCCTCAGACAAGGGTAACATTTCTGGGTTTCCAGATGGATTCAGTGTCCATGACTCTGTCTTTGACAGACAAGAGACGTCTAAAATTGATTTCAGCTTGTCGAAACCTTCAGTCACAATCATTCCCTTCGGTAGCCTTATGCATGGAAATTCTAGGTCTTATGACTGCTGCATCGGACGCGATCCCTTTTGCTCGTTTTCACATGCGACCTCTTCAGCTCTGTATGCTGAATCAATGGTGCAGGGATTACACAAAGATATCTCAATTAATATCTTTAAAACCGATTGTACGACACTCTCTAACGTGGTGGACAGATCACCATCGTTTAATTCAGGGGGCTTCTTTTGTTCTTCCGACCTGGACTGTAATTTCAACAGATGCAAGTCTTACAGGTTGGGGAGCTGTGTGGGGATCTCTGACGGCACAAGGAGTTTGGGAATCTCAGGAGGTGAGATTACCGATCAATATTTTGGAACTCCGTGCAATTTTCAGAGCTCTTCAGTCTTGGCCTCTTCTGAAGAGAGAATCGTTCATTTGTTTTCAGACAGACAATTTCACAACTGTCGCATACATCAATCATCAAGGAGGGACTCACAGTCCTCTGGCTATGAAAGAAGTATCTCGAATTCTGGTTTGGGCGGAATCCAGCTCCTGTCTAATCTCTGCGGTTCATATCCCAGGTATAGACAATTGGGAAGCGGATTATCTCAGTCACCAAACGTTGCATCCGGGCGAATGGTCTCTTCACCCAGAGGTATTTCTTCAGATTGTTCAAATGTGGGAGCTTCCAGAAATAGATCTGATGGCGTCTCATCTAAACAAGAAACTTCCCAGGTATCTGTCCAGATCCCGGGATCCTCAGGCGGAAGCCATGGATGCATTATCACTTCCTTGGAAGTATCATCCTGCCTATATCTTTCCACCTCTAGTTCTTCTTCCAAGAGTAATCTCCAAGATTTTGAAGGAATGCTCGTTTGTTCTGCTGGTAGCTCCGGCATGGCCTCACAGGTTTTGGTATGCAGATCTTGTCCGGATGGCCTCTTGCCATCCGTGGACTCTTCCGCTACGACCAGACCTTCTGTCGCAAGGTCCTTTTTTCCATCAGGATCTCAAATCCTTAAATTTAAAGGTATGGAGATTGAACGCTTGATTCTTGGTCAAAGAGGTTTCTCTGACTCTGTGATTAATACTATGTTACAGGCTCGTAAATCTGTATCTAGAGAGATATATTATAGAGTCTGGAAGACTTATATTTCTTGGTGTCTTTCTCATCATTTTTCTTGGCATTCTTTTAGAATTCCGAGAATTTTACAGTTTCTTCAGGATGGTTTAGATAAAGGTTTATCCGCAAGTTCTTTGAAAGGACAAATCTCTGCTCTTTCTGTTCTTTTTCACAGAAAGATTGCTAATCTTCCTGATATTCATTGTTTTGTACAAGCTTTGGTTCGTATTAAACCTGTCATTAAGTCAATTTCTCCTCCTTGGAGTTTGAATTTGGTTCTGGGGGCTCTTCAAGCTCCTCCTTTTGAACCCATGCATTCATTGGACATTAAATTACTTTCTTGGAAAGTTTTGTTCCTTTTGGCGATCTCTTCTGCCAGAAGAGTCTCTGAATTATCTGCTCTTTCTTGCGAGTCTCCTTTTCTGATTTTTCATCAGGATAAGGCGGTGTTGCGAACTTCTTTTGAATTTTTACCTAAGGTTGTGAATTCCAACAACATTAGTAGAGAAATTGTGGTTCCCTCATTATGTCCTAATCCTAAGAATTCTAAGGAGAAATCGTTGCATTCTTTGGATGTTGTTAGAGCTTTGAAATATTATGTTGAAGCTACTAAGTCTTTCCGAAAGACTTCTAGTCTATTTGTTATCTTTTCCGGTTCTAGAAAAGGCCAGAAAGCTTCTGCCATTTCTTTGGCATCTTGGTTGAAATCTTTAATTCATCATGCCTATGTCGAGTCGGGTAAAACTCCGCCTCAAAGGATTACAGCTCATTCTACTAGGTCAGTTTCTACTTCCTGGGCGTTTAGGAATGAAGCTTCGGTTGATCAGATTTGCAAAGCAGCAACTTGGTCCTCTTTGCATACTTTTACTAAATTCTACCATTTTGATGTATTTTCTTCTTCTGAAGCAGTTTTTGGTAGAAAAGTACTTCAGGCAGCGGTTTCAGTTTGAATCTTCTGCTTATGTTTTTCATTAAACTTTATTTTGGGTGTGGATTATTTTCAGCAGGAATTGGCTGTCTTTATTTTATCCCTCCCTCTCTAGTGACTCTTGCGTGGAAAGATCCACATCTTGGGTAGTCATTATCCCATACGTCACTAGCTCATGGACTCTTGCTAATTACATGAAAGAAAACATAATTTATGTAAGAACTTACCTGATAAATTCATTTCTTTCATATTAGCAAGAGTCCATGAGGCCCGCCCTTTTTTGTGGTGGTTATGATTTTTTTGTATAAAGCACAATTATTCCAATTCCTTATTTTATATGCTTTCGCACTTTTTTCTTATCACCCCACTTCTTGGCTATTCGTTAAACTGATTTGTGGGTGTGATGAGGGGTGTATTTGTAGGCATTTTGAGGTTTGGGAAACTTTGCCCCTCCTGGTAGGAATGTATATCCCATACGTCACTAGCTCATGGACTCTTGCTAATATGAAAGAAATGAATTTATCAGGTAAGTTCTTACATAAATTATGTTTTTTTAAAATAAGCAAGTTAACCCTTTCACTGATAATCAATTTTACCTCACTGGGCTAAAGCAATTTTATTCTTTTGTACCATTTGCATCACACAAACAGTATACTGCTTATTTTCAGCAGACTAAGCAATTTTTAAAATTTTGAAAACTACCCCAGAATTGCAAAAAAATTAAACCCCTTCATATTAAATGAACAAAAGGTTTAGGCTTTGTTCCTATAGCTTACATTGTATATAGCTACATTATTTGTAGCTTTGTTATACAATGTTGCAGAACACTGCTGCCATAGAGCACTAAAGACACGTGCACTCTCCTGAGCTCTTATGAGCCTCCCTAGTTTTACTCTTTAATAAAAGATACCAAGAGAACAAAGCAAATTTGATATCAGAATTAAATTGGAAAGTTGTTTAAAATTGCATGTTCTATCTGAATCATAAAAGTTTCATTTTTACTTTACTGTCCCTTTTAAAATAAACACAAAGGGGCTGTGAATTCAAAATTAAACGTTCATGATTCGGGTAGAGCAAGCAATTTTAAACAATTTTTCAACTTGTATTATCTGATCTGCTTCATTATCTTGGTAAAAATAACCACACTTTGTCACACTGTTTGCAGGCTAGGGCTCTCTAGGCAGGTCATCAAAAAGTTCTAGAGACCCTCTGTGACCCCTTGTTTTAAAGCAAAGATGCCCCTCTTTAAATTAAAGCCCCATATTAGTTTTTATATTGTGTATAAATATGCTTTTATTTAAAGGGACATTAAACCCAACATTTTTCTTTTATGATTCAGACAGAACATACAATTTTAAACAATTTTCCAATTTACTTCTATTATCAAATTTTCTTTGTTTTCTTGTAATCCTTTGCTGAAAAGCAGGAAGGTGAGTTCAGGAGTGTGCACGTGTCTGCAGCACTATATGTCAGCAGTTTTTCACCGATGTTATGCAGTAGCAAGAGCACTAGATGGCAGCACTATTTCCTGTCATGTAAAGCTACTGAAATGTGCACGCTACCTATCCAGATATCTCTCTAACAAAGAATAACATGAAAACAAACAAAATTTAATAATAGAAGTAAAATAAACTTTTTAATTTGTTTTAATTTGTATTCTCTATCTGAAAAATGGAAGAAAAAAAAAATGTGGGGTTCGTGTCCCTTTAAGCCCTTGTGTTTAGATCAAAGTTAAATACAAATACCAAAAGGACCTTAATTATATGAGGATAACCCCTTTTTTGTCAATAGAGTTTAGAAAACACAACTATTTATTACAACCTTGTTTATTATAGCTTGAATCTGCTGGCTCTTTTGAAAAAAAAATAAAAAAAAAAATATATATATATATATATATATATATATATACACTCACCGGCCACTTTATAATGTATACCTGTTCAATTGCTTGGTAACACAAATTGCTAATCAGCCAATTACATGGCAGCAAATCAATGCATTTAGGCATCTAGACGTGGTGAAGACAACTAACTGAAGTTCAAACCGAGCATCAGAATGGGGAAGAAAGGGAATTTAAGTGACTTTGAACGTGGCATGGCTGTTGGTGCCAGACAGGCTGGTCTGAGTATTTCAAAAACTACTGATCTACTAGGATTTTCATCCACAACTATCTCTAGGGTTTACAGAGAATGGTTTGAAAAAGAAAAAATAGCCAGTGAGCGGCCGTTGTGTGGACGACAATGCCTTGTTTATGTCAGAGGTCAGAGGAGAATGGGCAGACTGCTACAAGATGATAGAAAGGCAACAGTAACTCAAATAACCACTCGTTACAACCAAGGTATGCAGAATACCATCTCTGAATGCATAACATGTCGAACCTTGATGCAGATGGGCTACAGTAGTAGAAGACCCCACCGGGTGCCACTCCTGTCAGCTAAGAACAGGAAACTGAGGCTACAATTCACACAGGCTCACCAAAATTGGACAATAGAAGATTGAAAAAACGTTGCCTGGTCTGATGAGTCTCGATATTAGTTGCGACATTCAGATGGTAGGCTCAGAATTTGGCGTAAACAACATGAAAGCATGGATCCATCCTGCCTTGTATGAACGGTTCAGGCTGGTGGTGGTGGTGTAATGGTGTGGGGGATATTTTCTTGGCACAATTTGGGCCCCTTAGTAGCAATGGAGCATTGTCTAAATGTCACAGCCTACCTGAGTATTGTTGCTGACCATGTCCATCCCTTTATGACTACAGTGTACCCATCTTCTGATGGCTACTTCCAGCAGGATAATGCACCATGTCACAAAGCTCATATCATCTCAAACAATGAGTTCACAACACTCAAATGGCCTCCACAGTCACCAGATCTCAATCAATCTTCTCTTTATGTCCTTTGTTGAAAAACTATGATAAATGTAATTAGAGATGTAAATAATGACCACTAGATGGCATTAAGCAAAACAAAAAAGTTTGTATTAATTGAACACAGGTGAGAACAGGTGTGGTGGGTGGAGCCGCAGCCTTTATAAGGTTTGTTTTTAGAGTTGTATGTTAGACATGAATAAGGACATGGGTCCGAAACGTCTGTTTTAAGTGGCACAATAAAATAATGATGTTTTAATACAGTTGGTGGTGCAGCTATATCATTATTTTTGGACAGATCTCAATCGAAGAATAGAGCACCTTTGGGATGTGGTGGCACAGGAGATTCGCATCATGAATGTGTAGCCGAAAAATCTGCAGCAACTGCGTGATGCTATCATGTAAATATGGACCAAAATCTCTGAGGAATGTTTCCAACACATTGTTGAATCTATGCCACAACGAATATAGGCAGTTCTGAAGGCAAAAGGGGGTCCAACCCAGTACTACCAAGGTGTACCTAATAATGTGGCCGGTGTCTATATATATATATATATATATAAATATATATATATATATTTATGTGTGTTTATATATACCGGTATATATATATATATATATATATATATATATATATATATATATATATATATATATATATATATATATATATATATATATATACAGGGCGTGCAGAATTATTATGCAAATGAGTATTTTGACCACATCATCCTCTTTATGCATGTTGTCTTACTCCAAGCTGTATAGGCTCGAAAGCCTACTACCAATTAAGCATATTAGGTGATGTGCATCTCTGTAATGAGAAGGGGTGTGGTCTAATGACATCAACACCCTATATCAGGTGTGCATAATTATTAGGCAACTTCCTTTCCTTTGGCAAAATGGGTCAAAAGAAGGACTTGACAGGCTCAGAAAAGTCAAAAATAGTGAGATATCTTGCAGAGGGATGCAGCACTCTTAAAATTGCAAAGCTTCTGAAGCGTGATCATCGAACAATCAAGCGTTTCATTCAAAATAGTCAACAGGGTTGCAAGAAGCGTGTGGAAAAACCAAGGCGCAAAATAACTGTCCATGAACTGAGAAAAGTCAAGCGTGCAGCTGCCACGATGCCACTTGCCACCAGTTTGGCCATATTTCAGAGCTGCAACATCACTGGAGTGCCTAAAAGCACAAGGTGTGCAATATTCAGAGACATGGCCAAGGTAAGAAAGGCTGAAAGACGACCACCACTGAACAAGACACACAAGCTGAAACGTCAAGACTGGGCCAAGAAATATCTCAAGACTGATTTTTCTAAGGTTTTATGGACTGATGAAATGAGAGTGAGTCTTGATGGGCCAGATGGATGTGCCCGTGGCTGGATTGGTAAAGGACAGAGAGCTCCAGTCCGACTCAGACGCCAGCAAGGTGGAGGTGGAGTACTGGTTTGGGCTGGTATCATCAAAGATGAGCTTGTGGGGCCTTTTCAGGTTGAGGATGGAGT
Source organism: Bombina bombina (assembly GCF_027579735.1). Lineage (NCBI taxonomy): Eukaryota > Metazoa > Chordata > Amphibia > Anura > Bombinatoridae > Bombina > Bombina bombina. Next base: position 718,157,597 of record NC_069499.1, on the reverse strand, counting down.
CAAGCTCAACTCCCAGTCCTACTGCCAGTTTCTGGAAGACACCTTCTTCAAGCAGTGGTACAGGAAGAAGTCTGCATCCTTCAAGAAAAACATGATTTTCATGCAGGACAATGCTCCATCACACGCATCCAAGTACTCCACAGCGTGGCTGGCAAGAAAGGGTATAAAAGAAGAAAATCTAATGACATGGCCTCCTTGTTCACCTGATCTGAACCCCATTGAGAACCTGTGGTCCATCATCAAATGTGAGATTTACAAGGAGGGAAAACAGTACACCTCTCTGAACAGTGTCTGGGAGGCTGTGGTTGCTGCTGCATGCAATGTTGATGGTGAACAGATCAAAACACTGACAGAATCCATGGATGGCAGGCTTTTGAGTGTCCTTGCAAAGAAAGGTGGCTATATTGGTCACTGATTTGTTTTTGTTTTGTTTTTGAATGTCAGAAATGTATATTTGTGAATGTTGAGATGTTATATTGGTTTCACTGGTAAAAATAAATAATTGAAATGGGTATATATTTGTTTTTTGTTAAGTTGCCTAATAATTATGCACAGTAATAGTCACCTGCACACAATTCCCCTAAAATAGCTAAAATTAAAAACAAACTAAAAACTACTTCCAAAAATATTCAGCTTTGATATTAATGAGTTTTTTGGGTTCATTGAGAACATGGTTGTTGTTCAATAATAAAATTAATCCTCAAAAATACAACTTGCCTAATAATTCTGCACTCCCTGTATATATATATATATATAATTTGTGTGTGTGTGAGTGGATTTCTCACTGAAAAATTACCTACAGTGGGGCTTAAATGTGAGCAGCATCTAAAAATTCCTAAACAGCTCAGCACATACTGTAGGTGGACATATCCCAGCAATTAAAAGCAGTGTAATTATTTCCCTTTTATTTGTTGCTATATTATACTCTGGTAATGATTGCAAAGTTTCTTTGACAAACTGTTATGTGGTCTGCTAATTTTATGTAAAACAAAATATGTATTGGTTCATAAAGCATTCAAGATAAAAATAATATAAAAGAAATAAAGAAGGCAAAATGATACTTTTAAGCCTAACATTGTTACAAACATTGTTGAAAACACTGTTGCCATATAGTATTCAAACCTTCAGCTTAATACTTCTGATCATACCTCAGTATGTGCTACAGACAGCTACGTTTTAACAAATAAAAATAGGTAATTTATTACTAGAAATAAATATAACTTTTTAAAATCATATACTCTATTTGAAAGTTTCATTTTCACATCCACGCCCCTTTAAATACACTTTTATCATATACAAATTATACTTTATTGATAGACTTCAAAGGAAACAGTTATCTTGAATCGCAGCATCAATGTTACAAGTCCCTCCTGAGAGATTTCGTCCCTCACACAAGCTGAGGGAGTGTCAGAAAGGCAGGAAAAGGGGTTTCAGCAAGGAAGATGGGGGCCTGACAATGATAATCCAAAAATAGATGCTTGTAAACTTAGGCACATTTGATCCTATTCATTAGCAAAGGAACAAGATCTTCAATGTATCCAGATTTCGGTAGGTTAAATACTCACAATGCATCTACTGCATAAATCAAATAAAAAAAGCCAAAGCGTATGCACTCGGGCCAAATTGGTACTCACATTTAAAATAAGCACCCCAATGTGCTAATGGAAGCAGACTGACATAATATGGTTTGTCAGTACACCCACTCCAGGATATCCCCGCCAGGTGTGTCTGTAATGGAGAGTCAAGACAACAAAGGAAACCACATGTGCAGATCAACCAAATAGATGGAACAATGGAGATAATTATGCCAAATGGGTACTCACAATATCCAATAGCACACCTATGTGCTGCTGGTAGATGCAGACTGATCATTTTAGGTCTGACAATTATCAGTCTGCATCTACCAGCACATAGGTGTGCTATTGGATATTGTGAGTACCCATTTGGCATAACTATCTCCATTGTTCCATATATTTGGTTGATCTGCACATGTGGTATATAAAAAAAATGTAAAGTAAAAAATGTTTATATATATATATATATATATATATATATATATATATATATATATATATATATATATATATATTGAAAAATATGTAATACAATAGGTTCCACTAAAGTTCAGGGCAAAGTGGAGATCTCAACTACAAGCCACTCCTCTGTAGTAGAGGAAATATATAGAGAGAGAGGTATGAGGACAAAGACATATAATATAAAATAAATAAATAAATAAAATAATACATATACAATATTTGTACACAATATGAATCAGAATGTTACAACGGACATCCAGTGCATATGGGTGTCTGGAGAAAGATAGAAAGATCCCATTTGAATGAACACACTTTATATATATATATATATATATATATATATATATATATATATATATATATATATATATATATATATATATATATATATATATATATATATATATATAGGTGTAAATATATATTTGCTTAAAAAAAACATCATGCCTATGTAGAAATATTTAATTACGAATAAATAGAACAAATTCCATTACGTTAAGAACATTGGAATATGAAATATTCATATTTCCATGTCTGGTTAGCGCTAATGAGAATATGTGGTGTTTGCGCGAGGTGTTTGAGTAAGGTGTTAGGATTTTTTCCAACTTTTTTTCTCCATTGACTTCTATGGGGGCAATATGTAAACGTGCATGCAACATTCTAAGTTCGGATTTTTGCACTAGTCGGGTTACCACTAGAGAAAAAACTGTTTACTTTCAACTTGTAATACAAGCAAACCAACTAGCACAAAAATCTAGTAAAGTCCAAATTAAACTTTGATGATTCAGATAGGGCATTCAATTTTAAACAACGTTCTAATTTACTTTTATAATCAAATTTTCTTTGTTCTCTTGTAATTCTTATTGAAAGCTAAACTTAGGTAGGCACATATGCTTATGTATATGCCCTTGAAGTCCGCCTCTCAGCTGAATGCATTTGACAGTTTTTCATAGCTAGAGGGCGTTAGTTCATGTGTTTCATATAGATAACACTGTGCTTACATACATGAAGTTATTTAAGAGTTAGCACTAATTGCCTGAAATGCAAATCTGTTAAAAAAAACTGAGATAAGGAGGCAGTCAGCAGAAGCTTAGATACAAGGTATTTAGAGGTAAAAAGTATATTTCTAGAACAGTGTTGGTTAGGAAAACTGGGGAATGGTAAATAAAGGGATTATCTATCTTTTTGAACAATAACATTTTTGGTGTTTACTATCCCTTTAATTCTAGCGGAGTTATTGCTATAGTGGAAACGCAAAATACAGCTCCACTTGTAATCTGTTCCTATATTTCTTGTGAAGAGAAAAAAGTGTTTCATTATGTATAATCAAACAAAACATTGCAATGCACTTTCACTATATTCTGACTGTTTTGCCTGTCATTACACTCTGAACATTGTAGTATTCCCACTCCCCTAGAGAGGATGTAGTGGCAGTAGTGCATTTTGTGGAATGCAGAACCCTGACATTCTTTTATCCTGCACAGTGATTGGTTTTCATGTGCAGGAGCTTGTTGTCTCTTATTGGCCATATGAAGGAAGTCAGATAAACATTCAACAGTTTTGTTCCTGTGTCCTCAGCCTGAAAAACAATGCACATTTGTTTTGTTTTGTTTTTTAAATATTTTGCATCAGTGCTATGAGGACTGTGCTTTGAGAAAGCAGCAAATTTTACCTTTAACCAGCATAACAATTGTATTGGAAGTAGTAAGTAAAACATATTATTTTATTAATAGTGTGTATTATAATTTATATTAATAGTACACTTCAAAATGTGAATGTAAATTACTTTAATTACTTTAAAATTCTTAATTTCAGTGCTCCAAAAAAAAAAACACATATTACTTAAAAAAAATTCAATATACAATGTCACATTACGCTATGTAGTTCAAATCAAACCAAATAGTACAAGATTCAAAGTATACTTAATTTTCTATTGTAAAATGAGTCTCATAACCTTGGTGAGCGGGCTGAACAAGGCTGTTCGTTGGGAGTGTCTGAAGTTCCTTCAACAGTCGGTCTCATCATATTCTCTGAACATTTTACACTTGCAGATCTCACTGCTTTATCCCAACAACTGTAAGATGGCAAATTTGTCCAAGAGACTCACTGCATTTATAGGAAAAGACCTGTATGTGAAACTAGAAGTAAATGCAGGTGGAAGTGCACTGAAAAAAATATGTATTTGATTATTTTTTTTAAATCAGGTCTCCCCATGAGATTCTTCATTCTAGAGAGCTTAATTATTTTTTTATAGGAGGCCCTTTCCACATTAAAGGGACAGTTCACCCAAAAACTTTCTCCCCTTTAAATTATTCCCAATGATCCTTTTTACCTGCTAGAGTGTATGAAATTGGTTGCAAGTAGCTCCTTTACTCATATTTCAGCATTTGAAATAGCTGATTTAGCTTGTCGTTTCCCAACCTATACTGAAAGTTTTGATACTGGCGTATACGCTATTGACAAGCCTAAGTAAACACAGCCAGCAGAAGAGATTACACCCTCAGTGAGGGGCATGATAGTTAAGTAATAACATTATAATTTTCCATTGTTCTCTCTATGTATTGAGCTTTGGTGTTCCAGACAAATATAAGATAAGGAAGCAAGATTGTGTACATAAAAGTGATAACATAATGAGATCTGATATTACCTGAAGCTCAACTCATTGTAATAGGCTGTGGTTTCAAAGGACAAAATCAGCTACTTCATATACACAAATAAACCCAAAAAATGCAATTTCTCAAATATTTTATACTCTGCAGTTGGTATAACAAGTCATTTAAAATACATTTATGGAAAAACAATTTTACAGTGTACTGTCCCTTTAACCAGTTTGTCACAGTCTAGCCACTCCAGATCAGTAGGTGCAAGGATAAAAAAAAACTCTTTAGGCTGTACTAAGCCTAGCAAAAAATGCCCAAACTCCCATTTAATGCCACACACATTAAACTATATCTGCTGCTACCCCTTAAGATAATTATATGGGAAATCTTAAGGAAAAACCAAGACTAATGAATTAAAAATCCCAAACCATATTTTAGCAAAAATCTATCTAAAAAAACACAGTATTGTTATTACCAGCCTCTTCAGTAACGTGGTTCACATATTAGACAAAGGCAAAAACGTAATAAAGGAAGATGTACTATGAACAAAAAGAAATCACAGTGCATTTATATAAAAAAGGAGTTAACAAACAATTACACAAAGCAATAGTTATTAAAACAAAAAAGGAGTAAAAAAAAAGAACCTAATACTGTACTAGCTTTGATATCTGTGCCAAGGGAGTTAGCAAGGAAAGAAGGTCACCTATGCTGTTACACGCAGCCTCCCAGAGAGGGTATGGAATGTAGCCACCCCGTTTTTCATGTCAGGCCATAATAAGCCCTACAGCCATGGCTGAAGTTATTGAATTTTTTTTTAATTTTGTGTTACATATATCCAGTACATATACCCATAAAAGCAATCTCCTTATGACATCATGAGGATTATTTTGATACCAAACATTCTGATGTGTCTGCCATATTTTGTCACATAACATACATATGATTAAAACATGTTATAAGATATCCTAGAGGGTTACCTTTAATTCACCTAAGGCCTGTGCTGTGACAGAGACACTGTTTCCTGTTTGTTGACATCTTGGAGCCATAAACTGACATTAGGCATTAGATCAGGCTGTGTATAATAAAGTTTGCCCAAGTGAAACTGAAAAACTATTTATTACAGGATGTCTGTTTATTAAGAATAAACAGGGGAAATACTCTGAAAATAAAAAAAAATCATGCTTCACAAAGAAAAAGTTAATCCCTCAAAATCTAAAATCATGAGTTCTTCATAACACTGGGACTTCCAGGCTTAGCCCTCTTTCTTTTTAGAGAACTGAGTGAGGTCTGCCCATGCAGTCAGGGTGATATTTCACAAAATTGTGAGAATTGGGCCCCTAGTAACTGATTTGAATAAATCCTGGGATTTCCTGAATTTTAACTAATTATGGGCTAGATTACAAATGGATCACAATAAATAGTGTTGAGTTATCTTATGCACAACCTCACACAAAGATGAACACATCATTTGGTATTACAAGTGAATGGGAACATATTTTAAACCAATGCATCTTAATGTGGAACTTATTAGTGAGCAATCGAAAACATTGCTGTAAAATTTAGTGTTTCTCTTGTAAGGTGTATCCATTCCACGGATCATCCATTACTTGTGGGATATTCTCATTCCCAACAGGAAGTTGCAAGAGGACACCCACAGCAGAGCTGTAATATAGCTCCTCCCCTAACTGTCATAGCCAGTCATTCTCTTGCAACTCTCAACAAGCAAAGACGTTGTAGGAGAGAGTGGTTAAATATAGCTAGTTTATTTTCTTCAATCAAAAGTTTGTTATTTTTAAATAGTACCGGAGTTGTGCTATTTTATCTCAGGCAGTAAATAGAAGAAGAATCTGCCTGAGGTTTCTATGATCTTAGCAGGTTGTAACTAAGATCCATTGCTATTCTCACATATGTCTGAGGGGATTACACAGATGAGGTAACTTCAGCGAGAGAATGGCGTGCAGTTTATTCTGCTATCAGGTATGTGCAGTTATAATTTTTTCTAGAGATGGAAAACACTAGAAAATGCTGCTGATACCGGATTAATGTAAGTTAAGCCTGAATACAGTGATTTAATAACGACTGGTATCATGCTTACTCCCAGGGGTAATACCCTTATGATATTTACAATATAAAACGTTTGCTGGCATGTTTAATCGTTTTTATATATGCTTTGGTGATAAAACTTTATTGGGGCCTAGTTTTTTCCACATGGCTGGCTTAAATTTTGACTAGAAACAATTTCCACTGTTGTAGTATAAAAGTTACAGTTGGTGCAGTTAAAATTACAAACTGTGACATCCAGCTTCCCTCAAAGGCCCTCTGAATGCTATAGGACAGCTCTAAAGGACCCAAAGGCTTTCCAAAGTCGTTTATTGGGGAAGGTAGGGCCACAGCTTGCTGTGGCAGTTGGTTGTGACTATTAAAAAACGTCTATTTCGTTTTTTTGATCCGTTTTTTGAATTAAGGGGTTAATCATCCATTTGCAAGTGGGTGCAATGCTCTGTTAGCCTATTATACACACTGTAAAAATTTCGTTTGATTTTCTGAATTTTTTCACTGTTTTTCAAATTCTGACAAAATTTGTTTCTCTTAAAGGCACAGTACCGTTTTTTATATTTGCTTGTTAACTTGATTTAAAGTGTTTTTCAAGCTTGCTAGTCTCATTGCTATTCTGTATAAACATGTCTGACATAGAAGAAACTCCTTGTTTATTATGTTTAAAAGCCATGGTGGAATCCCCTCTTAGAATGTGTAACAAATGTACTGCTTTCATTTTATGCAATAAAGATCATTTTCTGTCTTTAAAAAATGTATCACCAGAGGAATCTGACGAGGGGGAAGTTATGCCGACTAACTTTCCCCATGTGTCAAGACTTAAGTCCGCTTAAGGGACTCACGCTCAAATGGCGCCAAGTACATCTAGGGCGCCCATAGCGTTTACTTTACAAGACATGGCGGCAGTCATGGATAATACACTGTCAGCGGAATTAGCCAGACTACCTGAACTTAGAGGTAAGCGAGATAGCTCTGGGGTGAGACAAAATGCAGAGCATACTGACGCTTTAAGAACCATGTCTGATACTGCCTCACAATATGCAGAAGCTGAGGAAAGAGAGCTTCAGTCAGTGGGTGATGTTAATGACTCAGGAAAGATACCTGATTCTAATATTTCTACATTTAAATTTAAGCTTGAACACCTCCGCGTGTTGCTTAGGGAGGTTTTAGCTGCTCTGAATGACTGTGATACCATTGCAGTGCCAGAGAAATTGTGTAGACTGGATAAATACTTTGCAGTGCCGGTGTGTACTGATGTTTTTCCAAATACCTAAAAGGTTTACAGAAATTATTAATAAGGAATGGGATAGACCAGGTGTGCCGTTCTCTTCCCCTCCTATTTTTAGAAAAATGTTTCCAATAGACGCCACCACATGGGACTTATGGCAGACAGTCCCTAAGGTGGAGGGAGCAGTTTCTACTCTAGTAAAGCGTACTACTATCCCTGTCGAGGATAGTTGTGCTTTTTTTTTTAGATCCAATGGATAAAAAATTAGAGGTTACCTTAAGAAAATATTTATTCAACAAGGTTTTATCCTACAGCCCCTTGCATGCATTGCCCCTGTCAATGCTGCTGTGGCGTACTGGTTTGAGTCTCTGGAAGAGGCTTTACAGGTAGCGACTCCATTGGATGACATACTTGGCAAACTTAGAGCACTTAAGCTAGCCAATTCTTTTATTCTGATGCCATTGTTCATTTGACTAAACTAACGGCTAAGAATTCTGGTTTTTCTATACAGGCGCGCAGAGCGCTATGGCTTAGATCATGGTCAGCTGACGTGACTTCAAAATCTAAGCTACTCAACATTCCCTTCAAGGGGCAGACCCTATTCGGGCCTGGTTGAAGGAGATTATTGCTGATATCACTGGAGGAAAAGGTCATGCCCTTCCTCAGGACAGGTCCAAATCTAGGGCCAAACAGTCTAATTTTCGTGCCTTTCAAAACTTCAAGGCAGGTGCGGCATCAACTTCCTCTAATAATAAACAAGAGGGAACTTTTGCTCAATCCAAGACGGTCTGGAGACCAAACCTGACATGGAAAAAAGGTAAGCAGGTAAAAAAGCCTGCTGCTGCCTCTAAGACAGCATGAAGGAACGGTCCCCTATCCAGGAACGGATCTAGTAGGGGGCAGACTTTCACTCTTTGCCCAGGCGTGGGCAAGAGATGTTCAGGATCCCTGGGCGTTGGAAATTATATCCCAGGGATATCTTCTGGACTTCAAAGCTTCCCCCCCAAAAGGGAGATTTCACCTTTCACAATTATCTGCACACCAGATAAAGAGAGAGGCATTCTTACACTGTGTACGAGTCCTCCTAGTTATGGGAGTGATCCATCCAGTTCCAAAGGAGGAACAGGGACAGGGTTTTTACTCAAATCTGTTTGTGGTTCCCAAAAAAGAGGGAACCTTCAGACCAATTTTGGATCTAAAGATCTTAAACAAATTCCTCAAAGTTCCGTGGTTCAAGATGGAAACTATTCGTACCATCCTACCACTGATCCAGGAGGGTCAATATATGACTACAGTGGATCTAAAGGATGCTTATCTTCACATTTCGATACACAAAGATCATCATCGGTTTCTCAGGTTTGCCTTTTAAGACAGGCATTACCAGTTGTAGCTCTTCCCTTGGGATTAGCTACAGCTCCAAGAATCTTTACAAAGGTTCTAGGGTCACTTATAGCGGTCCTAAGGCCGCGGGGCATAGCAGTAGCCCCTTATTTAGACGACATCCTGATACAGGCGTCAAACTTCCAAATTGCCAAGTCTCATACGGACGTAGTACTGGCATTTCTGTGGTCGCATGGGTGGAAAGTGAACGAGGAAAAGAGTTCTCTATCCCCACTCACAAGAGTTTCCTTTCTAGGGACTCTGATAGATTCTGTAGAAATGAAAATTCACCTGACGGAGTCCAGGTTATCAAAGAATTCCTGCCGGGTTCTTCATTCCATTACGCGCCATTCGGTGGTTCAGTGTATGGAAGTAATCGGCTTAATGGTAGCGGCAATGGACATAGTGCCGTTTGCACGCTTACATCTCAGACCGCTGCAACTATGCATGCTCAGTCAGTGGAGCGGGGATTACACAGATTTGTCCCCTCAACTAAATCTGGACTAAGAGACCAGGGATTCTCTTCTCTGGTGGCTATCTCGGGTCCATCTGTCCAAAGGTATGACCTTTCGCAGGCCAGATTGGACAATTGTTACGACAGATGCCAGCCTTCTAATTTGGGGTGCAGTCTGGAACTCCCTGAAGGCTCAGGGATCGTGGACTCAGGAGGAGTCTCTCCTTCCATTAAATATTCTGGAACTAAGAGCGATATTCAAGGCTCTTCAGGCTTGGCCTCAGTTAGCAACTCTGAGGTACATCAGATTTCAGTCGGACAACATCACGACTGTAGCTTACATCAACCATCAAGGGGGAACGAGAAGTTCTCTAGAGATGTTAGAAGTTTAAAAAATAATTCGCAGGGCAGAGATTCACTCTTGCCACCTATCAGCTATCCATATGCCAGGTGTAGAGCACTGGGAGGCGGATTTTCTAAGTCGTCAGACTTTTCATCCGGGAGAATGGGAACTCCATCCGGAGGCATTTGCACAACTGATTCATCATTGGGGCCAACCAGAACTGGATCTCATGGCGTCTCGCCAGAACGCCAAGCTTCCGTGTTACGGATCCAGGTCCAGGGATCCCAAGGCGACACTGATAGATGCTCTAGCAGCGCCCTGGTCTTTCAACCTGGCTTATGTGTTTCCACCGTTTCCTCTGCTCCCTCGACTGATTGCCAAGATCAAGCAGGAGAGAGCATTGGTGATTCTGATAGCACCTGCGTGGCCACGCAGGACCTGGTATGCAGATCTAGTGGACATGTCATCCTTTCCACCATGGTCTCTGCCTCTGAAACAGGACCTTCTACTTCAGGGTCCTTTCAACCATCCAAATCTAATTTCTCTGAGGCTGACTGCCTGGAGATTTAACGCTTGATTTTATTAAAGCGTGGCTTCTCCGAGTCAGTTATTGATACCTTAAGACAGGCACGAAAGCCTGTCACCAGGAAAATTTACCATAAGGTATGGCGTAGATATCTTTATTGGTGTGAATCCAAGGGTTACTCATGGAGTAAGGTCAGGATTGCTAGGATATTATCTTTTCTCCAAGAAGGTTTGGAAAAAGGATTGTCAGCTAGTTAAGCGTCTGGCAGATGTTCCAGACATTCAGGCATTTTGTCAGGCTTTAGTTAGAATCAAGCCTGTGTTTAAACCTGTTTCTCCACCATGGAGCTTAAACTTGGTTCTTAAGGTTCTTCAAGGAGTTCCGTTTGAACCTCTTCATTCCATAGATATCAAGCTTTTATCTTGGAAAGTTCTTTTTTTGGTAGCTATTTCCTCGGCTCGTAGAGTCTCTGAGCTATCTGCCTTACAATGTGATTCTCCTTATCTGATTTTTCATACGGATAAGGTAGTCCTGCGTACCAAACCTGGGTTCTTACCTAAGGTGGTATCTAACAAGAATATCAATCAAGAGATTGTTGTTCCATCCTTGTGTTACACAATTTGGACGTGGTCCGTGCTTTAAAGTTTTACTTACAAGCTACTAAAGATTTTCGTCAAACATCTGCTTTGTTTGTTGTCTACTCTGGACAGAGGAGAGGTCAAAAGGCTTCGGCAACCTCTTTTTCTTTTTGACTAAGAAGCTTAATCCGCTTAGCCTATGAGACTGCTGGACAGCAACCTCCTGAAAGGATTACAGCTCATTCCACTAGAGCTGTGGCTTCCACTTGGGCCTTTAAATGAGGCTTCTTTTGATCAGATTTGCAAAGCGACGACTTGGTCTTCGCTTCATATTTTTTCAAAATTTTACAAATTTGATACTTTTGCTTCTTCGGAGGCTATATTTGGGAGAAAGGTTTTACGGGCAGTGGTTCCTTCCATTTAAGTTCCTGCCTTGTCCCTCCCTTCATCCGTGTACTTTAGCTTTGGTATTGGTATCCCACAAGTAATGGATGATCCGTGGACTGGATACACCTTACAAGAGAAAACACAATTTATGCTTACCTGATAAATTTATTTCTCTTGTGGTGTATCCAGTCCACGGCCCGCCCTGTCATTTTAAGGCAGGTAATTTTTAAATTTAAACTACAGTAACCACTGCACCCTATGGTTCCTCCTTTCTCGGCTTGTTTTCGGTCGAATGACTGGCTATGACAGTTAGGGGAGGAGTTATATTACAGCTCTGCTGTGGGTGTCCTCTTGCAACTTCCTGTTGGGAATGAGAATATCCCACAAGTAATGGATGATCCGTGGACTGGATACACCACAAGAGAAATAAATTTATCAGGTAAGCATAAATTGTGTTTTTTTAAGACTGGAAGTAAACCAGTATTGTTATTATTATTAGTATAGTACAGAACTACATGAAGAACACAACTACTTTCACAACATTGTCTTAGTGCTTAGCGTTCAAGCAATATCCAACATGAATTTCCTGTGCATTCCTACAGGAGACTATTATGTGCCAGATTTAGCACTTACAGATGTTAGCACACCCAAGACTATTGCCCAAGTGTTACAAAATAACTTTGAATTTATAATATAAGCACTATTGAGGGTGCTCAAGCAATGTTGGTAATATTTTCGTGCTCCACTTGTAATCTAGCACTGTATACAAAGGTATATTTTTAACATGTTTACAAACTTATATTGAAATAAATGTTATGCACCTATTATTATTATTATTATTTATTTATAAAGCGGCAACAGATTCCACAGCGCTGCCCATGGGTACAAGGATAAAAGTACAACGGAGAAACAATACAATAAAAGACAAAATAATTACAGACAAATACAGGGGGAATTGAGGGCCCTATTCCCGTGGGAACTTAAAATCTAGATGGGTGGGATGATGGGAAACAGGAGGTGGGGTCTGCAAAGGTGAGAATGATATTAGTAAGAAAATAGATGAGGGCAACTTGTTAGGTAAGTGAAGTTAGTTTGTTAATGAGTCGGGTGATAAGCTTCCCTGAACAAAAAGGTCTTTAGGGAACGTTTAAAGGAGGAGAGGTTAAGGGAAAGTCTGACAGCTCGAGGAAGTGCGTTCCAGAGGGTTGGTGCCGCACGAGAGAAGTCCTGTAGTCTAGCATGAGAGGAGGTGATGGTAGAGGACGCAAGAAGCAGGTCATTGTTGGATCTTAGGGGGCTATTGACTTTACTGTCTCTAAAAGGGACATAAACACCTTGTAATTATATGACTTTTCTGAAGTCTTGCAATAAATTAACATATCAGCCAAGTGTGGTATCTTTCTGAACAGGATAACAAAGTGTTTGCTGCAATGGCAAAACTCTACCAACAACTTGCCTTACTGAAAACTTGCCTTTCTAATTTGTGTAGCAAAACGTGCTTTGTTTTGTAATATCTTTATCTTATCAGCTCTGCATTAGCCACTTAGGAAGAGATATGTACAGGGTAGGAACTACCGGTGGTGCAGCAGTCGCGGTCGTGGAGAATAGGATATTATCTTTTCTCCAAGAAGGTTTGGAAAAAGGATTGTCAGCTAGTTAAGCGTCTGGCAGATGTTCCAGACATTCAGGCATTTTGTCAGGCTTTAGTTAGAATCAAGCCTGTGTTTAAACCTGTTTCTCCACCATGGAGCTTAAACTTGGTTCTTAAGGTTCTTCAAGGAGTTCCGTTTGAACCTTTCATTCCATAGATATCAAGCTTTTATCTTGGAAAGTTCTTTTTTTGGTAGCTATTTCCTCGGCTCGTAGAGTCTCTGAGCTATCTGCCTTACAATGTGATTCTCCTTATCTGATTTTTCATACGGATAAGGTAGTCCTGCGTACCAAACCTGGGTTCTTACCTAAGGTGGTATTTAACAAGAATATCAATCAAGAGATTGTTGTTCCATCCTTGTGTTACACAATTTGGACGTGGTCCGTGCTTTAAAGTTTTACTTACAAGCTACTAAAGATTTTCGTCAAACATCTGCTTTGTTTGTTGTCTACTCTGGACAGAGGAGAGGTCAAAAGGCTTCGGCAACCTCTTTTTCTTTTTGACTAAGAAGCTTAATCCGCTTAGCCTATGAGACTGCTGGACAGCAACCTCCTGAAAGGATTACAGCTCATTCCACTAGAGCTGTGGCTTCCACTTGGGCCTTTAAATGAGGCTTCTTTTGATCAGATTTGCAAAGCGACGACTTGGTCTTCGCTTCATATTTTTTCAAAATTTTACAAATTTGATACTTTTGCTTCTTCGGAGGCTATATTTGGGAGAAAGGTTTTACGGGCAGTGGTTCCTTCCATTTAAGTTCCTGCCTTGTCCCTCCCTTCATCCGTGTACTTTAGCTTTGGTATTGGTATCCCACAAGTAATGGATGATCCGTGGACTGGATACACCTTACAAGAGAAAACACAATTTATGCTTACCTGATAAATTTATTTCTCTTGTGGTGTATCCAGTCCACGGCCCGCCCTGTCATTTTAAGGCAGGTAATTTTTAAATTTAAACTACAGTAACCACTGCACCCTATGGTTCCTCCTTTCTCGGCTTGTTTTCGGTCGAATGACTGGCTATGACAGTTAGGGGAGGAGTTATATTACAGCTCTGCTGTGGGTGTCCTCTTGCAACTTCCTGTTGGGAATGAGAATATCCCACAAGTAATGGATGATCCGTGGACTGGATACACCACAAGAGAAATAAATTTATCAGGTAAGCATAAATTGTGTTTTTTTAAGACTGGAAGTAAACCAGTATTGTTATTATTATTAGTATAGTACAGAACTACATGAAGAACACAACTACTTTCACAACATTGTCTTAGTGCTTAGCGTTCAAGCAATATCCAACATGAATTTCCTGTGCATTCCTACAGGAGACTATTATGTGCCAGATTTAGCACTTACAGATGTTAGCACACCCAAGACTATTGCCCAAGTGTTACAAAATAACTTTGAATTTATAATATAAGCACTATTGAGGGTGCTCAAGCAATGTTGGTAATATTTTCGTGCTCCACTTGTAATCTAGCACTGTATACAAAGGTATATTTTTAACATGTTTACAAACTTATATTGAAATAAATGTTATGCACCTATTATTATTATTATTTATTTATAAAGCGGCAACAGATTCCACAGCGCTGCCCATGGGTACAAGGATAAAAGTACAACGGAGAAACAATACAATAAAAGACAAAATAATTACAGACAAATACAGGGGGAATTGAGGGCCCTATTCCCGTGGGAACTTAAAATCTAGATGGGTGGGATGATGGGAAACAGCAGGTGGGGTCTGCAAAGGTGAGAATGATATTAGTAAGAAAATAGATGAGGGCAACTTGTTAGGTAAGTGAAGTTAGTTTGTTAATGAGTCGGGTGATAAGCTTCCCTGAACAAAAAGGTCTTTAGGGAACGTTTAAAGGAGGAGAGGTTAAGGGAAAGTCTGACAGCTCGAGGAAGTGCGTTCCAGAGGGTTGGTGCCGCACGAGAGAAGTCCTGTAGTCTAGCATGAGAGGAGGTGATGGTAGAGGACGCAAGAAGCAGGTCATTGTTGGATCTTAGGGGGCTATTGACTTTACTGTCTCTAAAAGGGACATAAACACCTTGTAATTATATGACTTTTCTGAAGTCTTGCAATAAATTAACATATCAGCCAAGTGTGGTATCTTTCTGAACAGGATAACAAAGTGTTTGCTGCAATGGCAAAACTCTACCAACAACTTGCCTTACTGAAAACTTGCCTTTCTAATTTGTGTAGCAAAACGTGCTTTGTTTTGTAATATCTTTATCTTATCAGCTCTGCATTAGCCACTTAGGAAGAGATATGTACAGGGTAGGAACTACCGGTGGTGCAGCAGTCGCGGTCGTGGAGAATAGGATATTATCTTTTCTCCAAGAAGGTTTGGAAAAAGGATTGTCAGCTAGTTAAGCGTCTGGCAGATGTTCCAGACATTCAGGCATTTTGTCAGGCTTTAGTTAGAATCAAGCCTGTGTTTAAACCTGTTTCTCCACCATGGAGCTTAAACTTGGTTCTTAAGGTTCTTCAAGGAGTTCCGTTTGAACCTCTTCATTCCATAGATATCAAGCTTTTATCTTGGAAAGTTCTTTTTTTGGTAGCTATTTCCTCGGCTCGTAGAGTCTCTGAGCTATCTGCCTTACAATGTGATTCTCCTTATCTGATTTTTCATACGGATAAGGTAGTCCTGCGTACCAAACCTGGGTTCTTACCTAAGGTGGTATCTAACAAGAATATCAATCAAGAGATTGTTGTTCCATCCTTGTGTTACACAATTTGGACGTGGTCCGTGCTTTAAAGTTTTACTTACAAGCTACTAAAGATTTTCGTCAAACATCTGCTTTGTTTGTTGTCTACTCTGGACAGAGGAGAGGTCAAAAGGCTTCGGCAACCTCTTTTTCTTTTTGACTAAGAAGCTTAATCCACTTAGCCTATGAGACTGCTGGACAGCAACCTCCTGAAAGGATTACAGCTCATTCCACTAGAGCTGTGGCTTCCACTTGGGCCTTTAAATGAGGCTTCTTTTGATCAGATTTGCAAAGCGACGACTTGGTCTTCGCTTCATATTTTTTCAAAATTTTACAAATTTGATACTTTTGCTTCTTCGGAGGCTATATTTGGGAGAAAGGTTTTACGGGCAGTGGTTCCTTCCATTTAAGTTCCTGCCTTGTCCCTCCCTTCATCCGTGTACTTTAGCTTTGGTATTGGTATCCCACAAGTAATGGATGATCCGTGGACTGGATACACCTTACAAGAGAAAACACAATTTATGCTTACCTGATAAATTTATTTCTCTTGTGGTGTATCCAGTCCACGGCCCGCCCTGTCATTTTAAGGCAGGTAATTTTTAAATTTAAACTACAGTAACCACTGCACCCTATGGTTCCTCCTTTCTCGGCTTGTTTTCGGTCGAATGACTGGCTATGACAGTTAGGGGAGGAGTTATATTACAGCTCTGCTGTGGGTGTCCTCTTGCAACTTCCTGTTGGGAATGAGAATATCCCACAAGTAATGGATGATCCGTGGACTGGATACACCACAAGAGAAATAAATTTATCAGGTAAGCATAAATTGTGTTTTTTTAAGACTGGAAGTAAACCAGTATTGTTATTATTATTAGTATAGTACAGAACTACATGAAGAACACAACTACTTTCACAACATTGTCTTAGTGCTTAGCGTTCAAGCAATATCCAACATGAATTTCCTGTGCATTCCTACAGGAGACTATTATGTGCCAGATTTAGCACTTACAGATGTTAGCACACCCAAGACTATTGCCCAAGTGTTACAAAATAACTTTGAATTTATAATATAAGCACTATTGAGGGTGCTCAAGCAATGTTGGTAATATTTTCGTGCTCCACTTGTAATCTAGCACTGTATACAAAGGTATATTTTTAACATGTTTACAAACTTATATTGAAATAAATGTTATGCACCTATTATTATTATTATTATTTATTTATAAAGCGGCAACAGATTCCACAGCGCTGCCCATGGGTACAAGGATAAAAGTACAACGGAGAAACAATACAATAAAAGACAAAATAATTACAGACAAATACAGGGGGAATTGAGGGCCCTATTCCCGTGGGAACTTAAAATCTAGATGGGTGGGATGATGGGAAACAGGAGGTGGGGTCTGCAAAGGTGAGAATGATATTAGTAAGAAAATAGATGAGGGCAACTTGTTAGGTAAGTGAAGTTAGTTTGTTAATGAGTCGGGTGATAAGCTTCCCTGAACAAAAAGGTCTTTAGGGAACGTTTAAAGGAGGAGAGGTTAAGGGAAAGTCTGACAGCTCGAGGAAGTGCGTTCCAGAGGGTTGGTGCCGCACAAGAGAAGTCCTGTAGTCTAGCATGAGAGGAGGTGATGGTAGAGGACGCAAGAAGCAGGTCATTGTTGGATCTTAGGGGGCTATTGACTTTACTGTCTCTAAAAGGGACATAAACACCTTGTAATTATATGACTTTTCTGAAGTCTTGCAATAAATTAACATATCAGCCAAGTGTGGTATCTTTCTGAACAGGATAACAAAGTGTTTGCTGCAATGGCAAAACTCTACCAACAACTTGCCTTACTGAAAACTTGCCTTTCTAATTTGTGTAGCAAAACGTGCTTTGTTTTGTAATATCTTTATCTTATCAGCTCTGCATTAGCCACTTAGGAAGAGATATGTACAGGGGCGGAACTACCGGTGGTGCAGCAGTCGCGGTCGTGACCGGGCCCCCGGGAGGTCCCCTATGAGGGGGGCCCCAGGTTCAGCACAATTTTTTTTTTAAACTTTTTTTTTCTTTTCAAAGATTTGCTGCCCCATCGGCCCCTTCCGCAGCCCAACCCCCCCGCGGGTGTGTGCAAAAGTTTATCTATAAATCTTGGCTACCCAGAGCACAGGATAATCTGTGGGGTAAAATAAGTGATAGTAACTATACACATAGTAATGGTATAACCCTTGTTTGCCCACAATACACTTCAATAATTAAGGGATTAATTCACCTCTATAAATCCCACATCAGTGTCTTTACCCTTTCTTGGGATATATATTAATGATCAATTTAGGAGTTTGCTGCAACCACATCTTTACCTTTCATTCTGGATAATCAAACCTTTAAAGCAACAATGTCATAACCACATGGACTAAAAAATGTCACATACACTTTTCTAAAGTGAGCTCTGCTGCAGCTCACTCTATAACATTGGCAGCTCATGTACCATATTCTGTGTGCAATTCAGTGGGATCACAGTCATGCCCCCAGCATCCCATTTGAAAAAAGGGTTGAGACCCTGTGTTTGGTATTGTGTGTGGCCTGGTATTGGGTGTGTGTGTGTGTGTGTGTGTGTGTGAAGAGAGAAATGGTATTGTGTGTGTGTGAGATATGGTATTGTGTGTGATATTGTATTGTGTGTGTCTGTGTGATATGGTATTGTGTGTGTGTGATATGGTATTATGTGTGTGTGGTATAGTATTGTGTGTGTGATATGGTATTGTGTGTGTGTGTGATATGTTATTGTCTGTGTGATATGGTATTGTGTATGTGTGATATGGTATTGTGTGTGTGTGTGATATGGTATTGTGTGTGTGTGTGTGATATGTTATTGTGTGTGTGATATTGTATTGTGTATGTGTGATATGGTATTGTGTGTGTGTGTGATATGGAATTGTGTGTGATATGGTATTATGAGTTTGTGTGTGTGATATATAGTATTGTGTGTGTGTGTGATATAATATTGTGTGTGTGATATAATATTGTGTGTGTGATATGGTATTGTGTTTGTGTGAGATGGTATTGTGTATGATTGTATTGTTAGTGTGTGTGTGTGTGTGTGATATGGTATTGTGTGTGATATGGTATTATGTGTTTGTGTGTGTGATATATAGTATTGTGTGTGTGTGTGATATGGTATTGTGTGTGTGATATAGTATATTGTGTGTGTGTGATATAGTATTGTGTGTGTGATATAGTATTGTGTGTGTGATATAGTATTGTGTGTGTGATATGGTATTGTGTGTGTGATATGGTATTGTGTTTGTGTGAGATGGTATTGTGTTTGTGTGAGATGGTATTGTGTGTGTGTGAGATGGTATTGTGTGTGATTGTGTCAGGGTGCCAGGAATCAGACTGAGACGAGAAGTGCAAAAATAATCACACCTTTATTAATAATAAAAAATAATAAAAAGTCTACAAGTCAAATAACAAGCCAGGAGTCAAAACCAGAGCTGGTAGTCAGATGAGCCGAGTCAGGAGCCAAAGCTAATAGTCAGATGAGCCAGAATCAGGAACAAGGAAAACAGCAGAGTCAGGAACAAGCCAGGAATCAGGAACCAGGAAGGACGTCAGGTCTGAGACAACGCAAAGGCAAAGCATACTGAACAGAGGCCCTATAAATAATAAGTGATGACATCACAATTCCGAGACTGCATCCTGTCTCACACAGATGATGCACACCAGTCTGGCCATAAAAGGAAGTGCAGGAAATGAGCAGCATCCCCCACAATGCACCATAGTCAGCAAGAGAAGTGAGTAAAATGGCTGCCAGCAGTACATGGCAAACAAAACAGGGAAAAAACCCTTACAGTACCCTCCCCTCAACGACCCCTCCCCCGCGGGAGGACAAAAGTCTTATTGGGGAAATGGGCATGGAAGGCACGGAGGAGGGCGGGAGCATGAACATCAGAGGAGGGAACCCAAGAATGCTCCTCCGGACCGTGACCCCTCCAGTGAACCAAATACTTTACACGGCCCCTGGACATACAAGAATCATTAATGCTGCTGACCTCATACTCCTCATGGTTGTCAACAAAGATAGGACGGGGACGAGGCAACACAGTGGTAAACCGATTACAAACCAATGGTTTCAAGAGGGAGACATGAAAAACATTGGAGATGCGCATTGCAGGAGGAAGGTCAAGAGCGTAGGCCACAGGATTGACCCATCGGAGTATTCGAAAAGGACCAACATAATGGGGAGCCAGTTTACTGGAAGACACATAAAGGTTCAAGTTGCTGGATCCCCATTTGAGCACAAAAGGAACGCCAAAATCTGGAGAAAAACTGGCTACTCCGGTCCGACACTATCTCCTTGGGTAACCCATGTAAATGGAAGACCTCCCAGGCAAAAATTTAAGCAAGCTCCTGAGCGGTAGGCAACTTCATCAAGGGAATGCAATGTGACATTTTAGAAAAACGGTCAACCACCATAAGGATAACAGTATTGCCATTGGAAACAGGGAGCTCGACAATGAAGTCCATGGAAAGATGTGTCCAAGAAAGCTCACCATTAGCAATAGGTTGAAGAAGACCCACAGGAAGACGTCGAGGAGTCTTATTCTGTGCACAAAGTGAGCAGGAGGCAACATATGCAGCAACATCAGAACGAAGACCTGGCCACCAGAATTGTTGAGTGACAGACCAAATAATTTGGTTCTTGCCTGGGTGACCTGCGGCTTTAGGATAGTGGTAAGTGTGCAAAAGTTTAGTTCGAAGATTCTCAGGAACAAAACACTTACCACTAGGTTTCTCAGGAGGTGCATTGATTTGTGCAGCCAGGATCTCCTCCCCCAAGGGAGAAGTCAAATTAGTACGTATGGTAGCTAAAATATGGTCAGGAGGTATAACAGGAATGGAGTGCTTTGATACAAAAGCACTGTCAATGAAATAGCCCGCAGCACCGGAGTCAACAAGAGCCTGGGTGACTATGGAGGAGTCCACCCAGGAAAGGACAACCATGACCAAAGGTTTCTCCTTAAGCGGTTCTGGGGACAAGGATAAACCACCCAAGGTCTGCCCCCGACAGGACCTTAGGTGTGAGCGTTTCCCGGCTGTGTAGGACAAAACTTCAAAAGGTCGCCCTGTAACCCACAATAGAGGCAGAGCCCCTCCCTCCTCCTAAAGGCCCTCTCCACCGCGGAGAGACTTGTGAATCCCAACTGCATCGGCTCAGCAGTACCTGGTGACTCGGGACCAGGAGGCATGGGAGGAGAGGGAGGCATGGGTGGAAACGAACACGTAGGAGACAAATGAACAGGAGGCTTCCGCAAGCACTCCTTGAAAGAGGGCCTCTCTCTGAGTCTGATGTCAATTAGGATAAAAAATGACACCAATGCCTCGAGATCCTCTGGTAAATCTCTGGCAGCAACTTCGTCTTTAATCGCATCAGAGAGTCCATGAAAGAAGGCGGCAACAAGAGCTTCATTGTTCCAACTAACCTCTGCGGCAAGCATACGGAACTCAATAGCATACTGAGCAACAGATCTTGTACCTTGCTGAATGGACATGAGTCGTTTAGCAGCAGAGGAGGAGCGAGCCGGAACATCAAATACCCTTTGAAAGGAGGCCACAAATTCAGGGTAATTTGAAATAACAGGTTTATTAGTCTCCCACAAGGGATTAGCCCAGGCAAGAGCTGTGTCAGAGGGTAACGAGATGAGAAATCCCACCTTAATTCTGTCAGAGGGAGGCGCCTGAGGTAACATCTCAAAGTAAATGCCTACCTGGTTCAAAAACCCTCTGCACTGAATAGGATCGCCTCCATATCGCTGAGGTAGAGGTGCAGAACCGGACATGCTCCTGGTAGGACTAGGTGCAGCAGCGGAAACAGGAGCAGCCATAACTTGTGGGACACTTTGGTCTAAATGTGCAGTGCGAGTCAGCAGGGTTTGCAGGGCTAGTGCAAATTGATCCAAGAGGTGATCCTGTTCATCCATCCTGGAAATGATGGCAGGTAAAGGTGGATTATTAGCAGCATCAGGATTCATGGCCTTTGCTTAATGTCAGGGTGCCAGGAATCAGACTGAGACGAGAAGTGCAAAAATAATCACACCTTTATTAATAATAAAAAATAATAAAAAGTCCACAAGTCAAATAACAAGCCAGGAATAAAAACCAGAGCTGGTAGTCAGACGAGCCGAGTCAGGAGCCAAAGCGAATAGTCAGACGAGCCGGAATCAGGAACAGGGAAAACAACAGAGTCAGGAACAAGCCAGGAACCAGGAAGGACGTCAGACAGCCAGGTAATACACAGGAACTCTCACAAACAGGTCTGAGACAACGCAAAGGCAAAACATACTGAACAGAGGCCCTTTAAATAATAAGTGATGACATCACAATTCTGAGACTGCATCCTGTCTCACACAGATGATGCACACCAGTCTGGCCATAAAAGGAAGTGCAGGAAATGAGCAGCATCCCCCACAATGCACCATAGTCAGCAAGAGAGGTGAGTAAAATGACTGCCCGCAGCACATGGCAAACAATACAGGGAAAAAACCCTGACAGATTGTATTGTTTGTGTGTGTGTGTGTGATATGGTATTGTGTGTGTATATGTATGTATGTAGGTATATGTAGGCCCCAACCACCGGTTTAGTAAGGCCCATTTTGGTATATATTCATGCCACCATTTTCCTGTTAAATGCAATCAAATAAAAAAAAAATGTTAACTTTTTCACACACAAAAAAAGAAAGAGAAAAATTAATGAATAAAAATCAAAAAAAAATTTGGTGGGGGGGCCTTCATGGATTCTTGCACCGGGGCCCTGAGGTTTCTAGTTACGCCTCTGGATATGTATTAGGTTTAGACTGAAGTCTGAAGTTGACTCCTCCACTTCTTGGTACTGGAAAACCATCAATTTTGCCGACCAATCAGCAAGCGCTACCCAGGTGCTGAACCAAAGATGGGCTTACAAACCTGCTTTTTCAAATAAAGATACCAAGAGAACGAAGAAACATTGATAAAAGGAGTAAATTAGAAAGTTCCTTAAAGGATTCCAAAACTTTCAAATTTTGCTTATAAATAAATTATCACAAACTAATCTACACAACTCAACTATCAAAACGTACCCACTTTGATCTAAAAACGAGCGTTATAAGTGGGATAAAACTATATTTATTATTTTGGAAAAAACGTCATCGAAGCGAAATCCTGGTTTATGGTGCCTTCAATACAAAAATCTGTCTCCAATCACAATGTGTTTTCGTGCATATCATTCTCGCATCGTTTTGTCACCTGGCGCATGCGCAATACAATCCGGGGGTTCGCGCGTGCGCAGATTGCCGCTCTGATTCCTCGGTCTGCTGGTTCAGAGGAAGGTGACATATAGGATGACGTATAAGAAAGATCGCGCATGTGCAGTACGGACGAAGTCGGACATCTTGATAACTCAGTTTATCGTGAATTATTAGTTCTTCAAAATCTATCTTATATTGGTGGATTTGGAATTCAATTAATTTTTGCAGCAGAATATAGAGAGAACGGTAATAATATGACAAGCAAAGCCAATTACAAATATCAATATCAAATATGGATAGAGATTTAAGCTAACTTTTTTCAATCGTTTAGTGTCCCTTTAAAATTGCAAGCTCTATCTGATTCATGAAAAAAAAAATTGGGTTCAGTATCCCTTTAAGGAAAACTGTGAAACAGTGAAAGTATACATGTACTTTTTTTTTTTTTTTTGTTCGAGGTTTAATAATAAAAATGACAAACAATGTAAAACAAACGGAAGCATGTTCACAAGAAAGACTCCTACTATCAGACTGGAAAGCCTCATTTTATATCTATAGTGGCAATTTCTAAACACATAAAGCTATAGGGGTATATTTATCAATGTGCGAGCGGACATGATACGCTGTTAGCATTTATCATTGCACCAGCAGTTCTTGTGAACTGCTGGTGCAATGCCGCCCCCTGCAGATTCAGCAGGGGGTGTCAATCAACCCGATCGTATTTGATCGGGTTGATTTCTGTCCGCCGCCTCAGAGCAGGCGGACAAGTTATGGAGCAGCGGAAACAAGGGGCCACAAACTCCATAACGTGCTTGATAAATATGCCCCATAGACCAGAATGCACAAACTAATGTATTAGAGATGTATTCCATGTATTTTTTTATATACATTTTATATTAGAATCTAGATTATAATTTACTAGATGGTAAGCCTGCCCAGAGGGCAGTCTATGTGTTGTTAATAATAAAAAAAAATTGAACTACAGAAAAAAAATAAACAAATTATCAAAAATAAAAAAATAAACCTAATCCATATGAAAATTAAAAAGCTCCCCCCTCAAAAAATAAAAACACCCTCTAATCTAATGCTAAACTACCAATAGCCCTTAAAAGGGCTTTTTGTAGGGCATTGTCCTAAGTTAAACAGCTCTATTGCAGTTACCAAACATTCTAAGTCCCCCTTAACAGTAAAACCCACCACCCACCACCCACCAAACACCCCAAAACAAATAAAGCTAACACTAAAAAACCTAAAGTATTCATTACCCTGAAAAGGGCATTTGTATGAGCATTGCCCTTAAAAGGGCATTCAGCTCTTTTGCTGTCTATCCCTAATCTAAAAAAAAAACAACAACAAAAAAACACCTAATTCTAACCCCCAAAAATTAAAAAATAAACCTAAATTTAAATTAAGCTTAAATTACAAAAAATAAAAAAGCTAACATTACAGAACATAATAAAAAAAAAAACAAATTACCAAAAATAAAAAATTATACCTAATCCCTATGAAAATAAAAAAGCCCCCCAAAATAAAAACACCCCTTCTCTAAGAATAAACTACCAGTAGCCCTTAAAAGGGCTTTTTGCAGGGCATTGTCCCAAGATAAACAGCTTTTTTTACATTAAAAATACACCCCCCTAACAGTAAAACCCCCACCCACCAAACCAAAATAAAAAACCCAACACTAAAAAACCTAAACAACCCATTGCCCTGAAAAGGGCATTTGTTGGGCATTGCCCTTAAAAGGGCATTTACCTCTTTTACAAAAAGCCCACCCTAATCTAAATAAAATAAAAAAAAAAAATAAAAAAAAAAAACCTAAGTTTAACCCCCAGGTTGGTACTCACCGTTCCTGAAGTCCGACGGAGAAGGTCCTGTCCCATGCTGTTAAGTCTTCTTCCAAGCGTGACCTCTTCTTTCTTCTTCCAGGAACATCTGGTGCGGAGCGGAGGGCGGAGCTGAAGACCGATGACCGCGGAGATGAAGACCGGCGACCCTGGAACTGAGGACTGGAGAGCCATGAAGCGTGGAGGATCCTCTTCGTACGATCGCCGCCTGTTACGTTAGGCATCAATAATTTATGAATATCAATTAATAAATTAATATGCAACAATCAAAGCACCGAATTACAATATTAATATTTTTTAGTTCTTGGTATTATGGTCAAATATGTGGAAGAGAAACACGAAACAGTAAAATATCAATTGACAATTTACTTGGCAATCCATATTAAATTTAACACAATAAAACAATACTAGTACGAAAGACAGAAACAATACTTGACACAGTGATAACACAAAACAATACAATAAACACAACTACGAATCAGAACAATACTCGCAATAGTACACATTCTACCCTACAGGGCCCAGCCTGCCAGCTGGGCCCAGCATAAACTCGAGTCCTTAATCCTTGCTGGCTCATGGTGGAAGGGCTAAGCCTTTTCCACATCCCTCCATTTGGGAGGTACTATATCAGGTAGGCTGGTCTATGATGTCACTACCTGGAAATTAATTCTACACACTGCCCCCAGTGGACCCTCTAGCAAATTGCATAATAATTATTGATAATTATGCTTAATTTATTACATAAATCATTAGTGAATAATCAATACACCGCTGTACACTGGATAGTGAATTCAAGGTATGCGATTAAAAATGGCGCCCCTTGAATTCCTATTGGCTGATTTGATTCTTCAAATTCAAATCAGCCAATAGGATGAGAGCTACTCAAATCCTATTGGCTGTTCAAATCAGTGAATAGAATGAGAGCTACTGAAATTCTATTGGCTGATTTGAATAGCCAATAGAATTTCAATAGCTCTCATCCTATTGGCTGATTTGATCAGCCAATAGGATTTGAGTAGCTCTCATCCTATTGGCTGATTTGAATTTGAAGAATCAAATCAGCCAATAGGAATTCAAGGGACGCCATCTTTAATCGCGTACCTTGAATTCACTATTCAGTGTACGGCGGCGACCAGAAGAAGTGGATCCTCCATGGCTCCATGGTCGGCGGTCTTCAGTTCCCGGGTCACTGGTCTTCAGTTCCAGGGTCGGCGGTCTTCAGCTCAGCGGTCATCGGTCTTCAGCTCCGACCACCGCTCCGCGCCGGATTGTTCCTGGAAGAAGAAAGAAGAGGTTCACCGCTTGGAAGAAGACTTCACCGCATGGGACAAGACCTTCTCCACCGGACTTCAGGAACAGTGAGTACCAACCTGGGGGTTAGACTTAGTTTTTTTTTTTTTTAGTTTTTTTTTATTTAGGTTAGGGTGGGCATTTTGTAAAAGAGCTAAATGCCCTTTTAAGGGCAATCCCCAACAAATGCCCTTTTCAGGGCAGTGAGTAGTTTAGGTTTTTTAGTGTTAGGTTTTTTTATTTTTGGGGGTTTGGTGGGTGGGGGGTTTTACTGTTGGGGGGGACTTTGTGTATTTTGAATGTAAAAAAGCTGTTCATCTTGGGGCAATGCCCTGCAAAAAGCCATTTTAAGGGCTACTGGTAGTTTATTCTTAGATTAGGGGTGTTTTTATTTGGGGGGGGCTTTTTTATTTTCATAGGTTTAATTTTGTAAACTTTGGTAATTAGTTTTTTTATGTTCTGTAATGTTAGCCTTTTTTTATTTTTTGTAATCTTAGCTTTTTAATTTTTTGTAACTTTAGTATTTTTTAGTTTAGGTAATTTGTGTTAATTTAGGGGGTGTTAGGTTAGGGGGTTTAGTAATTTAATTAGGTTTTTGCGTTGTGGTTTTTGGCGGCTTAAGGGGTTAATAGGTTAATTAGGTTTATTGCGATGTGTGTTTTTTGCAGTTTTGGGGTTAATAGGGTAAAAAGGATATTTTCTGCATTCCTCTTAACTACATGTTGATTCTCAAATATTTTAGGCAGTATTCGCCAACTAATGCCGTCTTTATGTACACAGTCTGGTAATATAAGCTTCACTGCTAGATATAATTGCTGTTAATTTTTTTAGATACAATAGAATTACTTTGGTTTCTGCATTCACATTTTCCAGCTTTTTTCTTCTTCTTTTAATAAAGGTATTTTATTTATTTGTTAGTATTCTGTTTGCATTTCTGTAAGTGAATTATTTTAATGCTGATGCTATTTAAAAGCTATTCTTGAATATTTTGGAGACACCATGTCCATATTATTCCACTTTACTGGCTATTCTCATATTCTGTCCAAGTAGCTTCTGGTTGTGACCCAAGAACCCTTTTGTACAGTACTGGGTAGAAACAGGAAATAGTGACATTGTGTTTTAAAGAATGAACACCCCCAGACCTGGGCAGAGCACACGTCTTGTTTAGTTTATAGAATTCCTGTAATTCCCACATCTTTCCTCTCTCTGGGAATTCTGCCTCTTTTATGTCTTTGCCTTTTGTTGTCTAAACTCGTACAAAGTAAGAAGTTGATGGTAAAATGAAAAACAAGTAAAAGAAGGCAATGAGTTAAAAAAAATGAGCTTGGGTCTAGGAAATGAAAAGGTTAAATATAGATACAAAATGTTACTGTAGGTCAGTATCCCTTGGTCGCAGCCCTCAGGTACTTTTAGTGTTTATTGTGTTAACGTAATAATAAAATCACTATTACATTGATAACTAAAGTCACACATTACAGAATCTCTCAGACCGGAAAGTAAGGTTCTTAAAGGGACAGTGAACACCTTGTAAATTATAACACGTTTGTTGTGTTGCTATAGAATAGCATATCAGCCAAGCCATAAAAGGGACATTAAACACTTTCAGATGGTATTTGGCTGCACACTCTAGCAACCTTTTTATAACTGTCTCTAATTGGCCACAGCAGAGAAGGTAACCTGTCTTACAACATGGCAGCTCCAATTGTTTTATAGACACTTAAACTTTACACTTAATTTATCAATATATTAACAACTAATGAAAAACTTTAAAAATACATCTACATGCTATTCTCAGACTAATTTTTTCTTTATATGCATCATTTTACCTAGCATTTATTTAGTCTTTAATGTCCCTTTAACATTTTTAAAACAAATTAACATAGTTTTTACTGCAGTTATTTTCCAATATCCAAATTCCACCCACCATTTGCATTATGCATAACTAAACATTTTATATAAAAATGTCAATGTTTTTAGTGTCCCTTTAAGATGCTAGCTAATAAGGCCCAACTGGCAATGGCTGGATTAGAATAGTAAATTTAAAGGGAGAGTTTACCCTAAAATGCCCTCCTTTAATTTGTTCCCAATCATTCCTTTTACCTGCTGGGGTGTATTAAATGTTTACCAATAACTAATTTACTTTTATTTGAAATAGCTGAGTTTGCCTGTGGTATCCTCATCTATAGTAAACATTTCTATACATAAGTATTGGCTGTAGAAAAGCTGTGTAAACATAGCCAGCAGAGGAAATTACACTCACATTCTGGGTTTGGAGAGATAAGCAATAAAATGTTAATTTACAATAGTTCACTCTAAGTACTAGAGATTGGTATACAGAAAGAGCTAATATAAAAAGCATGTGTTTGTACGGATATTGTTTATATAAGATTTGATTTCCATGCAAGCTCAACCCATTTTAATGGATTGTAGTTCCAAAGAATTACAGCAGCTATTTCATAAACAAAAATAAATATAAATACACAATTTGTCATACATTTTATACTCTGCAGCTGGTATAACACATCATTGGAAACACATTAGGGGAAAAAAACTATTTTACAGTACACTGTCCCTTTAAAGGTGCAGCAATGCTAAATAGGAAAGTTAAGCATTACACATTATACCCTAAAAGTTGCAAGGCACTTCCTATAAAAGTTCCCTTTACCGTCTGTCAGTCCGGCTGTCTGTTTGTCTACTTTTTGCAGGTGGTTTCTCATGTCCTCTTTTGCTTACAAGTTGCTGTCCCATTGTGTTTCTGACTAATAGTCTGGTCTGGTCTCTGAGGATCGTCTGGTTCTGTTATCCATCAGAGAGCTACCTTTCTAGACTTATTTTATCTATTCCTGCATCAAGATTGCATTCACAATTAAACTTTAATATCTACTAATACAAGCAGACTTCAAGGGATAGCAAACACCTTGAGAATTGAATATAAAATGTTTAGTTATGTGCAGTAAAACAACTTAAAGGGACACTAAACCCAATATTTTTTTTTCATGATTCAGATAGAGCATGCAATTTTAAGCAACTTTCTAATTTACTCCTATTATCAATTTTTATTTGTTCTCTTGCTATCTTTATTTTAAAAAGCAAGAATGTAAAGCTTAGGAGCCGGACAATTTTTGGTTCAGAACCTGGGTTACGCTCGTGGGTTCCTGTACAAGGTAAAAACGGCGATCGATTGAATCAAATAAAGGAGCTTTCTACATTAAGTATCTTATACTTCATGAATAAAAGTCCCCTTTATTTGTTTCAATAGTAAATCCTAGCGTTTGTAAAACGCTAGGATTTACTTTCACTTTAAGTCCAAATTGTCCCCTCTAAGAGCTCGCTCCCATTGAGCCGTAATTCCATTTGCATGCGCTCGCAAAACGATAAATATGCTGTCGGAAGCAATTTCATTTATCGACTGTTTCCAATGGTGGGTTATATCTTAATATCGGCAGCCGGAGTCCGGCTGCCGAAAAAATGTTAGCGTCCCATAGAAAGTAATAGAAGTAGTTAATTGATAAAGAAGTAGTTAATTGATAAATTATACCAGGTTTCCAATGAAAGCGCAAACCGTAGACTGTCGGAGGCTCAACTAGGTGTAAAAGAGGAAAATTGTGCTTTTTGAGACCTATTTTCTATTGAAATTATAAAACTTGCAAATAATGCAAGTGTTTTAATGTAGAAATAAATTGTTATAAGTAATATTTATTGTTGTCTCATGTATAGGAATAGTTGAACTTATATTCTAATAGAAATATCAGTATATATTATAATATCATATATATAATAATATATGCAAGAACATATCTACAGAATGCAAACTAGACCTATGCCTAGGGCAGAAATACATATTACTTATATTTATGAAGTGGTAAATATAATTATATTAAAAAATAGTATTTGATTATTAAAAATATGGATAAGTGTATCTTTATTTTTCTTGAGAGGTGATCACAGGTAAGGAGCACGGACGTTAAACGTAAATTCTATAGCGTAGGTCGGGTTACCTTAGCAACTAATTGATTTTCAAGAAATCCGACGTCAGATGGAAGCGTTAACACAACATTAACTTACAGCTACACGAAAAGAGCGACTGCACACAATGCGCAAAATATTTCAATGGAAACCTAGTACTAAAATGTAGCTTACAGCTCCATTTTTAACGACTCAATGGAAGCGAGCTCTAAGTGAGTCAAGGGGTGGATGGAGTTTGACTACTGAAAAACAATTACAGCAAACAAGATGCTAATTGCTTTAAAAATGTTTAGCGCTCTCTGATATGTTATTCTATACCAAGGAAACAAAAATGCCTTGTTTCACTGTCCCTTTAGCACCTTATATATGTTTATTCATTACTTGCAGTGAGTAACAAGACAGATTAAAGTTTGCTAAATGCTTATCTGGGTGCATAGCGCCTTTAAGTGCACCTTAAATGAGGTAGTTACAATAACGCTTCCACCAGAAATCTGTCTACAAAGGTATAACAAGTATAACTAGACATCATTTTGGTAAGTAATAATGCTGATAAATACTTTGAACAGAATCAATAGAGAAACCTTAAACCTGGAACACTTGTCCTGCCCCTGTTTCTGTAAGAGGCCTCCATGCCCATTCTGTTTCCAACATATAAACTGGTAAAGATGCTGTTTTGAGATCCACCTAAAAAAAAAAAAAAGATTTCCGTGTGGTGCAAAAATCTCCTACAGTTTAAATTTTTATTGTGCAGACTTGGGTCCATATATTGAAAAGATTGCCAGACCCACAAGAAACTGCCTTTCTGGCCTCGCCAGTCTCGCAGTCTGTAGGTCTGGTAATATATTGAAAAAAGTGGGCTGTCCCTCTCGGTGCTGAAGAGTGGCTATGTGTCTCCCATAGGAAATAATAAGGATAGCAGCTTCAGAAAAAGTCTGCCCACATTGACACTCATCCATGATATCAGCGTGGGGGTGTGCCTGTATTTCAAGTGTTCCTACACAACACAGTTCACTGAAACAAAAAAAGGTTTCTGTGTAGGAACACTGTAAAGCTTAGTGTCGCTGTGTCACTGTACCTACACTACATTCCACACACTGTAAATACTTGCCACTGAAAAGCTGGCAAAACAAATATGGCTGAAAAGTGGTACCTAACTTGGAGGGCAGCACTTTAAATATTACGCTATTGTGGCAATGTTTTCCCATTAAAATACAGGTTACTACCATGGAACGTCCAGCAAACTCACACAGAACTCCTATATCTATGTCATGTCTGCATTCTAAAACTATAGGAGCTATGTCATATGTTTATATGTATCATATTTTACAATGCAATGTATGTATTTATTTTAATTATTGTAGTGATTTTAAACAGTTTTTTTTAAATAATGTTTATATGTTGTTATATAAATATGTTATAAAAGACAGTAGCAGCGACTTTATAGTTTTACATAATTGCATAATGTTTACCATTGCAAACTTAAAGGGAAGTCAAGTCCAAAAAAACTTTCATGATTTAAATAGGGCATGTAATTTTAAACAACTTCCCAATTTACTTTTATCACCAATTTTGCTTTGTTCTCTTGGTATTCTTAGTTGCAAGCTAAACCTAGGAGGTTCATATGCTAATTTCTTAGACCTTGAAGACTGCCTCTAATTTGAATGCATTTTGACCACTAGAGGGCATTAGTTCATGTGTTTCATATAGATAATATTGAGCTCATGCACGTGAAGTGACCTAGGAGTGAGCACTGATTGGCTAAAATGCAAGTCTGTCAAAAGAAATAAAATAAGGGTGCAGTCAGCAGAAGTTTAGATACAAGGTAATTACAGAAGTAAAACGCGTATTATTATAACTGTGTTGGTTATGCAAAACTCGGGAATGGGTTATGGGTAATAAAGGAATTATCTTTCTTTTTAAACAACAAAAATTCTGGTGTTGACAGTCCCTTTAAACAAACTTATGAAAAATAAATATTTTTGAAAAAAACTGTACAGATAACAAATGTATGTGAATTGTAACATAACAATAACATCAATAAGATTAGCACTGTTTGTACGTCCTGCCCTTTATGCTGCAACACTTTGTTAAACTTGTTTAAATATAACTTATTCAATTATAATTGTATGGTTGCAGTTACCTATATAACACTTAAGAACATGAGAACATGACAAACTAGCAAATATATTATTATGATTGAGAAAACTATTATTACAGATCAGCAATAAAAAAGATGTTTAGCAATGTGAGAACACACCAAATATCATGATGTGACTTTAACCTCTTCACTGCTGAGCAATTTCTCACCTTGCACTGAAGCTTTATATATATATATATATATATATATATATATATATATATATATATATATATATATATATATATATATATATACATATATATATATATATATATATATATATATATATATATATATATATATATATATATATATATATATATATATACACACACACACACATTCATTTAAGTCTGTATAGACATGGAGCTAATGCATCCTTCAACATTGTTTAACTTTTTTTGGTCATTTATAAACATATTAATTGGTTCATGTTAGAAATGATTTGCCTACATTGGTCTTGTTTCATTGCTGGTGACAGACCAAAAGAATATCTGTTTTTGTGTAACTCTGCCTGTGGCACTGACTGACTTGACTCTGCTCTTGCATGGATAACTAAGGTTTGTCTTTAACCCTTGGGGGCAAACTTTCAATAACCCCAAACTACATTGTCCTTTTAGCTTATTGCACCTTCATTGAGCAAGAAAAATTAAATACCTTCTGGAACAATTCTGAATTGGAAAGTCCTGAAGTAAGCACTATGCTTCCAGTTGTCACTGTTCCAATCTGACTCTCTGCACACTATAAGCTCTTCCTCCAGAATGCTGAGATATGCCCCCAGATAAGCCAAACTTCATCCTGGTCCATAGAAAATGTGCCCACAACATGTCTAAATCCAGTATCAGGACACAGTGATGGAGTTTCTAGTTGAACAGGGCAAAAAGTATTATATATGGTATCATCAGGGCTCATGCAAAATTATATGTGAAAAAGTGAGAACAAATTATTATTATTATTATTATTATTAATAATCATAATATTATTATTATTATTATTATTAATATGTGTTTTTTACTTTGTAGGTGGTGTATTTTAAAAGTAAATTCTGAATTCTTTTCATATGGAAACAAATGTATTAAAAATATTTTTTTATACTTGCACTGATAAATGTATCAACAAGTAAAAAGTGCCTTGCAAAATATGTTCATAAAAAGGTATTTAAAATTCCAATATTATTAGCAAAATTTGAAGAAGTGTTCTGTTGTAGAGCAATGAAAAATACACCCCTTGAAAAAATAATGTTTGCAGCTTTACTCCTTTGCTGTAGCCAATCAGATGTCAGATATAAATGAGCTGGTGCACTGATCTACGCAATCCCTGAAAGTTGACACAGCGATCATGTCCGCCGCACATCGATAAATGTCGACAGCATACGCTGTTGGCATTTCTCATTGCACAAGCATTTCTTGTGAAATGCTTGTGCAATACCGCCCCCTGCATATTTGCGGCCAATTGGCCACTAGCAGGGGGTGTCAATCAACAAGATTGTATCCGATCGGGCTGATTGATGTCCGCCGCCTCAGAGATGGCGGACGAATTAAGAAGCAGTGGTCTTAAGACCGCTGCTTCTTAACTCCTGTTTCCAGCAAGCCTGAAGGCTCATGCGGAAACAGATGCATAGGGATCAGTATGGGGGTTGATAAATCGGCCCCAGTGTGTAGATGTAGTATGATTTCTTTCCATAAAGCCTATAACTTTAAACAAAGTACTTTTTAACTACATATTTAAGTGGATATGTAAGTATACCACTCCTGGTTTATAGGTCATTTATTACCCCTGTGTGCACGGAAAGGGGTTTTGTTGAAAAAAACAACTTAAAGCATTTTATTTTTACACTTTTAAAATTCTGCACTCTTGTGTGAGAGAGTGGAAAAACTCAATTGTCAGGATTATATTAGAGGAAAAGCGAGTGAATAAAAATAAATAAATAAAATAGAGTGGCTTGCTTTTACTAAATTAAACATTTGGGGGAAGTTATCACTTTAAATTGTTAATTCTATCGCTAATTTCACTAACTATTAAGCCCTCACATCAAAATGCAGCTTCAAGATACTTGTATGTATGTTTCTAATTATATATATGATGGCATAGGCATGAATATCATTATAAATTCAGTGCACAGGTTCTACTAGATCAGGGCATGTCGTGGTTTGAACCATTTACATTTGCACTACCAGATTTGCCAACTAGCCCACTTTGAAATTAAAACAGTCCCATAAGGACCACAACAATTAGCTTTTGCCCCCCCAACTATCCAAACGTGTTCACAACAGTACATATATTATTACATTTGTAATCTGGAATGAGCATTTGTGACCATGAGTTTAATAATACAGTCATGCACTGTCTGGACATAGTGTGCACGGAGACTTGTCCCCTATAGAACCCATTCACAATTGCATTTCATTTTTTTTTAGAAAAATTCAAAGCAGCAAGGCCATGATTTACCATTTTAAAGAAGTAAAAATTATGTGAAAACAGTTATGTCTATTGCATAGAAACTTGTATCCGCCATCTTGTTTACAGTTCACGTCAAAATGAAAATGGGCCTTTAAGTGGACATTAAACATTTTAATATGGTAATATAAAATGATAAATTGTGTATACAGAAAAAATTGTGAGCTTTTCAGTTCCTGTTAGAAATGAAAGTGCAGAACACTGATATATTCCGCACAGCCATTGGCTGAACACTCTTGTGACCTATTTATAACTGTCCCTAATTGGCCACAGCAGAGAATGTAACCTAAGTTACAACATGGCAGCTCCCATTGTTTTATAGACATTAACACTTTACACTTATTTTGTCAATGTTTAAACGTAATGAAACTTAAAAAATACATTTGCATGTTATTCACAGACTAATCTTTTCTTTGAATGCATCATTCCATGTAGCATTTATTTGGTGTTTAATGTCCCTTTAACAAGCAAGAGAAATAAATTTAGTTTAAAAGAATCATTATGAAAGTCATCAAACACCCATAGCTACAGAAAAACAGTACACAGTTTGGCCATCCCTTGGATGGGTTAGCACTGCTGTGGATGGAAACAAATTGCAATAGCTAACTATATCAAAAACGTGATTAAGTGATCACCTGTAAAAACATGATTTTCATAACACCTGTATTGTTAGAGACAATAACGCTAGTGCGAGTGAGAAATACAATCAAATATGAACAATAAAATATAAATTCATGTCATTTGTAGATTTTGGTGTTCAGAAGTGAGTTTTCCTGCAGATGCCCTTAGCTGTACATTATATCATGTTATCACATTTACATATGTATATGTCCCTATACATACGTAAATGTGTGCCCTGTATTCTGTAAACAGCCTCTTGAATAGGAATGATTGGAGCTTTAAAGGGATACTGAACCCATTTTTTTTTAAATTCGATAAGCCAAAACTGGGCTTGAAAAGTGAGCCAAAAATGTATTGTGATTGCCGAGAATTTTTGGCTCCATAGGGTATATAGTTTTCTTTTCTAGCAACCGATAACACATTTGCAAATACAAAAACGCTATTACCATTGTTTCAAATGGAAAAGTAGCCTTTTATCTCCAAAACAGCTGAAAAGGCGCCTCATGATAGATTGTTAATGAGGCCATAATGTCTAATTCATCTCCAGTGTAAAGTAAGTTTATTTGGTAGATAATGAAATGTATGTCTATCTTATCTATCTATCTATCTATCTATCTATCTATCTATCTATCTATCTATCTATCTATATACAATATATATATATATATATATATATATATATATATATATACAGGTGGCCCTCGGTTTACAACGGTTCAATTTGCACCGTTTCAGAATAACAACCTTTTTTTTCAGTCATGTGACTGCTATTGAAAAGCATTGAGAAGCAGTGCATTGATTAAAAAAGCCAGTAGGTGGAGCTGTCCGCTTGTGTTGCAGCAAAGATATGCAAGCCAAGCAAGCTGAAATTAATCAGTTTAACCAGACCTGAGCTATCGAACAGCTTGCAAAGGAAAAAGATCTTCCTGTCTATAAATCAGTCCAGATTGCAATGCATAGAAATAATTGTTTGCAGAAAAATGCAAGTAAAGTCTGTGTTGTGTGATTATTTTATTAGGTTTATAATGCTGTTTAGCAAATGTTTTTGTTCATTTAACTTAGTTTAATTATATATTCTGTGTCGTGTGATTATTTTATTAGGTTTATAATGCTATTTAGCATTTAAAGTCTTCATTTCAAAGCTTTAAAAATAATGTATTAGATGTTACTTATGCCAATTTTGAGAGGGGCCTGGAACCTAACTCCCTCACTTCCCATTGACTTACATTATAAATTGGGTTTCAATTTACAATGGTTTCGATTTACAACCATTCCTTCTGGAACCTAACCCCGGCGTAAACTGAGGGCTACCTGTATATATATTATACAGTATATACACATATACAGAATACTCACAATCTCCCAGCACATAAAGGTTTATTATTCATACAGGTTTCACTTTTGTTTTTTAACAAAAGAGGTTATGTTTCGGTTCACATATTTAAATTGTATTGTGATTCAGTATTGAATAAAGTGATCATTTGCATTAGACCTTTGATGGCAATACTACTCTGCCACCTCTGACAGTGATTTCATCATTTTACAGCATTTAACCTGCAATCTCAATGTAGATACCTTTATAACATAACTTTATTGTGATGGTGCTTTGTACATGTTTTATTGTTAAACAAGTAGATGAAATAATAATGATTGGAAGCTGCACACAACTGCTGCTCCCTAACAGAAACAGCCAATAAGTCAATCGGCAGCAGCAGTCACACAATCCCACCAATCAGGACTGGAGTTGGCAGGCCCTGAATTAGAGAATAAAATGTTTTGAACTAAACATGTCCCTTTAATGTTAAATTACTAATTTCAACTGCCAGTAAAGCAAGAAGTATCTAATACCCAAGAGGCTAAAAATGTTTCAACTGCCAGATGTATTTTCATCAGCACTGCTAAAAATGTACTCTGCTGTTTTGTAAGGTTATATGCAGGTGGACAGATTTTGTATTATTGGTTATATAATGTCAAATGAAGACTTATCATGAAATATTACTAAAGCTATGCTTTTTAACAGGGCCCATGTTTAGAAAAATAAATTCTCATATCATGTTAAAAGGAAATAAAAAGTTGATATCCTGATAATGTTTAGATTTATTATGATTAAAGGGATAGTCTAGTCGAAAATAAACTTTCACGATTCAGATGGGGAATGTAATTTTAAACAACTTTCCAATTTACTTTTATCACCAATTTTGCTTTGTTGTCTTCGTATTCTTAGTTGAAAGCTAAACCTAGGTAGGCTCATATGCTAATTTCTTAGATCTGAAGGCCGCCTCTTATATGAATGCATTTTGACAGTTTTTCACCACTAGAGGGAGTTAGTCAATGTGTGCCATATAGATAACATTGTGCTCACACCTGTGGAGTTTCCTAAGAGTCAGCACTGATTGGCTAAAATGCAAGCCTGTCAAAAGAACTGAAATAAGAGGGCAATCTGCAGAGGCTTAGATACAAGGTAATCACAAGGGAAAATTGCAGCTATCTTGTGTATTGCTTATGACATTTTCAGACCAAGCATAAAAATAGGATTGCGAAGGTATGTGGTATCATCACACTGGGTCTTGGGAAAAAAAGGAACCCTGCTTTATTCCATACAAGCGATAGTAAAGCAGTGAGGTTTTGGGGCACTTAATACCCTTTCTCAGAGGAAGGGGTTATCTGCCCCGAAGCTTCAAAATTGTAGCATGTAGTCTATTGTGTGTTCAGACTGAGAATCTGCCCTAAAGGAAAATTAAAAAAAAAAAAAAAATCCATTGAAAAGTCATCTTGCAGAAAACAATGACCGACAGAAGTGGTGGTGTCATCAGTCTGAAATCTAAAAACAAAGGCCACTGGCTTATTTTTCAGGCAGGAAGTTTTGACTGTTCAGTAGGAGATTCCTGATTAGGAGTCGGGCTGGTGACATACTTTGTGCTGAGCGGCGTGTGAGCTCAGCCAGCCTGTTGTTCTGCTGCTATTGGTGAGGTGAGAGCTGGCCCTGCTCAGCGGCCCTGCCCTGCTCTGGGGAGAGAAGATACATTTCATGTCATACAGCTTTGCTTGTTCTCCACCCCTGGAAAAAAACTCCCAAATGAACTCCTGCTCCAACTGCCAGGACCAGCTACTCCAACTTCTGTCTGAGAACACGTGGATCTGCAAGAATTACAGTGGAACACACTTTGTAAAAAAGATATTTTTCTGACTCTTTTTCGTTTACAGAAAAGCTGCCTTTATTTTTGAATATATATATTATTGTTTACATTTTTGCACAGTTTTAATTTTTGCTTTTAAACATTTTAAATTCCTTTTATTGATGGAAATCAACAACGTGATGGAGTTTACAGTTGTTATGCAGTAACTCAGGTCACTGTGTGCTGGGGTTACACAGCGCAGAGAGCTGTTGTTTGTATTGATGAGCACACTTACAGCTAAGGGCACTAGAGGAGATCAGGTTTTCTCTGGTGACTTTGATAGACAGCTGCCATGCAGTACTGGAGCTGACGACTGTCAAAGGAAGTTTTCAACCCCGACAAGTGTAAGGTAATTTGTATATTGTATTATTTTAATGGCTGTTCAAGTTAACTTTGTAGATTATTTAAAAATCATGTATACCATAAGTTTTTTTGTTTGAAAATGAAGTTGTATCTTTTTCAAAATATAGTTTAACTGTCCACTGTTATTCTTTTAACAATTGAATGTCAGTCTATCTATACATCCATTATCTCTCATCTAGCGATCATCTATCGCTATCATCTCTCCATCACTAAATATATAATTAGATATGATCTGCCTATGTCTGCTAATTGTCACCTACATATGAAATCATCAACCTATTCATTATCGTGAAATGTATCGTGAATGTTTCTGACAGGGACTGGATAAAACATGTTCACCTCAGTTGCACATAGTTTTGCGCGCTTATATAACCATTACCATGGTGTTAATCCGCTTCTGCTGGGGGTCAATAAATGATTTGAAATTTAGGAGTCTATGGGGAAAAAAATTCTACCTTCTCATTCTGCCAGTAAAGGCTGTTGATATACAGATAAAATCATACATACAAACGTTAGGAATTAGCATGGGACTAAGAAACTTTTAAGACTTGTGCATAGCTGGATCTTATTTTAGTGATTACTAAAGACAGCCTGGAGAACTAATTTGACTGGTCTCCCCTGTCTGTTTTATGCTTGATACTGATAGTTTATCCTGCTCTAAGACTATTTTTGGCAATGTCTGTTTTGCAGCCCCGTGTGTGTTTTACACACGTGTGTGAAAACAGGACTGTAACTCCTCACATTCGTTAGTTTCTCTTCAGTCTCTAGGAAGATATTTAGCAGAATTGAAAGCTTTCCTTCATACTTAGCTAAATACAGGTATCATTTTAATCCCTGGGCTGCCAGAGAGGGGAGAGCCATTTCTGTGATTTCTTTTTTTTAATGCAAAATTATTTTCACAGGAAGTAAACTACCACAGAACTGTGTTTAGATTAGAGATGGAATTAGTGCGGTAATATATCATGCCATGCCGCTCTCACCCTTGTGGAATGCAGGCAGCCTCTAAAAGGGAAAAAATAAGTACGCTAGAAACTAAAATAAATAGAAATTCAAGTTAAGGTGTATGTTTTATTAAAGGGACATTTAATTCAAAATTAAACTTTCATGATTCAGATAGCATATGCAATTTTAAACAACTTTCCATCTTACTTTTATCATCAAATATGCTTTGTTTTCTTGGTATATTCTTTGTTGACAGCTAAACCTAGGTAGGCTCATATGGTAATTTCTAAGCCCTTGAAGACTGCCTCTTTTCTCTGTGCATTTTGACAGTTTTTCACAGCTAGACAGCGCTAGTAAATGTGTGTCATATAGATAGCATTGTGCTTACCCCGATGGAGTTATTTATGAGTCAGCACTGATTGGCTAATTTGCAAGTCTCTCAAAAGAACTGAGATAAGGAGGCTGTCTGTAGAGGCTTAGATACAAGGTAATCACAGAGGTAAAAAGCGTATTAATATAACAGTGCTGGTTATGTAAAACTGGGGAATGATAAAAAAAAGGATCATCTATCTTTTAAAACAATTACAATTTTCAAGTAGACTGTGAGTGAAAGCAATGGAAGAGTGTACTGATTTACTGAAGGAGTAATGAATACACGGAATAGTATGCCCAGGGAACTGAATGTAGTAAACCAAATATATTTTGAAAGGGCAAGGGGCTCCCCCATAAAAAATTTAAAAAACAAGCAAACGGTTTATATAAAAAAAAATGAGACACAACACACGACAAGCAATTATTGGGTTTAGACAAGTTGTTGGGTGTAATACAAATATTACTAACAGGTTAGGTTGTTAGACCATATATATGCAAATACAGTACTGTGTAACTGCCAAAAAAAATCAACAGCTACAAATTTGTATTATGGTTTTAAAATAAATATTTAAACAAGTAATTTCCTAATGGGAGCAGATTTATGCTGCTTGGTTATTTCAAATTACTTTTAAAATAAGAATAAGTGGCCAACAGTATATGTGCTGATCAGGTGTATTTATTGAGCATACATTTAATTCCAAAGGTATGAAGCTAAGGTATGTTTTATAGATCTCAAATGTGTTGGCTCATTGCCATAGAATGATGCCATCTGCTAGTGTTCTCTTAAGAACATAATACTTTGGTAGCAAGGAGTTTTGAGTCTCATATCCGTCCTTTGTGAATATTCTAGTCACTTTACTTCCTGTGCATCAGCTAGCAACATCAGCCTGAATGCTTTGTTTAACAATATAAGTAATCATTGTTTGGTTTTCTCTAGACATTTTAGCCCACTGATTTCCACTAGTGTAATCAGCACATGGTTCAGTGTTAAAGGGGTATTACAGAAAAATATTAACCTGCATAGCTGTTTACATGTGTGTTAACGAGAACACTTCTGGTAACTACCATTGTTTTAGCCTTTATTATTGCATACAGTATACATGTAACCTCTGATTATAGTTATATGCACCCACAACCAGAGACTGAGCCTGCTCAGATCAGAGGACTGTCTGTGACATGTACCTTGTTGTACCAACACATATCATACCACCACTAAAGTGATACACGTCACCTCTAGCATTCTGTGCAGGTGTAGTCTCTGTATATGGGTGCATATAGCATATGGAGAGATGCTCCATATGCCCTGTACCCTGTAAGACAGTGGATCTCAAAGTGGGCGGTACTGCCCCCTGGGGATTACTGAGGGTGGTACACATAGGCATATAAGGTGGAAGTGGGGGGCACTGGAAGTACCATAGGGTGCACTAATAGGAAAGAGGAGGAAGAGGATGCAAGTGAGCTGCTCCAAGGGCTAGATTTATCAACGCTGAGGCGTACAGGGGCGCGTATACGCGCCCCTGTACGCCTCAGCTCGCCTGTTGCGGGGCGAAATTACCCGCAGGTAATTAACATTGCACACGAGCGCAATTTTGCGCTCGCGTGCAATCCCGCCCCCTGCCCGCGCACAGCCAATCACGCGCGGGCAGGAGCTGTCAATCTCCTCGGTCGGACTCGACCGAGGAGATTGAATTTCGCCACAATAGAGGTGGCGTAGATGTTAGGGAAGCAGCGGTCTGGTGACCGCTGCTTGATAAATCACGACGAGCAAGTTCTTGAGAGAACTTGCTGCCGTAGGGGCTTAATAAATCTAGCCCCTAGTATAATTATCTTAATTTGTTGTGCTTTATCCTAGATGCATAAAGCAAAACACCTTTCTCGCTTTGTATTTGACATTTTACTGCTCTTTGCCTTCAAGGCTTTTTCTTTTATGGTAGTTTAGGTTTATTAGAAATGTACACTTTCTCTCACTAAGATAAATTGTACCACTTGTACTGTAGGCTTGCATTCTTTCTTTGCACAGTTTTGAATAATTGTGTAGTAGCAGGAAACATAACAAAGGCCTGTTGTGCTTGTCTTGGACACAGTCAACCATCTAAGGTTTTTAAGTCTTCTTTCATCAGACATAATCTGGTGATGCACTACATAACACTTTGATAAAGTTGATTTATTAGTGCAGTAGTACACTTATGCTCCAAGCAAAGAAATCATTCTGAAATTGTGAGCTTTTCAGTACCTGTTAGAAATGGTAGTGCAGAACACTGTTATATTCCACACAGCCATTGGCTGCACACTCTAGTGACCTATTTAGAACTGTACCTAATTGGCCACAGAAGAGAAGATAACTTAAGTTACAACATGGCAGCTCCCATTGTTTTATAGACACTAAAACTTTCAACTTATTTTGTCAATATTTAAACAGCTAATGAAACTTAAAAAAATACATCTACATGCTATTCTCAGACTAATCTTTTGATTAAATGTATCATTTTATCTAGCACTTATTTAGTGTTTAATGTCC
This sequence comes from Bombina bombina, assembly GCF_027579735.1. Lineage (NCBI taxonomy): Eukaryota > Metazoa > Chordata > Amphibia > Anura > Bombinatoridae > Bombina > Bombina bombina. Next base: position 718,114,702 of record NC_069499.1, on the reverse strand, counting down.
CTTTAAGACTCCTAAGTGACATAAAACGAGAGATTAGGAAACCGGTATCTCTTTATCAAGCACATCCACTGGATTAACAGTTTTTGAACAGTGAAGCAAGTACTAAATATGACTCTTCAACAGTGACTATTGACTAAATAAAATAAAAAATATTTTAAAATTTGAATGTGTTTAATTGTTACTCCTTTAGATTTTGTGTTATCGTTATTAAGGGTTTTGCGCTCCTGGGACCCCATTTCAGACTGCTGCTACTTACCCTCTCTACCACCTCAAGGCTTGTTTTAAATCATCCTGATCAGATGACAATCACGCAAGAGCAGGGGGTGTGATTATGTTAGGGGGCTCTGATGGGGAGTTTATAGAACCAAGGTGGCAGTGTTCTGTAAAAGTTTGGGGAACACTGCTGTAAGAGCTAACAATGCTAATACAAATGTATTCCAAAATGCTTCTCTTAAAAACTGAAATGTACTAAATTACCTTTGACACTAAGGGCCTCATGTATTGAGAGGCTGTCCGCACGCCTTCGCCGCATATGGGCAGCGGATTTATTTAGTCCGCTGTATTGTATGCAGCACTACATACTCCGCTGAGAGTGTAATGCCTGCCGCTTCACTCGCGTGAGAGAAGGGACTGTCAATCACAGAGAGCAAGCTTGCCCTGCAAGGGCTCCAGAGCAGCTTACACTGCTTCGTACATGGTGCCCTTATTTTCCATTCTGGGTTAATTCTGTCACAATTACCAATGTTCTTCTGTGCTAATGGGACAAACTACTGCATGATCTTTTTATGATTGGCTGTGCTGTTCTGGTCTTAAAAGATAAAAAGCCAACCAAAGCAGAAATTAGTTTATGGGGGTAACCTGCTGGCTGTGATATGGGTATATAACTTTTCACGTCAATGTTCTTGCAAATATGTAAACATGCAGAAATCTAATCTAAATAAGACTAAATTTAAACAGTAAATGCAGGAATGGAAGTAATGTGTTCATGTTAATGCAGGACTTGCATCTGTTAGCATCACTATGGCTTAAAAGCACCTGGAGCTGAGAAAGGAGACAGCTCAACAGCTGTATACTCTGCTGCTAAATAGGGTTAACACAAGTTCTTTGGCCTGGTTTATATACAACAGCTGCTGTACACTGTATTTTTCTACTGTCAAAATGTGAACATTATACTGTACAATTGTCTTTAAAAGGTGTCGCGTGTAGCCTCTTTTTAAGTGGACAACATAAACACTTTATAACACATTAGGAATGTACTATTTTTGTACCTTTTAGCCCACACAGACGCTGTAGTATATTCTGTTACTAATGATAGGCTTATTAAATTACTTATCTGCACAAATTCCTATATTCTTTAAAGATGAATTTTAGAGAAAATAGTCTTTATGCATTTTCTACTGCAAATAAAATATATCCTTGTGATTTGTAAAGTAGTGTACATAACTAGATTATTTTGATCACTTTATAAATATCTAACACTACTCTTTTTGTATTGCTTATTGCTGCTGCTGGTAGTCTGGTAGATAACTGGAATAAATAGCACATAATTAGACACATTATTTGTTTATAAAGTAGTTATATGAAAAACATGGAATTGTTTTGTTAACCAAGGTCCATATGCACATTAAACAGAATGATTTTGGAGTCAAAACTTGCTCTCAGAAGAGCCTATTTAATGTCCACTCCCTGGGACACTTACAGGAAGTCCCATCTGTGTCACAATGTCTTTGTTCTTTTGTGTCCCAGTATAACATGCTGTGGTCCACAGTCTTTTAGTTAACCCCTCAATTGCCAGAAAAAATCCCTGACCAATTTTTACAGTAAATGAGATTATCATATAGTTAAATATCATGCAATATTCATATATCTTTATACTTTTTTATTAATAGAGTGCTACAAGATTTATCACAAGGTTAATATTACTTTTATAACTTAAAGGGACACTCAAGTCAAAATAAAATTTTATGATTCAGATGAGCAGCAGTTTTAAGACGCGTTCCAATTTACTTTCATTATCAAATTTTGCACGGTCTTTTTATATTCACACTTTCTGGGGTACAAGATCCTACTGAGCATGTGCACAAGCTCACAGGGTATATGTATAGTAAGTAGTCTGTAATTGGCTGATGTCTGTCACATGATACAGGGGGCCGGAAAATGGGAGAAAAAATAAATGTTAGAAAAAAATCTACTGCTTATTTGAAATATTCAGAGTAAGTGCTATTGCACTTTTTTATTATATAAGTGTTAATTATGTAATTCTTCATTGATTCATTGATTGGTACATTTTTATATAAGTGTTAATTATGTAATTCTTCATTGATTCATTGATTGGTAAATTAGGGCATCACTACTAAAAAACAAAAAACAAAAACAAAACAGCTGGAGGAAAATCCTTCTCCTATATGGCAGCAAGGTCATGGAACTCCCTCCAGCTGCATCTCATACAATCCACCTCCCTTACAAACTTCAGGAAGGACCTCAAGACCTGGCTCTTCGACTGAATCGTCTTCCCTTAGCCCCCCTCTCCCCCCCTCCCATAGCGCCTTGAGACCCTCACGGGTGATTAGTTTGTGCTTTACAAGTACCCAATAGAATAGAATAGAAGTGCTATTGCACTGTCTTTTTTATTATATACGTGTTAATTATGTAATTCTACTGCATTGAGTGGTAAATTCGGGCATCACTACTAATAAACTGTAGATTCAGTTATCAGTCACTAAAAAAAGGCGCTAAACTTACCCTGTCTGTGCGGCAGTAGATTGTTAAACTCAGCGCCTCTGGCCGCCCACAGCACAGCTCTCTTTACAGTGGTAGGATGTCAGATGACACGCATAGCTATTGGTTTAGAGGTGGAAGCGTCACTTCATTGAAGAAGAGCGATGTTCCGTGGGCGTTGACTTTAGTGAGCTGCTGCGGCAGAGATAAGGTGAGTTTAGCACTTTTTTTAGTAACTGATGACTGAAACTGCAGTTTATTTTTAGTGATGGTAAATCCTGGCGTTTTATAAGAGCTTGGATTTACCATCACTTTAAATGGGCTAATATGTTTGATGTGCTTTGTTGACATGCTAACATCTCTGTGCACTGTGGAACAGTAATTGGACTCAATGGAGGCTCAATTTAAGCCATTAGATTTTGTGTGCAAATCACTGCCTATAAAGCTAAATATAAATGTTGCAGGGTGTACTAGTGAGAGCCATCATCTATTATGTACTGTTACCATTAATGATCCCCCTTCTCCCTGTGTTACCTCTGCCCTTACTATGAATAGAGCACTGAACGTGTAAAAAAGGCATTACCTTGCAAATTCAGGGCAACTGTCACTTTCAAATGCCTACTGTACTCTACCAGTTTGTCCCATTTAATGTGTTCCCAGTGGTCTATTTTACCCGCCGGAGTGTTATTAATTGTTTGCAATTACCTTTATTGTGATATTTGAAATAGGGTTATGCAAATAAGCATATACCAAGCACTCACTCTTCTGTCTCTTGTAAAGAAAAACAAAAACTGCTATTGAGCTGTAAATAAATATAAATAGAGAGAAAATAATTTAACTGGATGTCCTGTCCTTCCTCTAGTACATTAACAGGCATGCCCCTTCTTCATTTAGTATGATCTCTCTTTATATCTCCAGTTCATTTTAAAGGGATGAGTAGTGAAAAATAAAATATATTGTTATAGAACAGTTTGTCTTTTTGCCATTATGCCTAATGTTGGGCTAGATAATGAGTGGAGCAATATGTATTGCTCCCGCTCTCACTTTAACTCTGCAAGAAGTAAGCTTTTTGCATGCGTTGGGTAGCGTGCGTTTTACAAGTTGAAAGTAGTTTTTGTACAAGTGCTAACCCGATGTCCGCAACAGGCTGAACTTGGAATATCACAACCTCATTAACGTATTTCCCTATATTCTTCAATGGAGGACGAAAAGTGGAAAAAAACCTAAAAATCGTGTTTAACAAAAGTGCGCTAACCCAACATGAAATATGAATATTTCACATAGCAGAATATGTTCTATTTATTCTTAAATATATATTTCTATGTATTGATTAAATAATAAAGGAGTATATATCATACAATAAGTAACCTGGCAGCTGGTGCTAGATGCAGACACAGATAATTAAGTACAGAAAGAAAAGGTAGCATCTTTTAAGCACAATGGGAAACACTAAATTAGATTGGTCCAAAAGAGAGGACACACAATGAAACCGAGGGGTTCTCAATCCTAACTACAATATGAGGGGGAAAAAAATAAAAAATAAAACAACATTTATTATATCAAGAAAATAAAAAAAAAAGAGACATATAAAATCGCTTTAAAAACACTGAAAACAAAATATAACATACAGGGACATGAAAGGTCCAAATCATAGTATTGTATAAATCACGCATCAAACACCTATACAATCAAATATAAGGCCTAATACCAGAAAGGTTCAAAGGAGGTAATTATCCCCTTTATATAGTACAACACAAAATAAAAGGAGCCCTAATATAGAGTCTACCGGTGACTATAATATCTCCCTAAGGAGAACCACAAAAAAAGGGATTGGTGAACTGCTAGTCTCACGTGTTGCTCCTACACAATTATTTAAAAACACTGGGTATTCCTGTCCTAATCTTGTACTACAAAATCTTCTAGTATAGGTTTAAATAAAAAAAGCAAATAGAACATATCAAATATAGCTGCAATACAATACCAAAGGCCCCCTGGTCAGGACCTAATCACGTCACAAAGCGCCTGATGCACGTTTTGCATCCTGCTTTTTCAAAGGCCTATTTCTATATATACAGTGGATATAAAAAGTCTACGCACCCCTGTTAAAATGTCAGGTTTCTGTGATGTAAAGAATTGAGACAAAGATAAATAATTTCAGAACTTTTTCCACCTTTAATGTGACCTATAAACTGTACAACTCAGTTGCAAAACAAACTCAAATCTTTTAGGTGGAGGGAAGTAGAAATAAAAAAACTAAAATAATATGGTTGCATAAGCATAAACTAATACTTTGTTGAAGCACCCTTTGATTTTATTACAGCACTCAGTCTTTTTGGGTATGAGTTTTTCAGCATGGCACATCTTGACTTGGCAAGATTTGCCCACTTTCCTTTGCAAAAACACTCCAAATCTGTCAGATTGTGAGGGCATCTCTTGTGCACAGTCCACTTAAGATCACCCCACAGATTTTCGATTGGATTCAGGTCTGGGCTCTGACTGGGCCATTCCAAAACTTTAATCTTCTTCTGGTGAAGCCATTCCTTTGTTGATTTGAATGTATGCTTTGGGGCGTTGTTATGCATAAAGATGAAAGTTCCTCTTCATGTTCAGCTTTCTAGCAGAAGCCTGAAGGTTTTGTGCCAATATTGTCTGGTATTTGGAACTGTTCATAATTCCCTCTACCTTGACTAAGGCCCCAGTTCCAGCTGAAGAAAAACAGACCCAAAGCATGATGCTGCCACCAAAATTCTTCACTGTGGGTATGGTGTTCTTTTAGTTATATGTGTTATTTTTGCGCCGAACATATCTTTTGGAATTATGGCAAAAAAGTTTAATCTTGGTTTCATCAAACCAGAACACCTTTTGCGACATGCTTTTGGGAGACTTCAGATGTGTTTTTGCAAAATTTAGCTGGGCTGGGATGTTTTTTTGTTGTAAGAAAAGGCTTCCGTCTTACCACTCTAACCCATAGCCCAGACATATGAAGAATCCGGGCGATAGTTGTCACATGCACCACACAGCCAGTACTTGCCAGATATTCCTGCAGCTCCTTTAATGGTGCTGTAGGCCTCTTGGCAGCCTCCCAGACCAATTTTCTTCGCGTCTTTTCATCAATTTTGGAGGGACGTCCAGTTCATGGTAATGTCACTGTTGCGCCATATTTTCTCCACTTGATGATGACTGTCTTCATTGTGTTCCATGGTATATCTAATGCCTTGGAAATTCTTTTGTACCCTTCTCCTGACTGATACATTTTAACAATGAGATCCCTCTGATGCTTTAGAAGCTCTCTGCAGACCATGGCTTTTGCTATAGGTTGCGATTAAGAAAATGTCAGGAAAGACCTACTAGAACAGCTGAACTTTATTTGGGGTTAATCAGAGGCACTTTAAATGATGGCAGGTGTGTACTGACTCCTATTTAACATGATTTTGAATGTGATTGCTCAATTCTAAACACAGCTACATCCCCAGTTATAATATATGCATATAATAATATGCAACCATATTATTTTATTTTTTTATTTTTACTTCCCTCCACCTAGAAGTTTGAGTTTGTTTTTCAATCAAGTTGTACAGTTTATAGGTCGCATTAAAGGTGGAAAAAGTTCTGAAATGATTTTTCTTTGTCAAATTTTTTTACATCACAGAAACCTGACATTTTAACAGGGGTGTGTAGACTTTTTATATCCACTGTATATCTGATGTTTTTTAGTAAAATATATATATCCCTATATATTTATTCACAGTAAGTACATATTTAAACTCTTTATTAAATATACATATTGCATAAATATATTTCATGTTTTCAGCTACTTGAAAAGTAGGGCAAAGGGCTCCGATGCACATATATGTCTAGACAGGTGGCCCTCGTTTTACACTGTTTCAGAATAACAACCTTTTTTTCCAGTCATGTGAGTGCTATTGAAAAGCATTGAGAAGCAGTGCATTTATTAAAATAGCCAGTAAATGGAGCTGTCCACTTGTGTTGCAGCAAAGCCAAGCAAGCTGAAATTAATCAGTTTAACCAGACCTGAGCTATTGAGCAGATTTCAAGGGAACAAGATCCTCCTGTCTATAAATCAGTCCAGATTGGAATGCATAGAAAGAACTGTTTGCAGAAAAATGCAAGTGAAGTCTGTGTTGTGTGATTATTTTATTAGGTTTATAATGCTGTTTAGCAAATGTTTTTGTTCATTTAACTTAGTTTAATTATATATTATGTGTTGTGTGATTATTTTATTAGGTTTATAATGCTGTTTAGCATTTAAAGTCTTCATTTCAAAGCTTTAAAAATAATGTATTAGGTGTTACTTATGACAATTTTGAGAGGCGCCTGGAACCTATCTCCCTCACTTCCCATTGACTTACATTATAAACTGGGTTTCAATTTACAACGGTTTTGATTTACAACCATTCCTTCTAGAACCTAACCCTGGCGTAAACTGAGGGCTACCTGTATATGTATACATATGTATTTATGTGGAATCGCATAGAAGGAAGCACCCACCTGGTCTTTTTAGGTAATAAATTTAATCAAATAAGTGATGTTTCGGGGCTGTCAACCCCGTCCTCAGACTACATAACATAAAAACGGGCACATACCTTACTTTTCTTATACCCTCCACCATAACACCCGCGTCGCAAACCGGAAACTCCCCGGCGTACTTGCCGAACCACTGCGCAGGCTCAGCTTGTTACCGTGGTAACCGGAAGCAGCGTCGTCTTGCTGTGAAATAAACAATGGCTGAATATATCGGTACTAGTATTTACACAACCAGTACATACTATGCTAACACAACAATAATACTTTGCAAGGACTACTTATTATACTGCTTCAACAGCTTAATCCTATATTGTCCTGTTTGTCAATCTGCATATATGTATATCTAGTCAATATCGATGAACCAACTAAAGGGAGGTAATAAAATAATTATAGAACATTGAAGAATAACAGTAATATAGGGGGCACTAGCATTTTTCTATATTTAAACTAGACCTGTTCCTTAAAGATCCCCGGCTATATCTTTACAGTATAACTACATTATATCAAAGAAATAATCACATACCAGAAGATATATACATCCTTTGTAACTTTTATAAAAAACTTTTACAAAAAACAGTGCCAGTCCAGGTGGGTGTTCAAACCCCCAGGGATAAGGGTTCCCAGGTTGAAGATCCACCTGGACTCGCACTGTAGTAACATTCTGGCTCTGTCACCCCCTCTAGCTGGGGGGGGATGTGATCTATAATCACATACCTTAAGTCCGCAACGGTATGGCCAGCCATCGCAAAATGAAGGGCCACAGCCTGTTCTGAACCGTTTTTGGTTATGGCAGCTCTAATTGCAGTGCGATGGTTGGCCATCCGCGTACGGAGGTCATCCACTGTCTTACCGACATAGAATAACCCGCACGGACAGTGTAATAAATACACTATAAACGTCGTAGTGCAGGTTACCCTATGCCGGATAAAGAACTTCCGATTGGTACCTGGATGGGTAAAAAATGTGGTTGTTAGTAAGCCATTGCAAGTCGTGCAGCCTGCACATCTGCAACATCCAGCTTTCACTGATTGTAGCCTAGTCATCTTTTTGTAACACTGTATTGGATCCACTTTTACTAGACAGTCTCGAATAGATCTAGACCTCCTGAAACCCACCCTTGGGTGCTTCATTCCTCTAAAGTGCAGGTTCTTGTCTGTTTCGATAATGTGCCAGTTATTTTTGATCAATTTCGGTAAACCTCCATTGTCTCTTGTATACGCTGTAGAGAAGATCATTCTTTCATCCTCTTTGGGTTTATCACATTTCTGCAAAGCCATATCCTGGGTCATATTCACAAACGTCTGGAAATGTGGTTGAATGTATCTATCCTAGTAACCTCTTTGTAAGAACCTTGTTTTCATTTCTCCTAGTTGTATTCGAGCCTGGTTCGTGTTACTATTATTTCGTATCATTCTTTTGAATTGGGAAATGGGAAGTGCCCTTTTTAGTGATGGCAAATGACAGCTTGTTGCTTCAAGCAAGGAATTCCTGTCAATATCCTTACGGAACAAAGTAGTGTGGAGTTTGCCCTCCTCAATGCTGATTCTTAAATCTAGGAAGTCCACAGATTTCATATGACAGGTCATCTTGAACTGTAATGTAGGAATGACATTATTCAGAGTGTTGAACCACTCTAATAACTCCAATTCAGTGCCCCTCCACAACAAGAACAAATCGTCTATGTACCTCTTGGAATATGTAATCTGATGGCACTTAAATAGATCAGTTTCCCACTCTTCAAATTGCGCCATATACAGATTGGCATACGATGGGGCCATGCTCAATGTATTTATGTGTATATAGGTCTGTAAATACGTATATACACATATAAATGCATAAATACATATGTACTCACATATAAAAAAAATAAATAGAGATACATACATATATATATATATTTTACACCTGAGACCTCATATATTCGAGCCCTTGTAATGTTTTAGGCTTATGTTAAATCATCCCGATCAGATTACAATCACGCAAGAGCAGGGGGCGTTGTTGCACACGCAATTGCTTGTGCAATTTTTAAAAAAAATATTTTTGTCATTAGACACTGTTATTATGAATGTAATTGTACTGTTTAATGTATTGCTGATGTGTTTTGTGCAACTTTTTTTTTCTTGTGTAACAGTTAACTAGAGCTCTGAAGCCACGCTATCCCGACGTGCATTAAATTGCGCTCAAGTGAACGCATTTGTTTTAACATGTAATGAGCTCTCTACTTCCGATGCATGCAAAGGGCCATGATAAACCTCTTTTCCCTCGCTCGTAACAGTTAGTGCGCCACTCACTCATAATCTAGCCCAACGTGTTCTATAATGCATCTGAGTAGAGGATGTTTCCAGAAAAGTAATTACCTGATATTTGTGGTGCCAATACCAGCCTTATTATATGATATAATGCAAAGTAAATATGCCTGTAGGTTCTGTGCTGCAGACATCACTAACCTATCAGTAGAGGCTTAAGGGTAGATTTACCAATGGTCATAGCGAATCATGTCCGCTCGACCTTCGCTAAATGCCGACAGCATACGCCGTCAGCATTTGTCATTGCACAAGCATTTCTTGTGAAATGCTTGTGCAATGTCGCTCCCTGCTGATTTGTGGCCAATCGGCTGCTAGCAGGGGATGTCAATCATCCCGATTGGATCAGGATAATTTCAGTCCATACCCCCTATCTTCCATGTACCATTCTGAGAAGTGAACCACTTACACATGTGTAAGCAGAATAAATGTAGCATTTAACCTAGTAAACAAACTGCTTTGTAATGATGGATTATTTGTACTAATCGTCTCTGTATTTTGTATGGAGCAATTATGCTTAAATGTAATATAATACAGGTGGCCCTCGTTTTACAACGGTTCAATTTACACCGTTTCAGAATAACAACCTTTTTTCCAGTCATGTGACTGCTATTGAAAAGCATTGAAAAGCAGTGCATTTATTAAAATAGCCAGTAAGTGGAGCTGTCCGCTTGTGTTGCAGCAAAGCCAAGCAAGCTGAAATTAATAAGTTTAACTAGACCTGAGCTATCGAGCAGATTTCAAAGCAACAAGATCTTCCTGTCTAGAAATCAGTCCAGATTTGAATGCATAGAAAGAACTGTTTGCAGAAAAATGCAAGTGAAGTCTGTGTTGTGTGATTATTTTATTAGGTTTATAATGCTGTTTAGCAAATGTTTTTGTTCATTTAACTTACTTTAATGATATATTCTGTGTTGTGTGATTATTTTATTAGGTTTATAATGATGTTTAGCATTTAATGTCTTCATTTCAAAGCTTTAAAAATAATGTATTAGGTCTTACTTATGACAATTTTGAGAGGGGCCTGGAACCTATCTCCCTCACTTCCCATTGACTTACATTATAAACTGGGTTTCAATTTACAACGGTTTCGATTTACAACCATTCCTTCTGGAACCTAAGCCCGGCGTAAACTGAGGGCTACCTGTATTACTGTTTCCACCAATTCATCTCTCCTACAACATCTGCCGCCTATCAGCAGCTTCACTAAAAATCAAATGCTTGGCAAAGTTCACCCTGTAGATTGTTGATAGGAGTTTGATACAGCAATAGGTCCTCATAGCCAGGTGTACAGTTAGTGTTAGTCTTAGAATATAATGTCACTTCCTTATAGAATCATTTCAATTTATGTTGTATTGTTTGTGACTATTTTAATATAATCTAGCTGATTCCCAGCACCATCTGTCTCGTTTCATTGTTTAATCTATAGTTATGACAAAAGCCCAGTTTTAGAAAAGATTTTTTTTTTAAAACTGTTAAATTTTAGTCCCTAGGGATATTAAACCTTTGCAACTGAATAGGTGAAGTTGAAAACCAACTTTTTATAGAAATAATAAGTACTTTATGCTTTAAAGTTTACTATATAGCTGCATAAGCTTTGTAGATATAATATTTCTCTTTGTTCTGTGTTCAGGCCTGAAAGATTTAGCTGTGGGCGTTTTCTTTGCTTCTAAAGTATTTTTAACAGCAAAATCCTCATATTTGTTTGTTTAAGCTATCAATAAAGCAAGTCTATAAACCAAGTGGATTGTTGAGTTTATTTTTCTTACATCTGAACACTTCTTTTCAAGAAATACTCTTCTGAATCACATAAAAGGGCAATTTGTGCCTACCCCTAAATATTTGTGGGTCCCACTGTGTTATCTCCCTTTATATCATTCTATATATTGGCTTATTAGTCTATCTGCTTCTCTGTGTATATTCTTAATTTAAAGGGACATGAAACCCAAAATATTTATTTTGTGATTCTGATAGAATACAATTTTAAACAGCATTCCAATTTACTTCTATTATCTAATTTGCTTCATTCTTTAGCTTTCCTTTGTTAAAGAAATCGCAATGCACATGTGGGAGCTAATCACACAAGCCATCTATTTGCAGCCACCAATACGCAGCAACTGAGCCTATTTATATATGCTTTTCAACAAAGGATATCAAGAAAATGAAGCAAATTAGATAATACAATTAAATTGGAAAGTTGTTTAAAATTGCACGCTCTTTCTAAATCACGAAATAAATAATTTGGGTTACATGTCCCTTTAATGTTAGCATGATGGACTCATCAAAAACAAACTGGTTAAATTTAGCAAAGCAGTAAAACTAGCTAAGCATTGTAACAGAATAACATATACACCAAACAAAATATTTGTGTATTGTGTTTTTGTGCTTGTAGGTTCCTTTATAAATACAGTTTTTCCATAGAGAAAAGAAATATTGTCTTATAAATATGTTGTTTAAACAGAAATTACTCACACACGGCTAGATTTGGAGTTTTGTCGGTAACGACCCGAAAAACTAACGCCGGCTTTTTTCTGGCCGCACCATAAAAATAACTCTGGTATTGAGAGTCCACATAAAGGCTGCGTTAGGCTCCAAAAAAGGAGCGTAGAGCATTTTTAACGCAGCTTCAACTCTCGATACCAGAGTTGCTTACGGACGCGGCCAGCCTCAAAAACGTGCTCGTGCACGATTCCCCCATAGGAAACAATGGGGCTGTTTGAGCTGAAAAAAAGCCGCGTTCAGCTCCTAACGCAGCCCCATTGTTTGCTATGCGGTAACCCTTCCTACGTCTGCACTTAACACTCTAACATGTACCCCGAGTCTAAACACCCCTAACCTTACACTTATTAACCCCTAATCTGCCGCCCCCGCTATCGCTGACCCCTGCATATTATTATTAACCCCTAATCTGCCGCTCCGTAAACTGCCGCTACTTACATTATCCTTATGTACCCCTAATCTGCTGCCCTAACATCGCCGACCCCTATATTATATTTATTAACCCCTAATCTGCCCCCCACAACGTCGCCACCACCTGCCTACACTTATTAACCCCTAATCTGCCGACCGGACCTGAGCGCTACTATAATAAAGTTATTAACCCCTAATCCGCCTCACTAAGCCTATCATAAATAGTATTAACCCCTAATCTGCCCTCCCTAACATCGCCGACACCTAACTTCAAACATTAACCCCTAATCTGCCGACTGGAGCTCACCGCTATTCAAATAAATGTATTAACCCCTAAAGCTAAGTCTAACCCTAACACTAACACCCCCCTAAGTTAAATATAATTTAAATCTAACGAAATTAATTAACTCTTATTAAATAAATTATTCCTATTTAAAGCTAAATACTTACCTGTAAAATAAATCCTAATATAGCTACAATATAAATTATAATTATATTATAGCTATTTTAGGATTTATATTTATTTTACAGGTAACTTTGTATTTATTTTAACCAGGTACAATAGCTATTAAATAGTTAAGAACTATTTAATAGCTAAAATAGTTAAAATAATTACAAATTTACCTTTAAAAGAAATCCTAACCTAAGTTACAATTAAACCTAACACTAGACTATCAATAAATTAATTAAATAAACTACCTACAATTACCTACAATTAACCTAACACTACACTATCAATAAATTAATTAAATACAATTGCTACAAATAAATACAATTAAATAAACTAGCTAAAGTATAAAAAATAAAAAAGAACTAAGTTACAAAAAATAAAAAAATATTTACAAACATAAGAAAAATATTACAACAATTTTAAACTAATTACACCTACTCTAAGCCCCCTAATAAAATAACAAAGCCCCCCAAAATAAAAAAATGCCCTACCCTATTCTAAATTACTAAAGTTCAAAGCTCTTTTACCTTACCAGCCCTGAACAGGGCCCTTTGCGGGGCATGCCTCAAGAAATACAGCTCTTTTGCCTGTAAAAAAAACCATACAATACCCAAGCCCCCCAACATTACAACCCACCACCCACATACCCCTAATCTAACCCAAACCCCCCTTAAATAAACCTAACACTAAGCCCCTGAAGATCATCCTACCTTGTCTTCACCTCACCGGGTATCACACCGATCCGTCCAGAAGAGCTCCTCCGATGTCCTGATCCAAGCCCAAGCGGGCGGCTGAAGAGGTCCATGATCCTGGCCGACGACTGAACGACGAATGACGGTTCCTTTAAATGACGTCATCCAAGATGGCGTCCCTCGAATTCCGATTGGCTGATAGGATTCTATCAGCCAATCGGAATTAAGGTAGGAATATTCTGATTGGCTGATGGAATCAGCCAATCAGAATCAAGTTCAATCCGATTGGCTGATCCGATCAGCCAATCAGATTGAGCTTGCATTCTATTGGCTGATCGGAACAGCCAATAGAATGCGAGCTCAGTCTGATTATTTATTATTATATTTAACTTAGGGGGGTGTTAGTGTTAGGGTTAGACTTAGCTTTAGGAGTTAATACATTTATTAGAATAGCGGTGAGCTCCGGTCGGCAGATTAGGGGTTAATAATTGAAGTTAGGTGTCGGCGATGTTAGGGAGGGCAGATTAGGGGTTAATACTATTTATTATAGGGTTAGTGAGGCAGATTAGGGGTTAATAACTTTATTATAGTAGCGCTCAGGTCCGGTCGGCAGATTAGGGGTTAATAAGTGTAGGCAGGTGGAGGCGACGTTGAGGGGGGCAGATTAGGGGTTAATAAATATAATATAGGGGTCGGCGGTGTTAGGGGCAGCAGATTAGGGGTACATAAGGATAACGTAGGTGGCGGCGCTTTGCGGTCGGCAGATTAGGGGTTAATAAGTGTAGGTAGGTGGAGGCGACGTTGTGGGGGGCAGGTTAGGGGTTAATAAATATAATACAGGGGTCGGCGGTGTTAGGGCAGCAGATTAGGGGTACATAAGGATAATGTAGGTGGCGGTCGGCAGATTAGGGGTTAAAAAAAATCATTCGAGTGTCAGCGATGTGGAGGGACCTCGGTTTAGGGGTACATAGGTAGTTTATGGGTGTTAGTGTACTTTAGAGTACAGTAGTTAAGAGCTTTATAAACCGGCGTTAGCCCAGAAAGCTCTTAACTACTGACTTTTTTCCTGCGGCTGGAGTTTTGTCGTTAGATGTCTAACGCTCACTTCAAACACGACTCTAAATACCGGAGTTAGAAAAATCCCATTGAAAAGATAGGATACGCAATTGACGTAAGGGGATCTGCGGTATGGAAAAGTCGCGGATGAAAAGTGAGCGTTAGACCCTATTTTGAGTGACTCCAAATACCGGCGGTAGCCTAAAACCAGCGTTAGGAGCCTCTAACGCTGGTTTTCACGGCTAACGCCAAACTCCAAATCTAGGTCACAGTGTTTTATGGAAAAGTATGCCCAGTATTTCCAGGGTACCCAAATAATTCCAGATTACATAAATATTTTCTAATTCTCGGAACTTGAAACGCACCCTGCTGCCTTTCAAGGCTAACTTTGCTACATATCTTTCCCTGGTTGGCTTTAACTGATAACAACTGCAGAACAATGCACTTTATACTAACATAATGACCATGGCTATCCTTGTTTGCAGTTTGGCTCCTTTAAATTAGGCAATTGGCAGGTGGAGTTTGGCAATTGGTAAACAATTGGGGTAGAAAGCATTTTAATATGTTTTAAAACTAGCTGATAAGTTATTCTATAGCAACAACACAGAACTGTCTTGCAATTACAATGGGCTGCTAAATTATCACGCTCTTGCCTGTTTGGGGGAGCGAGATAATTAACCAGCCATTACAAGTGGTTAATTTTATAAATCTGCCTCAAATGGCCCCTAAATACTGTGTTCGCATTGCTGACAACTTGTAATACCAGCACACATTATTGTGCGCTGGTATTACACAATGGAGCGGAAATATTGCTTTCATCAAAGCGATATTTAGTGCTCTACTTGTAATCTGGCCCAATGTGTTTAATGTCCCTTTAACTTGTGATACAATGTATAGACAATTTTATGATCTGTATTGTATATAAATTCTTTTGACGTTAAAAAAGCTTTTCAGTAGTATTATTATTATTATTTATTTTTTAACAAAATGACCTATTCATCTCTTTGGCTTTTTGTGTATATACATTTTATAGCGAGTGCTACAGAATCTACACCTCAGTTTGTTAGTGGTGACATAGATCCATGAATGGAGACACCCCCTGTTGTCCCATGCTTCCTAGAGAGGACAAACATCAAATTCTATCACTGAGGATTTCAAAATGTTACAAATTGCCTAAAGCATTTGCAGCATTTGCAAGTTACAGAATTTGCATTTTGGCCTTTCTAGAGAGCAAAAGGTGCTTATTGGCCTATAAGGATCACTTTGAGAAGCATACGGCTAGATTACGAATTTTGCGTTAGGCTTAAAAAGCAGCGTTAGCCGGTCCTAACGCTGCTTTTTTACGCCCGCTGGTATTACGAGTCTTGCAGGTACAGGTGTAACGGGGTGCTTGTTTTTTTTAAGCTAGTATTTTATTTGGGGGGTTGGTTGTGTGGGTGGTGGGTTTTACTGTTGGGGGGGTTGTTTGTATTTTTTTTTACAGGTAAAAGAGCTGATTACTTTGGGGCAATGCCCCGCAAAAGGCCCTTTTAAGGGCTATTGGTAGTTTAGGCTAGGGTTTTTTTTATTTTGGGGGGGCTTTTTTATTTTAATAGGGCTATTAGATTAGGGGTAATTAGTTTAAATATCTGTAATTTGTTTATTATTTTCTGTAATTTAGTGGGGTTTTTTTGTACTTTAGGTAATTTAATTTAATTTAGGTAATTGTATTTAATTTAGTTAATGTATTTAATTATAGTGTAGTGTTAGGTGTAAGAATGTGTCTTATTTACAAATGTGCAAGTAGCGTAAGAGTTGCGCATACGCATTCTGTCCCAATTAGGGAGTTCTGAGCACGGGAGCGTGCAGGTCCTATTTAACATGGGGCGCATGGTGAGCAGATGATTGGCTAAAACTTATGTCAATCAAAGCAGCCCCTGTGAAAAATTTAGAGAGAGGCTGATTATAACAGTGTACCGTTACTGTAATAAAATTGAAGTTACTAAGTAAAAAGATGTTTTTTATATTATAAAAGCATATCGATGTGCTAGTTAAGGTAAGAGCTTCTAAAATATGTTGAACACTTGATACGAATTTACCATCACTTTAATTACGGTGCTGAATAAATGAAGATTTATTTTGTGTGAAAATTATATTAGGCACATGCAGAACTAGACACACTGACAAACACAAAATCTCACTAAAGCATGGGCACTCTTGGTGTTCTTATAGCTTGTAGGGCATTTGAAATCCTTTTCAAGTTATATTTACACTTGATTGCAGTGATCAGTATATTCTGACTGCCATACTGTACTTAGCTGTACATTAAAGGCTCTGTGTTTGTTTTGTGAATTGGATGTATGGGTATATGGTAATCGGTTGTATACTCACTGATCCTAACTACTAGTGTTTTTCTTTTGAGGCTCCAAACAATAGAAGCTGGACCTACGTTTCTATCTAATGTATATAAATGTATAGATATATAGACAGATAGGTAGATAGATCATTTTTTCAGCAACTAATATGTCATTTTTACATGTTGTGTGTTCTTTCTATTCACATCGCTTGTGCTAATATTGTGGTTACCATTCTTACGGCTAGATTTAGAGTTTGGCGTTAGCCGTCAAAACCAGCGTTAGAGGCTCCTAACGCTGGTTTTGGGCTACCGCTGGTATTTAGAGTCTTGTAGGAAAGGGTCTAATGCTCACTTTCCAGCCGCGACTTTTCCATACCGCAGATCCCCCTACGCCAATTGCGTATCCTATCTTTTCAATGGGTTCTTTCTAACGCTGGTATTTAGAGTCTTGGCTGAAGTGAGCGATAGACCTTCTACCGACAAAACTCCAGCCGCAGAAAAAAGTCAGGAGTTAAGAGCTTTATGGGCTAACGCCGGTTCATAAAGCTCTTAACTACTGTGCTCTAAAGTACACTAACACCCATAAACTACCTATGTACCCCTAAACTGAGGTCCCCCCACATCGCCGCCACTCTATTAAATTTTTTTAACCCCTAATCTGCCGATCGCACACCGCCGCAACCTACGTTATCCCTATGTACCCCTAATCTGCTGCCCCTAACACAGCCGACCCCTCTATTATATTTATTAACCCCTAATCTGCCGCCACCAATGTCGCTGCTACCTTACCTACAATTTTTAACCCCTAATCTGCCGACCGGACCTCACAGCTACTATAATAAAGTTATTAACCCCTAATCTGCCTCACTCCCGCCTCAATAACCCTATAATAAATAGTATTAACCCCTAATCTGCCCTCCCTAACATCCCTGACACCTAACTTCAAGTATTGACCCCTTATCTGCCGACCGGACCTCACCGCTACTATAATAAATGTATTAACCCCTAAAGCTAAGTCTAACCCTAACACTAACACCCCCCTAAGTTAAATATAATTATCTAACAAAATAAATTACATCTTATTAAATAAATTAATCCTATTTAAAGCTAAATACTTACCTGTAAAATAAACCCTAATATAGCTACAATATAAATTATAATTATATTGTAGCTATTTTAGGATTTATATTTATTTTACAGGCAACTTTGTATTTATTTTAACCAGGTACAATAGCTATTAAATAGTTAAGAACTATTTAATAGCTACCTAGTTAAAATAATTACAAAATTACCTGTAAAATAAATCCTAACCTAAGTTACAATTAAACCTAACACTACACTATCATTAAATTAATTGAATAAAATACCTACAATTAAATCTAACACTACACTATCAATAAATTAATTAAATACAATACCTACAAATAAATACAATGAAATAAACTAACTAAAGTACAAAAAATAAAAAAAGCTAAGTTACAAAAAATAAAAAAATTAATTACAAACATAATAAAAATATTACAACAATTTTAAGCTAATTACACCTACTCTAAGCCCCCTAATAAAATAACAAAGCCCCCCAAAATAAAAAAATGCCCTACCCTATTCTAAAATTAAAATAGAAAAGCTCTTTTACCTTACCAGCCCTTAAAAGGGCCTTTTGCGGGGCATGCCCCAAAGAATTCAGCTCTTTTGCCTGTAAAAATAAACACAATACCCCCCCCAACATTACAACCCACCACCCACATACCCCTAATCTAACCCAAACCCCCCTTAAATAAACCTAACACTAAGCCCCTGAAGATCTTCCTACCTTATCTTCACCACACCGGGTATCACCGATCGGTCCAGGCTCCGAAGTCTTCATCCAAGCCCAAGCGGGGGCTTGAGATCCATCATCCGGCTGAAGTCTTCTATCAAGCGGCAAGAAGAAGTCCAGAAGAGGCTCCAAAGTCTTCATCCTATCCGGGCAGAAGAGGAGATCCGGACTGGCAACCATCTTCATCCAAGCGGCATCTTCTATCTTCATCCGATGACGAACGGCTCCATCTTGAAGACCTCCGGCGCGGATCCATCCTCTTCTTCCGATGTCCTAAGTCCGAATGAAGGTTCCTTTAAATGACGTCATCCAAGATGGCGTCCCTCGAATTCCGATTGGCTGATAGGATTCTATCAGCCAATCGGAATTAAGGTAGGGAAATTTTTTTCTTTAAAACAATAAAAGAATCACTGATGATTCTCTTGCAGGTAACTGGTACAGACCTATCTATACTGGTATCCCAGTATCTCTGGGTACGGCGGTCCCCTTTCTAGGTGTGATGTGCCTATGTACCTGATATTAAGGTAGACTCCCTAAATATGTGAGTGGTGCTTTAAGTGCAAATATGTGCTAGAGGATACCAAATCCTTCTATGAAATCAATGAACAATAAAAAATAACAAGGTGGTGGTGTATTGAAGTAACGGTGATGAGTATTAAAACTTGAATAAAATAATATTGATGCAGATAATAAACATTTCAAAATATCAAATGTGAATATTCAAACAGATAAGAAATATAACTATAAGCAAGAAGTTGCACATGTGAAAACAAAAATAAAGACAAAAACAAAAACAGTCCTCCAAATGATGGTGTTAAATCCAAATTGCAGTGTTCACTCCAGATAATAAAAGTGATTGTAATAAAAAACACAAAATGAGAGGCGGAGCGTGCGGTCTCCTAAGATGGCCGCTACAAGCTAAAGCTCTTCCGACGGACCGGGAGCTATACAAAATAAAACTATTCTATTCAGCACTGTTGAGATCCTAAAGTTGCAGTTTACTGGGGGAGACAATCCGGATCACAAAGATACCACTTGTTATGGCTTTTTTTATCCCCACGGAGCATTGCCATAAGGACTGACTGTCGGCACTAACGGAGGCCTATAAGCCGCAAGGCGCTGCATGGGAGCTTGACCGCCACAAGGCAGGGTGAAACACTAGCTACGCAGAGATCGGAGAGATGTTACGGGCGATATCTGCCTAAAGCCCTCAATGATTTGATGAGCGAGCACCAGTCAGATCAAACTCCAACTCAAGACGGCTTGCAAATGCTCTGGAGAACCAGTACATCGTTTAGTAGGGTGAGAGAAATTGACTAACGATAAGAATGTTACGACATTGCCTGATACCAGCATCTATCTTATTCCGGTAAGGGGACAGAAGTAGCTCCAACTATATTTGTACGGGCTATGCAAAGACTTATGTGTAATATTGGCCGCAGAAACTAAGTAACGGTTGTACCTCACTGCTGGGCCGCAGGGAACCATAAATGCACTGTAAGACCAAGAAACTTTTAATCTTTGGAAAGAGGGGCCTCCTAGTACCTGTTTTGCTTTAACTTTTCCCATGCAAGGTACTTATAAATTATACCACAAGCCTATAACAACCCCTGCACAGAGAATCTGTCTATTGTTTAGTACTAGACATTAATTCTGATATCCATGTAAGATCTGTGACGCAGTTACACGGAAATGAAAGCAAAATAAATCCTGAACGATCAGTGCACCACTGTTACAGAGCCTGAAACTTTGACTACTCCAATATTATAAAGTGGTCAGATTACTTTGGATTCCTTGCTGTAATGGTGAACTTTATATACCTTCCCCAACTAGCTTCTCTTTATCTCATAATTTATGATAACAGACCAAGGGACCAAATAACGCCTAGACTGTCTTGCTGCACTCCAACACCTATACTTCTATAATAGATATTTCATTGCACCCCACAATAGAAGAAAATTGGGGTCACATCTTGACTTTTGGGTCTGTGACACGAAGAACTCCCTAACAATATAATAAATACAGCCTATTCCCCCCCCCCCTTTCCCGCTGTCCCGTGTGTCAGTGGGTCATATCCACCTTCCCTTGCCCGTGATCGCTCTGTGAGAGCAAAGCCCCGGGGGTTTAGGGCTCATTCAATACGCTACAAAGTCACTCCTGCCATACCATCATACAAACATATCACAATGTCACAGAGAAGGGCAGGAAAAGCAGACAAACATGTAAAAACACCCCAAAAATCTCAGGAGACAGTGAATGCCTTCTTTAAACAGGCCGAAAAGAATAAAAATAAAAGCGAATCCACTCTTCCGCACCCTCCAGTCTCAGAAGAAAAAATGGATGACTCTGAGGATTCCAGGTGCACGACGCCAGAAGCCACTGATTCAATAGATGAACCACCTATCACTTACAGAGCCATGGAGGCGCTAATAGATCAAGTTAAAACATGCATTAAAAGTGAATGCGCTGAATTAAAAAAAGATATAACAGATCTTAGTCGCAGAGTTGATTCACTAGAGGAACATGAGTTTGTTTTTTCTCAGAAAATGGCAGATCTCTCTTCCAAGGTATTACATCAACATCATAATTATGCAGATTTGGAAGAAAAGCTGGATGAACTCGAAAATCGTACCAGACGAAACAATCTACGATTTTGAGGGATCCCTGAAACAGTGCAAAACAACGAAATAAAAGAATTCCTAAGGGGTCTATTCTCAGAAATGGCTAACGGTGAGGAGGGCATAATGTTAACAGATGTGGCCCTAGACAGAGCACACAGGGCCCTTCGACCAAAACCTGATGCGGAATCACCGCCGAGGGATATTATTGTCAGATTTCAAAGTTACCCACAAAGAGAAGACATCTACAATCTGGCCAGAAAGAAACAAGCAGTGATGTATCAAGGAAGCAGAATACAGATCTTCCAGGACCTTTCCTCGAGGACTCTGCAAAAACGGAGAGACTTTTCAATCTTAACCCTTCATCTAAGACGACTAAACATTCCATATAGATGGGGTTTTCCCACCTCTGTGATCATCTCTAGGAACGGCAATAGACTTGAATGCAGATCCATATCTGATATTGGCAAATTCTGTACTATGGCAGGAATACCTACACCCACACCGGACGCAGAGCTGTCATCTCAAAATACCTTGCCGGACCAATTGGCCCCAAAACAGCAGAGGAAAGCATGGTCCATCAATACCAGTACTCAACTCAAAAGGAAACAAGCCAGTACAGTGAATACGGACTCAATACAACCAGGTTGAACTAGATATATTGCTTTGTTTGTCAAAGACCGCTGTTTATTATACATGCCCCAGTGTCTGTTCACGCTTATTTCTTAGGCTGATGAGTTATCATTAGAAATCTTTACAATTGTATGAAGAAATATTGAGTGAGGACAATGACTGAAGAAGTTGGGCAAGTATATCATTTATCAAGTTCTATTGTTCCAGTTATAGGTTTATTTAAATTGAACGAATGTTAAATGTAAACAGTGTTAGTACATTGGATGTCTACTATATACTACATGTAATAGGCACGCTTTAACAGTTTAGGTTATATTACAATGTTCATGTTTCAATGCAGTAACTACTATATGGGACTTGAATAGTACACAAGGGCCCCCGAAAGAAAATGAGATGTATTCCCCATAGTACCAACTCCAAAATAACTACCCCCAATATAGATAAATCTAAAATACAACACAGTAATCGGTATGAAAAGAGGTTGGGGGGCTTGGAAAGTCACTGACCTAGAGTAAGTAAACAGATAGTTCAGTCAAATATTTTTATTTGATATATTAAAAGCTCATTGACACTGAGTGAGCGAGAAGAGGAGCTTACATAAGTAACAAGGAAGTTCACTTTAAAGATTGATTTTCAAGGTTGACAATGTTCATAGGGCTAGTTACACAGGGGTGTCTCGGATTAAAATTAGGAGAAAAATGGTGAGTTGATATCTTATATATTATGTTGATTAGCATGGAATTCTATAGCTAAGGAAATTAACAGCTGAAACATTGGCAGTAAAGTGTGTAGCTACCCGGTCTGTTATTCTGCCTCATTTGTTGAAAGTTTTTCAAGATTTAAAATATTTGCATTGTATTTGTTAATTAAAATACTGTTTGCTGTATCTCTTCACAATACGACGAGATTTGTTCTATCTAAAAGGTAATAGTTCACTTACCCCCTGCTATATCTTTCCTTCCCTTCTCTCCCCACCTTTGTTTATCTCCTCTTCTCCAGGCCACTGGCACACCAGACTAATAAGGTAAATTACTAACCTAGCGTTCTCTCTAGCTAAAGCTAGGGCTGAAAATGAATACAATTAGAGTAGCAAGCCAGAATGTAAAGGGTTTCTTATCAGCAGGCAAACGATCAATTGCCTATTTTGATTTTTTCAAAAAGGGAATTGATGTAATCATGTTGCAAGAGACTCACTTTAAGAAAAGAAATGAACCTCAGCTAGCCACACGACACTTTGACAAGCACTTCCTCAGCTCAAGCACAAGTAGGCATAATGGTGTTTGTATTTCGTTCAAACGGGGCACCCCCTTTGAATTGACACAGAAATATACCGACAAAGAGGGTAGACTATTGATCCTTGTAGGGCTATACTACGGTAATTTGGTCACCTTTGTCAATATATACGCCCCGAATCGGCCCACTCCCCATTTTTTTAAATCGGTTACCAATGCTATTCTTGACGTCTCCAAAGGCCCAATTATAATGGGAGGGGACTTCAACTTTACCATGCACCCTTCTCTAGACAACTCCACAGGGAAATCATATCTTAGTAATAAAGCCCTGAAAGCCATCTGTGAAGTCATACACTCCATTTCACTTTTTGACACCTGGAGAGTCGCACACCCCACACAGAAAGATTACACCTTTTTTTCTCACCCCCAACATTCCTACTCCAGACTGGACTATATCATGTGTAGCCAAACACTCTTAACTAGCCTGACCCAGTCTATCATATCACACACACCTTGGTCAGACCACAGTATGGTCGTTTCCACCTTTCTCTGGACAACTAGACCGAAAATCACACTGACTTGGAGGTTAGATGAGACTATTCTGGCAAATCAAGAAACAATAAAAGAAGTAACTAAAGCGACTGAGGAGTTTTTTTTACATAACAAACCAGAAGACACATCTGTAGGCAATAATTGGGAGGCGTATAAATGCTTCATAAGAGGACACTTAATCAAATATACCGCTAGATTACGGAAATTGGGGAAAGCTCAATTCACCTCACTGACTGACACCTTGAACGCAGCTGATAAAGCACACAAGGCAGACCCGACTTCAGACCAAAAGCTCACTGACCTTAAGCTAGCACGGGAAGGTCTTAACAATTATCTAACCCAAAAAGCCCACTTGAGGGCGTTAACAACCAAAGCCAAGTTTTTCGCAGAAAGTAATAAAGCGGGGCGCTTGTTAGCAAGATCCCTTAAAAGAAGACAGATTAATTTGTTTATTAGGACTATCATACATCCCGCTAGAGGACCGGTCAGCAAACACGAAGAAATAGCAGACACGTTTGTTTCCTATTATACAAAGCTCTATAATATTAATCCCAACATCACCCAGGAGACTACTAAAAATATTTCTCATTATCTTGCTTCTCTGGAGACCCCTTGTATCTCAGAGGAAGATTGCCAGGCACTAGACGCCCCAATAACAACCCAAGATATAGTAAACACCATTAAGGCACTCCCAAATGGTAAATCTCCTGGACCCGACGGGTTACCTGCCAAATTTTACCAATTATTCCAGGCTCATCTCTGCTCCCCACTTCACGCATTATTCACATCTGTAGATAGCGGAGAGACATTCTCTACCTCCTTACTAGACGCCATAATTACAGTGATACCGAAGGCAGACAGAGTGGGGACCCTGGCGGGTAACTATAGACCCATCTCACTTCTAAATACTGATATAAAGATCTATGCAAAAATTCTCTCTAACCGCCTTAATGTAATTCTACCTAAGATCATACATCCGGATCAAGTTGGCTTTGTTAGGGGCAGGGAGGCAAAGGACAACACAATTAGAGTGTTGCAATCTCTGCAGTGCACAAAAGATAACAGGACTCCTCTGGCGCTTCTGTCATCTGACGCTGAGAAGGCCTTCGACAGGGTCAACTGGCAGTTTATGTGGGGGGCTCTGTCGAAGTTCGGCTTCTCGGAAGCTTTTATAACCAGAATTCAGGCATTGTATTCAAACCCCCAAGCCAGAATCCGAGTGAATGGAACCCTTTCACAGTCTTTTCATATAACGAATGGAACCCGCTAGGGTTGTCCCCTGTCGCCTTTACTATTAGCAATAAAAATTAGAGAAAACAAAGATATACTAGGCTTGCAATATAATCAAGTAAACCAAAAGTGCCTATTGTTTGCGGATGATGTGATTTTCACTCTCCAGTCATCTTCTACTACCCTCCCTGCCCTGGTAAAAACCCTGGAGGAGTATGGGCAGGTCTCTAACTTTTCTATAAATATGGAAAAATCTGGCATAATGTTATTGAATCTCCCTCAGCAAGATATTGACTTTATACGGAAACACACGCCATTTCGTGTTACAGACAAGCTCAAATACTTAGGCTTAAATCTTCCCCAGAATAACACAGACCTATTTCGGTGTAATTATATCAGCCTACAAAAAACAATCAAAAACCTTTTAGAGGGTTGGCATAGGCAGGGACATCTTTCCTGGTTCGTGCGGGTGAACACTATTAAAATGATGATAATACCTAAATATCTATTTCTCTTCCGGACATTACCGATGGCCCTGCCTATCTCATATCTAAGGTCGCAACAGAAAATGATCAACTCATTCATATGGTCCTATAAAAAACCTAGAGTTTCCCAGCACACGCTATACATGCATAAAGAGGATGGCGGTCTCAATGCACCAAACCTCTTAAACTACTACAAGGCGGTACACCTGTCCAAAGTGATCTCCTGGACACATTCCCGACAATCAGACCTATGGGTGCAGGTTGAAAGCTCCCTTATTGGAATAAACCAAATGAGAGATATAGCATGGTTGCCTAAAATTCACAGACCACCACAGGCATACCAGAATGCTTATGTCAAGGCCACTCTAGAAATCTGGGATTCGGTTTTAGCCCATAATACTGAAATCTCCACCCCAATTTCGCCTCTCACTCCCTTACTAGGCAACCGGCTATTTTTAGATAAGGTCTCCTTTACCCACTGGAACTCCGAGAAACATCTATGTAACTTGCCAATATATCTTTTACTGGAATCAGGAAAGTTTAGGGACAGGACTGAGTTAAACGACAAGCTGGGAGCACCCTTTCATGGTTGGTTCTCATACCTACAGATAAGACATGCGCTTCATAACAACAAACACAAAGCTCACATATTTAGACCACTGACTGTATTCGAAAAGATATATATTAATCCCGACTACAAAAGATCACTTCTTTCTTCGACATACAGACTACTGAGAGGGTCTTTTCCTGACCGTAGTCCTACTTTTCTAAAGAAGTGGGAGACTGAGGGACTGGAGGGGATCACGAATGAGGACTGGAAAACCAGTTTTAAAGCTACACATTCTGCTTCTACCTCGGTGCTCTTAACCGAGTTGAACTATAAAATACTCTCTCGCTGGTATCTGACACCACAGCGTCTTAGATACATTTTTCCGACTACTTCCTCAGCATGCTGGAGGCGCTGTGGTGGGATAGGCAGCTTGACTCACATATGGTGGGATTGCCCACTTCTGGCGGAATTCTGGTCACATATAGAAAGATGTATTAATAAAATACTAGGAACAAATATCTCTCTCAGTAGTAAACATATTATGCTCAACATCCTTCCACCAACACATTGTATCTACCGCACAAAACTTCTCCAGTTGATGCTAACAAGCGCAAAAAGATTAATTCCACGACTATGGAAGAGCCAAGACATCCCCACTCAAACACAATGGCTAGCTGAGATGGATCATATTATAACACTAGAAAAATATCACTATAACTATATCGGTAAACACGACTTTATAAACGATATACTCTTTATCTGGGAACATGGTCTATCTACCCTAGTTTAACACACAATCAGAATAGATGAACACTGGTGAGAACTGGCTACACTGCTGGAATGTTACTTAGATTCCTTTTCCATTGACTCCCCTTCTACTCTAGTTCTCCATTTCTACTCCCTCTTCTCCCTACCCTTTTTTTTCCTTTCTCTCTCTTATTCTCTCTTCTTCCCACCCTCCCCAATCTTCCCCTTATACTACTGCCTTTCTTTATAACCCCCAAAGATAGAACATTATAGATAGAAGGTAAAATGTGGTGGCATAAAGACTTTGTGATATAAAGGATCTAGAGAACCTAGAGATACTACTTCTATGATTGCCATCTACTTCAGATGTTTTCTGTTATTTTTGTGAAATGTATTTTTCTATTTGTTGTATTGTTTTGAAAAAAAAATTGAAAACTAATAAAAATTATTGAAATTTAAAAAAAACACAAAATGAAAAAACAAAGCTAAAAAATCAGTGGCCACTGTAAAATATGAGCATAACAAGTCAATCCTGTGAAGAGAAAAATATATATTCCTGCAACCTTAGCTGTACCGGAAAATGGTGATATATCAAAGTCTCATCCGGGGCCCGGCTGACCCAAATCGCACCTAAAAATAAAAACAAACACACAATAGTGCAGAGCGTAATCTCTCAAGTAGAATAAAAGGAGGAAGACTCACCAGTCGACGCGTTTCGGTCTGTGCTAGACCTTTTTCAAGACTGGATTGTATAAATTTTTGGTGATCTTTTATACCTATTTTCTAAATGCATACCGGAAGTGATTGCATAGTACTTCCTGTTTCATTGAGGGTGATTAAAATGATTAAAATATTCGTTTCTAAATATCTTTCACCTTTAATTTTAGTATTTTGATATGCCTTTGTGACATTCATTTCTCATATTTAGTTTTAATTCTTTAAATTATGTGTTTACAATTTACTTCGGTTTTCTTCCGGTTTTTTGTATCCAACAGCTTCCGGTTTGCATAGGAATTTGTTGTGTCCAACAGCTTCCGGTTTGCATTAGAATTTGTTTACACATTATCGGCATATAGGTATTTCCAAAAACAAAGTAAATAAATTTGTTGATACTAAATTCAGACCAATTGTTCAGACTCATGCTTTTGTTTATTCTATTATACATGATCGTATATCCACTATCGAGGTAATCAATCTCTATGTGGTTCCATCTCTAGAAAAAGTAATAGTCCTTAGTCGTAGCCAGGTACTTGCTTAACTATTAGGTTTATACAATACTTGTCATTCATTTAAGCTTCATCTGCCTGTATTTCCACCATCTCGTAGTACCGCTTTGTCTATCGTGTACAAAATATATGACAGGGGGTGTGTGCAAATATACTATTCCTATTGGTTGGATTCAGAAGGTGTGTTACAGAGCTCTATTCTTATTGGTCAGACCTATTCATTGTTCCACCCTGGGGGTGTGCTTCTGAACACTGTGTTTGAAGTAGGTAGCATGCGATGTATTACGAAGCATTACTCTTATTGGTCCCCTCTGGGGGTATGTACCTGAACTCTGTATGCATAGTAGGTGGCGCGCAATGTTATTACTACTGATCAGCTCGATTTGTCTACAATAAACATTCAACATTATTCCTCCCATGTTATAGGGATTTGGGGTAAATCTTAATCAAATTTATCTATCCGTCTTTATTTGATCGGTGTATAGTGTCTTTGAGTCTCATTTGACTCGTAGTACAAGATTTAATTGTAATCTCTAATACTAGTTATAAAGGGTTCATTTTCCATACATATATCAATAATCAAAATATCGCCAGCTTCTTGACACATTTAGAGGAGGAGCGGAGTGAACAAGTTCACATCTCGTTGATACACATATATATGTTCACCTTCTTGTTACTATATGGATTTAATGTGTTATGTTTGAGGTTATTGTAATCCTATTAGACCTGTTTTCAATCAACCTATATCATTTGTTGAAAGTTTTATATACCTGCGAGCAGTTTCTTATATGGCTGCAAATGTTAATGCTGAATTGGATAACTAGCATCTATGACTCCTCTTTAGTATTCTATAATACAGCAAGCGATATTTATGGTATCACTGCTAGGGGGATTTCTATTTGTGGTATCACTGATAGGGGGATTTCTAAGGGGAATTCTTTTAAAGTGGAGTTTAAAGGATAGTCCAATATGTACACGTATATATCCAAATACATATATATCAGTTTGTATGTATATCATCTCTATAAGGAGGACACCATTTTAGCAACAGCCCACTGGGTTAAGTGAGTGTTAAGTTAAGCCTGTTTTCTTTATGGCAATATTTATTGATCATTAAAGGTCGTTGAACATACACCCAGGTTATATTTTACCGGGTGAATGGTCCAATAACTTTTTCTAATTTAAGGTGATGTGTGACTGGTGTCCGGTGTTGGTTTATACTATTTTCTGATGGGGGGATGTATTCCTGAATATATATACAGGGAGTGCAGAATTATTAGGCAAGTTGTATTTTTGAGGATTAATTTTATTATTGAACAACAACCATGTTCTCAATGAACCCAAAAAACTCATTAATATCAAAGCTGAATAGTTTTGGAAGTAGTTTTTAGTTTGTTTTTAGTTATAGCTATTTTAGGGGGATATCTGTGTGTGCAGGTGACTATTACTGTGCATAATTATTAGGCAACTTAACAAAAAACAAATATATACCCATTTCAATTATTTATTTTTACCAGTGAAACCAATATAACATCTCAACATTCACAAATATACATTTCTGACATTCAAAAACAAAACAAAAACAAATCAGTGACCAATATAGCCACCTTTCTTTGCAAGGACACCCAAAAGCCTGCCATCCATGGATTCTGTCAGTGTTTTGATCTGTTCACCATCAACATTGCGTGCAGCAGCAACCACAGCCTCCCAGACACTGTTCAGAGAGGCGTACTGTTTTCCCTCCTTGTAAATCTCACATTTGATGATGGACCACAGGTTCTCAATGGGGTTCAGATCAGGTGAACAAGGAGGCCATGTCATTAGATTTTCTTCTTTTATACCCTTTCTTGCCAGCCACGCTGTGGAGTACTTGGACGCGTGTGATGGAGCATTGTCCTGCATGAAAATCATGTTTTTCTTGAAGGATGCAGACTTCTTCCTGTACCACTGCTTGAAGAAGGTGTCTTCCAGAAACTGGCAGTAGGACTGGGAGTTGAGCTTGACTCCATCCTCAACCCGAAAAGGCCCCACAAGCTCATCTTTGATGATACCAGCCCAAACCAGTACTCCACCTCCACCTTGCTGGCGTCTGAGTCGGACTGGAGCTCTCTGCCCTTTACCAATCCAGCCACGGGCCCATCCATCTGGCCCATCAAGACTCACTCTCATTTCATCAGTCCATAAAACCTTAGAAAAATCAGTCTTGAGATATTTCTTGGCCCAGTCTTGACGTTTCAGCTTGTGTGTCTTGTTCAGTGGTGGTCGTCTTTCAGCCTTTCTTACCTTGGCCATGTCTCTGAGTATTGCACACCTTGTGCTTTTGGGCACTCCAGTGATGTTGCAGCTCTGAAATATGGCCAAACTGGTGGCAAGTGGCATCTTGGCAGCTGCACGCTTGACTTTTCTCAGTTCATGGGCAGTTATTTTGCGCCTTGGTTTTTCCACACGCTTCTTGCGACCCTGTTGACTATTTTGAATGAAACGCTTGATTGTTCGATGATCACGCTTCAGAAGCTTTGCAATTTTAAGAGTGCTGCATCCCTCTGCAAGATATCTCACTATTTTTGACTTTTCTGAGCCTGTCAAGTCCTTCTTTTGACCCATTTTGCCAAAGGAAAGGAAGTTGCCTAATAATTATGCACACCTGATATAGGGTGTTGATGTCATTAGACCACACCCCTTCTCATTACAGAGATGCACATCACCTAATATGCTTAATTGGTAGTAGGCTTTCGAGCCTATACAGCTTGGAGTAAGACAACATGCATAAAGAGGATGATGTGGTCAAAATACTCATTCGCCTAATAATTCTGCACTCCCTGTATGTTAATAATGAGTTCAAAAGAGAGAGAGAAAAGAGAGGAATATATATTTTCATTGCTATATTAATTTCTTCAGACAATTTACTAGCTTATAGTTTTTTCGGATGTTCGAGCATATTTTGCTGAACCTAATCTGTATCCTCAGATTCCACTACTTTGTATAAATTAGTTCAATTAGTAATTTCCTTTAAATTAATATCCTTTAAATTAATATAGAAGAACCAAGAGGTAGGGAGGGAGGGTGTTCCAATATTGGTTCATATATCTGTATATATCTTATTTTCCTTATGAATCAAACCAGGATGCTAAGCTGGATATCTATATATATATGTAAAATATTTTCCGACAACTGGGAGAGATGGATATTTTTCATGTGAACTGAAATAGAGAGAGATAGGTATGACAACTGAGAGAGATAGGTATGACACTTTTTTCTTTCTTCATAAAGTTTGGATTTTTCTTTTCTTGGAGGTACATGTTTCTTGTAGAATACCCCAATGTGCTATTTGCTTATACCATATAGTTGTATTTTTACAAGCTTATACTTGTATTTTTATTAGAAATTAAGTAGATGGGAAAGGTCTTCTTTATTATTGAGGCCCTTTGGATATAAACAATCCATTAGAAATATCCATTTGGATTCATTAGTTAATAATAGTTTTTCAAAGTTGCCGCCTCTCCAATTTTTGGCAACTTTTTGGATTCCTATATATCTTAGTGCGTTGATGTTTCCATGATGTTTAGTCGCAAAGTGCTGGTAGAGTGGCGTTTCCATGTTTAGTTTTTCGATCATCAGCAGGTGTTCCCGGATCCTATCCCTAAGGATCCTGGACGTTTGTCCTACGTATTGCAGCCCACATGGGCATTGTAGTAGGTAGATCACTCCTTTATCTTTGCATCGTATCAGATCTTGTATTTTGAACTCCTCTTTGGTGTTATGGGAGCTAAATTTAGTTGTTTTAGACCCACACTTGCAGGCTTTGCATGTATGGCAAGGGTAGAATCCTTTCACCTTGTTTCCAAACACGTCCATTATTCCTCCAGATGCTTTCTTTTGGAGGCTAGGTGCCAGTCTAGTCTTTAGATTTTTTGTTTTCCTGTATATGAATCTAGGATTTTCTGGCAGTTTATCTCCTAAGACATCATCATCTTTTAACAGCGCCCAGTGTTTCCGAAATATATTCTCTACGATGTGTTTGTTCTCACTGTATTCTGTTATCATTGCTATGTTGAAACCACCTCCAGAGTGTTTGTCCTTCACCTTTTCTTTATATCTGGTAAGTTCTTTCCTTTCTATTTTTCTTACTTCGTCCAGTTTCTCATCCAGCATTTTCTCGTCATAGCCTCTCTCTATAAACTTCTCCTTGATTGTTGAAGCTTGTTCTTCCCACTTAAGAGGATCAGAGCAGTTCTTTTTCATCCGTAACAGCTGTCCTTTTGGGATGTTGTTCTTCCATCTGTTAAGGTGGCAGCTCTCTTTATGGACATAATTGTTACTGTCCACTTCCTTAAAGTGGGTAGAAGTTTCTAATCTTCCTCCTTTCACCTCTATTCTTAGATCCAGGAATGTCAAGGCTGTTTGGCTACATTCATATGTAAACTTTAGGTTTACATGATTTTTATTCATAATTTCGATGGTATACACCAGATCTTCCAAAGTGCCCTTCCAGATTATAATGATGTCATCTATATAACGCCGATATAGGACCAGGTCCGCGCCCGCTGGACAGGAGTCCCAGAAGATTTGCTCCCATTTTCCCATATAGAGATTCGCATAACTCGGCGCGAACCTGGTCCCCATGGCCGTCCCACAAGTTTGACGGTAGAATTTGCCATCATTACTGAAGAAATTATGTATTAGGCAGGCGCTTAGTGTACCATCCACCGTCACTTGTACATAGGGATAATGTAGGTTGCGGCGGTGTACGGAGCGGCAGATTAGGGGTTCAAAAAATATGCAGGGGTCAGCGATAGCGGGGGCGGCAGATTAGGGGTTAATAAGTGTAAGGTTAGGGGTGTTTAGACTCGGGGTTCATGTTAGAGTGTTAGGTGCAGACTTAGAAACTGTTTCCCCATAGGAAACAATGGGGCTGCGTTAGGAGCTGAACGCTGCTTTTTTGCAGGTGTTAGGTTTTTTTTCAGCTCAAACTGCCCCATTGTTTTCTATGGGGGAATCGTGCACGAGTACGTTTTTGAAGCTGGCCGCGTCCGTAAGCAACGCTGAGTTGCAGTGGCGGTAAATATGCTCTACACTCCCTTTTTGGAGCCTAATGCAGCCATTCTGTGAACTCTAAATACCAGCGGTATTTAAAAGGTGCTGGGGAAAAAAAGCCAGCGTTAGCTACGCGGGTCGTTACCGACAAAACTCTAAATCTAGCCGTTATTCTTTTATAAAACTGTTCCCTTCTTGATACTATTTTCTCTTGCAAGGTGTATCCAGTCCACGGATTCATCCTTTACTTGTGGGATATTCTCATTCCCTGCAGAAAGTGGCAAAGAGAGCACACAGCAGAGCTGTCCATATAGCTCCCCCTCTAGCTCCACCCCCCAGTCATTCTCTTTGCCGGCTCTAAGCACTAGGGTCTCTCTACGGGAGGGTAAAGTGAATGTGGTGTTAGAATTGTAGTTTTATATCTTCAATCAAAAGTTTGTTATTTTTAAATGGTACCGGTTTGTACTATTTACTCTCTAGCAGAAAAGTGATGAAGATTTCTGCTGAGAGGAAAATGATTTTAGCATGTTGAACTTGTAACTAAAATCCACTGCTGTTCGCACACAGGACTGAGGCGTACCAGAAAACTTCAGTTGGGGGGAACAGTTTGCAGGCTTGACTGCAATGAGGTATGTTCAGTCATTTATTTCTAGACAAGACTGAGATAATGCTAGAAGACTGACAAGATCCCCATGTGGGGAGGGTAAGCTATGTTCTGAGACTTAGTAAAGAATTGAATGCTTGACACTAATGCAGGGCAATCGATTATTTGTTTCAAGAAATACTCGTTGGAGACACTTTTTTAAGCACTTTGGAGTGTTTTCTGGGGTTATTATCCACATGGCAAAAATGTAGTCACTTAGAAGTGATTTTTGTAGGCCTCACAACTCCGGAATGGAGTGGGAGGGGCCTAATTTCGCACCTCAGATGCGCAGTTAGAATTGAAAGACAGTTCATGCTGCTTCACATGGAGGGTCCAGCTGCTGATTGAGGGCCTAAAAGAAGCTTTATTCCCCCAAAACTGATCCCTAAGGGCAGGTAGGGCCACAGCAGTAAGCTGTGGCAAGGTGCTGTCGTTATTTAACCGGTTGTTTGCTTTAGGCTGATCCGGTTTCGGGCATTAAGGGGTTAATCGTTCTGCAACTCGTGGTGCAATCATATTAAAGCCTTAGGTACATACTGTGAAAATTTCAAAAGGATTGCTGCATTTTTCACTGTTTTGTAAAATTGTGTGCTCTTTTTATTTCTTAAAGGCACAGTAACGTTTTTTCAAGTTCATCAGATTTCAGTCGGACAACATCACGACTGTAGCTTACATCAATCATCAGGGGGGAACAAAGAGTTCCCTAGCGATGAAGGAAGTAACCAAAATAATCAAGTGGGCGGAGGACCACTCCTGCCATCTCTCAGCAATTCACATCCCAGGAGTAGACAACTGGGAGGCGGATTTTCTGAGTCGTCAGACTTTTCACCCGGGGGAGTGGGAACTCCACCCGGAGGTATTTGCCCAGCTGACTCAGCTATGGGGTATTCCAGAGTTGGATCTGATGGCGTACCGTCAGAACACCAAGCTTCCTCTCTACGGATCCAGGTCCCGGGACCCCAAGGCGGCATTGATAGATGCTCTAGCAGCGCCTTGGTCCTTCAATCTGGCTTATGTTTTTCCACCGTTTCCTCTTCTCCCTCGTCTGATCGCCAGAATCAAGCAGGAGAAGGCTTCAGTGATTTTGATAGCGCCTGCGTGGCCACGCAGGACTTGGTATGCAGACCTAGTGGACATGCCATCTGTCCCACCATGGACACTGCCAATGAGGCAGGACCTTCTAATACAGGGTCCGTTCAAGCATCCAAATCTAGTTTCTCTACGTCTGACTGCTTGGAGATTGAACACTTAATTCTATCAAAGCGTGGTTTTTCTGAGCCAGTTATAGATACTTTGATTCAGGCTAGAAAGCCTGTCACCAGGAAAATCTACCATAAGATATGGCGGAAATATCTTTGTTGGTGTGAATCCAAGGGTTACTCATGGAGTAAGATTAGGATTCCCAGGATATTGTCCTTTCTCCAAGACGGATTGGAGAAAGGATTGTCGGCTAGTTCTTTAAAGGGACAGATATCTGCTCTGTCTATCCTTTTACACAAGCGTCTGGCAGAGGTACCAGACGTTCAGGCGTTTGCACAGGCTTTAGTCAGAATCAAGCCTGTCTATAAACCTGTGGCTACGCCATGGAGTCTAAATTTAGTTTTTTCAGTTCTTCAAGGGGTTCCGTTTGAACCTTTACATTCCATAGATATTAAGTTGTTATCTTGGAAAGTTTTGTTTTTGGTAGCTATCTCTTCTGCTCGAAGAGTCTCAGAATTATCTGCCTTACAGTGTGATTCACCTTACCTGGTGTTCCATGCAGATAAGGTAGTTTTGCGTACTAAACCTGGTTTTCTTCCTAAAGTGGTTTCTAACAAGAATATTAACCAGGAAATTTTTGTTCCTTCTCTGTGTCCCAATCCTTCTTCAAAGAAGGAACGTCTGTTGCACAATCTTGATGTAGTTCGTGCTCTAAAGTTCTATTTGCAAGCAACTAAGGATTTCAGACAAACATCTTCCTTGTTTGTTATCTATTCTGGTAAGAGGAGAGGTCAGAAAGCGACTGCTACCTCTCTTTCCTTTTGGCTGAAAAGCATCATCCGTTTGGCCTATGAGACTGCTGGCCAGCAGCCTCCTGAAAGAATTACTGCTCATTCTACCAGAGCAGTGGCTTCCACATGGGCTTTCAAGAATGAGGCTTCTGTTGAACAGATTTGTAAGGCAGCGACTTGCTCTTCACTGCATACTTTTGCCAAATTTTACAAATTCAATACTTTTGCTTCTTCGGAGGTTATTTTTGGGAGAAAGGTTTTGCAAGCAGTGGTGCCTTCCGTTTAAGGTACCTGTCTTGTTCCCTCCCTTCATCCGTGTCCTAAAGCTTTGGTATTGGTATCCCTCAAGTAAAGGATGAATCCGTGGACTGGATACACCTTGCAAGAGAAAACAGAATTTATGCTTACCTGATAAATTACTTTCTCTTGCGGTGTATCCAGTCCACGGCTCGCCCTGGCATTTAAGTCAGGTAAATTTTTTTTGTTTAAACTACAGTCACCACTGCACCCTATGGTTTCTCCTTTTTCTTCCTAACCTTTGGTCGAATGACTGGGGGGTGGAGCTAGAGGGGGAGCTATATGGACAGCTCTGCTGTGTGCTCTCTTTGCCACTTCCTGTAGGGAATGAGAATATCCCACAAGTAAAGGATGAATCCGTGGACTGGATACACCGCAAGAGAAAGTAATTTATCAGGTAAGCATAAATTCTGTTTTTAACCGTTTCCCATTGTTTCTGTCGGTATAATCATTTGCGCTAATAAAATACAACTGTATATTCAGTAGCACTTTAAGAGGCCATATTTTAAGGCTTTGATGAATTAAATGTGTAAAAGTTGAAATAAAAATAAATAAATTAAGAGCTTTTGTTTTTCTCTATGGATGCACCTCTGCATTGATTATGGACTTCACTATGTTCATGGCTGAATTCAACATCAGATGATTTACCTGTATTTGGCAGTTATACTGTATATATAGGAAGTGGAGCCGCAGAGTCCTGACGTCACAAGGAGGGGTGTCACATGATCCGGTATTGTAACGCTCATTGAAGGCAGCGTGAGTCATACACTAGACACTACTATATGCCTAGTAGCTGGTTTGTATGTTTGTTACTTGGAGCGTGTAAATATACAAGGAACAGTGAATACAGAGATACCCCGGAGTGACTATATATGAGGATTGCTTAATATGTTGAATATGTTATGAAAATATAATGGTTTTTTTATATATAAAACATTGGACCCCCCTGTGAACAACGTAGTTGTATCCATTTTGTACTGGGCTTTAAAGGGATGGCTTTAAAGGGATATGAAATCCAATCTTTCATGATTCAGATAAAACATGTAATTTTAAACAACTTTCTAATTTACTTCTATTACTAATTTTTCTTTCTACTCTTGGCATCTTTTGTTGAAAAGCAGGTACATATGCCTAGGAGCAGGCCCATTTCTAGAGCCCTATATGGCAGCAGTTTTGCAAGAATATTATCCATTTGCAAGAGCACTAGATGGCAGCACTATTTCCTGTCATGTAGTGTTCCAGATTCTTAAAGGGATAGGAAAGTCAAAATTAAACTTGCATAAATTCAGATAGAGCATGTCATTTTAAGGCACTTTTAAATTCACTTCTATTTTTAAATGCTTTGTTCTCTTGGTATCCCTTGTTGAAAAAGAATATACACATATCCTACACTAGTGGGAGCTGCTGCTGATTGGTGCCTGCACACTTTTCTCTCTTGTGATTGGCTAACTAGATGTGTTCAGCTAGCTGCTGGTAGTGCAATGATGTTCCTTCAGCAAAGGATAACAAGAGAATGACGAAAATGTGATAATACAAGTAAATTAAAACGTTGTTTAAAATTGTATGTTCTATCCAAATCATGAAAGAAAATTTGAGGGTTTCCTTTCCCCTTAACTAGGTATCTCTTCAACACAGAATACCATGGGAACAAAGGAAATCTGATAAAATAAGGAAATTGGAAACTTTTTTTAAAAACTATGCTCTGAATAACAAAAGACAATGTTTGGGTTTCATATCCCTTTAATAGTAGAGCTATCGTAGCTCTGATCTGTGTGATTACAACAGGTCATGTTAAGGAATGATATGGACATTCATCAATCATAAAAACACACAGTGCACAATGTTGCGTTATTTTTTGTATCACAATACTGTATATGTAACATGCCTGCAATCTATTGTAAGATGTTATCCACGACTGGCTTTACATACGAATGTATTTTATTAAATGATAAGGTCCCTCGGAGTCTAGTGGGTCATATTCTTGCTATATGTACTAACCCCTCTAATCTCACTAATTCCTGTGTTATTTCATGCTGCTGATTCACTAAAGACCAGAGAGAGTTGGTTAGCTTTGGTGAGTCAGCTGAAGTTGGTGTATTTTTTTTTTGCATATTTTTATACCCCTCCCATAATTCTTTGAGTGCAACGGAAACATTTTATTTCTGGAATTTGTTTGCTGGAAGCTAGTTTTCTAACCTGAAAGGAAAGGTGCCTATTAGGTTTTATGTGTGTGCTCAGTCTATCTGTCACATCATGCCTCTCTATTTATCTACTAAGCAACATCAAACATTGACTTTCTCCCTCATACACCCCTGTCTCACTTTTATTCTCTGTGTCTGAATTCCTGGGCTTTCTCCCTCCCTCCTGCTGACATTCATTTAAACACCGCCATGTGCTTGAGGAGCTTGCCATTGGCAGACGGCCACTCTGAATATCCGTGGCAGGTGATGACAGGCTGTCGTTGGTGCCAGATTCCTCATGTCTGATGTTACCTGGGACTGCCCCCATGAAAATTGCTGGCTCACATAAATAAACTGCACAAGGTCTGCAAGATAAAACGGATACACAGATATATGTCTCTTGCTAATCTCTTTTCTTTCTTACTAAGTTCCTGATTCTATAAATCGTTCTGGTCTTAAAGTAAAGGTCAATTTTCATGTGAAAGTGCCCGGTTTTTAAAAAAACTATTAATACAGGGGCACTTTCATTCATGAAAATTGATATAGCATCGTATTTTTGTGAAACGATGCCCCGCCTGCTTCTTCCTGGTTTACTTACCCAG
The DNA here is from genome assembly GCF_027579735.1 of Bombina bombina. NCBI lineage: Eukaryota > Metazoa > Chordata > Amphibia > Anura > Bombinatoridae > Bombina > Bombina bombina. Next base: position 718,075,853 of record NC_069499.1, on the reverse strand, counting down.
CAATGACGAAACCGGCTTCCTCCAATCACGGCGTTGCCTCAGGTAATGATTACCCCGGGGGGGGGAGCCGTGATTGGAGGATGCCAGAATCGTCATTGCTGACGTATGAAGAGGCTTGCGACGGATGGGCTGGTGAAGCATAAGTATATTTTTAAAAAACGACTGAAATGTCAATTTTTATGAATGAAAGTGCCCTTGTTTTTAATAGTTTTTTTTAAAAAACCGGGCACCTTCACATGAAAATTTACCTTCACTTTAAGAGATTCTATAAAATGCCTCGTAAGTATTATGAGGCCCTTCAGAGATTGTGTTAAAGGCAAAATTTACCTTGTGTCTCATTAAAGGGACATAATGTCCATATGCTAAATCACTTGAAAGTGATGCAGAATAACTGTAAAAAGCTGACAGGAAAAGATCACCCAAACACCTGTGTGTAAAAAAAGGAAGACATTTTACCACAAAACCTTTTCTGCTTACAATAGTAAGTGCTCTGTGAACAGTTTTTTTTTAGCTACTGTCACCTGCATGTTGAAAAAAAAGTGTTTTTTTATTGATGCATCTAAAAGAGAACATTTTATGATGGACTAAAGTTTTTTTAATTTTTTCTTTATTCTTATGAGGTGTATCAATGTCAATAAATAAGTATTGGTAGATCTGCTTATCAGCCAGTAAGCAATCAGCCATTAGGGCCCCATAGCACCTTCTGTTAGCTTCAAAATTAAATAAACTGCTTTAATATAACCATTTTTTCATGGAAAACATGTTTAACCCCATTTACCAATAGGACGTAGATCTACATCATGTGGTGCAAGTCCCAGCCTACTGGATAACGTAGATCTATGTCTGACCTGTGTTTCAATTCTTGCAGTCTCGGTTGTCAAGTTGCAACAGAGACTTGCTGTTTCTGGGCTGCAGGCATCTGCCTTCATATAATAAGGGAGCACTGATTATGCTACCTTACCATATGAAGCCAGATTGCCTGATCTGTAACAATCATCTGTTAATGGTGGTGGCTGGTGTGAGAGTTGAGGCGGAATTAAAATCCTGATTTGAACCATAATACAGCCCCCTTGTTCCTTTATTTATGTTTATGATTTTCTCAGGGGCTTCCTTTTCCATTGGTACATGTACATGTTGCTTTCCCCATCCTGCTGCACAGACTGGCACGCCCACCAGCCATTGTATTAAGGGAAATATATTATTGTACTAGTGTACAAACACTTTACTGAGCTATTTTATGTGACCAAGATGATGCAGACAGAATGACAATGTGTTTGCAGCTATCGATAGATATTTCTGCCCCATCAATGACCTCTGTGAATACAAACTTGTAAATTTTAGAGTTACTGGCGTAACTTTTTTGTTCAAGCGTAACAGTTAACCAGAGCTCTGAGATAATCATTCTAGCGTAAATTTCGATTGCGCTCACGCATTTACCTTCAACTTGTAATACGAGCGGCATTTACCTTGTGTGCAAAGGCCTTAAAAACTCAATATCGCTTGTGTACAAACAATAGCGCTCCACTTGTAATCTTGTAATGACAGCGCTTGTGGCACTTGATCCATCACTTTTATGGCCTAGTGCAATTTGATTGGTTATGCCACAGATTATGGAATTTAAGACAATGGTTAATGAATAATTTGCCATATTTTGTTAATCAGAAAGCAGTTTATTTGGCACATGGTTTTAAAACAAAAAAACTAGGAATTTCCTGCCTTTTGAGCATATTTCCTTGCATTTGTTGAACTTTGCACATTTGTTTTCATCAAGGTCCAAATATCTTAAAATATGTGTCCATTTGCATAGCAAAAATGCACACAAAATTATAAACAGACTGAAGGAGATATAAACGCTTTTTTAAACATAGTCAGGGCCGCCATCAGGGGGTGACAGGGGTGACTGCTGTCAGGGGCCCAATGGGCCAGGGGGGCCCCATGAGGCAAGAACTAAAAAAAAAAAAAAAAAAAAATTTTTTTTTTTTTTTTTTTTTTTAATTTTGGCAGCCACCAGTGGGTACTACAGCAGATTGCTAATTGAGCATGGGGAATGTTATTACAAGGAGTAAAGTATTAGCATTTGAGAGGATTTCTGAGTGTGCACTAAATCACTATGCACAGTATGAGACAGACTTGGCACTTTGTTTGTACAGTGTGTGCCTGAGTCAGACGGTAGATCACTTACATTTGCAGAGAAGGAAGGACTTACTCAACGAATGTTTTTTATTTCTTTGTACAATTTCAGATTGTAACTTCAATGTGGTAGGAGTTGTATGGTGGGGCCAGGGGTCCATAAAAACACATTTTCTTTTAGCAGCAGTGTATTTATGATTATTTGACAATGCTGTAAAAATTATATATTTAAAACCATGCAGAAATGTTTCCTCCTCAATACACAAATGGTAGGTGCCAGGTGCCCTTTTGGCAGATATGTATATATATATATATATATATATATATATATATATTACATTCCAGTTTACTGCCCCTTTATGGAAGGACTTTCCAGATGCAAGGAGGCATTTTATCATTTATATTTTTATATCTGCATAAAATGTTATACTCTCAGACTAAGATTGCTCAGTGTTTGAAATGAGACAGGTTAACTTAAAACTGGTCAGTTTACACTACAGCTGACTTAATTTTGAAATACATACCAACAAGCCTAAATCCTGCATTTAACCAGATCTAATGGTATGAGTACCACAGCTTATGGTTCCACCAAGACCATATAGAGTACAGCATTTTCAAAATCCATAAGTACAGCTGACAGATGGGAACATTTGTAAACTATATTTGAAGTGGTGCTCTTGGTTGGGGAAAATGGGGAAAAAACAAACAAACATATGTCAACCTTCTAAAAGTACTTTTCTTCATCTAGCAATCTACCCAGATCATTAATGTACAATTTTGATTCACAGAATATTTTTGTTTGCACATTTACAAATATGATTCTTTAAAAAGTGATCTCTTAATTGCTGCAATTTTTTTATCATGCATGTCACATACTGTTGATTTAGGGGATGCAAGGTGCATAAATCTTTCCTCCTGTGAGTGTTTCTGTGGGTGTCTGTGTTTATGACTTTGTGCTTTGGTTTGTGTCTCTATGAGTGTGTATGTATTTTTTTCTGTGGGTCTCTCTGTGAGGGTGGGTGTGTATGTCTTTGTTAATTTTCTGTGGATGTCTGTGAGGGTGTGTGCATATGTCTTTGAGATTTTTCTATGGGTGTCTCTGTGAGGGTGTGTGTATGTTTGTCTTTGTATATTTTCTCTGGATGCCTCTGTGAGGGTGGGTGTGTATGTCTGTGTTTTCTGTGGATGTCTCTGTGAGGGTGTGTGTTTTCTGTGGGTGTCTCTGTGAGGGTGTGTGTATGTTTGTCTGTGTATTTTCTCTGGATGCCTCTGTGAAGGTGGGTGTGTATGTCTGTGTTTTCTGTGGATGTCTCTGTGAGGGTTTTCTGTGGGTGTCTCTGTGAGGGTGTGTGTATGTCTTTGTGTGTTTTCTGTGGATTTCTTAGAGTGAGGGTGTTTGTATGTATTTCTTTGTGTGTTTTATGTGGTTGTCTCTCTCTGTGTGTATGTCTTTGTGTGTTTTCTGTGGGTGTCTCTGTGTGTGTGTATGTCTTTGTGTGTTTTCTGAGGCTGTCTATGTTGGTATTTCCTTGGGTGTATGTGCAAGTTTGTGTGTGTGTGTGTGTCCATTGTCTGTTCCTTTTTAGGACATTTTGACCTTACTACTGATTATTCACATCTTTCTACAGACTTTGAGCTAACAAGACCTTTCCGGAAGTCACTAATTCACCATTTAACCTTTAAATTATTGTTTAGGCAGTTCAGGGCCCTTCCTTTCAGCTACTGCATGCTGTAGTTGGCATCTTCCTTTGCAAAAAGATAATCAGAACTCCATATTTTGTTTTCTAAATCTCCTTTTTTTTTTTTTTACAAAATTGTAGTTTACCTCATTACTTGTCAGGTCAATGTAAACAAGTGCTAAGTGTCTGTTTGGGTGTCTGTGTCTGAGTGTGTTTCTTTGCATGTCTGCTAGAGTGTCTATATGTAAATCCTTATGTGTGAGTGTGTGTGTGTGTTTCAGTGTATGAGTGTGTCTCTGTGTGTGTGTGTGTATGTTACTACCTTTACAACATTTCCAAGTTTAAATAGACACTTAAGAATAAAGTGCATATATGTTTTAGTCACTTGGTAAAAAATTGCACATGTCAAAGGAGGGGGGGGGCCCTGATCAATGGTTTAGTCAGGGGCCCCAAAATTTCTTGTGGCGGCCCTGAACATAGTACATGCTGTTGAAGTAAGTGTGAATAATTAAGCAAATAATTATTGTTGATAATGTTTTGATGATAATTTACCTTGATGCCATAGAAACAGTTTATGATAATATACTTTATATAAGGTATCATGTATTTGGCTCACAGAATTACCCTGTTGTTGCCAATATACGTCTTTACTGCGTATTTGGTAACTTTAACTATGGTAAATTCTGACAAGTTCACAAAATATATTTGTCATCAGCATTTAAAAGTGATTTTCCTGTGACTTACACTCTCTATGTCCCTTCTGTTAGCTGCATTCTCCTTCCAATCCACAAGTAGGTGAGGGAAGTCACCCAGGGTGGTGTGGATCTTTCAAAGTTTAGGACCTCTGACTCTGAGGTATCCTTGATATCTTTTGAACACATAGAGTAGGAAAACAGCACACTCATAGCTCTGGGGCACGGAACCACAGACTTGCCAGGTCCTCCACAATCACAAATAAACATACAGATTCCAGCCTCCAATTCATGAAAGGTATTTTTTTTTTCTCATCAAGAAAAAGAATGTTTCAAGCCTGCAATAGGCCCTTAGTCATGTTTCACCTTTCATGAATTGGAGGCTGGAATCTGTATCCTTGATATCCTTTGCATGCTTGTTGTCTTTTATCTATCAAATGCCAAACACTGGTTCAAAATGCACAATGATGTAACACCCAGTGAACAGAAACAGGGATAGGTAGGTACACCACAGCTGCCATAGCCTTACTCTTGCTACAACTTATAGGTGCTAGATGATTTGCCATTGGAATGAGCATATGATAAAAATATTAATTCAGTTGAAGCATGAATGGTCCTCAGGATATTTGTTCTGTCAGTTAGATGTTTTAAAAAACAAATTTACCTTAAAGGGAAATAAAACCCTTTTTTTTTTCTTTTATAATTCAGATACGACTTGCAATTTTAAATAACTTTCTATTTTACTTCTATTATTAATTGTTCTTCATTCTCTTGGTATCTTTTGTTGAAAAGAAGGAATTCATTCTTAGGAGCCGGCCCATTTCTGGAGCACTTTATGGCAGCAGTTTTTCAAGAATGTTTTCCATTTGCAATATGGCAGCACTATTTCCTGCCATGTAGTGCTCCGGATACCTACATAGGTATTTCTTCAACACAGAATATTATGGGAATTAAGCAAATGTGATAATAGACGTAAATTGGTAATTTAATTTTTTTAAATTGTATGCTCTGTCTGAATCACAAAAGAAATGTTTTGGGTTTTATATCCCTTTAAAGTCTTCACTGATTATTTAAATTTAATTAAAATGTTTTTAACTTTAATTAGATTTCAGAGTCAGTCAGTAAGAATAAAATATGTTCCATTTTTGTTTTGTTTACGTATGCACACATTCAGAAAATAGCATATTGTTACAGATTTGAATATTGACTTTCATAGGTTAACATTAAGTTACATTCAAATGTTGATTCTCATAGACTTTAAAGTAAATGTAAATTTTCATGAATCAGTGCCCGGTTTTTAAAAATACTATTAAAAACAGGGACACTTTCATTCATGAAAGCTTACATTGCAGCATATTCTAGAAATACCTTATTCTTCAGTAAAACCGGATTGCTGATCCCCGCCCGCAGTTCCTCTGTCCTTACGTCACAAATGATGAAACCAGAGCGTCCATCTCGTGAGGTCACGCCATGATTGGAGGAAGCCGGTTTTGTCATTGCAGGGTAAGTACAGCAGGAAGAAACGGCCGGGGGATCACTGATCCGCATTTGGTGAAGAAAAAGGTAAGTATTTGTAAAATACGGTGTAATGTAAACTTTCATGAATGAAAGTGCCCCTGTTTTTAATACAACAAAACGCAATGAACCTGTAACAATGCTCCTCCACTCTGCTGTGGCCGTTGCCATGGACGCAGGCAGTCCTCCTGTTGCTAGGGATGCGGCAGTGTAACTGCATCACGGTGATGACATCATCACCGCGTGCCTTGTCTTCCCTATGTAAGTAAGTGCCTCAGTCTCTCTCACCTGTGCCCAAGTATAGGTGTTATTTCGTGTTCTCCTGGGTGCTGTATTTCTGTTTACTGGATTGCTATATTGATACTCTGTTGATGAACTCTGCCTGTTTGACTACTCTGCTTGCCTTAACCCCTGAACTACTGGATTGCTATACTGATACTGAATTCTGCTTGTTTGACTACTCTGCTGGCCTTAACCCCTGAACTACTGGATTGCTATACTGATACTGAACTCTGCTTGTTTGACTACTCTGCTTGCCTTAACCCCTGAACTACTGGATTGCTATACTGATACTGAACTATGCTTGTTTGACTACCCTGCTTCCCTTAACCCCTGAACTACTGGATTGCTATACTGATACTGAATTCTGCTTATTTGACTACTCTGCTGGCTTAACCCCTGAACTACTGGATTGCTACTTTGTTGCTGTACTTTGCCAGTCTGACCATTCTATTGGTTTACCCCTGAACTGCTATACTGCTGGATATCTTTTTGTTGCTGACTCCTGCCTGTTCCCGGTCCTTCTATTGGTTTACTCCTGAACTGTTATACTGCTGGATATCCTTTTGTTGCTGACTGCTGCCTGTTCCCGGTCCTTCTATTGGTTTACCCCTGAACTGCCATACCTCTGGATTACCTTCCTGTTGCCACAGAGTACTGCCCTGCCTGCTGTGAGTACTGCTTACCTCATTTTACAAACTCTCTCTCTGCTCTGGGATATGTCCTATCATTCCACTTGACGCTGGGATAAGAAGACTACTGGCCAAGTTTGGTCTGATAGTGGAATATCCCACGAGCATTACAGAACCAGCCTAAATTTGCTCTCTTTCTGCATAATAAATATACCACTGAGGACTTTAAACAGATCAGTATAACCGCAATAAACAGGGCTAGCGACTTACTATTGCACTGACAGCAGACAATACAAGGTGCACGGGTAGCAGTCACAACACTACTTTTTTAGTTGCCTCTCACGCTCATTCCCATAGCCATCTGCCTCATACCTGGAATAGGATCCTTGTCCCACGTTCTCCAGAGGACTTACGCAATAGTGGGGCACCCACTTCCCCAACCTTTGAAACAAGCTGCTGCATGCTGTCTCCAAATCTTTCGTCTGTACTCCCCTTCGCAGTTATCGGAGACCTAGTGTAAATACTGTAATACTCCCCAGCCTCGATCTGTTCCTCTGTCGTCGCGGTCACAGCTCCTGGATCAGTATAGCAAGCTCCTCCTTGCTCACAAAAAGCTTGCAACAAAAAGATGTAGATCCAGGTTGCTTATTGAAACTTCACTTTATATGAACTTAAAAACCTCATCAAAATGATGACAGTGCAGTCTTACGCGTTTCGGCTTTTTTTTAAATAGTATTTTACATTCACTTTAACTCTTTTTACAAAATAATTCTGTGCAATATAACATGCTTGAGATTAGCAACAAAATATTCATCACATCACCAATGTGTACAAGAGGATCTCAATGCAGTAAGTCAGGCCCATTGGTACCTCAGACATATGCATGGGATTTTTCAACTCAAATAGGTTAGCTTTATACCCCCAAAGCACAAATATATCATGAAAAAATGAAGACAAAACATTTTTAATATGTGTCTCTGGTCCCCTGTATATGCTGCTCTATTGGCATAGCAATACAGATTACTTGTAGGTAACCACTAGCTATATATTATTGTTTGGTGCCATAGCTCATAGATTTTTTTTTTTTTTTTTTTTTTATGAAAAGCATTAACTGGAAGAAAACAGTTAATATAAAAAAGTATTAATGTGCAAATGATATATATATATATATATATATATATATTCCTCAGATTTCTAACTGGCTTTTAAGTGTGATATAAATATGTCAAGCCCTGGTAAACCTATATTGCATAGTTTTATCATGTGTTGGTGGATCAATTTTATGTTTATGTCCTAGTATTTATGCTGTAGTCTACTACTCTGCTTCCAAATACCTTTTTCCCCATATTGGTATAGATTGCAAGTGGTGCAGTATATTGGGTTTTCACAATCGTGAAAACTCTGCTAGTTAAGCTTTTTGCGCTAGCCAGGTTGCGCTTGTATTACAGATTAATAGACAACTTATTTTGTGCAAGCGGTAATCCGATTAGTGCTAAAAACTGAACATCCAATATCGCGTGTGCGTTCACATATTCCCCCATATAACTCAATGGAGAAAAAAATGGAAATAAAAACCTAATACCCACTTTCTCGCACAAACATGATCAAATTTTCACAATTGTGCTAAACCAACATGAGAATATAAATATTTCATATTTAAGTTTTCTTAACATAACGGAATATGTTCTATTTATTTAAAAATAATTATTTCTACATATATCTGATAGAATTAAAAAAAATATATTTATACCTATATATATGTATGATTATATGTAGTATACAGATATATATATATATATATATATATATAGGAATATCAATTTAGAAATACATAGAACATATTCTGCTATGTGTAAAATATTGGAATGTGAAATATTTACAGTAAATACACAGTTAAACATATATATATATATATATATATATATATATATATATATATATATATATATATATATATATATATGTGCTAATTTCCTATGCAAATATTTACATTGATTTAATTTTGAGACATGGAGGATTTTAATTTCAGTTTTTTATCTCCCCCGATAATTTTAATGAATTTTGGTTTAACCTTGAAAATAGCTTTTCCAATGCAGCAACCAGAAATCTATCTCCTACTGATGAGTTCCAAAAAGAACGAAACAGGCTGTCTAGTGAGTGATTTCTGGTTTGCTGCAATAATCCTGTTAAAAGGATAGCTGTGTTAAAACAGTATTTTGAAGCAAAAAAACTGAGAATTTGCATATCTAATTTGCATATCTTACCCAGAATTCTCTTGTGCATTGGTAACATTGTATATGAGGTATTTCTGGGAAAAAGCAAGCGGGGAATCTTGCCTAGATGTGCTAATTTCCTATGCAAATATTTACATTGATTTATATATATATATATATATATATATATATATATATATATATATATATATATATATATATATACATACACAAATACATCTTTAGCAATGTATCTGTATGTATCTCTATGTTAAAGTCCTTTGGCAGCTTTTTTTTTTCTCTAACACCCAAAATCTCATATATTTGAGGCGAGCCTTTATAACTTTTTAGTGCAATATTGTTTTTTTAATAATTTTTATTAGATGGTGTTATTATGAGTGTAACTGTACTTTTGTAATTTATTTTTGATGTGTTTTGTGCAAATGTTTAGTTTTGGAAAACAGTTAACCATAACTCTAAGACTGCGGTAAGAATTCAAGCGTAAATCGCGCTTTTTGCGATTGCGATTTTGCTCAACTTGCCTTATCATCGCAATTGAAAATACTTGCGAAAACACAATATCGCTTGTACAAAAACTTTAGCGCTTTACTTGTAATCTAGCCCATTATCTTTATGTTAAATTGTTAATGTAAAGTAACTTTACATTTTATTTTATTGCTACTTTTAGGACTAAAGCATCACCATAGACACTATACAATGATACAGTCTGTTCTTATAGCTGTCTAATGCACAGTGTTTTAAACACAAAAAGACATACAAGGTCTGGGAATGTTATGTGCAAAGCGACCAACAGCAATAACTTTAGCTGCAATGCAAAATGTCAACATCTGAATTTCAACTGCACATCTACAAATTACAGTTTTGGCAGATTTCCTGTAGAGATTATATTAGTTTTTTTTGTCATACATTACTGAACATCTAAAAATGGAATAAACTTGACAAAATCAGAGATTATTCAGAATCACATTTTGCATTTTAAAAGCTGTATTAATTACTATTAAGTTTGTTTGGCATATTTTCCAAGCAGTCTCTCTTAAATTAAAACATGTTAACAGTGTAATAATCCTGATTAAAATAGTTCATCTGAAATTATTAGTTATAATAATAATGTGTTCCAAAGCATGGACACCTAACACTTTAATGTAATTATTTTAATTCCATACAGAGAATCTTTATTTTAATACTTTGTAAAGTTGTGCATGGATCTCTTTAACATATTTGAAGTTTAAAGTGATGATTTTCTCGTCTTCTAAAATACTGTGAAAACGCCTGCCCAAAACCATCTGTCACTAGAGTTGTGCGTCTTTATCATCCAGTGAACTTGTGTTCCACAGACTGGTTCTGCACAGATATACTCTAATACTTTCATTCTAAAAGAAAAACAAAACATTAGTTTAACTGTTTATTACATACATTTTTTACTGATTTCATTTTAAAAATATATGTGCATATGAGTCTCAGATTATTTTTGCTTTGAACCCATTATTCATTATATGTTGCTTTTATTTAGTGTTGAGGTCCCATTAAGATCGCTTTATAAAAGCTATAACACTACTTTGAAACCCCAAAATAGAATGTTATCCGATGGGGCTCTGCTGTATAAAGTACCGCCGAAATTCAACTTTTATAATTTAGACAGAACATGGAATTTTTAACAATTTTCCAATTTACTTCTAGTATACATTTTGTTTTGTTCTCTTAGTATCACTTTGTTAAAAAGTACATGTACCTAACCTCAGCAGCGACAACGCTCTACTTAACTTAAGAGGCGGCCTTCAAAGGTTTAGAAATTAACATATGAGCCTACCTAGGTTAAGCTTTCAACTAAGAATATCAAGAGAAGAAAGAAAATTTGATAATAAAAGTAAATCTGAATCATGAAAGTTTAATTTGGACTTCACTATCCCTTTAACTATGCATTAAATGGACGGAGAGATGTCCTACCAGCCGTCACTCAAAGATAAGTATCAGTGAAGGGTTTAATTTCTCTGAAGCTTTCCAGAGATCTGTTTGTTGTCAGTGTTACAGTCCCTATCACAACAGTAATGTGGTGTGAGAATTAAGTATAACCACCTGAAGCCTCTGGTTTTAGGGAGTTCTTTACTGGGATGTGTCACAGACAATAAAATTCCCATGTGTCTGCACTCTTGTTAATACAAAACACTTAGGCATTCTATATCATTTCTGACAAACATTGAAAATGCAAAGCTAAAAGAATTGTGAAAATACCTAATAGGAGAGCTTTGATCTCTGATATCTTCATTCACATGAGAGCATCTTTTTTTTTGGTAAAGACTATACAGTACGATAAAGAAGAAGACAAATAATACTGATGATATACCCCAAATGCGGGATTCCAAAATCCAAACTTTTTAATTAATATTTAAAAAAATATTTTTTATCAAAAATGTCTATTTCTTCTGTTAAGTGTGATCAGTCCACGGGTCATCATTACTTCTGGGATATTACTCCTCCCCAACAGGAAGTGCAAGAGGATTCACCCAGCAGAGCTGCATATAGCTCCTCCCCTCTACGTCACTCCCAGTCATTCTCTTGCACCCAACGACTAGATAGGATGTGTGAGAGGACTATGGTGATTATACTTAGTTTTATATCTTCAATCAAAAGTTTGTTATTTTAAAATAGCACCGGAGTGTGTTATTATCTCTCTGGCAGAGTTTGAAGAAGAATCTACCAGAGTTTTTGTTATGATTTTAGCCGGAGTAGTTAAGATCATATTGCTGTTTCTCGGCCATCTGAGGAGAGGTAAACTTCAGATCAGGGGACAGCGGGCAGATGAATCTGCATAGAGGTATGTAGCAGTTTTTATTTTCTGACAATGGAATTGATGAGAAAATCCTGCCATACCGATATAATGTCATGTATGTATACTTTACACTTCAGTATTCTGGGGAATGGTACTTCACTAGAATTACACTGTAAGAAATACATAAAGCTGTTTAATAACTAGAGATTATGTTTAACGTTTTTGCTGGAATGTAAAATCGTTTTCATTTGCTGAGGTACTGAGTGAATAAATGTTTGGGCACTATTTTTCCACTTGGCAGTTGCTTAATCTGTTTTCTGACAGTTTCTGTTCTCCCTCACTGCTGTGTGTGAGGGGGAGGGGCCGTTTTTTTGGCGCTTTTACTATGCATCAAATATTTCAGTCAGCAACTCTTTGTATTCCCTGCATGATCCGGTTCATCTCTACAGAGCTCAGGGGTCTTCAAAACTTATTTTGAGGGAGGTCATTTCTCTCAGCAGAGCTGTGAGAATTATAGTTTGACTGAGATAAAAAACGTTTATTCTGTAATTTGTTTCCTGCTTTCAGAATTTGTTATCTTTGCTAATGGGATTAAACCTTTGCTAAAGTTGTGTTGTTTACAAGGATTGAGGCTATAACTGTTTCAATTTATTAATTTTCAACTGTCATAGATCTGCTGTGCTTCTTAAAGGCACAGTACGTTTTAATATTATTCTAATTGAATTGTATTTCCAAGTTGCAAGTTTATTTGCTAGTGTGTTAAACATGTCTGATTCAGAGGATGATACCTGTGTCATTTGTTGCAATGCCAAAGTGGAGCCCAATAGAAATTTATGTACTAACTGTATTGATGCTACTTTAAATAAAAATCAATCTGTACAAATTGAACAAATTTCACCAAACAACGAGGGGAGAGTTATGCCGACTAACTCGCCTCACGTGTCAGTACCTACATCTCCCGCTCAGAGGGAGGTGCGTGATATTGTAGCGCCGAGTACATCTGGGCGGCCATTACAAATCACATTACAGGATATGGCTACTGTTATGACTGAGGTTTTGGCTAAATTACCAGAACTAAGAGGTAAGCGTGATCACTCTGGGGTGAGAACAGAGTGCGCTGATAATATTAGGGCCATGTCAGACACTGCGTCACAGGTGGCAGAACATGAGGACGGAGAACTTCATTCTGTGGGTGACGGTTCTGATCCAAACAGACTGGATTCAGATATTTCAAATTTTAAATTTAAACTGGAAAACCTCCGTGTATTACTAGGGGAGGTGTTAGCGGCTCTGAATGATTGTAACACAGTTGCAATACCAGAGAAAATGTGTAGGTTGGATAAATATTAAGCGGTACCGACGAGTACTGAGGTTTTTACTATACCTAAGAGACTTACTGAAATTGTTACTAAGGAGTGGGATAGACCCGGTGTGCCGTTCTCACCCCCTCCGATATTTAGAAAAATGTTTCCAATAGACGCCACCACAAGGGACTTATGGCAAACGGTCCCTAAGGTGGAGGGAGCAGTTTCTACCTTAGCTAAGCGTACCACTATCCCGGTGGAGGATAGCTGTGCTTTTTCAGATCCAATGGATAAAAAGTTAGAGGGTTACCTTAAGAAAATGTTTGTTCAACAAGGTTTTATATTGCAACCCCTTGCATGCATTGCGCCGATCACGGCTGCAGCGGCATTCTGGATTGAGTCTCTGGAAGAGAACATTGGTTCAGCTACTCTGGACGACATTACGGACAGGCTTAGAGTCCTTAAACTAGCTAATTCATTTCGGAGGCCGTAGTACATCTTACTAAACTTACGGCGAAGAATTCAGGATTCGCCATTCAGGCACGCAGGGCGCTGTGGCTAAAATCCTAGTCAGCTGATGTTACTTCTAAGTCTAAATTGCTTAATATACCTTTCAAAGGGCAGACCTTATTCGGGCCCGGGTTGAAAGAGATTATCGCTGACATTACAGGAGGTAAAGGCCATGCCCTGCCTCAGGACAAAGCCAAAGCCAAGACTAGACAGTCTAATTTTCGTTCCTTTCGTAATTTCAAAGCAGGAGCAGCATCAACTTCCTCTGCACCAAAACAGGAAGGAGCTGTTGCTCGCTACAGACAAGGCTGGAAACCTAACCAGTCCTGGAACAAGGGCAAGCAGACTAGGAAACCTGCTGCTGCCCCTAAAACAGCATGAATTGAGGGCCCCCGATCCGGGATCGGATCTAGTGGGGGGCAGACTTTCTCTCTTCGCCCAGGCTTGGGCAAGAGATGTTCAGGATCCCTGGGCGCTAGAGATAATATCTCAGGGATACCTTCTGGACTTCAAATACTCTCCTCCAAGAGAGAGATTTCATCTGTCAAGATTGTCAACAATCCAGACAAAGAAAGAGGCGTTTCTACGCTGCGTACAAGAGCTCTTGTTAATGGGAGTAATCCATCCAGTTCCACGATCAGAACAGGGACAGGGGTTTTACTCAAATCTGTTTGTGGTTCCCAAAAAAGAGGGAACTTTCAGACCAATCCTGGACTTAAAGATCCTAAACAAATTCCTAAGAGTTCCATCGTTCAAGATGGAGACTATTCGGACAATTTTACCTATGATCCAAGAAGGTCAGTACATGACCACTGTAGATTTAAAAGATGCTTACCTTCACATACCGATTCACAAAGATCATTATCGGTACCTAAGGTTTGCCTTCCTAGACAGGCATTACCAGTTTGTGGCTCTTCCATTCGGATTGGCTACAGCTCCAAGAATCTTCACAAAGGTTCTGGGGGCTCTTCTGGCGGTACTAAGACCGCGGGGAATCTCGGTAGCTCCATACCTAGACGACATTCTGATACAAGCTTCAAGCTTTCAAACTGCCAAGTCTCATACAGAGTTAGTGCTGGCATTTCTAAGGTCACATGGATGGAAGGTGAACGAAAAGAAAAGTTCACTCGTTCCACTCACAAGAGTTCCCTTCCTGGGGACTCTTATAGATTCTGTAGAAATGAAGATTTACCTGACAGAGGACAGGCTAACAAGACTTCAAAGTGCTTGCCGCACCCTTCATTCCATTCAACACCCGTCAGTGGCTCAATGCATGGAGGTAATCGGCTTAATGGTAGCGGCAATGGACATAGTACCCTTTGCACGCTTACACCTCAGACCACTGCAACTGTGCATGCTAAGTCAGTGGAATGGGGATTACTCAGACTTATCCCCTTCTCTGAATCTGGATCAAGAGACCAGAAATTCTCTTCTATGGTGGCTTTCTCGGCCACATCTGTCCAGGGGGATGCCATTCAGCAGACCAGACTGGACAATTGTAACAACAGACGCCAGCCTTCTAGGTTGGGGTGCCGTCTGGAATTCTCTGAAGGCTCAGGGACAATGGAGTCAGGAGGAGAGTCTCCTGCCAATAAACATTCTGGAATTGAGAGCAGTTCTCAATGCCCTCCTGGCCTGGCCCCAGTTGACAACTCGGGGGTTCATCAGGTTTCAGTCGGACAACATCACGACTGTAGCTTACATCAACCATCAGGGAGGGACAAGAAGCTCCCTAGCTATGATGGAAGTATCAAAGATAATTCGCTGGGCAGAGTCTCACTCTTGCCACCTGTCAGCAATCCACATCCCGGGAGTGGAGAACTGGGAGGCGGATTTCTTAAGTCGTCAGACTTTTCATCCGGGGGAGTGGGAACTTCATCCGGAGGTCTTTGCCCAAATACTTCGACGTTGGGGCAAACCAGAGATAGATCTCATGGCGTCTCGACAGAACGCCAAGCTTCCTCGTTACGGGTCCAGATCCAGGGATCCAGGAGCAGTCCTGATAGATGCTCTGACAGCACCTTGGGACTTCAGGATGGCTTACGTGTTTCCACCCTTTCCGTTGCTTCCTCGATTGATTGCCAGAATCAAACAAGAGAGAGCATCAGTGATTCTAATAGCACCTGCGTGGCCACGCAGGACTTGGTATGCAGACCTGGTGGACATGTCATCCTGTCCACCTTGGTCTCTACCTCTGAAACAGGACCTTCTGATACAGGGTCCCTTCAAACATCAAAATCTAACTTCTCTGAAGCTGACTGCTTGGAAATTGAACGCTTGATTTTATCAAGACGTGGGTTTTCTGAGTCAGTTATTGATACCTTAATACAGGCTAGGAAACCTGTTACCAGAAAGATTTACCATAAGATATGGCGTAAATACCTATATTGGTGTGAATCCAAAGGTTACTCTTGGAGTAAGGTTAGGATTCCTAGGATATTGTCTTTTCTACAAGAAGGTTTAGAAAAGGGTTTATCTGCTAGTTCTTTAAAGGGACAGATCTCAGCTCTGTCCATTCTGTTACACAAACGTCTGTCAGAAGTTCCTGACGTCCAGGCTTTTTGTCAGGCTTTGGCCAGGATTAAGCCTGTGTTTAAAACTGTTGCTCCACCATGGAGTTTAAACCTTGTTCTTAATGTTTTACAGGGCGTTCCGTTTGAACCCCTTCATTCCATTGATATAAAGTTGTTATCTTGGAAAGTTCTATTTTTAATGGCTATTTCCTCGGCTCGAAGAGTCTCTGAATTATCAGCCTTACATTGTGATTCTCCTTATTTGATTTTTCATTCGGATAAGGTAGTCCTGCGTACTAAACCTGGGTTCTTACCTAAGGTAGTTACTAACAGGAATATCAATCAAGAGATTGTTGTTCCTTCTTTATGCCCAAATCCTTCTTCAAAGAAGGAACGTCTACTGCACAACCTGGATGTAGTCCGTGCTCTAAAATTTTACTTACAGGCAACTAAGGAATTTCGACAAACGTCTTCTCTGTTTGTCATTTACTCTGGGCAGAGGAGAGGTCAAAAAGCTTCCGCTACCTCTCTTTCTTTTTGGCTTCGTAGCATAATTCGTTTAGCTTATGAGACTGCTGGACAGCAGCCTCCTGAAAGAATTACAGCTCATTCTACTAGAGCTGTGGCTTCCACTTGGGCCTTCAAGAATGAGGCCTCTGTTGAACAGATTTGCAAGGCTGCAACTTGGTCTTCGCTTCATACTTTTTCCAAATTTTACAAATTTGACACTTTTGCTTCATCGGAGGCTATTTTTGGGAGAAAGGTTCTTCAGGCAGTGGTTCCTTCTGTATAAAGAGCCTGCCTATCCCTCCCGTCATCCGTGTACTTTTGCTTTGGTATTGGTATCCCAGAAGTAATGATGACCCGTGGACTGATCACACTTAACAGAAGAAAACATAATTTATGCTTACCTGATAAATTCCTTTCTTCTGTAGTGTGATCAGTCCACGGCCCGCCCTGTTTTTAAGGCAGGTAAATATTTTTTAATTTATACTCCAGTCACCACTTCACCCTTGGCTTTTCCTTTCTCGTTGGTCCTTGGTCGAATGACTGGGAGTGACGTAGAGGGGAGGAGCTATATGCAGCTCTGCTGGGTGAATCCTCTTGCACTTCCTGTTGGGGAGGAGTAATATCCCAGAAGTAATGATGACCCGTGGACTGATCACACTACAGAAGAAAGGAATTTATCAGGTAAGCATAAATTATGTTTTTTTCCCAGCCTGTAAGTCACAATCTTCTCTGCCTGTGTCTTTGGGTTGTTTTTTTGTGTTCTAAAATGCAAATAATTGTCTATATTTATTTTAAAATAACAAAAATACCTTTCTGATTACATTGCTGGTACTATGTATACAAAAGTATGAAACATGTCATCTTTAGGTTGCTGTATAAGCTGTAGTATGACAAGTAAATGTTGCCTAAATGACATAATATATTGTTGTTTACACTTAGGGGCGTATCTATCAAGCTCCGTACGGAGCTTGAAGCCCCTGCAGGCTCGCCAGAAACACCAGTTATGAAGCAGCGGTCTAAAGACTGCTGCTCCATAACCTGCCTGCCTGCTCTGAGCAGGCGGACAGACATCGCCGGAATTCAACCTGATCGAGTACGATCGGGCTGATTGACACCCCCTGCTGGCGGTAGTTTGGCCGCAAATCTGCAGGGGCGACGTTGCACCAGCAGCTCACAAGAGCTGCTGGTGCAATGCTGAATACGGAGAGCGTATTGCTCTCCGCATTCGGCGAGGTCTGTCGGACCTGATCTGCACTGTTGTTAAATAGGCCCCTTAGTACCATTTCCTCTCCAAACTGTCCCATTTTACAGAGACAAATAGTCCAAAATCCAAACTATTCTGAAATCCAAACCTTTTCTGGTCCTAAGCAGTTTGAATAAAGGGTTTGTATTACATACTGCACGTGTACAGCAATGAAAGGTTGAGTACAAATACCTGATTTGCTGTTTCCTTATCAAGTCTAATTGCAATACAAGACTTTTGCTAACATGACTCTATATTGATTGGTAAAGTACTTTACATTTCAAAAGCCACTTGCAAAGAATGAATACAGAGTAAGTAGGTACTGTGATAATTTAATAAGCTTCTCTGAGTCTCAGCTCCTGTAACACGACAGCACCAAAATTCCATGTGTGTCTGGGCTTGTTGAATCCATAGGAAAGCTTTGTCATGTTTGGTGGTAAAGTATGATTTACCCTTAACACTTAGCAGTCCATTCTCAAGTTGTGACACTTGTGTAATTACTATGTACAATATATTTAGGGTCAAAACAAATAGTTGTCAAGTGGTCTCCTCACTCCTTGAGGTTATAAGAGATTTTAAACAAAGCAAACAGAACATGTATCTGTGATCCAGAAACATTTACTAAAATGTCTCTATAGTATGTCCAGTTTTTCCAGTTCCATTGTTATTCTTTGATGTTGATTAATTGAAGCATGTAACATTGAGTGTACCTCAGTGAATAACATAGGAAATAGTTAAAGGGATACTGAACCCAAAATTTTTCTTTCATGATTCAGATAGAGCATGCAATTTTAAGCACCTTCCAAATTTACTCCTATTTATAACATTTTCTTCATTTTCTTGGTATCTTTATTTGAAAACGCAGGAATGTAAGCTTAGGAGACGTCCCATCCTTGGTTCAGCACCTGGATAGCGCTTGCTGATTGGTGTCAAAATGTAGCCACCAATCACCAAGCGCTACCCAGGTGCTGAACCAAAAATGGGTAATTGATAATAGGAGTAAATTAGAAAGTTGCTTAAAATTGCATGCTCTATCTGAATCATGGAAGTTAAATTTTGACTAGACTATCCCTTTAAGAAATTTCTACCTGGCTATTAAAAAAAAGTTTAATATGTTTGCTAATCTGTTATGTATAACAATAATTTGCATAATGAAACTTTGTATGCCTGCATTTTGTCTGCATGACATCTTTACTGGAGAAATTGAAAGCAGCAATTAAACATTTTAAATTATTTTTCTTTAAAAGCTACCTAAAGACTATGCAAAAGAAACTAGAAAAAAATGCATGTTTTGCAGTACTGATACTGCAGTATACACGCTCAATGGCTGTAAGAGATGACCTTTACGAATTTATAAGTAGATAGGGAATCTTCAATAAACCTAAGAAAAAATCACTTAAGAAAAGTATTTTCAGCACAGTATTGATAATATATATAATATATATTATACATTAAAAACATATACTTTTTTATGAAACAGACACTTGCCTTCCATATAATTTGCTGGAGTAGCTGGTACCTGGTGTTTTGGTGTATATTCTTGAGAGATATTTGGTATCAGATATCAAAATAGCCAGCTGTATGATATGGCAGACAGTATCTCAACCCATTTAATGACAAACTACGTTTGAATCGGTACACACACCCATGTCTCGCAACATAGAGACATTCTGATGCATAAATGACATGCTCTCATTCATTAGAAAAAAAAACATGTTTTTTGCATTACTAACTCTAGCTTTCCCTTTGCATGGTAAACACATAATAAAGTTGGGAGCTGCAAGCCAGCTGGTGTGACAGGAGCTGCAATGCTTGCAGGGCTTAACCATTTGTTATTTATTTAACCACTTTGCAGATGCTAAACTCATTGTAAACTAGGGTCAGTGATGCAGAAATAATATAGAAATGTTAACAAATTAATACTGTTACAGTCTGCCTATTTTGTAAAGCAGCAAGTACATTTTAACAGCAAGGGACAGTCTAGTCCAAAGTAAACTTTCATGATTCAGATAGGGCATATAATTTCCAATTTACTTTTATCACCAATTTTGCTTTGTTCTCTTGGTATTCTTAGTTGAAAGCTAAATCTAGGAGGTTTATATGCTAATTTCTTAGTCCTTGGAGGCTGCCTCTTATCTGAATGTATTTGGACATAGTTCATGTGTGTCATATAGATAACATTGTGCTTACGCACATGGAGTTACCTAGGAGTCGGCACTGATTGGCTAAAATGCAAGTCTGTCAAAAGAACTGAACTAAAGGGGCAGTCTGCAGAGGCTTAGATACAAGTTAATTACAGAGGTAAAAAGTGTATTAATATAACTGTGTTGGTTATACAAAACTAGGGAATATGTAATAAAGGGATTATCTATCTTTTAAAACAATAAAAATTCTGGTGTAGGCTGTCCCTTTAAGCAGAGGTGCTGCAGGACGAGAGATCTGGTGTATTATGTCTATCATGTTGACAGAGGTCTAAGTCATGTGGGCTGCTTTGCCTTTAAATTCCTGGGCCTATTTTTGGTCCCAGTCCAGTCCTGATATACATTATTTACCATACTATCTGTTAGATCTGTATTATTATGCCTACTGGGTTCCTTATACTGAAGAAACAATATATACATTTTCTGTAATAAACCAGGCATTTGTAAATATGATGCAATTGCTGATTTCAGCTAACTACACCCATGTTAATAAGTTTGTCTGGTTGGTGTGTCACATGCACAATGAATGTATCTGTACATCAGCCATTTCAAACTTTTTTTTGCTTTGGGACAACCTGACTTACCTGAAATGTTTGTGACAGCTGTAAATTCGTATAGGCCTGTGATACCCTGAGGGCTCTATGAATGTGACATTCTAGTCAAAATTTATATGAAAGTCGGTTTATTCAGTCTCTATTATAAGCAGTTTGTAATATACTTTTATTGGCAAAAATGCTTCAGTAATAGTTGTCATTGTTTCCATGATAGTTTTTAATCTAACAGCATTTAATGTTGAGTGCAGAGCTTTCAGCAGTACATTACACAGTTATATTAAATGACATGTCTATGTAAAAGAGAATAATTACTTTCAAAATACTTCTCCGTTGCCTTATCAGAAAGCACAAAACATAGACCTCTACTGATTTTCACTGTCATCTTGATATTCATTTGCCATCATGCTACAGGCATACATACACTAGAAATTGTCCAAAGTAGGGCTACTAAAATGGTACATGGTCTAAAATATAAAACATAAAAAGACTCTATGATCTAAATGCCAAAACTAGGGGTCACAATCTTAAATTAAAGGGTAGCAGATTCAGGAGAAATGTCAGGAAACATTTTTGTTATAGAAAGGGTAGGGGATTCATAGAACTGTGTGTTCCCATAAACTGCAATTTAAATATATATGTATGTGCTTATACACATATATATTTTAAAATGCTGCCCATCGCTGCACTACTTACCTCCTTCGTTGTGCGAGGTTCTGATGCCGTCTGTGACAGCATCAGAATGAGGCTCCCGTAGGAACCTATGGAAGCTTGCTCTCATAAGCGCAATGCTTCCTAGCAATGCCAACACAAGCTTGTGTTTGCATTGCGATTAACTTGTAATACCAGCGCACATTAGATTGCACTGGTATTACAAAGTGGAGTGCTAATATCGCTTGGCGATATTTAGCGCCCCACTTGTAATATAGCCCATTGAATCTCAAATTGTGTTTTTTTTAGCACAAACATATTCCATAAGGATATAGATATACAAAGAGTATTACTCATAAAATGTATTATCATAGCATGTGAGATTTTTGTGTGTAATGTAACTTAAAAGGTTTAATTACTGCATATAATTATTTAATTTTCACTTATCTCATTAAAACAAGTGTTATAGATTTTTCTCTTGTAAGGTGTATCCAGTCCATGGATCATCCATTACTTGTGGGATATTCTCATTCCCAACAGGAAGTTGCAAGAGGACACCCACAGCAGAGCTGTAATATAGCTCCTCCCCTAACTGTCATAGCCAGTCATTCTCTTGCAACTCTCAACAAGCTAGGACGTTGTAGGAGAGAGTGGTTAAATATAGCTAGTTTATTTCTTCAATCAAAAGTTTGTTATTTTTAAATAGTACCGGAGTTGTGCTATTTTATCACAGGCAGTAAATAGAAGAAGAATCTGCCTGAGGTTTCTATGATCTTAGCAGGTTGTAACTAAGATCCATTGCTATTCTCACATATGTCTGAGGGGATTACACAGATGAGGTAACTTCAGCGAGAGAATGGCGTGCAGTTTATTCTGCTATCAGGTATGTGCAGTTATAATTTTTTCTAGAGATGGAAAACACTAGAAAATGCTGCTGATACCGGATTAATGTAAGTTAAGCCTGAATACAGTGATTTAATAACGACTGGTATCATGCTTACTCCCAGGGGTAATACCCTTATGATATTTACAATATAAAACGTTTGCTGTTTTTATATATGCTTTGGTGATAAAACTTTATTGGGGCCTAGTTTTTTCCACATGGCTGGCTTAAATTTTGACTAGAAACAATTTCCACTGTTGTAGTATAAAAGTTACAGTTGGTGCAGTTAAAATTACAAACTGTGACATCCAGCTTCCCTGAAAGGCCCTCTGAATGCTATAGGACATCTCTAAAGGGCCCAAAGGCTTTCCAAAGTCGTTTATTGGGGAAGGTAGGGCCACAGCTTGCTGTGGCAGTTGGTTGTGACTGTTAAAAAACGTCTATTTCGTTTTTTTGATCCGTTTTTTTAACTAAGGGGTTAATCATCCATTTGCAAGTGGGTGCAATGCTCTGTTAGCCTATTATACACACTGTAAAAATTTCGTTTGATTTACTGCATTTTTTCACTGTTTTTCAAATTCTGACAAAATTTGTTTCTCTTAAAGGCACAGTACCGTTTTTTATATTTGCTTGTTAACTTGATTTAAAGTGTTTTCCAAGCTTGCTAGTCTCATTGCTATTCTGTATAAACATGTCTGACATAGAAGAAACTCCTTGTTTATTATGTTTAAAAGCCATGGTGGAACCCCCTCTTAGAATGTGTACCAAATATACTGATTTCATTTTATGCAATAAAGATCATTTTCTGTCTTTAAAAAATGTATCACCAGAGGAATCTGAAGAGGGGGAAGTTATGCCGACTAACTTTCCCCACGTGTCAGACCTTTTGACTCCCGCTTAAGGGACTCACGCTCAAATGGCGCCAAGTACATCTAGGGCGTCCATAGCGTTTACTTTACAAGACATGGCGGCAGTCATGGATAATACACTGTCAGCGGTATTAGCCAGACTACCTGAACTTAGAGGTAAGCGAGATAGCTCTGGGGTGAGACAAAATGCAGAGCATACTGACGCTTTAAGAACCATGTCTGATACTGCCTCACAATATGCAGAAGCTGAGGAAAGAGAGCTTCAGTCAGTGGGTGATGTTAATGACTCAGGAAAGATACCTGATTCTAATATTTCTACATTTAAATTTAAGCTTGAACACCTCCGCGTGTTGCTTAGGAAGGTTTTAGCTGCTCTGAATGACTGTGATACCATTGCAGTGCCAGAGAAATTGTGTAGACTGGATAAATACTTTGCAGTGCCGGTGTGTACTGATGTTTTTCCAAATACCTAAAAGGTTTACAGAAATTATTAATAAGGAATGGGATAGACCAGGTGTGCCGTTCTCTTCCCCTCCTATTTTTAGAAAAATGTTTCCAATAGACGCCACCACATGGGACTTATGGCAGACAGTTCCTAAGGTGGAGGGAGCAGTTTCTACCCTAGTAAAGCGTACTACTATCCCTGTCGAGGACAGTTGTGCTTTTTTTTTTAGATCCAATGGATAAAAAATTAGAGGTTACCTTAAGAAAATATTTATTCAACAAGGTTTTATCCTACAGCCCCTTGCATGCATTGCCCCTGTCACTGCTGCTGCGGCGTACTGGTTTGAGTCTCTGGAAGAGGCTTTACAGGTAGCGACTCCATTGGATGACATACTTGGCAAACTTAGAGCACTTAAGCTAGCCAATTCTTTTATTCTGATGCCATTGTTCATTTGACTAAACTAACGGCTAAGAATTCTGGTTTTGCTATACAGGCGCGCAGAGCGCTATGGCTTAGATCATGGTCAGCTGACGTGACTTCAAAATCTAAGCTACTTAACATTCCCTTCAAGGGGCAGACCCTATTCGGGCCTGGTTGAAGGAGATTATTGCTGATATCACTGGAGGAAAAGGTCATGCCCTTCCTCAGGACAGGTCCAAATCTAGGGCCAAACAGTCTAATTTTCGTGCCTTTCAAAACTTCAAGGCACGTGCGGCATCAACTTCCTCTAATAATAAACAAGAGGGAACTTTTGCTCAATCCAAGACGGTCTGGAGACCAAACCTGACATGGAAAAAAAGGTAAGCAGGTAAAAAAGCCTGCTGCTGCCTCTAAGACAGCATGAAGAAACGGCCTCCTATCCGGGAACGGATCTAGTAGGGGGCAGACTTTCACTCTTTGCCCAGGCGTGGGCAAGAGATGTTCAGGATCCCTGGGCGTTGGAAATTATATCCCAGGGATATCTTCTGGACTTCAAAGCTTCCCCCCCAAAAGGGAGATTTCACCTTTCACAATTATCTGCACACCAGATAAAGAGAGAGGCATTCTTACACTGTGTACGAGTCCTCCTAGTTATGGGAGTGATCCATCCAGTTCCAAAGGAGGAACAGGGTTTTTACTCAGATCTGTTTGTTGTTCCCAAAAAAGAGGGAACCTTCAGACCAATTTTGGATCTAAAGATCTTAAACAAATTCCTCAAAGTTCCGTCGTTCAAGATGGAAACTATTCGTACCATCCTACCACTGATCCAGGAGGGTCAATATATGACTACAGTGGATCTAAAGGATGCTTATCTTCACATTCCGATACACAAAGATCATCATCGGTTTCTCAGGTTTGCCTTTTAAGACAGGCATTACCAGTTGTAGCTCTTCCCTTGGGATTAGCTACAGCCCCAAGAATCTTTACAAAGGTTCTAGGGTCACTTATGGCGGTCCTAAGGCCGCGGGGCATAGCAGTAGCCCCTTATTTAGACGACATCCTGATACAGGCGTCAAACTTCCAAATTGCCAAGTCTCATACAGACGTAGTACTGGCATTTCTGTGGTCGCATGGGTGGAAAGTGAACGAGGAGAAGAGTTCTCTATCCCCACTCACAAGAGTTTCCTTTCTAGGGACTCTGATAGATTCTGTAGAAATGAAAATTCACCTGACGGAGCCCAGGTTATCAAAGCTTCTAAATTCCTGCCGGGTTCTTCATTCCATTCCGCGCCCTTCGGTGGTTCAGTGTATGGAAGTAATCGGCTTAATGGTAGCGGCAATGGACATAGTGCCGTTTGTACGCTTACATCTCAGACCGCTGCAACTATGCATGCTCAGTCAGTGGAGCAGGGATTACACAGATTTGTCCCCTCAACTGAATCTGGACCAAAAGACCAAGGATTCTCTTCTCTGGTGGCTATCTCGGGTCCATCTGTCCAAAGGTATGACCTTTCGCAAGCCAGATTGGACAATTGTTACGACAGATGCCAGCCTTCTAGGTTGGGGTGCAGTCTGGAACTCCCTGAAGGCTCAGGGATCATGGACTCAGGAGGAGTCTCTCCTTCCATTAAATATTCTGGAACTAAGAGCGATATTCAAGGCTCTTCAGGCTTGGCCTCAGTTAGCAACTCTGAGGTACATCAGATTTCAGTCGGACAACATCACGACTGTAGCTTACATCAACCATCAAGGGGGAACGAGAAGTTCCCTAGAGATGTTAGAAGTTTCAAAAATAATTCGCTGGGCAGAGATTCACTCTTGTCACCTATCAGCTATCCATATCCCAGGTGTAGAGCACTGGGAGGCGGATTTTCTAAGTCGTCAGACTTTTCATCCGGGAGAGTGGGAACTCCATCCGGAGGCATTTGCACAACTGATTCATCGTTGGGGCAAACCAGAACTGGATCTCATGGCGTCTCGCCAGAACGCCAAGCTTCCGTGTTACGGATCCAGGTCCAGGGATCCCAAGACGACACTGATAGATGCTCTAGCAGCGCCCTGGTCTTTCAACCTGGCTTATGTGTTTCCACCGTTTCCTCTGCTCCCTCGACTGATTGCCAAGATCAAGCAGGAGAGAGCATCGGTGATTCTGATAGCACCTGCGTGGCCACGCAGGACCTGGTATGCAGATCTAGCGGACATGTCATCCTTTCCACCATGGTCTCTGCCTCTGAAACAGGACCTTCTACTTCAGGGTCCTTTCAACCATCCAAATCTAATTTCTCTGAGGCTGACTGCCTGGAGATTGAACGCTTGATTTTATCAAAGCGTGGCTTCTCGGAGTCAGTTATTGATACCTTAAGACAGGCACGAAAGCCTGTCACCAGGAAAATTTACCATAAGGTATGGTGTAGATATCTTTATTGGTGTGAATCCAAGGGTTACTCATGGAGTAAGGTCAGGATTGCTAGGATATTATCTTTTCTCCAAGAAGGTTTGGAAAAAGGATTGTCAGCTAGTTAAGCGTCTGGCAGATGTTCCAGACGTTCAGGCATTTTGTAAGGCTTTAGTTAGAATCAAGCCTGTGTTTAAACCTGTTGCTCCACCATGGAGCTTAAACTTGGTTCTTAAGGTTCTTCAAGGAGTTCCGTTTGAACCTCTTCATTCCATAGATTCTTTTTTGGTAGCTATTTCCTCGTAGAGTCTCTGAGCTATCTGCCTTACAATGTGATTCTCCTTATCTGATTTTTCATAAGGATAAGGTAGTCCTGCGTACCAAACCTGGGTTCTTACCTAAGGTGGTATCTAACAAGAATATCAATCAAGAGATTGTTGTTCCATCCTTGTGTTACACAATTTGGACGTGGTCCGTGCTTTAAAGTTTTACTTACAAGCTACTAAAGATTTTCGTCAAACATCTGCTTTGTTTGTTGTCTACTCTGGACAGAGGAGAGGTCAAAAGGCTTCGGCAACCTCTTTTTCTTTTTGACTAAGAAGCTTAATCCGCTTAGCCTATGAGACTGCTGGACAGCAACCTCCTGAAAGGATTACAACTCATTCCACTAGAGCTGTGGCTTCCACTTGGGCCTTTAAAAATGAGGCTTCTTTTGATCAGATTTGCAAGGCGACGACTTGGTCTTCGCTTCATATTTTTTCAAAATTTACAAATTTGATACTTTTGCCTTTTCGGAGGCTATATTTGGGAGAAAGGTTTTACGGGCAGTGGTTCCTTCCATTTAAGTTCCTGCCTTGTCCCTCCCTTCATCCGTGTACTTTAGCTTTGGTATTGGTATCCCACAAGTAATGGATGATCCGTGGACTGGATACACCTTACAAGAGAAAACACAATTTATGCTTACCTGATAAATTTATTTCTCTTGTGGTGTATCCAGTCCACGGCCCGCCCTGTCATTTTAAGGCAGGTAATTTTTAAATTTAAACTACAGTAACCACTGCACCCTATGGTTCCTCCTTTCTCGGCTTGTTTTCGGTCGAATGACTGGCTATGACAGTTAGGGGAGGAGCTATATTACAGCTCTGCTGTGGATGTCCTCTTGCAACTTCCTGTTGGGAATGAGAATATCCCACAAGTAATGGATGATCCGTGGACTGGATACACCACAAGAGAAATACATTTATCAGGTAAGCATAAATTGTGTTTTTTTTTGCCTAAAACTGAAATTCCCTATGAAGAACCTACATGAAAGATAAGACTTGCAGTGTATGAAGAACGTAGCCTTTTACGTGGTAATACAATTCACCAAAAGGCAAATTTGAATATTTCTGCCTATTATGTTTATTTTATAAATCTGACCTTTTTAATTTAGCCTCTATTACTGCAGAATAAATAACTTTTACTATAATAATCATTTTAAGATTCTTGCTATGTTCGATGTAAATATCTTCTTGTAATTTTACAGTGATGAATGATCAGGAATGCAGCCATTAGAGCAGGGGCTGATAAAATGAAATCAAACTCAGGAGCCTGTCAGACTAGGAACCAGCCGCACTGTTTAATATGTGCATAGATGCATGTAAAGTTGCCAAAATTGTTTGGAGCCATAATCAAGGTTTGAAGAGCAGAGGACCTCTCAGCCCTTACATTAGAGATCAAAATCTATTATGTATTTAAAAGCTGGATATCTGCCTGTTTTATCTGATATTAGGAATTCTGTATGTAATCAAATTTAAAGTGATAAAGGCAAAGAGGTGTTTGTATGCATTCTATTAAAGGGACCTCAAACACACATTTTTATTATAGTTAAAAATATTTTTATTATAGTTAAAAATATTTTTATTATAGTTAAAAAAAATCATAAAAAACATTAATGTACACTCATTATATATTTTACTTATTTTTCCTGTAATTTACCTCTAAAATCTCAGATGTGTCCACTGTAACCAGATAAGCTGGAGTGCATCTTGCGGAAACTGCATTTCTGATCCTGAGCTCATTTAGGCCTAGATTTGGAGTTCGGCGGTAGCCGTCAAAACCAGCGTTAGAGGCTCCTAACGCTGGTTTTGGCCGCCCGCTGGTATTTGGAGTCAGTGACTAAAGGGTCTAACGCTCACTTTACAGCCGCGACTTTTCCATACCGCAGATCCCCCTACGCCATTTGCGTAGCCTATCTTTTCAATGGGATCTTTCTAACGCCGGTATTTAGAGTCGTTTCTGAAGTGAGCGTTAGAGCTCTAACGACAAGATTCCAGCCGCCTGAAAATAGCAGGAGTTAAGAGCTTTCTGGCTAACGCCGGTTTATAAAGCTCTTAACTACTGTACCCTAAAGTACACTAACACCCATAAACTACCTATGTACCCCTAAACCGAGGTCCCCCCACACCGCCGCCACTCGATTAAAATTTTTAACCCCTAATCTGCCGACCGCCACCTACGTTATATTTATGTACCCCTAATCTGCTGCCCCTAACCCCGCCGACCCCTGTATTATATTTATTAACCCCTAACCTGCCCCCCACAACGTCGCCGCCAGCTACTTACAATAATTAACCCCTAATCTTCCGACCGCAAATCGCCGCCACCTACGTTATCCCTATGTACCCCTAATCTGCTGCCCCTAACATCGCCGACCCCTATATTATATTTATTAACCCCTAATCTGCCCCCCTCAACGTCGCCGACACCTGCCTACACTTATTAACCCCTAATCTGCCGAGCGGACCTGAGCGCTACTATAATAAAGTTATTAACCCCTAACCCGCCTCACTAACACCCCCCTAAGTTAAATATAATTTTTATCTAACGAAATAAATTAACTCTTATTAAATAACTTATTCCTATTTAAAGCTAAATACTTACCTGTAAAATAAATCCTAATATAGCTACAATATAAATTATAATTATATTATAGCTATTTTAGGATTAATATTTATTTTACAGGCAACTTTGTAATTATTTTAACCAGGTACAATAGCTATTAAATAGTTAAGAACTATTTAATAGTTACCTAGTTAAAATAATAACAAATTTACCTGTAAAATAAATCCTAACCTAAGTTATAATTAAACCTAACACTACCCTATCAATAAAATAATTAAATAAACTACCTACAATTACCTACAATTAACCTAACACTACACTATCAATAAATTAATTAAACACAATTTCTCCAACATAGGTGTGTCCGGTCCACGGCGTCATCCTTACTTGTGGGATATTCTCTTCCCCAACAGGAAATGGCAAAGAGCCCAGCAAAGCTGGTCACATGATCCCTCCTAGGCTCCGCCTACCCCAGTCATTCTCTTTGCCGTTGTACAGGCAACATCTCCACGGAGATGGCTTAGAGTTTTTTAGTGTTTAACTGTAGTTTTTTTTATTCAATCAAGAGTTTGTTATTTTAAAATAGTGCTGGTATGTACTATTTACTCTGAAACAGAAAAGAGATGAAGATTTCTGTTTGTAAGAGGAAAATGATTTTAGCAACCGTTACTAAAATCCATGGCTGTTCCACACAGGACTGTTGAGAGGAATTAACTTCAGTTGGGGGAACAGTGAGCAGTCTTTTGCTGCTTGAGGTATGACACATTCTAACAAGACGATGTAATGCTGGAAGCTGTCATTTTCCCTATGGGATCCGGTAAGCCATTTTTATTCAGACAGTAAATAAGGGCTTCACAAGGGCTTATTAAGACTGTAGACATTTTCTGGGCTAAATCGATTCATATATACACATATTTAGCCTTGAGGAATCATTTAATCTGGGTATTTTTGTAAAATAATATCGGCAGGCACTGTTTTAGACACCTTATTCTCTAGGGGCTTTCCCTAATCATAGGCAGAGCCTCATTTTCGCGCCGGTATTGCGCACTTGTTTTTGAGAAGCATGACATGCAGTCGCATGTGTGAGGAGCTCTGATACATAGAAAAGACTTTCTGAAGGCGTCATTTGGTATCGTATTCCCCTTTGGGCTTGGTTGGGTCTCAGCAAAGCAGATACCAGGGACTGTAAAGGGGTTAAAGATAAAAACGGCTCCGGTTCCGTTATTTTAAGGGTTAAAGCTTCCAC